>NC_135489.1:48342437-48978937 GCF_052094955.1 Ictidomys tridecemlineatus
GATATGTCGTCGAAAGTTACTGTCACTCAGCTGTAAATCCATCAACTACTCAAAAAAACAAGCACACACACAAAACAACACATTAAAATCAAGTTTTTCCCAAAAGTATAGGCTTTGTGACTATAGAAATGGAAGATTCCAATTCAATTAAAAATATTTCTTGTGAACTCAGTTTGTATGAGGTGTTACTGCATAAGCCCAAGACATAACAAAGTTTCATTTAGATTTCTTGATCATTTTATGCTATGAGAGACTCATGCTGGTGAATAACAATATTCTATTGGTGACCCTGACATCAGGATAAAATATGGCAGAAATATAAAGTAAAAGAGTGGCTGCACATATAAGAAATAATGGCTAAAGGGGAGGCCTGTATGGGTAAACAGCATAATATCAAGGGCACCACTCATTTTTGTAGCCCTACAAAGTACCTAAACCAGAGGCGGTACTCAGTCATAAGCAGGAAGGAATTAGAGGTGAAAATCATCTGTGGATTAAATGGGCTTTTTTAGATTTTAGACAAAATTGCTTCATACTTGGATTTTCACAGAATGCAGACCAGAAAGGACTTAAAGGTCATTAATGAGGAAACTCTTCTTCAACAACCCTGCCATCTAGCTGGTTCTACTGCAAAAATTACCTCCAGTGGAGAAGAAAAGTTATTCTGATTATGTCCTTACAGCACTGAAGGAAGCTGAAGACTAGAAAATCACGTCAATTCTGCCTTTCTGACCCACAGTAACAATGAATAACCAGAAGACAGCTGAAAGCCTGAGTGACTGTTTTCCAGTTCACTGTCTCCCATTCACTGGTTAAGCTTCACATGGTATGTTTCTATCTGTTAATGCAGCCCATCATGTACTAGCCTTTTACTTACTAGCCCATGTCTTCAACAACAACAACAACGTGAGTGTGTGTGTGTGTGTGTGTGTGTGTGTGTGTGTGTGTGTGTGTGTAAGATCAGCCTTCTAATCAGCTTTCCCTCACTTTAGGAACTGAATTTGTTTGTTGTTTATCATATTGACTCTTCCATCCCAAACAGGCAAATGTGAATGGTGTGCCATCAGCTTTCCTTTCTTTCGAATCCTGGGTGACTTTATTCTCTTCAAGACTGGTTCTTAGTTCCTGGACCTCAACCCTCAACCCCACTGACAGGCCACAAGTTAGACCTGGTCATCACTCACAGCTGCCCCAGCTCTAAAATCTTGATCTCACATTCCTGTCTCATTACAACTTCCTGTCCTTCCCATCTTTTTCACTCAGTAGCTCACAATATATCTTATTGAGACCTAAGTCCATTGAGCTATTCCCTATCTGTAAGTCCCATCCTATTTTTTTAAGATACCTTTATTTATTTTTATGTGGTGCTGAGAATCGAACCCAGTGCCTTACATATGCTAGGCAAGTACTCTACCACTGAGCTACAACCCCAGTTCCTCATCCAATTTTTATTATAATGTAATTTTAGTGTAGATAATTATTCCTAAAGGGCTAAATAGTAACTATTTTTATGCTTTCTGGGCCAAGAAGCATATTATATATATAAACATATAAAACATACAAAAAGAAAGACAAACAATCAGTGGCCAGATCTGGCTGTGAGATGTTAGTGTGCCAAAACTTCATGATTTCTTTCTTCATCATTTCCTGCCAACTTCCTCAACATTCCTATCCCACAGTTCTTCAGTGACATCTGCTGAGCACACAACAAACTTGGATAAACCAACTGTAGGTCACCTTCTCTATACTAACCCTAAGGGAAGAAGCCTGAGAGAAGATACCATATCATGTCACTCTGCAGAAAGTGCTGCTGCTCTGTTGTCTCCAACTTCAACGTCTTGTCTCTCCTCAGAGTCTGTCTTTATTCTATAAGGCTTCTCGGCAACTATTTTAAATCTTTCTAGTTACCAAAAACACTTACTACCCTTCATCTTTTAGTAGATAACAACTTCTGCTTTCAATGAGTAGAAAAATTCATTAAATTGAAAGTTATTTAATTTCTTGGCCCCAAAACTACATATCTACTATAACCACACCTTTGTTCCCTCATTTCTTTCTGTCACATCTTCATGGCTAAGGCAATCCCTTCATTCCAATGGTAAGAACTGAGTTCCATCATTGTAAACTACCCTGCTTGATGTATTTCCTGCCCTTCCGTTCGAAGGACTCCTTTTCATTAAATAGCTTCCAGGATACCCACATTTTCACTGTGCCCTCCTTTTAACAGAAAACCTTCTTGAAAAACAAAACAGAAAAAACAGCTACACTATTTCCAACCTGCTCCCCATTCCCTGAAAGTGTTTCTGTCAAGATCACCAATGACTTATTTCACTTACAGTCCTCATCCTACTGGGTATGCTTGGCTTCTACTGAGTTCATGATTTTCTATTTTTTTCCTCTGCTCTCACTGGCTACTGTTCATAGTTGTCTTCTCTTGAGACTCTCTTCCTTTCCTTCTCCATTAAATGCCGGTTTTCTTCATTGGTTTAATGCTTTCTTTCTTCTCTTTCTGATCTACACTCTCCTCTCTCATTGATCTCATGTACTCTACAGCTTTAATTAACACTTCGAATTATAAAATCTATATCTCAACCTAGATCCCCTTCCAGATTAGTATACTTAATAAGCTACACCTCTACTTGAATGTTCAGTTGATCAAATTTCCACTTGAATGTTCAATTGATCAAATTTCATGAACAAAATAAAACACATCAATTCTGCTCACAATGCCTGTTCTCCTACAGGGTTCATTCAATGATAGGCATCACTAGGAAGGCTTCCTGGAGGAGACAGCATCTAAACTACAACAGTAGCAGCAAACCTAAAGCTGGAGTGTATGTGGGAAGAAAGAAACAAGAGGAAGGAGAAAACAGATGCCAAGCCAAGGGCAACACTGGCCCAATTGAAGAACCTAAGCAGTTCAGTAGTCTGGAGGGAAGATGTGAACTCCTTGGCTTGAGGAGATGAACCAAAGTGGCTAGGCACTGTTTACTGTCTATCTTTGTCTTGAAGTCCCCTCTACCACATTTATATTTCATTTTGGAAGATACTTTTTCTTGATGGAGATTAAAAATGACGGATCAGAAAAGACACTAAATCAGAGGTCTTGCATGTCTTAGGTCAGGCCTCAGCCTTCCTGATATTATTCTAAGCCTAAAAAGGCCTATGCTGTTAGTTTTGGTCATTCTTACAGTTTGTCAATTTTACATGTAAACAATACTCCTGGTCAAATTAAAGCCAAGTATGAAATCTCCCATTTCTATCAATCTAACACAAAATACTTTAAAAATCTATGCCAGAAAAATATTTAGAGCATTTCATATTAAAATCTGCTACCATTAATGTATCATCTGAAATCACTTAATTTTTTTAAATTATAAAATGTTGAAAAGATTTCAAATATTTCAAATGCTCAATAAAAGATATAGTTAAGTAATTCAACACTCATATACCATTACCCAGTTAGATATCAAAACTTAACATTTTACTTGTTGCTCATTCGTTTAAGAAAGAGATTACAGAAACCATCGACACTCTATAATCTCTCTGCTTAATATTTCCCTCCCTTTCTCTACTATGGTAACCACTACATCATGTATTTGGTGGTTAGGATTCTTATGCATATTTTATATTAGGTATACAGATGTTAGCATCTATAAAAATATATAAGTGTATTTTGCATGTTTTCAAACTCTATACTACATCTGTGATACTACAATTTGCTGTTTCCACAATATTAGGTTTGAAATTTAATCACATTAATACATACAGCTCTAGTTCAGGGATTAGCAAGTTTTTTTCCATTAAAGATCAATTAGTAAATGGTTTAAGTTTTGTGGACTGTATGGTTTCTGTCACAACTATTCACCTCTGCTCACAGTGCAAAAGCAGGCACAATATGTAAATGATGAGCAAAATCATGTTTCAAAAAGACTTATTTACAAATAAGTCAGATTTGCCAATTACTGTTCTAGTTCACCCATTTTCAGTACTTTATAGCACTGAAATGTATAAATTTATTACCTAGTCTCCTGCTATGAACATTTAGGTTGTTCCAAAGTTTTCAGTTACAAACACATCATTTACCTACAATGGTAGTGAGTTTTATGTATTTCTTTGTGTATGTGTTTGATTCTCAAGTGGTTGTTAACTAGGAACAAAAGTTTAACTTCATTATTATGAAGTTGCTATGCAAATGTTTGACTCAATTTACACTTCAACAGCAGATGAAAGATCTCAGTTTCCTATAACTTTGCCAATAGCACTGATTATTAGGCTGTTTTTAATGGTTGCCAATTTGGTAAGTTTGAAATGATTATCTAATTATTTATTTCCATTACAGAAGTTTAGCATCTCTCATAAGCTTATTAGTTATTCAAATAATTTTTATACCTGTAAATTGCTTATTCATATCTTTCCAGTTTTCCATTTGGTTGTATTCTGTTTATCAATGGGCTATTATGAATATTAATCTTTTTCAGTTATTTAGGTGGCAAATCTCTCCCCCTTGTCTGGCTATCTGCACTCTGTATGGTATTTTATACTCTTGAATATTAAATTGATCTTCTCCCTATGATCTGTGCTTTTTGTAGCTCAAGAAGTATTTCCCTACTCTAAACTTGCACGTTTCATATTTCCTAATAATATTTGTCATTCAGACATCAAGTAACCTGGAATTAGTCTTCGTGTATATATTAAGTTATGGACTGAATTTTTCTTGAAGAATATGAGTTGTCAAGCAACATTATTCATCCTTTCTTCATTCATTTATAATGTTATCTCTTTTGTGTATCAAGTTTTTCTATACTTTGGGCTTTCTACTGTTCCAGTTTTATTTTTTCTTATTTATAGCTCTGAATAATTACCTTATTGTCTTAATTAACTATTGCTTTATGGGCCTTAAAATGACAGGGCATGTGTTCCCACCTTATTAAACTTTTTCTTAACTCTTGGCTCTTTGCTTCTCCATGAAAACTTTTAAGATCAACTTCCTGAATTCCCTGGGGAAATCCCTTTGGGTAGTGATCCAAAATACATTGAGTTTATGGATAAATCGGGGAAAAGCAGCATTTCTATATACAAATGTAGTCATATCCTTCCATCTTTCTGATTTCTCTATGAAGATTACTTTTAGGTATTGGCTTTCACTGCTCTTCTGAATAACATTTTTGTAAGTGATTACTTGTTTTATAGGAATAGTACTGATTTTTCTCTTGTAACCTTGCCCAAGTCTTGTTAGTCATTACAGTTTGTTGGTTCTCTTGAATTTTCTCTGTAGACAATTACATTGTCTTCAAATAGGGACAGTTTGGTTTTTTTCCTTTCAAATCCTTACATGTTTAAGTCCAATCCTTACAACTTTTATTTCTTTCTTGATTTTTCTTACTAAAATGGCTAGGTCCTCCAGTATAAAGTGCTGAACAGAAATATGATTAGTAAGTCTCCATCTCTTGTTCTTGAATTTAGTGGAAACATTTAAAAAGTGTTCATTATTATGTATGATGTTTGCCATAAGGTTTTTAATCAATCTCATTATCAACTTCAAGAAAATTCCCTTCCACTTCTTAGTTGTGTCATGAATGTTAGATTTTATTCAATTTCCTTGGCTTTTAACTGAGATTATCATATAGCCCTTTAAAATCTTTAATTTTTTGTTAATTTGGTATCACAGTGATCTTTCTAATACTGAACCCAAACTTCATAGTCTTAGGATAAATCTCTGTAGTCCCATTTGAACAAAACACAAAAACCTAACTACTTCACTTGATTTGTTGAGTTTTAAAAAACTTCCTTTCTTCACTCTATAAATGGGTTGACATGTACACTTTTTTCTTATTTGGTCCTTATTGGGGTTTTAAAAGTTAAAATCATAAAATAAACTAGGTCATTTCTCTTGTTTTTCAAATTTCTGAAAATTTTAAGATATAATAAGAGTTACTTATTCTTTGAAGTGCTGATAATATGTGCCTAAAAACTTCTGGGCCTGGTATCATTTAAAAGGTGCCATTTTAGCTGGGCACAGTGGTATACGCCTATAATCCCAGTGGCTCAGGAGGCTGAGGCAGGAGGATCGTGAGTTCAAAGCCAGCCTTGGCAACTTAGCAATGCCCTAAGCAACTCTCTATATAAAATACAAAAAAAAAAAAAAAAAAAAAAGGGTGGGGGGAGTGGGGGTGTGGCTCAGTGGTTAAGTGCCCCTGGGTTCAATCCTAGGTATCAAAAAAAAAAAAGCCATTTTTACTATTATTCTTTAATGATTATTCACTTGTTCAAGTTTTCTATAGAGTTTGGTGATACATTTTATAGTTTCTTTGTTCTATCATTAATTTATGCTCTTATTATGATATTGTTTTATTTTCTTGAGGTTTATTCTGTCCTTTCTCTTAGTTTCTTTTAAATTTCAGAGTTTTACAGTATTGCACTAAAGAAACGGCAGGATCGTCATACACTTTTTCTCTCTCATTCAGTTTTGAAAATCTGAAGTACTTACAAATTCTTAAGAATACCTTTACCACCAGATTAAAACCGTAAGCATAATATAACCAATTTCTTAATAAGTAATGTCTTACAAATAAAAACACATTTAAAATAGCTTTAAAGGCATTCTTCACAAGTAATTCAGTATATATTTTTATATCATGTTCACTTATGCTTAAGAATTAAAGCAAGGGGGCTGGGATTGTGGCTTAGCGATAGAGTGCTTGCCCAGCATGTGTGAGGCCCTGGGTTCGATCCTAGGCACCACATAAAAATAAGTAAATAAATGGACTAAGGACAGTCAGTAACTAATACAATCATTTGGAAGATTATGGCTGTTCCTTAAGGAGTCAAGTTTAAACCTGTCAATACCAAAGGTAATCATTTTATATAATTTATACATAATTCCATTTAAATTCTTTATTCAAATATAACATACGAATGAAAACAGTCTTTCCACAAGCAAAAATGTGGAAACATTTAAAAAACAAGGAGTCATTTTTTAAAGTAACTTATCAGATTTCATAGGCTATTCTTGGAACAGGATCTTGCTGGATAGAATCCCCTCATTTGGTGGCTGTTGCATGCACTTAACCATCTAGTGTCTTGATTAGAATACCTGATTTGTCACTCCTTCATGAAATAATTTCCCCTTTATATTTCACTTTATTTGTAACCCTCATATCTGATGTATAATACTTTCCTGTACTTATAATTTTGGTAAACATTTATAATAGATTCAGAGTTTATAATGAGTTAATTCCTAGGGTATAGTTTTGTTTCCATATTTGTCTCTTTTAAACTATTTTTTAATAGCCTTAATTTTAAGTTCTAATTTAAGTTACACTGTGGCCAAAGAAGGTGTCTCATGTGCTTTGTAATCTTTAAAATTTGCTGAAACTTCCTTTATAACCTAGTCCATAGTCAAATTTTGTGAAAATTCCATATATACAAAAAGAAAGTGTTAATTCTAATTGCTTTTGTATAGTTTTCCACATATACTATATCACACTTATTACTTTTATTGTGTAAATCTTTGATATACCAAACTAATCTTTAGTATCCCTGATTCATTAGTTTGTGATGGAAGCCCTTAAGACATCCTACTAAAACTGTGAATGTCAGTGTCTCATAACTTTACAGCTTTTTGCTTAATATGCTTTCAGGATATATTTTTAAAGTATATATAAATTCAGTATATCTTCTTGGTCATGCATTTTTTTATTATGTAGCTTTTTAATTCTATTTATGCTTTTTGCTATACATTCTTCTTTGGTATTTAGGTAGCTCTCTTTTTAAATAGTATTAATTAGCTTGGCATGGCTCTTTCCCACCTTCTATTTCAATTTTTTAATAACTTCTTAGGTATATATTTCTTGTGGGTGCAAATTATCACATGCTTTATATCGCATTTATTGAATTTCTCTTGTATTTTCTTTTCCACATAAATTTTAAGGTACTAAGTATGTTTCTCTTCCTTTTTAGCGCAAACCAGTGGAATTACAGAGCTCAGCTATGCACTGCAAATGAACTAGGAATAGATAAGCTTCTAAGATGTAAAACACATTAAAAAGGAAACTACCTTCTGGAAGATAAATATACCGATGGCAATCTGGTGAATGAGAAGCTCGGAGCATCTATATAAATGACAATCTGTGTGATGTTTGAGAAATTTTTAGAAAAGTATAAAACTCAAATGTGCTGGATTTCCTTTTCAAATTGTTTAAAAGCATCACTAAGTATTTCTGTAATCCTGGATAGAGGTGTTAAAAAAATCTCCTCAGACAAGAAATCAACCACAAACTCCAAATGCTTTGAACGTGCCCATTACCTCTTCAGATCAGAAGAAAATGCAGGCTGGACAGTCATTATGTTTACAAAAGAGAACTATGTTGGGGCACAGTGGTGCATATCTGTAATTGCAGTGATTTGGGAGGCTGACATAGGAGAACTGCAAGTTTGAGACCTGCCTCACCAACTTGGCAAGGCCCTGTCTCAAAGTAAAAAATAAAAAGGGCTGGGGATGTAGCTCAGTCACTAAGCCTCTCTGGGGTCAATCCCAGTACCAAAAAACAAACAAACAAAAAAACCCTCCAAAACAGAGAATGACTTAAACTTTTAACTTTCAAAAATGAATTAAATACTAAATTAGGTTTTATAGGACTAAACTATAAAATGATTTTCAATTGGTAATAGGTACATTCCTTATATCTTATTCAACTCTTGTCTCTGATGAAGAGAAAAAAAAGTCCATTAAGGGAAGAAACCATCATGTCTCCATCTTTTTCTTTAATAAAAGGTAACAAAGTCACAAATTAAAAGGTTTTAAGAAACCTTCTGTACTAATATTTAAAAAATTGTTTTTAGAACAATACAACACAAATCTTTATTTTGTTTTTATTTATTTTTATGTGGTGCTGGGGATTGAACCCAGTGCCTCACACATGCTAGGCAAGCGCTCTACCCCTGAGCCACAACCCCGGCCCTGGTGTACTAATATTTTTAAGGAGACTTAGAGGACTATAATATTCCTTAGTAAAATAAATGAAAATTTACATGCCTATAATCTCAGCTATTTGGAAGGCTGAGGCAGGAGGATATTAAGTTTGAGGTCAGCCTCAGCAATTTAGTGAGATCCAATCTCAAAATAAAAAAGATTGGGGATGTACCTCAGTGGTAAAACATCCCTAGGTTCAATCTCCAGTACCCACACCCCCCAAAATAAATAAAAATCTGCCATCTTAAAGTAATCAAAATATAGATATAGAAAAATTAGATAAATTTTATAGATATACATAAAATATATAAATTTTATATAGATATATATATAAAATTTAGATATAGAAAAACAAAAAAGCACTTAACCATTATTAATATAAGCTTTTCATCTAAGTATCTTTGGCCATTATGTTTATATACAATTATTCTTCATAAAATTCAAATTAAAGTGAGGAAATCTGATAATGTATCCATATTATACATGCTTGATAGAATTCCTTTAAAAATAGAACAGCTTTAAATAACATTGCTATTAAACACTGTTTAATCTATTAAAACAGACATCAAAGCATATTTAAAGTTAATAAACACTTATGTATAATAGAAAACAAATTTTCTTTTTGTCTCTTCTCAAGGGTCAAATAACGTTTTTTTGCCCTTACTATACTCTGTCCAAAACTCAGCTTTAGCAATTATCATACTACTCAGAGAACATTTTCTTGTCAAAGGTCTTTCTCTTCAGTACTGAGGACTAAACCCATGGGGACTTTACCACTGAGCTACACCCCCAGGCCTGCCTATCTATCTATCTATCTATCTATTTATTTATTTATCAATCAACAGGGTTTTACTAAGTTGCTAAGGCTGGCCTTGAATTTGCAATCCTCCTGCTTAAGCCTCCTGAACCGAGGCAACTACAGGCATGTGCCACCCATGCGTAGTTTGTCAGAGATCTTTTAACATTTATAAATATATCAACTTCATTCTCCTTTTGTGTAAATCATGACTATGTAATGGTTGAAAAAATGATGAGAGTTCTCATTTCTAGAGGAGTTAAAATTTTTAACTCCATGGCTACTGTAACTAATAACATATATGTCAAGTTTGGACTAGTTTTTATTCTCTTTGCTTTTATCTTATCAAACAACCAGTCTCTTCTGCCAAGGCTTTTCAGCTTTCTTTCTTATCTTTCTCCCAAATTAGGCTCCAAATTCAGAGCTTACATTGGCAGGGGATCTTTTGTACCTTAAGAAGTCTTCAGTCTTTCCTAGATGGCTGTTGCTAATTTACTCTTATATCTTGCTTGTATGAGAGATTCTAAAATAATTAAGAATGATAATTATGCTCTAAACTCAATATGTTTAATGATATTTAAGAAGCTGCTCTGTCAGGTCCACAGAGGACTGCTTTTGCATTTTGCCTCAATGACCATTTCAGGTCAATTTTATTTAAATAAAAAACTGTCAACCATATGGAGAGGTTGCAGTAACTGTATTTACCATTTCAGGGTGGGTGGAAATACACCCAGATGCCAAAACTGACACAATTGTCAGCAAAAGATTTTTAGGAGACTTCAAAGGATAACGTTTGTAAAGTCCTTCATTTGGATTCAGCAAAGATAGTCAAACATTTAATTAGAATGAAAAATAATTAGAGTTAATTAGAATAAAATTTAATTAGAATGAAAAATAAACCAACCCTAGAATTTAGACTAATTCAACTAAAGTGGTTGGATGGATTGCCTACATAGCTCATATGACAATCTTATGAAATCTATAATAAACAACAGACTCGGTTTTTCTCCTCAAGACACACTAAGAGAATGTCAATAAGGTTTCTGCTACTTCCCAGTGGCCATCCATAGAACAGTGATGTGCTAGATAAGATAACACTGTGTTAGAGAAAATCAAGTCAAATCATTTTCATCAAAGCTCTGAGAAGCTCTACCATTGATGCAGATGAGTGGCCCATTTCCAACCAAAAAGGTGTCATCTGTGTCATGCATCATTTCCTAACTCTCTCATGAAGAGTTTGACAGTATCCATACAACAAAATACAATGCTGAGTAATAACATCCCCCTGGATGGGGTCATAAGCTCTATTAAAGCAATGAAAGATCTAATCGTGCAATGCCAAACTACAACCAAACACATGCCTCATAGTCTCTTTAGTACAATTCTCTGTGCTTTTTTTCCCCCTTCATATTTTAAGTTTAAAGTTTTTCAAAGTTGCATTTTACCCACCTCATGGTATTAACTAATGGAATTCCAGTGCTTATCCCTGAAAGGTCATGCTTTCCTAATTGCTGGTGACAGCCTGCCTTACAAAGCTTCAGAAAAGTACAACTATTAGAAAAGTTAGGTCTCATAAAGTGAATGAGAATGACACAAAAGCAGCAACCCGACATGGAGATGTCTCTGGAAATATTTAACCCTGCTGTTTTTTTCTTTTTTTGTGGTGTTGGGGATTTATCCCAGGGCCTTGTACATTCGAGGCAAGCACTCTACCAACCCTGCTGTTTTCTACCATTAAAATGTTCTTAGAAATGTTATCTGTAACTACAACAAAAATCTTTTGACATACAGAGTTTTGAATTGGCTGGTATGTCCTAAGAAATGTAACTTGTAACTCTTCATAGTACATAATTCTTGGCTGTTTTATAACTTTTTTGCACTGATAATATTATTTAATGCTACAGGTACCCTACCCCCTCAGCACCCTACCCCCTTTTCTACCAATGATGAGGATTGAACCCAGAATCTCACACACTCTAGGCAAGCACTCTACCACTGAACTGTATCCCCAGTCCAATACTTCAGCTTTCTGAAAGGTAAGTTTCTTTGAGAAAGTTCTTTATTAAACAAGGAGAAGAGTTTTGGGGGTTTTCTTTTCCTCTTCTACTAAGGGTAAAATAAGTTTTGAGTTCTTAATTTAACTTAATTTATAGATTTGTTTCATTAAATTAATAAATAGAGCTGTGTGTTTGTGTGTGTGTACCAGGGATTGAACCCAAGGGCGTTTAACCACTGAGCCACACCCCCACACCATTTTTATATTTTTTATTTTGAGACAAAAGTCTCACTAAGTTGCTTAGGGCCTCACTAAATTGCTGAGGCTGGCTTCAAACCTTTGATTTTCCTTCCTCAGCCTCCTGAGCCACTAGGCATGCATCACCACACCTAGCTGTGTGTACATTTTTGACTTGCAAAATTTTATTTTTTTCAGAGCTGGAGTTTAAAATTCAATCTTATCATCTGTCCTATTAGGTAAATAAATCGGTATAAATTTCTTATTATTGATACAGTTAGACTTATTTCTACCCTAGTTTCTGCTCCTTTTGTCCTCCCTTACTACCATCTATTAGGCTTATAAGATAAATCTATATTCCTCAGTGCCCTCTTTTTAATTTCTGTGCTGTTTTAGAGTGACAGGTTGTTTTTCTTTTGGTAGTTACCCTCTTAACAAATGTTCAAAGCCTAAGTTATTCAGTATTCCTTTCCTCCTCCTGAAGATTACATGAATTTCAGTGAGTTTAATCACTACGTATTTCTGCTTTCCCTTCTCTTATTACTATTGTCATTAAGTTCCACATTAATTTTAAAAATCAATTGTTATGACTTTTGTTTTTATAGTCAATAGTAAATTTACTGTCACATTTTTCAATTTTTGTGCTCACCATTGTTTTCTGTATCCCACTTCTTTCTTATGGGTTCAATTTTCTTCTTCCTGAAGGGCATCTTTTAGTAGTATTTTGAAAATGAGGATTGCTGAGTGGTAAGTTTTCCCAGTCTTTGAATAAAAATGTCTTTTTCTCATCCAGTCTGGAGGGTATTTAGCTGGGTATGAAATTCTAAAATCACAGCTATTTTTTTTTCCTTAGCACTTATTTCTCCACTGTCTTCTAGTGTTGGTGGCTGATAAAAATTAGAAACCTGCTACAGTCAAATAACTGTTCCTTCACAGTGTATCTTTCTTTCTTTCAGTGGCAGTTTTTTTTTTTTTTTAATTTCCTTACAGTTACAACATAGTATACAGAAGTATAGATTTATCTTTCTTTCTTCTGCTGGATTAATTGTAGCACATTTTTAATCTGGGGACTTGGACTTCTTTCCATTCTTTTCAATAATTTCTATGCCACTCCTTCCATTTTGTTCTTTGGAAATCTTATTAGACAAATGTTGGTATTTCTCACTCTGTTCCAAGGTTTAACTGCTCTTTTCCTTAAAAAACAAAATCTGTTACACTGTGCTATATTCTGGATAAGAACATCACTATCTTCAATGCACTAGTTCTCTTTTCATCTATGTCCAGTCTATAATTTTGTGTTGTACTTTGATTATAGTTTTCATTTCCAAGATTCCCAATTCGGTGTCATCTTCAATAGTCTCACTGCATCTGCCTGTTTCTGTTTCCCAATTTGTTATTCTTTTTCAATGAACAAGAAAATCAGTTATCTCTGAGTATCCAATAAGTCTTGGTCAGGTTGTATATTTCATCTGGAATAAATATATGCATATTCCAACAGGTGATTTTGCTGGTGATCTTTCAACTGGATTCTTTATAGATTTTTGAAATTCTAAATAATCATCGAGTTTTGAATGAGCAGTTTTTCTTCTGTTAGCTTCTTTTTCCTATGTACAACCTCTCCTGTCTAGTGATTTTGCATTTGCTTCTACCAAGGCTCCAGGCCCAAGTCTGGAAACAGTTTTAATGATGACTTTTTGGAGCAGAATTTCAGGAGGTTTCATATATCCAGTGACCAACCAAGCAGATGAACACAAAAGTGTATCTTTGTTATCCTTAGGCCCATAACTTCCTGTAAGACCATAGGCCTTGGTAAAAGATTACTAATATTTTTTCTTAATTTCTTTTCAAAAGTAGATAAAATTCTACCCCAGCCCCCAGCTTCCAGCAGTGAATCTCGCTCTGGTTCCTGGTCTCACACTGAGCACATTTGGTCTCTGTTTGCAGTCAAATTCCTGGTGCCACCACCTGCTTTAGATAGAGTCCAATAGACTAAAGCTTCAGTTTCACTCATTACTTGGCATTTCTGGTCCATGACGATACTTATCTTGTTTCTGGAAGCCCCACTGTGTCTTTTTGGCATTCTCTTTTTATATTTTACCTGTCATTGCTATGTGCTTGGAGCAAAGGGAGTGAGTTGAAACATAAACTCAATGTGCATTTTGACTAGAAAAAGTTACATAATCCCTTAGCATTGTATTTGAACAAAATTACTCATTAAGAAGTATAAATAGATTAATAGGAAACATTAAAACCCCTTATTTGTACCTAATGATAAACTAATTACAAAATATTATTTTCATAAATGCATATTAAATCTTAATTTAAGGTTTAAAATGCATACACTTAAAAGCAATTAAGCTTCATTTACTCTAAAATAAGTCTACAAAACAGACTTAATGGAGAACCCCTTTCAGCTTTGAAATTAGTCCTATGTGTCCAAGGCAGAAATGAGACTTTTAAACTAATATTTGTCAGCTTTAACTAAAAGCAAGATAAGAAATAGTTCTATTGAACTTAAAAATGACTATCAGCTAGGAGGAGAAAAAAAAAAAAGAAAACAAGAGTATTTATAATTATTTCAGTGAAAAAGAAAAGATTTATACCTTTTCACTTGTTAAAAATTTTGCAAAATACACATGTTCGCCTCCTGTTTTCAATTCTTCCATCTTTTTCCTGGAGGCCTGAGTATCATCTAATTTATAACTCTTGAAAACAGCTAAAACTTCTTCAGAATACTGAAAAGTAAAAATATCAGTTAGTTTTATTGGGCATTGTTATCAAAAATTTGTCTAGTGCTTTTCTGTATAAAATACTTAGAATTTATTTCCAGTAAACCATATATGTATAATGTTAGGCACACTCTACAAGAAAAATTATGATAGCAAAATCATGGTAAAGACCATTTTGTATGAGATTTCACTATACTGTCAAAGTAGCGAAGAAGTTTCTCTTCCTGAAAAAATATGATTTCTTACAGTTTGAGAAAAAGGATGCTTTGAGAGTACAGTAGTCTCCTGGGATCCATTCATGGGTCTGTAACCAAATCTCAGGATGCTCCAGTTACTTTTATAAAATAGTGAACTATTTGCATATAACCTATGAATACTTCCTGTATACTTTAAATCATGTCTAAATTTCTTATAATGCCTAATACAATGTAAATGCTATGAAAATATTCATTATAGTATATTGTTTAGGTAATGACAAGAAAAAAGTCTGTATGTGTTCAATACAGGTGCAATTTTCCCCCAAGTATTTTCAATCTATAGTTGGTTGAATTCATAGATGTGAAACCTACTGATCTGAAGGGGTTGACTGTACACAGAAATTTACCAGTGAAATTAATTGTTTAACCAGCTATGGAAATTCTCAAGCATTTCTTGTGCTAAGACTGTAACCAAACAAAATAATGATGTCAAGTTCTATCCAGCTAGAAGACAATTCCTTAATAATTCTCGCTAACCACTTAATGTGAATTTGGATGGTACTATCCCTTCTAAATTATATTAAAAAATGAAAACTATTTTTAAAAAACTATTCAAAACACAAAACACACTCTGTGCTACTTTCAGAGCTACCTTCATATCCTGGATTTTGATTAGAACAAAAAAGGACAACTAATCTTTAGCAAACCTTTTCTGTAAAGGACTGAACAGTAATTAGGATAGGCTTCATGGCCCATGATAGTGTCAGTTGCAACTACTCAATTCTGCCAGTACAGTGCAAAAACCACCACAGATAAATGAGTGGTCATGGCTACAATACAACAAACCTTTGTTTCTAAAGCAGTTGGCTGATTTGGCCCTAGGCTGTAGTTTAAATACCCCTTTTTAAATAGGATAGCTAAAATAATTTTGTGCAAAGACCAAATGTATTCTGAAAATGAAATAAACACTTTACGTTGATAATAATCATTATACAAAAAAAAAACCTTCAAAATTTTCATTACTAACTTTTATATTCCCAAGTCACTTTTAAGCCACTCCAAAACTTGGCAATTTAAATATTAATTTACAATTTACCTTCTGTATATTATATAATAGGCATAAAAATATTAGAGGCAAAATTCTATAATCAAAAGTATGCCAGACAAGATTAAGTTTTATCTCAGCCATTAGATGTAAAGTAATGGGCTTTTAACAGTATGGAGATTCTTTGGAAAACTGGGAATGGAACCACCATTTGACCCAGCTATCCCACCTCTCGGTTTATATGCAAAGGGCTTAAAAACAGCATACTACAGTGACACAGCCACATCAATGTTTATAGCTGCACAATTCACAATAGCAAAATTGTGGAACCAACCTAGAAGCCTTTCAGTAGATGAATGGATAAAGAAAATGTGGTATATATACACGATGGAATATTACTGCATTTGCAGGTAAATGGATAGAAGAATATAATATAGGAGAATATAATGCTAAGTGAAGTAAGCCAATCCAAAAAAAGACCAAATACTGATGTTTTCTCTGAAATAAGGATGCTGATTCATAATGGGGATGGGGGAGTGGAACATGGGAGGAACAGGCCAACTTTAGACAGGGCAAAGGGGAGGGAGGGAGCATGGGAGTAGGAAAGATGGTGGAATATGATGGACATCATTACCCTAAGTACATGTATGAAGACACGAATGGTGTGACTCTACTTTGTATACAACCAGAGACATGAAAAATTGTGCTCTATATGTGTACTATGTGCATCGAATTCTGCGATCATATAACAAATTAGAATGCATACAATAAAAAAAATAAAATCTCCAATACTACTAAAAAAAAAAAAAGATAGAGAGAGAGAAAAAATAACGGCCTTTTGATAATCTGTAACTAGCAACTTACCTTGAGAAAAGTTTTCCATGAAATCTTCTCATAGCATTGCACTGGGTTCCTGAAGTAATCCTGAAGTGACCAGAATTTTCTATATAGGTTGTAATCGATTGGAATGGAACTAATAAAATAAATGTTACATTAAATCATTTAAATTATTTTACAAATATGTAAATGTTTTTAACTCTACTTGTGTCACAAATTCTATGCAGAAGCTCATGAAAGCCATGGCCTCTTTCCTCAGAAATGTGCATATTCACAAATAATTATATACATTTTTGTCAGGGATGGTTACTGGGAACTGAACCCAGAGGTGCTCTACCATTGAACTACTGCATCTCTTTTTATTTTGTACACTGAAGAAGGGTCTCGTTAAGTTGCCGAGGCTGTCCTTGAACTTGCAATCTTCTTGCTTTAGCATCTTGAGTAGGTGGAATTAATTTGAATACACGGGTATTCTGAATACTATGTTTTCTGCTTCTCTTGCTGCTAAGGGAAAAATCAGTTGGGAGGACCCACAAGGGCAACTTTTGAGCCACATTTTACCATCTGCCTTTTCTGCTTCCTTAAGACTCAAATGAGATGTAAAGGTGCCATGTTGTAATATATAAAAAAAGGCAAACACCAAAGTGTGGTAGAACAAGAAATTAGAAGACATTTGGGTTTCTAGACAACTTAAGTACTGCCCTCCAAGTCCTGAACTGCCTGGAATTTGGACATGGGAAAGAAATTTCTATATTGTTTAAACGAATGTTAATTACTTTGAATCTATGTTAAACACTACAGGCATTAGATCTTAATATACTAAATTAATAAGTCCTAATGAGTCAAACACAGAAGATATACATCAAGATAGTAACATAAAAATAAGCCCTTTCCCGGTGACTTTATGGCATTATTAAGTCACATCTCATCAGGCCATACAAATCTTTGGTGGTGAAAGATGTTGTTTTAATTTTTAAATTTACAATCAATCAATACATTATAAAATGTTTTAATCTTTAATGTTGAACAAAGCTTTCAGACTTTTTAACCCAAGAAATTATTTTTAGTAAAATCCTCTGTATCACTCAAAACAATCAATGAAATTTTTTTGTATTACTCATATCAAAAATGGCTTCTGGTATCATCATTGTATAATGGATGAGGAATCATCATGTATTTCATATTCTCAAATAATCACAAAATTTTTCAACATTATTTCTACAGAATTAATTATCTATACGAACAGTTATGGACTATTTTATTCCATTCTTTCAAAATAAACTTAAGTAAGCTGAATCTATTTCACTCAGCTTCATGTCCACAAAAATATTCCAAGTAAGATTATAATTTTGTATGGGAAACAAAGTTGGTTTAGTCATCTACAACAGAATCATTATGTTAAGAACTGCGTTCTGACCAATAAAAGGAAGTAAATTCATCCCCTAGTCTTCATCTTTTGGAAAGATATACTTAAAATTACTTTTTCAGATATTAGGGGCACATGAGGGGAAATATTATAGTGCATTTAAAAGATTATGCTAAATAACAGCATGCCAGGCCACAGTGGCTCATGCCTGTAATCTCAGTAGCTCAGGAGGCTGAGGCAGGAGGATTTTGAGTTTAAATCCAGCCTCACAATTTAGCAAGGCCCTAAGTAACTCAGTGAGATCCTGTCTCTAAAGAAAATATAAACAAGGACTGGGGATGTGGCTCGGTGTCCCTGGGTTCAAACCCTGGTGGTGAGCGCACACGCGCAAGCACGTACACACACACATACACACACACACACACCAGCATAATTTTTACCACATACTTATTAACACATTTTTTGGGTGCGGGGAAGGGTTAATGTTTGAAAGTCTGTAAAATGCTTTAGTTTTTTTTTTTGTATATAAATAAGGAGATTAGAATAGAAATGTATAAAACCACTATAAGTCTAAAATTAGTTTTCTACAAAAGTTTGAAAAGATAGGGCAAGAAATAGTGGTCACAAAGTTCATGCACTTAACTGATTTACAACAATAAGATTATACCTCTGAGTTTTCTATGGGTAGAAGAGACACAACAAAAACAATTTCCAAAACATGAAAGGAAATTGGAAAATAAAAAAGCATTATACAAATTATTTGTATCCATGAAATACCAAGAACCAATATTTGTATACATTTAATAATGAATATTTTTTAAACAAAACTGCTTTTAAAGATTATATCTCTATGTGTGTGTGTGTGTATATATATGTGTGTGTATATATATATATATATATATATATACTCAGAGATTACTCAGAGATTAAGACAGAATATAATAAATACATCTTGAAATAAAATATGAGGAAAGTTTGAAGAAAAATGAAAGGCAACCTCTTACAGAGAGAATCACATAACCATTTTGTCACTTTTTTGTCTCAACTGGTAGAAGTTCACATCTAATTTAATGCTTGACAACAATAACAATCTTATTTCAAGCTGCTAATCAATTTACTTGTAAAGATTTCTGATTTATCCCTTTATCTTTAATTGGCTTGGTATGTATTTGAAGTTCCATAGAATCTATTTTATTTTTTATTTTTTGTGGTGCTGGTGATCCAACTCTCAGGCCCTTCTGTATGATAGACAAGGGCTCTACTACCAATCTATAACTCCAGCCTCAGAATCAATTTTAAGGTAGTACTAATATATTAATATGCTACTAATTATTAGTATTATGCTAATAGTATGCTATTAGTATTAGCATACTAATATATTCATATATATTAATACATATTCCTTATATATATCAATATATTAGGAAATTTTCATAATTGAGATGCTAATATATTTTTTAATCCCCCCTCCCATTGATAGCTATATTTCCTGTTAGATGCCTTCCTCTTTTCCTTCATGGATAGATAAATTTTTTCAAAGAGTTGTCTAAACTCTATGTTACCACTTTATCACTTTTCATTCATTCCTCAACCCACTGCAATTTCTTTCACCTTTACCATTCCACAAAAATTTTTGGATTTTCTTATCCACATCAAGAATATGTAGCTATTATACTTGTAAACAGTAACAAATTAGAAGTGACAGTTACTATCTAAAACTGAATGTCTAAAGCTGGGCACAGTGAAATGCAATTGTAGTTCCAACTGCTGAGGAAGCTGAGGCAGGAGGATCACTTGAGCCTAGGAGTAGCCTGGGTAACACACCTCAAAAGAAAAAAAAGAAAACAGGAAGAAAGAAAAAAGGCATAGCTATTTTACCAAAAATAAAACTTGATTAAAAAAACAAAACAAAACAAAACTATTGAGCTATTTTATAGGACTTTACATGTTGGAATTTTAACACAAAAATTTTTATTGATGTCTTTTTGAGTCAAATGTGAAATAGACCTCATGTTGTAGATGTCCTGCTTTGTAAATCATAGTGCTTAATACCATATACTGATATACCCACTAAGTAATTCCCCACACGCTTTGCTCATTCAAAAAGTAGTTGACTGCAATAGACAGATGGGAAGCGGTGTGCTGGGTCCTCTCTAAGGGATTCTTCTGTAGCTGGCACTAATCTATGACCTTAACTAATAGAGTTGAATTGTCTCCATAGGCCTAGGCAGCATCCAACCAGCTGTGTCTTGGGGCCCTGTTTAGTCTGGTCCACCCTATTATCCATAATGCACATGAACAATTAGGTTTCTAAAAAACTACTATAGCTGCTGGGTGTGGTGATGTATATGTGAATCCCAACAATGCTGGAGACTGAGGCAGAAAGATTGCAAGTTTGAAGCCAGGTCAAAGTCCATGTCTCAAAAAAGGGCTGGGAATGTAGCTCTGTAGTAGAGCATCCCTGGGTTCAATTCCCATGTCCCACAAAACAAACATCATCAACAACAAAAAACTGTAGTTAATAGCTAGCTACAAAACACTGGATGGACACTGTTCTAAGTGCATTATATTTTCCACTTTATGTAATGTCAACAATTATAGTAATAACAATAACCTAGTGCCTTAGCAGGCCTTTTTTGATCATCAGCTTATTTAATCAACAACTACAGTGAGTTGGTGGCATTATAATATTTTAAAGATACGGAAATTTGAGTTGTAGGGAGATTAAGTAATTTGCTCAAGGAAATTGGGAAGTATTGCAGTTAAGCCTGGAACTACACTACTTCTAGATATTGCTGCTGGGTTTGTGTCTGAATTTGAAATTTGGGATGCCAGGAATACGTATCTTTCTGTGCAGATAAAGCAGTTCCCTCTTCATCATCTTGATGATAACAATGCAGATTTTTTTAATTACAACTACTAATAATTTCCATTGCCTCAGACACCTAGAAGAGTGCTAGTGAAAGTAAGTTTTCCTACATAGTTTCCTTTTTCTCTTCCTCACTGTTTCTAACTAGCCACAGTAAAGAAATTATTTGGAAGAAAAGCTCAAGGATACAGGGATGAGAAAAGACATAGTAATAAGAGACAGAAGGGGAGAGAAGATGTTATTGTCTCTTCCATTTCATAAAACATCAGTGTAATACCCACAGGTATCAGGTCTTCAAGTTGAATGGAAGGGGACATGCTCTTAGGTTGCCACTGACTGGCTTTTCAAATGCTGGGAATAAGCATAAAGTAGGCACAATTCCAAAATCAATAGATACATCCAATTACTGATTTAGGATTTAAGCCATATATATGAAAGTTACATATAAAACAAATCTATAAGCATAATTCCCTTCCTCCAAGTTTATATCCTCACTCTAGTACTTGGTAAATCATTAAGGAATTATCTTTTTCAAATCAAGAAATCTTGAGCTTAAAAACTCACCATGTTGTTGGAGCTTCATCATCTCCCATTTCACCTTCTTCTACATCCATCCCTTCTTCTCTATCCTCAGTGTGCTAAATTTTAAAATATGGACAGCCTGTCATGAAGTAGTTATCAGGCAGAAGATAAATACTAGAAATAATAGGTCACATACATACTGACAGACAATTATTATTAGAGAATTCTGGTTGTAGTAACATCCCAACATATAATCTTTAAGACAATAGGAATTTTATGTGACAGGAATCCAAAAACTAAAGAGCACTATGAAAATGACATAACATAGGTATGAAGACATAGTAAAAATATTTAAGCCAGTTTTTTTCTCAAAATAGGTCAACAGGTTCTCTGGAAAAAAATGGTTTATAGCTAAATGTTTTCTAAATACATACAATGACAAAAACAATTCAACAGTGAAATGGGCAAGTTGCATGAAGAAGCAATTCTTAGAAGAAAAATAAATTCCAGTTCTTCAACTCTAATAATAATAATCAAAGAAATATAAATTAATACAAAGAAGATATTTATATCACGTAAACAAAGATTTTGAAAAATCAAAAATTCCCAGTGTTGGTGTGGTTGGGAAAATGGGAAGACATTCTCCACTTGTCATTGATGGCAGTATAAAACTGGTATAATCTTTTTGAGAAGTAACTGGGCAATAGCTATAAAAATTTGAAAGTTGTATAGATTTTGACCCAGCAATTTTATTCGCCTAAGGAGACACCTGCAAAATTTAGCAATGATATATGCAATACTATTTACTGTAATGCTATTAGTAGTTTTTACAATATTTGAGATTACCTAAACGTCTAATGATGTGGAATTATGATATACCCATTTAAAGACTTTTCATGAACCATTTAAATGTACTGATGCAGAAATACATCAAAAGAATAAAATAATTTAAGAGCAGTATGTGTTATATAACCTAATTTGGGAAAAACACAACATAAGTTTGTGTATATATATAAAAAGGTTACATGGAGAATATTCTGAATGATTGTAGAAATAATGTGTATTCTGTGTAAAACAATTCAAATAAGGGGCTGGAGTTGTGGCTCAGTGGTAGAGTGCTTGTCTGGCATGTGTGAGGCACTGGGTTTCATCCTCAGGCCCACAAAAAAAATTTTTTTTTAATTAAAAAAAAAAGGGTATTGGATCCATATACAACTAAAAAATAATTTTAAAAGCCCTCAAATAATGTTTAAAATAGAAGTGTAGCTACTCCATAGTCAACCTTAGACTTAGATTATGTAGTAGATATAGTAGTAATTTAAATTACTACTTTTAAATATAGCCACTGTATAAATCCACTGCAACAGAAAAACAGATATTCTATAATCTACCTTAAATTACAGATTAGCTATACTTTCTATTTTAAATATTGTTTGAATTTTTTAATACAAATACGTATTATTTTTATAAATTAGAAATAAAGGTTTTCAAATTTTTGATGACTTAAAAGTCTTGTTCATATGAATTATTTTAACAACAAACTTATAGAGATGTTCTGTGAGGTTTTATATCAGTCTCACCTTTTGACCCAGCGTGCTTTCTTGCTCATTGGTATTGAAAACAGTGACATTTTCCAGATTAAACTGACTCTGCAAGTTAAGACCTATTAAAAAAAAAATTAAGATTTTCAAAGCAAATCCACTGACAACTAAAGTTGTGTAAGAATATAACTCATGTCAAAGAACCAAAACACATAAAATGCTGAATCTATAATTAAACAAAAGATCAAGTCAGAAATAAAACCATGTCAGACCCACTGACAATCTGTAATTCCTGCTACAGCAGAGATGCTTAAGAAAGACACACGTACACACATGCATTCAGTAGAAAATGAGCACCGTCTTTACTTTTTTCTCTCCTTCTTTTATACAGCATTGTTAATTAAAACAAGGGGAAAGAAAAAAACATCCTTTCGTCAGCTTAATCCTTACAAGCTTGAATAAACATTCTCAGGAAAACTTTGTTTATGGTCACAGTGCTCCATATTTCTTAACTAACTTGTGGTTAGTTATTCCCAGGCAAACACACACATATATATAAATTTTACACTTGGCGGAACCTTCTTTTCTCCTATCTTCTTAAGACAGCAACAAGGACACAGTTCAAAGAGTTCATACTTTCTCACAGAACTCTTTGTTTTGCTAAGTACAGAAAAACTTAACTGTTTGTGTGCATGAGCTCACAAAACCACACTTGGTTTTCACATACATACTTTCTAAAACTCTTATTTTGGGGGTGGGGGGTAGGGAGAGACAGAGTTTCACTATGGTACCCAGGCTAGTCCTGAACTTCTGAGCCAAGTGATCCCCCCACCTCAGTCTATAGGGACTATAGGCATGTGCTACTATACCTGCTGTCTAAAATTCACATCTTAAAGATTCCCCTAGGATTCACAGGGAATTTAGTGAGACAATATAATAGATATTTAATCAAAAATACAAAAAGAGATACAAAGAGGCATATAGAATATCTGAAGCAACACTGGATAAAATTTTTATAAGTGGGGAAAAAACACTAATGTACAGATTTTAAAGATGCCCACAAATCCTGTGCAGGATAAATAAAGAAACTGAGACAAAGATGCATCATTGTAATACTGAAGAAAACCAAAGAAAAAGAAAATATTAAGATCAGAGAAAAAAAATCTATATTATAATCCCAAAAGTTAGATACCTGATTTGTCTATAGAACAATGAAAGACATGAGATAAAATCAAGGCTATTTCCCATGAGATGAAATCTTACATCTAGGGCTAACCTAGAATCTGAAATCATGTACAACCATTCTATAAGAATAAAGGAGAGCCAGGAGTGGTGGAATACGCCTATAATACTAGTAACACTGTTGGCTGAGACTGGAGGATCAAACTTTGAAGCCAGCTTCAGTAACTTAGCTAGACCCAGTCTTCAAACAAACAAAAAAAAAGGACTGGGGATTTAGCTCAGTGGTTCCCTAGTACCACACACACACACCCATCCCCCCCCCCCCCCAAAAAAAGGAAAAGAAACAACACGATGGTACACATCTACATACTTTAGCGTGATTCAATGGCATATTATTATTAATAAGTTGAAGAATCTATGATTGGTATAACTGTTTACAAGTAAAAGAAAATACAATAACAATTTTCTATACTATTTTTTAACTTTGGAACCAGTATTATTATTATAATAAATTCAATCCAGTAGAAACTAGAAAATTTCCTGCAAATAAGTTATTTATTATATAAAAACTTACCTGATTTCTCAGATAGAGGAAAAAGTCTGGCCAAAAAGAGTTGAATTCGTCCACAGAAAACTGTATTCTGAGATTTAGATAATCTTCTTAGAAGATCTAACAATACAGAGAAATGAATGTTACACAGAATGTGTCTAACAACAATATCTAACTTTCTTAACCAGTTTGTTATGAATGTTTTTCTAAAGAAATGATTCTCAAAATGGGGAAGAAACCATTGTCATAAAAAGTACTATCAGCAACAAAACAAATTCAGCATGGATAAGATAACTTTAGTACATTTTTCTGACTTTCATAGTTTGCATCTAGAAAAGAGCTTCAAGTTAATGATCAGTTTTAATAAATCAGAGACTGTTTCCTAAAAAGGAAGATACTAATGTCTATCTTTAAAATGTTACCACTGAAGAGGAACTGGGAAACAAAAACTGACCAAATTATGAATATGCAACAACAAACCCACTATTATATATAATTATAATGCATCAATTAAAAAAATAGCAAACAACAACAACAACAAAAGACACCAATGTTATCACTGGTATATAATTCAACCACACATTTTTGTGACCACATTTACATTTTTAAAAATAATCTTTTTTTCAATTAATTACTTACCATTGCACATCCGCAATAAATAATTCTTCCCAGCAGAATAGAATGTACTCTGGAATTAAGACAGAAATTATTAATTTTTCTTAAGAAGATGTCATATCCCCTTCAATAATAAGTCATAGGAAGTAAAATATTAATGAACACTGAGAATGTACTGTGCTGTCATTTTTGTCAAGCTAATAACATTTTCAGAGAAATAAAAATATTTTCAGGTATATAAAATAACACTAAGTATCTGCTATAAACATCCAAAAGTATCTTTAAGTTAATTTTTACTACTCAATCAAGTTTTACACTCAAATTTTTCTCCATATGGTTCTTATTTGGCTCTCTCAAAAAAGTACAAGATATAATTCTTTCATAGGGACAAACTTTTGGCAATAAACAATATTAGAAATAGAAGCAAAAAAAAAAAACTATTCTCTGAAATTGGGATCTATTCAGAGATAATGTTAACAGGGAAAAGAAACTAAAGCACTTACTGATTTCCATGTAGCAACATTTTTTTCCACAAAAGTGAATATTGTGTCACATTGATCCAAAGGAAGACAATCCAAAACATCTCCCAGCAATACAAAAGGTGTAGATGCAGTACATATACCTTCATTGGAACACAAACCAATTTATAAGTTTGCCTCAAGAATGAGCCACAATCCCAGCCCAACACATCAAAGTTTTATAGGGACAAGAAACAAAAAGCAACCTAAAGTCCAAAATAGACATACTTAAGTAATTTTTGATATGTGCACTCTGTGATACAGTAGTTTTTTCCAATAACATCTAGAGCATTTACTATGGCAGGCACACTAAGAGCTTTAAATTTGCTAACATTTAATTCTTATAACCTTATGAGATAATTCACATTATCTTCATTTTATAGAATGGGAAAACTGAGACACAAAAAAGCTAAATAACTTGTTCAGGATCTCAGAGCCAATAAATGGTAGAGCTGGGATAGGCAGTCTGGCTCCACATTCTGTTCTCTTCACCACTAAGCTATTTGAGTGAATATAATGCAATTAAAAACAATGGTTATGATGACAACAATAATTTGGAAAAGTGCTTTAAGTGAAAAAGGTAGGATTCAAAATTGTATGAGTGTATCACAATAAATGTTTTTAAAAGACCAGAAAAACTATAACCACATACCAAAATAAATGGTAGCTTTTATAAGGAGAATTAGGACTAGGATTTTCCCTTTTTCCTCATCTGAATGTTTTGTAATGTTGCTAAATTATCTTTGATTTAAAAAGATTATCTTCAAAAAAAAAGATGAAAAGGTGTGATTTAGTTTCAACTATGATTTAACATTTAAAATAACAGTATTGTTTCAAGGAAAAGTGATTTTAAAAAGTTAGTTTGTCTCTAAAGACAATGTTAAAGCTTTAAAGATTTTTCTTAACAGATCATTCAGACTATCTAAAAATACTTTTATATCCCTACTCATTCTATTTTCCATTTTAAGATAATGGTACTAACACTGTGTTTTAAAAACGTACATTTACACATGAGAGGGGGAAAAAAAAATCTAGGGGCATAGTAAGCCCAAACTACTGCATCGAATTACAGTAGATGGGGTAGAGAGAGAAGATGGGAGGGGAGGGGAGGGGGGATAGTAGGGGATAGGAAAGGTAGCAGAATACAACAATTACTAATTGGGCATTATGTAAAATTGTGGATGTATAAGCGACGTGATTCTGCAATCTGCATTTGGGGTAAAATTGGGAGTTCATGACCCACTTTAATCTAATGTATGAAATATGATATGTCAAGAGCTTTGTAATGTTGTGAACAACCAATAAAAAAAAATAAAAAATTAAAAAAAAAATAAAATAAAAATAAAACTCAAACAACTACAAACCATGTAAACCTAAGAAGTTCTACTCCCTGCTTTCTTTACAGAGCACATTTATGTTACTCATGTAAATATCATTATGAAATTTTAGGCATAATAAATATTTATCAGAGTATTATAACACATTCTGAAAATTCACCTGTAATCACAAGTAAAAAGGAATACAAATATATACAAATTAACTTCAACTGATAAAACTACTACAAAAGAGACAAAAAAAAAAAAATATGTCCAGAAAAAGGAAGCAATATTTCGAGCTCTACTCTGTACTACTATGGCATCAGGAATGCAATGTGAGAATACTGCCTAGAACCAGTGGGTGGCTTAAGGCAGCATATTTCAACTCATCACAAGGGTTGAAGTAATAAGAACTAACAGGACACCATCAATGTGTGGTCTAAGAGAAGCTACACAACCACCTATCAGGGAAGTTACAGTAGGGAGGCAGAGTAGGCCAGAGATAAGAGATTAGATTAGATGACATTAAAATCTTAATGAAACTTGGACTCTGTGATACTGTAGATCCAAGAGGAATATTCTCTTCCCTTTGCACAGTGTAGTCTGTAACACAAGCAATAATTATAGAACTTAAGAAAATTATCTGTATTCTACTGTCAAAAAATATAAGTCAACAGAACTAAGCAAGGGCTTGGGAATTTAATTTAAAAATAGAGAATGGCTCATGGTGATTCTGATGAGCTGGCAGGCACGGGAACCATTGGGTTATATGATCTCCGAGAACTTTCATAGCCTGTATCCCAGCTTCCAGGCCAATTTCTCTGATTATCTTAACACTGGCCACAGATACCCCTCTCTCTAGTTTCTAAATGTTCACATTCCCATGGTTTTGCTTATCATTTTTTCTGCCTAAACAGTCTTCCTTCTCTTTATTATGAAGCAAATTTTGACTCTACCTTTCAAAGCATATAGTAGATGTTAGCTCATCTAAAAGACTCCCTTGTATCTTTAAGCAGACTAACTCATTGATGCTTCTGAAGCATACCGTACATAAATCTCCTATAAGATATCCAAACTAATAACCTTTGCAAAAGATCTAACTTTTAAAGGGTAGGCATTTTGTATGTTTGCACTAGTAAATATCTGATACGGAAGAAGCTCAGTAAATATCCATTGAATTGAATTAATTTATTTATGAACAATCTTAAAATATGTCACATAAATAATACTCTCTCAAGAAGAAATGTTCTCTTCAAATAAAATAAAAATGCACCTGAGACTTTATAGTTTAAGTTCATAAGTCCTCACCTTTCCCAATTAAAGTTCTAAGTACAGGCACCGTATAACTTCAAGTGTAAAAGTATCACCAGTCTCGTAAGAGTAATACAATAAGTTAATAAATAAACTAAAAACACACTATAAACTGTTTGATAAAAAAATAGGCAAGGAACACTGCACTGTGAAACTCATTTAAGTATGTCTAATGAATGAATAAATTTTAGGCACCCTGTATAAAAAGTTTGACTGGTAAAAGTAGAACTTACAGACTTAAGTTCACAAAATAGCTTGCTGTAACACTGGAAGGCCGCTTTTACCATGCATGTTCCAGGTTTTGTAGAAATAGATATTAATATGTGATATGTATAATGCTTTCTATATTAAAAACCAGTTTTCACATGTTATCTGAATAAATCAAATAAGTATTTTAGCCAAATGGTTAAAGAATGCTAATAAACTATTTTTCATTTCTTTTTTCTGAAGATATTTAATTATTATGTTCATAGTATTAGTTCCTTAATAGAAGCTATATGTATTAGGCACTGTGTACTTACTATGCACTTTGTTTATCTAAGGGTTCTTTTTTTGAGGGTGGGGAAAGTACCAGGGATTGAACCCAGGGGTGCTTAACCACTGAGCCTCATCCCCAGCCCTTTTTTATATTTTATTTAGAGAAAAGGTCTTGCTGAGTTACTGAGGTTGGCTATGAATTTGCCATCTTCCTGCCTCAGCCCCCAAGCCACTGGGGTTATAGGCATGCACCACCAGGCCTGGTTTACTTAAGATTTCTAAAAACTATCTTATACCATTTACTGCCCTATTTTAATAATCTCCTGTCAGTATTCTCTCTCTATCAAATTATTCTTCTCCAGCTGCTCTTCAATATGGCATACAAAGTCCTTTACAAATGACCTTAATCCACCATTCCTGCTTTTTTCCTTATCATTCTCACTATCTTCTCACCCTCCTACTCCACACAGTTCTCTAGACATGTTGAACTTGGCTCTTTCCTGTTTCTGATGAACTCATCATCTATTACATTTCAGCTAGAATGTTAGTTTCCATTCTAAAACCTTTCCTGATTCCTTTAGATTCTAAAATTTAGGTAGGCTTGGTGGCACATGCCTGAAATCCCAGAAGGTGGAGGTAGAAAGGTAGAAAGTTTGAGGCCAGCCTGGGCAACTTAGAAAGACCTGTCTCCCCAGTAGCAAAAAAAAAAAAAAAAAAAAGGAAAAACAATCTAAAATTTAAAGTTACTCTTACTTTATTCCCTCCAACCACACTTCATTCCCAGTCAACCACAGTACTTACATCACAGTAAGATATTTAAGTATTTATATTTACATCTGTTTCCTCCATTACTCATTAGTTCCATATAGGTGGGGCATATATGTTATTCACCACTGAGTCTCCAAATCCTAAATTAGTACCAGGCACATAGTAGATGCTCAATAAATATTTATGGAATGAATGAAACAAATGGAGAATAAAGAAAGTGCCAAAATTTGTACTGTAGAGATGAGAAACAAGTGTGGATTAATTTGATTGGGACAAATTTTTGGCAATAGTGGGTGTGAGGCAAAATTTGAAGAATGAACAAAATCAGACACAGAGGTATGAGGAAAACATGTCATGTCCAATATAACTTTGAAAAACAAAACCAAACCATACTTACCTTCAGTTACTCCCCCAATAGCAAGAGAAATAATAGCTAAAACGTTTTCACATGATGAATGATTTATCTACCAACAGAGGAGAAATAATTTAATTTAGGGACAAGAGTTCAGACTAACTAATTTGATAACAATAAAAACATGTCCTCTGACATTACATTGATTATCACAAATATAGAACAAAATATTCCATATAGGAGATAAAAATATTTTCTAAGATGAAAATTCAAAACATGAACAGTCCTATACAGAATTAATAATTCTAGCAAAATGTCAACTAAGTAATAAGCAAGTGACTCACTAAAAGTCCAATGGTCTCAGAAAATGGTTACATTACTATGACTAAGACCATAAGCTAACCAAACACAGAAGTGCTAAGGCTAAAACTCAATCAAAGGCAAAAGCAGGGCTAGGAGAATAGTAATACTTGTGCACTGTACGTCTGAGGAAGGGTTTAACAGTGTGTAGTACTTGGGGACTATAAAATCATAATAGCCAGCATTTACTGACTGTTCACTATGTTGTTTTACACAACACTGAAAGAATAGTATTTTTCCTCTTACAAACGAAACTGAAGCTCCAAAAGGGAAGTAACTTTCCCAATGTCTCATAATGAAAAAGTGAGTCAGTCTGAAGAACAAGAAAGAATCAATTTGATGCAGAATTGTCTGAGAAAAAGGGATCCTATATTATGAACACTAAAAGAGAATCAAGCTCTTTGTGATTCAACCTTTGCTTGATCAAGAATATGCCACTCAAATTTTTTATTTCATTTAGAAGACTCACTAACAGCAAATAAATTCAGGTTCTCCATGGTTAAATTAAATTTCTTTATTGAGAGAAAAGCCTTAGTTATGTACATAAGCTTACTGACAGGGAGGATGTCAGAAGAAAATGAGGACATGAAATTCTAGTTCTTAAGCTGAATATCCTTAGACAAGACCTTTCATGTCACAACAGAATGTGCTACTATTCATACAGCAGTGAGACAATCCCACCTCCAACCACTCTAGTTCTAGCTCACCATGACAGCATGTCAACCTCTGCATCATCAAACCCTTAAAATGTACCAGCGCTATCAAAATCCTTCATCATGACAATACTCTTATTCTATCAAGTCAGCTTTCACAGGCAGTAAGCCCACACTAGGGGAAAAAAGTCCTGTATAAATATCCATTCTAAGGATAAAAGCAATTTTCTAATAGCATTTAAAAAAATTTGACAGTAAAATTTTAACAATGAATAAAAGAAAAGCATACTTACAATTTCTTCTTCTAGAACACCTCTGAAAGCTTGGTCAAGTGTACATTTTTTTTCATTTTCACTATTAAAAACAAAAAAAACACTTGTTTTTTACATAATGCAGCATAAGTATAAATATGCAGGCAAGTCTTTTTCATGGACAATAATGCCTTACCTGCCAGGTAACTGGCTGAAGGTACATAATAATGGCTTGATATTTTTGTTGTTCAAGGCCTCTCTGGTAGATTTCTAGAAAAATAGAAATGGCAAATAATTGGAAATATTTTTCTTATTATTTATTGAAAAATATATTATTCATCAACAGTATGTCTTTCTCACAAAGACAGATTTGTACGTGGGAAAAATTGCTTACCAGTCATTTTCTTAGTAGTTTTTCTTTTCTTTTCTTTTCTTTTTTAATGTTTTTTTAGATGTTGATGAACCTTTATTTTATTCATTTATTTATATGAGGTGTTGAGAATTGAACCCAGTGCCTCCCACATGCTAGGCAAATGCTCTGCCACTGAGCCCCAACCCCAGCCCCATAGTCTTTATTTCAAATGTCACTTCATAATACAGGGTCCTCATGATTTTAAATCTGGTAAGAGCTTCCAGCTAGACTTTTTCTTTGTGAGTTTCCCCTCCTCCTCCTTTTATTTTTCTTTCTTTTCTTTTTGGATGCAGAATCTGGCTATGTTGCCCAGGTTGGCTAGACCCTGTGGGCTCAAGCAGTCTTATAGCATCAGCCTCCCAAGTAGCTGGTACTATAGGTGCCCACCACCTCACTGGGCTCCTTCTTACTCTCTCTTTAAATATCACACTCATGAGCATATGCTTTTCTTTTATTTTAATTACATATGGTTCCTTATTTACATTTTGGATTTGAAGTTTCATAACTCCCTCAAGATCCTTGATAATACTATCCTATCCAGTCCACCCAACCTTATATCCCACTACTTCCTATGACATGCTCTCCACTAAAGTCTGACTACTTTTTCATTAATTCCTGTTAAACTTATTCTAGTGTTACACATCCATGCTGTTCTTCCCACCTGCTTATGCAAATTCTATCCATTCTTCCAGACCTATCTTAAGTCCTTCCTCCTCTAGGTACTTCACTCAGCTCAGTCTCAAGATGCATAGTAAGCAACTGATCATAATTTAGAGACAAAAATATTGCAAAGCCTTTCTTCTGTGTAAATTCATATGTATTTGGAAAGTCATTGTATTACCTCATAGGGAGCTGGATTTATACTTTAAATGCCCATCCCGGGCTCTTACACTAACCAGCTGTGTAACTTCAGGCATATCCCTTTATCTCCCTGTGCTCCCTTTTCCTCACCAGTAACATAAAAGGGTTGTTGTCCTTACTATCATCACCAGCTTGTTAGAAATGCAGCTGTCCCCATTCCAGCCTTACTAAATCAAGATCAATTTAATATTCTCAAGTGATATCACTCAATTAAGCTGGAAAAGCACGGGACAGATAATTCAATTAAATGGTCCCTTTCAGGGTAAATGTGATTGAAGTTAAACGATTCTCATGACATAAACAAGGCATAATTCATAAAAACAAAATACACTGTTATGGGGGGGGAAATCTTGCAAACATAAAAACTACTGACTACAAAGATTCTTCTTTCTTTCACATAATTTTCAACCTGGCAATATTACGATTACCAAAGCACAAAATATCTGAGTAGTTGAATTATGCCTTGAAATATTGGTATGAACAGTAGAGACGAATACAGCGAAATGACCTGGAACAACGATCTTAACACATATATTTCTGTGATGGGCAATATAAAAAGGACAGTAGATCCTGAAGTTAGAAAAATCTGAGAAGTCACCTAACTTTTTGGAGGATCTCGGTTTCTATATCATGTACCAGAGATAATAAAAATAACCCATTTAGTGTTATCTATCAGTTAAATGAAGTAACATGAAAGTGTTACTTTTCGAAATGCTCAAACTACCTTTTCTCACTGAGGAGCAGCTGGTAACCTTTCCCAAAGGTGATCTGTTTGCCTTTTCCCGCTTGGGAGTTCCTTTTCCACCTCTTAAGGTGAGATACTAAGGGTCAAAAGGTGGTGAACAGACTGCTGCGACATCTGGCCATTTAGGAGGCGGAGCGGGAACCCTGTCACTGGGAATAAACCTGTCCCGCCCTTCCCCTTCACCAGTTCCTTTTCTGGAGACACCTGCCAGGTTAACGAACAGAGAAACTGAACTTGACCGCAGGCACTATGCAGCTGAGCTCTCGGCGCCTGTCATCAAGGCATCCAGATAATCAGGTCCACTTACGCTCCGGCTAAGAAGCCGAGGAGGACAGCAGAGGACCCACGAAGGGGAAGGTAGTGCGCCTTTTCCTATCTTCCCGGCGCCGGCGGGGCCGGGAATGGACGCCGGGGCTTACACCCCACTGTCTTGCTTTATCCCAGGGGAAATTCGAGAAATTTCAGGAGAAGGCAGGGAAAGAATAGTGTCGCGTCAGGAAAGCTCACCGTAAACCGCATCCGCGCTTCGGGCAAACTGAAGAGCGGCGGCGTCGGAGACATCTTCTCGATTGCGCGTGCAAGCCGCCGATCTGCGGCGCCGGGTGATGACGTCAAGTCGGGAGCAACGAGATTGCCGGCTCCCAACCTGGCTAGAGTGGCCTCTGAACAGAGGTGCCAGCCAGCCCGCCGCTGCGCGCTTACGGGCTGCCTGAATCCCGGTGGTCGTAGTGCTTTAGAGTCAGCCACACAGTGCCTAGTACGAGTTCCAGGGTAGCCCATAGGCTGAGGGGACTTGAGTAGCCTCGCTCTGTAAATCCGGACACACACCAGATCCCTGTGGTTTTCCTGGTTTGGGGAGGGCGGGTGAAGGCGGCTCTTTGTGGCTCAGATGGCAGCACAGGGAGGGAACGCTGCCTGGGAATCCCGGGCAGGTGGGTTATCTGGGGGACTCCAGGTTAGGGAGTTGTGGCCGTGGACTGCCGGGCCGCTGTCTTCCCCGAAGCTGAAGTTCGGCGTGATGACAACGCTGCGGATTTGTGAATCGAGTCCTGGAACTCAGTGGGTCCTGTAGTTCGTGGAGCATTCCTTCCTCTTTTTTTTTTTTTTTTTTTAGCCTGTCGAGATTTTATTAGCAGGACCTTAGCGGCCAGTCGCAGAAGAGAAGGGGGTCGAGAGAGAAGAGAGAAGAGAAGGAGGGAAGAGGGGGGGGGGGAAGGAGAGGGGGAGAGTAAGAGAGAGTAAGAGCACTTTCCTCTTTTCTGAAATGAAAATTAACACTATTTTCAAGGGGGCGGTTGAAGAGAATGAAATAGCAACAGGGATCGTGGATTGTAGAGCAATATAAGTTATATATATATATATAATATTTATATTTATTTATTTATTTTAACCTAGAATCAATTAAATTTGCATGTAGTTCTCCTCTGAAAGAGAAAAAGTAGGGAGGAATACAGTCCCCTTCGCGATTGGAATATCGGCTGTGCTGTAGCGCATCCTGGGTGGAAGGATCCCTTGTAAAATCATGTCCCATTGCAATTTCCTCCCTTGCCACTTTTCCCCAGGAGAGGCTTCGCCAGTGAGAAGCGGAGCAGCAGTAATCGTCAGTTGGAGTTATGCTATGGAAAAAGGATGCAAAGGAATTTTTGCTCTTACTCCATACATGTCCCTAAAGAAGAAGGCTAGGTGCATACTACACCTTGTTCTCTCTAGTGACGGCCAGTAAGAACACAGGGAGCTAAGAAAAAGATAACTTTGCAGATTCTTGCCAGTAAGTGCGAATGTGAGTAATGATTATTGCCTGGATGATTACCGCCTCCCCTCCCCTTTTTTTAAAGTCAAAAGAGTCATTGAGGTTTAATTGAAAACTCATGTAATTAATGTAATTTAAATGTAAGTTAAACTTAAAAATTGAGACCAAATTAGTGGAATATACTTTATCAATGTAATGGTAGGAGAAGAAATGAGCTTTTTTTTGCTGCTAACATGAGTGAAGCAACAAAATATAGAGAAGAAAACAGCAAAAAGGTAGCAATCATCAGGTAATAGGGAGTGTTTAAGGGGTACAGATTTTCAGGGGTAATTTAAAAATTCTAGAGATGGATGGCAATGGTTACATAACAGTGCAGCTGTACTAATGCCACTAAATAGGACACTTACGTTGGTCAAAATGCATAACTGTATGTATATCTTATCGAGGTAAACAATTTAAAAGCTATTTTTTAAAAAGCAGTCCTTGGCTAAGTAAATAGAAAAAATAATCACAGACAAGAATGATCTTGAACCCTCAAGATAAGGTTATATGCAATAAGGCAAAAAAGAAGGCAATTTTTAAAAAATCTGTCAGAGAAAAATCACAGTAAAATATATTAGTATTTAAGTTGTGAAACATTTTTATACTTCACAATGCACTTAATATGCTCATTAGATGTTCTAATATTTTGAGCTAGATAATATAGCTGTTATGCTCATTTAACATAAAAAGAAGCAAACTCAAAGAGAGGGTTCTTGATAGAAGTTATCAGCAAAAGTGAGAATAGCCAGGGGTTTTGAAGCCAAATTTTGTTCATTATACTGTTATACTGTCTTAAGTAATGACCATTTTTTTTGTGTGTGTGTAATTTTTATGAGCCAGATGCTTTTTTTTTTTTTTTTTTTTGCTATTGGGAATTGAATTCAGGGACACTCCATCACTGAGCCACATCTCCAGCCCTATTTTGTATTTTATTTAAGGACAGGGTCTCACTGAGTTGCTTGGCACCTGCTTTTGCTGAGGCTTTGAACTCGTAATCCTCCTGCTTCAGCCTCCCCAGCCTCTAGGATTACAGGCATGCACCACTGTGCCCTGCAAGCCAGGCACTTTTTCTTGTATTATTTCTACTTCTTACAGCAATTTTGTACATATGTGTTAACAAGGAAACAGCTTCATTTACTCTAGGTCATGTGGACAGAGCAAGCTGAGATTGGGATCTGAGCCTAGATCTAATCCCAAAGTCTATATTTTTCTCAAGTCTTAACTCTTGAATCTTTACGAAGTCGTGGCCCTGATCATTATCTCATAAGTTATTTCCTTACAATTGGATAACAACAACAACAACAACAACATAGGCGTTTTTAAAAGATAATGAAACAAAGAATTTTAAAAAGATATTAATAAACATTTTTAAAAAGGACTGGCATCCAATGGCAAGTAACATTTTCACTTAGAATTATTGAGCATCTGTTTTTCTTCATATGCTGGCTTTCAAGGTAAGATAAAGTGTACTGGGGACTGCCTCTGTTAAGAAATGACCTTCTGTGTTCGATCCTCAGCACCACATACAAACAAAGATGTTATGTCTGCTGAAAACTAAAAAATAAATATTTAAAAAATTCTCTCTCTTTCTCTTAAAAAAAAAAAAGAAGAAATGACCTTCCATGGGAAACTCTAGGTGTGTGGTTTAGAGCAGTTCCAGGTAGTCTTCATTCCCCCTCTTTCCCCTTGGGCACTATTGAGTTTCATTTATGACTAGGATGGTAAGATCTAGGAAAAAAAGGAACAAGGGGGCAGCTAAGTCTGCTTTACTTTTAGACCCTATCCTTCCTATTGCCTAGGCAAAAGGAAACCTGCTCCATACTCTCACCAATCAACTACATTATAATGCTGGATTGCCGATTTGACTAGTTCAAGATCTAGGTCCTAGCTATTCCTTTACTCTCATGCAGTTTAAGTGGATTGAAATATTTCTAGACAAAATTTGGCCAAAAAAATTAAAAAGTGGGGGTGGCTCCTGCACTTGGAAAGGAATGGGACAGAGAGTAAAAAATAGAAGAGGGATGGCACTTTGCATATATTTTGGGACTCAAATTTTTTTGTGGAGGAAAAGGAAAACTATAACTATGAAAACTATAACTATGCTATATCCGATATAGGATGGAGGCAGTTTTCACCCAGTTTATATTGATATTTTGCTCTTTATTCAACACAAATTCCTTTTTGTTTATTTAGTTTTTGCAGTGCTGGGGATTTAAATCAGGGTCTTAGTCATGCAACACAAGCACTCTGTTGCTGAGCTGTATTCCTAGGCCTCAACACAAATTTCTTAAGAGCTTATGCTCTGTCAGGCTCAAGTAAAATATTATTGTATTATGTAGTATTATCAAATCATTATGACAGCTACTGTGTTGCTGTAGATTCAATATGTTTTTTTCCCTCTGAAACTCAAGTTGAAATTTGCCATTACAATAGTGTTGGAAGAGCACTTGATGGGAGATATTTGGGTCAGGGCAGCAGAGTCTGCATGAATGGATTAATGCCTTTCTCTCTTATTGATTTTTGCACGTTTATCTCCAGCTAAGTCTGACCTTCAGCACCATGGACAGTGACCCAACACTCCCAGAATGCTGCTGACCTGAACTGAGTCCATTAGTAGACAATATTGAGTCTTGATCTTTCCCCATTTGTGGGTTCTGGGGACATGCAGGGTACAGAGTCTGGGCTTCCCAGATCTATGTTCCTGTGGAGTTGCCAAACACTGCTGCTGCTGCTGCTGCCACCAAAAATCTCCCTTGAGCTGCCTGTGAATCCCTAGCTCTCACACCTTGCTCAGTGAAGCTTGAGTCTCTGAGAAGGAAGTGTGGGGAGGCCACATGGAGGGGAGGAGAGGATTATGTGAAGGCTCACCCAAGCCCTTCCACCATTTGCCTCCATCTTGCTCCCCACCCTCTCTCTTCCCCTAACCCCTCTTCCTTTATCCCATCTGAAATGGGCAGTGGCTTTCCTAAAAAGGGGCTGAGGATATAGGTCATATAGAGCACCTGCCTAGCATGTATGAGACCTGTTTTAGATTGACAAGAACAATATTAGAGGAGGAAAAGTTTGTGGGTTCACGGTTTTAGAGGTCTTAGTTCACAGAAGGCCAGCTCCACTTCTCAGAGCTCAAGGTGAGGCAGAACATCATGGGGGAGTGTGGTGGAGGGAAGCAGCTCACATGACGATCAGAAAACAGAGAGACTCCACTTGCCAGATACAAACTATATACCATACCTCAAGGCCACACCCCCAGGGACCCACCTTCTCCACCCACACCCTACCTGCCTTCAGTTACCACTCAGTTAATGCCCATCAGGGAATTAATTCAATGTTGGGTTAAGGCTTTATAATCCAATCATTTCTCCTCTAAACCTTCTTACATTGTCTCACACATGAGTTTGGGGGGGGACACCTCACATCTAAACCATAACAAGACCCTTGATGCAACTCCCAGTCCTGGGGAAAATAAAGGTATCATGATTATTGTATGACAAGGAATAGCTCATGTTAACATAAGATCTAGATAATTATTATAGAAAATAGACAATCCAAAAGAAAAGTAACTGCTGAGTCCAGGGTGTTCACCAAGTTAGTGCCCAGAAATCTGTAAGCACAGTAAGTGTCTATTTGCCAACCTTACTGAGAGGATGTGGTTGAAGTGTTAGGGGAATACCTCCTACCAGGATTGTTTCCCCCAGTTTATATCACCATTTTGTTAAGTCAACTTGATGTTAAAACCTAGACAGATTTAATTAGATCCAAAACTGTTTCCAACTATTAATTCATTAATGAATTACATCAATACTTAATATTTTATCTTATTCTCCATCAGATATTTACTAGTTACTAATTAAAGCAGAAAGATTTATTCATAGTACTTTATTATAGTTCTATGGTGAATCAGCATAAGCTAATTTTGAACAGATATCTGTCAAAGGGATAGATAAGTACAATTATTTGTTGCAGTTTTTAGGAATCCTATTTGTTGGAAGATAAATATTCCTAGGATTAAATTGTGACTATATTCAAAATGATCAACAACATAAACCAAAGTGTCAGTTAATTCATAAACTAAATAGAATAAATGTCTAAAGCTCAGTGTTATTTAATATGCAGTATGAGTACAAGAGTATAGCTTCAGAAGACAACAGTATACTTTTGAATATAGATTTGAAGGTTAAGCAGTTGTATTATTGAAAAATAAACATGCCCAGTTTACCATCCATCCAAAACCTTTTTTCCTAAAGTGTATGGATCTGAATTTAACTGACCCATAAGCTTGATAAAAATTATTTGAACAAGCTAAGTGGGATGGCTCATGCCTGTAATCTCAGTGGCTCTGGAGGCTGAGGCAGAAAGATCCTGAGTTCAAAGCTAACTTCAGCAACTTAGTAAGGCCCTAAATAACTCAGTGAGACCTTGTCTCTAAATAAAATATAGAAAAAGGCTGTGGATGTGACTCAGTGGTTAAGCACTCTTGGGTTCAATCCCTGGTATCAAGAAAAAAATTTATTTGAACATAAATATCAAGTGCTCTATAAGTATTGGGATTCGTATAGCTTTGATCTGTTGTAAGTAAGTAGGCTGAGAATTTTCTTTAGATCAAAAGGGGTGTTTGGGTGGCTGGGGCTGTGGTTCAGTGGTAGAGAGCCTGCCGTGCACGTGTTCGATCCTCAGCACCACATAAAAACAAAGATATTGTGTATTAAAAAAAAAACCAAAAAAAACCCCAAAAGGGTGTTTGTGGGGGTCTTTGGCTGAGCTGTCCTTTGCACTCACACGTGTCTTACCTAGCACGTGTGCTGTCTCTGCTGTGCTGCATTCCCCAAGCCCTGGCCATCACGCCCACCCCTCCGCCCCAGCGGGGTGTCTGGGCTTCCTGCAGCCTCTTGCGGCTGCTGCAGCGCTGAACACGAAAGAAGACCAAGCTTTTGTTGCATTGCTGACAGATAAAATTAATGAAGAAGGGATTGGGGTTGTGGCTCATCGCTAGAGCACGTAGGAGACACTGGGTTGGATCCTCAGCACCACATTAAAAAAATAAATAAAATAAAGGTATCGTGTCCAACTACAACTAAAAAAATATTTTAAAAAATATTAAGGAAGAAAAGAAAATCCAGAAGCACAAGTCCCTACCCAAGATGTCTGGTGGTTGGGAACTGGAAGTAACAGGACAGAAGCTAAATTAGTGTGAAAAGTTGATGGTGAAAAGATCACTGTCACTTTCAACATTAGCATCTCACCAAAATTATGGTGAGGAGGAACCCTCAGAAGGGCAGAAAGTTAAGAACAGGAGCCTGAACTGACATCTACTCCCAATTTCATGGTTGAAGTTACGAAGATATTGTTTTCATGACAAAGTTGCTGAGTACATGGCTTCTATCTGAGCATGTAAATCTTTAAGGATATTTGTCACATTGCCAGAAATCTCAGGGATGTAAACACAACTATTAGCATTTAGGTTTATAGATGTCCTTTCTATTAAGATATAGTCTAATAATTTACTGTCATCTGATCTTGCAAAATCCTTTTGATAGTATCACCTCTGTGTCTAATAGAGAAATCTTTAATTCTGTTACTTAGAGCTGGATAACCATATTAGCAAACATTAAGCCTACCTGTGTAGGTTAGGAATAAAGGCCTTAAACTAAAAACTACTCTGGCAGTTTCTTTTGACAGTTATCAGGCATTCCTGTCTGAGAATCTCTTTTGTAGCCTCCAGTTTACCTATTTTTGGAAGTTACATTTAACTATTATTATCATTTAAAATGCCCAGGAACAGCTGTGTTTTGGCTTTGACTGTCTTTGCTAAGTGTTTAAGATGAAGCAAGTCAAACTGACTTTTGTTTCTATCTATTGTTAACAGTCAGATGAGTTTCCCTGGGAGTCCTTGGGGAACTTCACAGCAGCTTCTCAGTTCTGCTGGTGCCATTTGCACTAGGATGGGTCCAGGCCTTGCTTGACCACGTGGCTTCCCTTGGAAGCATCAGGGATGTCTCCCTTTTCTGATGACCCTCCTCTTCACAGCAAATGCACTGATTGGCTTCCTGTCCTCCACTGGTCTCATTAATCTCCCTGATCAGGAGGTTATGTGGCCTAGAATTGTAAAGCTCTTTGGAGAAGTCCCCTATTCCCTGATTCAAACTGACTCAGAGGGCAAGAGCCAAATATTGGTTTTCTTGGCCCTTTTAATTTAACTAATTTTAAAACTTAATCTTAAACATCTAGCAAATGAATTTCAACATCCTTATATTAAGAGTACTGGGCTTTAATGTCTATCTCTCTATCCTGTAGGTGATAACTCCTTATCTTAAATTAACCCAGGTTGTGAGTTCTTAAATCAGTACCTCTGCAAAACATTAACAGGCAATCTTAAATCATTTATAAGAAAACTACAAAATAAAATTATCAAGAGTAAAAACATTCAGTTCATATAATAGCTACCTTTAATTTTGGTGGAGTATATCCCCTGTTTGAGATCCTGGCAGTCATGACAAAAACCAACTTTTGGACACAACTTTAAGTGTACTAAAATCTGGCCTACTTCTTTTATAATCTCTTTCACATGAGATGGGACATAGAGCCTTATCTCAAGTAAGGCAGGGCTCTTCATAAATCTTAAGTACTGTAGTTCTGAAACTGATCTTTGCTTTTTAGATATCATTTTACAAAGCCTACATAAATTGTTGCTCAGGTTTACATGAATATTAGCTAACACAACATAATATCACATCTAAAACATGAATTAAAGAAAGGCTGAAAGCTTTTAACCTTTTGTAGAAAAGTAGTAAAGTATTTTTATGTTTTACAATAAACCCTTCACACAGATTAGGCTCTCATTAACTTAAAAATACATTTAAATTGTATCTCAGTGTAAAAAGTGACATAGAACTTTACATATCTTATTGATAACAAGTCCAGTCATAGAACACAAATGATATAATTAAATCTCCAACATGTTTTTCTTTTAAGCTTAAAATTACCATACAACTTTAGAACACCAGCTTGATATAATGCTCTTTTGAAGCTTCTGCCTTACAGACTTGTACACCTGGAAGATATGAACATATTAATAGCACCATAATTACATTGATGATTTTATATTAACCAAGTTTAGCTTTTAAAGAAATAACATAGCACAATTCTCTAAAAACAGCACTTGTTTAACCAGCTGTTTAATTTTTTTAAGATTACTTGCTCAAAAACTTACACTTATAACCAACTTACACAGACCTTTTTTTATCACTTACTTAAGCCCTCTTAATTACTTAATCATACAGACTCTCTTATCCAGAAACGCATTTTCCCTCTATTAAATCCATACCTAAAAACTTCTAGTTTCTCTTTTCCATCTGTTAACCTCCTTCTGTTCACATTTTGAAACAATACTTGTAAATTTTTGAATTTAAGCAGATTATTTCATAGAAATCAACATTTTATTAGGGCCTTTTTGAACACCTAGAAAAACTTATAAGTTTAATTTTAAAGACATCTTTACCTTTATCTGTTTACCCAATTTAAATTGAACCATTTGAATCAGGTGAATCAAAGATATTTGGATCCATTTTTTAAAATTTTTTTATGAGTGCTCCTCATATATCTGCCAATTGTCATATAACTGCATGATATATGGACATACACACATACAGACATACTACACATAACACAAGTGTGCACACATACACAAGGCCTGAGAGGGACGGTGGGAGTGTGATGGCGAGTCGCTGAGCCCGCCGTAGCCCCGAGAGCAGCTTGAGCCGCTGCCGGGAAAGAGGGGGTGAGGCGCGCCCGGGCCGCTGGAGCTGCCAGAGCCGCCGCGCTGCACAAATGCCAAACTCCATTGCAATGTTTAAAAACTCCACAGTTGATCAAAAATAAAACTGATCAGAAAACATTAACTTAGGTCTGCAGGATCAAAATCATGAGCTCAAAAAAAAAAATACAGAATCTAAGAAAAAGCAAGAGTCCTAAAAAAGATGACTGGCCAGTAATTAGTAAATATCATACAATTTATTTTTTGGTTTGGTCTAGTTTGAGTTCAGGTAAAAAGACACTTTTACTTTTTTTTTTCCTTGGGCCTCAGATCTGTCTCCTACTGAGTGCTTTAGGCTTCTTCTATTTGCATATCAACTTAAGTCCTGGCTGAGGTCTGGAAGGAACTGGGAAAACTGGAATTCTGAGCAGAAACCTCATGCCTAAGGCATTTTAACCATAAGTCACAATTTTCAGGTTTGGATGTTGAAAATTATGATATGAGTTTAAGATATAATATTCAAAATCATCTTTATATCTTTTTACACTAGAAAAACTTGCTCACACAAAACTGAAAATAGGATCCCTACCATCAGAAGAAATTTCTTTAGGATCATTAAGCTACTTTTTTTGTTCTGAAGTTCCTAAAGTAGCATTGAGTTACATTAAATCGCCTGAAAGTGAACTACACACTACCATGTATATCTAAAATTAAGCTTTTAAAAATTTCCAAGACTGTTGCTATTTAATGTTATTTTAATAAACCAGGCCAACGTTCCAATTTAACATTTCTTTTCCTGAATCTTACACACTGAGGGGAACAGATACCATATCATAATTTATTATCCTTGCCCAAATTAATGTACTGGTATACCTAGTGAAATTTTCTCAGGCTACCCAGTTCAAAATTGATGAAAAATAAAACTAAATAATTGGGAGTTACTTGCCAACTTGGAAGTAGAGTTCTTTTCTGTCCTAAGTATTTAAGTTTTCTAGCATGAGCTATCTGAAATCTCAAACTAAACAATTATTTAAACCCAACTTTTAACTGCAAGATTGTGCAATGTTTTAGAAACCCATTCAGATACCAGATTGTTAAAATAAAAAAATAATTATCTTTTAGATACACATTTAGCCAAGATCATCCCCAAAAAACAATCTATAATATCAACACATTACTGCATTCATTGTCCCCTTTTTTAAGTAGACAGAGGTGGAGTAATCCTTAAAGTGCAGGTAAGGAAGAGAGAGTTTCCCAAAGCAAAATGGACTTGGCCACTGCTGGGAGTCCCCCAATCCCACCTTTTACTTACAGGATTAGTTCCTCTGGTTTGGTCTGACCCCCAGCACCAGGCATTTCCCACAACTCCTAACTTTTCAGCAGTCAGCTCCCCAAAAGTTCATCCTCTGCTTGAAGTTGTTTCGAGTGCTAGGCTTCCCCAAGAAAGTAGAGTGGGGACTCTTTCAAAGACCCTCTGGGGTGCCAAAATTTGTGACTGAAAATTCCGTTCCTATCCCCAAAGCCAATTAATGCCAATTTAATAATGAGGACAGGGTTTTGAGAAAAGTTAAAGCTAGATATCAAAGTTCTTAAATCCCCAGCAGGCATTTCTTAACTGCAACGGGTGCACTCAAGCCAAGTATGGGAAGAAAAGAAAACACTGCTTCCCTAATCTTGCTTAACAAAGGGGAGTAAAGTTTATCGGTCTAGTGCCAGTACTTAGCCTTAGATGGAGTTTACCTCCTGCTTTGGGCTGCATTCCCAAGCAACCTGACTCCGGAAAGACCCAGGCCCGGCTTTCCCAGCCGTCCAGGACCCGGAACTGGTCTTGGCGCACCACTGAGGTGGAAATTCGCCCAGTGGCAGCCGGTCACTGGCCGGGGGAGGGGGGCGGTCCCCCGCTGACCCCGCCCGCCCACCCCCTGCGCCCACCGGAATGCCCCCCCTCTCCAGAGAGGGGAAATGACGAAGGGGCGGAGAGGACGGACGGGTTGAGGGGCCGGGAGGAATGGGGGCGGGAAAGATCCGCCGGACCGCCAGCACGGCTGGACCACACCGCGGGGTTGAATCCTCCAGGCAGACCGCGAGGACCCCACCCATGCAGGAGGAGATTCGCAGAGGTCCTGCCAGGTCCGGCGTTTCACTGAAAAAGAAAGATTCTGGGCCCTTGAGCGGGATCAAGGGTAAGGGACAGAGGCGTGGAATGGCTTTGTCCCATACTGGGAGTTACTCAGAGACAGGGACAATACAAACGTGACACAGACACGGACACACAGTAAACGTTTAACACGAGTTCAGAAGCAAAGATTAAAGACAGACAGTAAACTCAACCTGAGAAAATGAGTAGCCGGCAAGACCTGATGGGTTGGCAACAGAGTACCTGATGAGGGCACCTCTGGCCCTCAACCTGAAGAGGGCACTTCCGTCCCTCCATTTCCCGAGTCCTCCACAGCGTCCCTTGGGGACGTGGCCTGTGGCTTCAGGACACATCTGTCCACCACTGCCAGGGAGAACTCATGCTCTCCACTGGCAGCCACTCTGCCAACCCTTAAACTGAAAACCGAAACCAAACTGAGAGCTCTGAGCGATCGCAAGAAAGAAAAAAAAAAAGGAAGAGGCGCCTTACTTATCCCTAGAGGAGTTCGTTGGGGTCTCCTTTGTCCAGCACTGCTCGTTTCCCGGCCAATGCACCAAATGTAAGGGTCGGGCGAACATCAGAGGAAGAGACCACCAAGAGACCAGCTCATGCAACAGCAAAAGGGGATTTATTGAGGATCCAATCCAGCGCGCTGGGGCTCCAGGCTCACTCTACAAGGGAGAGTGGCCAAGAGCCCCGAGCAGGGGTTGAGCAGTGCTTAAGTACACTTTTTTAGGAAGGGCAGGGGCTTTACATACATCACAGTCTCCTTTAACAAATCACCACACACCACGGGAAAATCAAACAACAATTCCCAAACATGATTAGTACATTCATTGGCAGGAACAGGTCGGGAAGGAGTGATAGGTCACTCCTAAGGAGGGGATACATTCAAACTGATTGGTTTGGGCCCTGAATGCCTACGTGCCAAACTGCACAGGGTCCAGGTTATGTAACAACTAAATGGTCAGTACCGGGCATTGTCTTAACTGCCTCAGGAATTTCAGGTTCTGTGTGCAGTTCAGAAACTTTACAATTCCTAGTCCTTTACATTTTAACTCAGGCTTTGCAGCTTAGAAATTTTACCCTTTCACTTATTCACACTTTTCACAATACTTTTACTTAACAGTGTATTTATTTTGCTCATTATATTCAAACCAATGTTAATCATATTTCAGTTATTGCCAACTTCAATTTTATTTTGCATTGATTCCAATGTTATATCATAAGGTATTAACAGTCCTCAAATTATATTTTTTCTAAAATAATTTATGTAGATCATATGTGCTACTCATTTTTTAAAGTTTTATTTGTCATGTTATATTAAATTAGACTCTGCCTGAGGATTCTGCCACCACACCTGGGTCCTTGGGTTACAAACTGCAAATTATGTTAGTGCTTAAACTAACTGAAAGCCTAGTGCAGAAGGATACTCTAGGAACGCAGCTGAGGTGCAGCCAGTGACAGCAGCTGAGCCTGTCAATTGCAGAGTCCTGGGAATCAGGCTCTGTAACCTGGGAAAATCTGTGTTCACCCTTCATTTGCTCCTGTTTATAAATGCGGCCTTGCCACATTGGAAGTTCTTTGAAGCTATTCAAAGCCTGGGGGCTGCCAAGTAAGTGACTAGTTCTTTATTCTCTTTTTCCTCCCATTTCCTTACTTAAATCACCTCTGCTAAATTTAACTTGTCTAAGGGTTTTTCCTTTAACTGTTAAGTATGGGATAAAAAGTAAAAGTTTATTGTCATGTAATTATGAGCTTGTAATATTTAAGACGCATTTATCTTTAAGAAATCTAATATTTAAAATGGTGTTTCTTATTAATTTTTGTGAAGAAGCATGTTATGTTTTTTTAGATTTTGCCTGTCAAACTTTTAATAAAATTAAAAAGAAAAATGAAAATAAAAATGTAATGGTTGGCATACCTACATATATAGTGAGCTTCAGGGAAATAAAATTTGCACAATGATCTAACCCAAATTATACTTAAGATAGAAATTGCCCCAGTCTGGCTGGGCACAAATAACCGAGCCGCCACAAACCCTTGTAGATTCAAACAGCAACTCTTTATTCCCCACCTCTCACTGGCACTGCAGACACCATACACCCTCCACCAGGCTCCGTGCACCCAATCTCCCCGAATCCCTCCCACACCAGAGAGAACTCATGGGAACTCCAAAGTAGCGGGCGCCCAGGCAGATTCCCAGAGCTGCCCTATTCCCGGAGCAGGGTCCATATACAACTCAATCAATCCAGCATTACAGCAATTATGTACAGCTTAACTCAAATCATCATCTCAATGGTTCGCTAGTGGCACCTTTCAACCATTCCCTCTGGCAATATGCCAGGCTTCATTCTGACTGGGCTGTGGCTCTCAACAAGAAATCACACTATTTGTTGTTAAACATTTTGAGGGAAGAAGTGACCAGGAAGCAACAAAATGAAGGGAAAAAAGTTCACAATGGTTTTGAGTTCTCAAGGCCCTTTTCCTTATTTTGATATAGAGAGAGCAGCATTTGTGCCAAGGAGATTATCCTGGTAGAAATGAACAGAAAGTTCTGGGCAGAAAGATGGATAGGTGGTCACCACCCAGAGACCAGCAGGTGCAGGGTACAGAGGCAGTCAACCTTGTTGAAGGCCCAGGGTGGGCTTTGAGTAGCGTTCTAGGAGGGAGAATCCCTTCAGGATCTTCAGGAGGTTTACAAGGGAGACCAACCTACAGGGGCCCAGTCCATTGGCTACCTTCTCCTCCCTGTCCCAGCCCAGACCCATCCCCAGCCACAAGGGAGTCAAGTCATAAAACCCAATCCAGTCTTTTCACCAGAAGAAAGGGAGTCCAGAGAGTCAGAGCTCATACCCATGTATTAAATCACTTATTGATACAGTAATGGATTAGGGCAGAACGTGTAGCTATGCATCCTGGGATGGCATCCTGGGAAACAAACTGTGGCAGCCCCCTGGGGCTATGCACTAAGGTAACTAAAACTATTTTTAATTCAGTGGGTTTGGGCCATGGGCCAGCCTGGGAGGACACGTGCTTGGCTAGAGTAGAGAACTAGCATACCATATGACAGAAGTGCTCATCTGTCCTGTGGACACACGGGTGGGCATAAGGGCTTCTTCCCATGGCATAAGGTCCAGAGACACTCCAGCTTCTGGAAGCACAAGGTGCAAATGGAGTTGTAGGGATGGGACACTGCACAGTGAGCTGGGAAGGGTGGAGCGAGCAGCCAGTCCCTGGGGGGCTTTCAGGGGTTGTCATCCTAAAGTGCAAGTGAGCTAGGTCTGGCAGAAGAATTGGGCCCAGGCCTCACTTTCTCCCTCTGTGGCTCCCATTGGCTCTTGACCTCCCTGGGTTTGCCTGCTACAAGTTAGGAACCCTTGCCAAATGACAGTGGATCCTGAAGCCACCTGCCATAAGGGTAAGGGGACTCAGCACCCCTGCAGGGTCTGTAGGATGGTACCTATTGCTTACTGGCCCCATCATGTGCCAGGCTATGTTCTCCTGGGAACTGATTTGCCAGGCTCCACCCCTGGCAGGTGGAATATGTCCCCTACCTGCAGTGCCCCAGAATGATGAGCCAGCTCAGACATGAGCATCAGCTCTTCACATCCTCCTTTCTCACAGTTCTAGGTAGGGATCCACATACATGGGGACCCCAGCCTAGCTCTCCATGCTGAGACCTAGTAAGTGGGTTCATGATCCCCTGTAGCAGGACATGGAGGCAGTTGAGCTTCATATGTGCCACAGGCAGTTGCCTAGTAAGTGTAACAGTGTGTCCCCATCCTACTGGGGTGCAGTCCCCTGCATTTCATGCATCAGATGAAAAGGCCACCCACATAGATACACACCTCCACCTGTAACGCAGACCTGTTCCTCTGGGGAATTCTGGCTCAAAATGCAGGATTTGCCATAGTCAGTGCTCCAGGAAGTCACCCTGACATCCAGGCTCTCACTGCTACCACCCTTGGAAGTCCCAGAAGACCTGAGTTGGGCAGAGGCCTGCACTCTCCTCCCCTGAACCTGTGTGGGTGCTCTCTATCTTTGGGGAACTGTCAAGGACTATAAGGATAGAGGAGGAATTGGAGCAGGGGTGAGAGGTATGAAAAATTGAGCAGTCTTGGTCAGATGTGCTCCTATTGATTGTTCTCTCAGTTCTGGTTCTGCTAGGTGGCTCCAGAGATGTCCTTATCACTTAAGGGGGCAATCTCCATTTGATGCCTGGGTATCTACTACCAGACATGGGATACTGGAAGATGGATTGATTGAATTGATTGATCCATGGATTGAATTGTCTTTTGAAAGAAGCACTTCAACTGCCATGAGACAGTTGCTCCTGCTTTGGCAAGTGGTCTCCATCTCATCATTGTCCAGGGGTCCATTCCTTGCTTTGAATATAACCCTTGCTGCTGTGCCACTGCAGCTTATTTTAAAATAGACTTGTTTTTTACCCCTTTCTCTTTCCTCCCTTCCCCCCAGCCACGTGGGGAGCAAGGTTGACTTTCTTGCCATCCAATTTATCTATCTTTCATTCATGGACCACAGGAATGAAGGAATCCAGACTTCAGGGCTGGAAGCTGCAGATCTAAAATACAGCCATCTCTCAAGGCTACAGAAATCTAACTCTTACCAGGGCACAGCTGGAATGGAGACTTTGTAAGTCCTCATTTTGTTTTGGGTGGGAGAACGGGTGATTGAACTCAGGGGCACTTGACCACTGAGCTACATCCCCAGCCCTATTTTGTATTTTATTTAGAGTCAAGGTCTCGCTGAGTTGCTTATAGAGTCAAGGTCTCGCTGAGTTGCTTAACATCTGCTTTTGCAGAGGCTGGCTTTGAACTTGTGATCTTCCTGCCTCAGCCTCCTGAGCTGCTGAGATTACAGGCGTGTGCCACCGAGCTCAGCTTTGTATGGCCTCTCGAAAAGCCCACTGTTACCCGGGCAGTTAGAATCACAGCCTCTGAGATAGGAGTCCATAGTATATTTTCCTTTGCTAGCAAAGTAACAAAAACTTTTGTTTGTTTGTTTTTTCAAAACCTTGTCTGTGAACGTCTAGAGCGTTCGGGTCCCTGGGTAAGGGCTGCGAAATAACCAGGACACAGGGGATGCAGAGCAAAGGCAGCAATTGCAACTGCATGCTGAGGTTTATTTGCAAGTTCCTTTTATATTCTTCTTCTAACAAAGCAAGCGATTCTTCAGTAACACTTCACCCACATTGCCCAAATATCATGCCTCAGCGGGTACACAGAGCTAAATTCAGATTGTTCCTGTTTATTTGATAAGTACCCTCCTAAAGTTCTTTGTAGACATTATCTAATCCCCTGAGGATGTATTTGCTTCTTTAGAATGTACTGTTCCTAGGTCAAGTATGCAGGAAGCTTCTTCCTCTTGGCCAAACCATGCAGAACTTGTGACTTGCGATAAGGGGAAGAGAACTTTTTCTCCTCCTAGCTGAGGTTTGCCTCAGCTGACCTAAATCACAGCCACAGCTCTTGCAAAAAGTCAGGCCTGAGGGAGCTAAACTCTGCACACTTAAACCCCAACACTTGTCCTTGGGGCTGGGGTTGTGGCTCAGTGGTAGAGAGCTTGCCTTGCACACATGAGTCTCTGGGTTTGATCCTGAGCACCATGTAAAAATAAATAAAAAATAAAGATATTAAAAAACAAAACAAACAAAAAAACCTTGTCCTCATTGTTAGACTGGTACTAGGGACAAGGATGAAGTTTTTGATATTATTATGGAGTGGTTTTCTGGAATGTGAGGACAAGGACAGACTTGTAGGTGTCACTTCAGGGATCTGAAACAGGATGAAGCACATATTGTCTCAGTCTTCCAAACAGACAGACAATCTAGGTTAGATAGATTTAGGGTTAATAAGTCGCACATTGCCAGTTTTTAGATGAGCACTCCTTAATTAATATGCCTATGTGCACAGCTAAGCAGTATCACAAAATTTAAGGTAACAAAGTGGGCAGACACAAAATGATGGCAGAGATGCCAAGATTTATCCTGTTTTTAATTGCTCACTGAGCATCTGCAGGCCTAAGTGAAGAGTCACTGCTTTTAGCCAAGGCAGCTTCTCTAAGGTCCTGTTATACCTTTCTTAGCATCTCATTGTAGATGGAATTTGCATTTACCTAATGATGAATACTGTTGGTACCTTTTCATGTATTTATTTGCCATCTGTATGTTTGGAAGTGTCTTTTTTTTAGCTATTTAAAAAAATTAGTTTGTTGGGTTAGCTCTTCATTGTTATGACAAAAATACCTGAGAAAGTTTCCATAAAGGAGGAAAGATTTATTTTTGCTCATGGTTCCAGAGGATTCAGTCAATTGTTGGCTGGCTCCATTGAATTCCAGAGGATTCAGGATGTGGCAGAGAAAAGCTGCTCAGCTCATGGCATCTGAGAAACAGAGCAAGGAAGGGACCAGGGGCAAGATATATCCTTCAGTGCACACACCCAGTGACTTACTTCCCCCAACTAGGCCCCACCTTTACAGTTTCCACCACTTCTCAGTAATGTCCTCAAATTATGTTTCTGTAATGGATTAATCCACTGATGAGATCAGAGCCCCCATGATCCAATGACTTTCTAAAAGAACCCACCTCGGAACACTGCTGCATTGGGGACCAAGCCTTCAATCAACACATGAACCGGTTCCAACCATAACAGCTGTCTTCTTATTGGTCTGTAAAAAGTATTGTGTCTGACACATATTTTGCAAAAACTCTTCCCCCTGGCTTGCCCTTTCCTTAATTACCTTTTTTTAAAAATTTATATTTTAGCTTTAGGTGGACACAATATCTTTATTTTACATTTATGTGGTGCTGAGGATCAAACCCAGTGCCTCGTGCATGCTAGGCAAGCACTCTACAACTGAGCCATAACACCAGCCCTCCTTAATTGTCTTTTAAACACAATTTTTTTGAGGTTGATTAAGTGCAGGTTTTTTTTTTCTTTCATAGCCCGTGATTTTTTGAATTGTATATGAAAAATCAGCCATTCTAGGTCATGTTGATGTTCTTCTATGTTTTCTTTTAGGAGATTTATAGATCTAACTCATAATTTAGATCTATGATGAACTCCATGCTAGTTTGGCATATGTTGTGAGGTAAAGTTTGAGAATAATGGTGCTGGGAATGTGGCTAAATGGAACAGTATTTGCCTAGCATACTTGAGGCCTTGGGTTTCATTGCCAATACAAGAAAGAAAGAAAGAAAGAAAGAGAGAGAGAAAGAAAGAAAGAGAGTTCAAACCAAAGAACAAAGTTTGTAGGTAATTTTGGGGGGCATATGTCCTTCTTATTGTTCTGGTGACATTTGTTGGGAACACAATCCCTTTCCCCATTGAACTAACTTGACATCTATGTTGAAATCAGTTGTCCACTTCTGTGCCTAATTCTGACTTTTTCTTTTTTGTTGTTGTTCCATTGATTGTTTACACAAATATTATATTGTTTGCTGAGGTTTTCTTAAAATATATACTTTTAGTTGTCGATGGACCTTTATTTTATTGATTTATATGCGGTGCCGAGAATCAAACCAGGGCTTCACACATGTTAGGCAAGCACTCTACCACTGAGCCACAACCCCAGCTCCATTTGCTGAGTTTTGTTACAAGGCTGGAATCAGATAGTGATTAGTGTTCCAAATCTGTTCTTTTCTAAGGTGAATTTTGACTCCTGTTTTTAAGCAGGGCTTTACAGTCAGCTCTTCAGTGTCTACAAGAAGCCTTCTGGTATGATGACAGGGATTATAGTAAACTCATGTCAGTGTGAGAGAGGATTGAGATTAATAACCTCATGCATAGCTCTCCACTTATCAAGGTCTTCATTTCTCTCAGCAAAATTCTGTGTATGTGGGTTTTAGTACATGAGATTTAAGTAATTTGTGTCAAAAGTTTATTGACAGTTCATCACATTCTCCATAAAGTATTTTGATGGCTTGTCCAACTTACCCATAGTACTTACAATTTTTTAATGTAGATGATATAATTTTAAATTGTTCATTTCTGACTATTCATTACTAATGCATATTGATCAAATTGATTTGTTAAAAGTTTATTTTTACAATAATGCAAAATTTCAGTTTTACTGTGTTGTATGTTCCTATTAAAGTTTCTCTTCTAACCTACATTGTAATGTCATTGATAAAACAATTATTACAGATTTAGGAAACAGACAAGAGGGAAGAGAATTACTTATCATAGTTTTATGGCTGAAAATCTGTGGCTGGACTCAAAGTAGAGGTGTCTCCCACCTAAAATAATGACATTTAATAATGACAGTGTTCATCTTAAAAACTGTTTATTTTGAGATAAATGTAAATTCACAGGTATTTGTAAGAAATAAACCAAAATGGTCTGTACTCAACACCTGGTTTCTCCCAGTTGCCAAATGCCAATGTCTCAGCTTGGCACAGAATCACGAGCCACCACATAGCTTTGTAGGTTCAAATAGCAATTCTTTATTCCTGATCTCACACTGCCTCCACACAGGTTCAGGGGCAATTCCAATCTCTCGCACAATTCATGTCCTAAATACTTTCTCTCCACGAGAACTCAGCGGGAACTCAGGCAGCAGGCATGCCCTACTCCCAGCAGGAATAATCTTCAACCTCCAACTTCCCTGAAACTCCTATTGTCATGCCCTAAACCCAAGGACGGGATACTTCCTGCAGGATACACCCTAATCCTGGATCCACCCTGGTCATTGAGCAGGGTCACCTTTCTCAAACACACAAGCAAGGTCACAGCAAATTTCCAAGGCAAGTCCATTTAACATGGGGTACGTTGGCAAGGATTACGATGCGTCATTCCTACTTGGCAATGGCTCTCAGCACCCAGTAGTAATATCTGGCACAATGGCAGTGTAATATTACAACCAGGAAGTTGACCTCAGAACAGTCCAGTGGCCTTATTCAGATTTTTCCATGTTCCATGCTCTGGGGTGTGTGTTTATTGTGCAGTTTCATCACATGTGTAGATGCATGTGCCCGCCCTCACAGTCAGCATGCTGCACAGTATCATAAAGATACATGTCATGCTGACTCTTTAGGCCCAGACCACTCTTGCCTTCCTCCCATCAGCCCCTTGTAGCCTTTGGATAATTTTGCCCTTTCAAGCATGTTCTCTTAATGGAACTATACTAGTATACACAGGTTTTGGAATTGGCTCTTTTTCCTCTGCAAAATTCTCCACACAAGTTGCTACATGCATCAATAGTTTCTTCCTTCTTGTTGCTCAATAGTATTCTATAGTCTAGAGGCATCAGTTTGTTGACTGCTCACACCTTAAAGCATTTTGGGGCCGTTTCCAGTTTTGGGGCCGTTTCCAGTTTTGGGGTGCTTTTGAAGAAAACTGTCATACACATTTTGTGTACAGGTGTATTTTGTTTCCTACTGAGTTACTCAGGTTGGTCTCAAACGCCTGGGCTCAACTGATCCTCCCACCTCAGCCTCCTAAGTGCTGAGCTCACAGTCTGTGACATCACACCTTTGTTTGTGCACAGGTTTTTGGATGAATCTGAATTTTCATTTCTCTGAGATGAACGTCCAAAGATGCCACTACTGGAGCCTGTAGGGCTTCCGGTTTAGTTTTCTAAAAAACTGCTATTGCTTTTCCAAGTGCCGTACCATTTTACATTCCTATTGGTATATGTGAATGATATGGTTTCTCTGCCTTTTCACCAGGATTCAATCTTGTTGCTGTTTTGTATTTTAGCCGGTTAGGTGTGGATTACTATTTCAGGGAAGTTTCTTTTATGGTTGTTGTTGTTTGTGACACAGGGATTCAACCCAGGGGTGCTCTACCACTGAGCTACATCTCCAGCCCCTTTTATTTATTTTTATTTTGAGATAGTGACTGGTTTAGTTGCCAGCATGGCTTATGTCCTTCTGTCTCTGTCTCCTGAGTAGCTGGGATTATAGGCATGTGCCACCTTGCCTAGCATTTTTTTTTTCTCTTTGCCTTTTCATTTTTAGAAGTTTTTCTTGATATATTCTCAAGCTTCCCATTTCTTCCTTTACTCATGTCTGGTCTACAAACAATGCCATCAAAGGCATTTTGCATTTCTGTTAGTGTTTTCAATGTCTTCTATTTCTTTTTGCTTTTTTCCATCTATTCTTGCATGTTGTCTACTTTTCCTTTAGTGTCTTTACTAAATAGATCAGAGGGGTTTTAAATTCCTGTTTTGCTTGTTCTAGCATCCCTGCCATATCTGAGTCTGGTTCTGACACTGCCTCTTCAAGCTAGGTGTGCCTGTCAATACTCAGGATAGCCACATAGGACCTACTGATGAAGGGACTGAGGCACAGAGGAGTGGGGTGAGGGAGGTAGCGCACACTGCAGTGACAATGTCTTGGGCTTTTAGTGACCCCATATCACCAAGTTTGTCTGTTAAAAGAAGTTCTGCATTTCTCTCTCCCTTAAGTGGGACAGGAAGGACTGAGTGGTCTGAACCTGGGCATTTCCTTTTTCCAGGTTGATGTCTAACTGATTAAATCCAGTTGGGTGGGGTCTGGTAAAATAGATTTTCTTCCTAAGCCTCCTGCAGGAAGGAAAGAATGCTTTCAGATAATTTAAAAGTGGTATTTCCCTTGCTCTGTGAGGATCATCTGGGGATTTCCCTCCATTTTTCATTGGGACGTGGCAGGCTCCTGGAGATGACCTGTAAAGGTGTGGGACCTCCCCCAAGAGTGAGCAGCCTGGAGGTTTTAACTCTAGGACTCATCATCTTTGAGACTCCATGCATAGAGACTTGGCAGAGATCCTTGCAAACCAGATGACCCACTTTTTATCACCAAAGGGACAGGCTCCACTAAAAGGTCCATGAGAAAGAGGATGAGGCAAATATTCAGTAGCTTCATCACAGAGGGGTAAAAGAAAGGGAAATTATAAAGAGTCCAAACTTGCCTAATGATGGACCAGCCTGCATCACAGAAGAGGTGCTCAAGCTCAGCAGAAATGATACTCACTGGCCTCGTGCTAGACAAGCCTCTGGGGCACAGGCTTGGACTTCATTCTTGGGAGGGAACACAGGCCAAGGCACACCATGCACAGCAGGGCCCAAAGACGAATATATCTGGGACTGCAGGACTCATTCCTTTGAGCAAAGGGCAGTGATCAGTTCATATTCTTCAGGCAACCACCACCCTTAAAGATGTTGTCATGGATGGGAGGGTTCTAACCACACTCTGTTCTACCCCCACTTAACTCTGGTAACATTAGTTCTGAATTTGATCCCAGTGGATCAAATGATGCCACCAGGTTCATCTTGGCTCTCCTGTTTCCTGATAATGTCCTGCATCAATTGGTTACTGCATGTGGTATTCTTAGTAGCCCTCCAGACCAGACAGAGGGTCTCATTGTCCATAATCTGGTTGCAAGCTATGGCCTAGATTTGCTGGACATGGTCACATGGCATCTTACTACCAGATGCAGAAACAAAGGGAGTGAAATGCACTCATGGGCTGGAGCTAGGCTATGTACTCCCACTGTGATCCTGGTGTCACAGAGGCGTGAGGACCCCTCAAACCACATGGATGGGAAAAGGCTGGGTGGGGAGAGGCCTCAAAGGGAAAAGAGGTGACATTGGCCTAAGGTGAGCAGAGAAGGCAGGCAAGAAGCATAGTCACAGATGTACACTGCTTCAGCTGGGATACCAGAGCCTCCCACTTTGTGAAGGGATAGCTCACCCCCAGCTGGTCCCCCTAACTGTACAGAAGGGTTTTTGCCACCTTCCCATAGCACCTTGCACTTATTGAAATAGTGCTGCTTGCCCTTCCAAATGTGTCTGGTGATTCCAGCCTGGCTCCTGGCCAGTGTTTGTGACTCTGCATGGTTCTTCCATCTGGAACACACACTTTCCTCCGTGCTGCATGCCTCTACCTTTCTCAGAGACCCCAATATGACTGCCTCCCTAAAGCTTTGAGAGGAGCTGGGATGATGAGCCTGGCTATGCTCTATGGCATTTTGTCCCTGGCTTTTGATATCCTAGTTCCTTCTTTGTGTCCTAGTGACTTGAACACTCCTCCTATAATCCAGGGCAGAGTCAGGTGTCCATGAAAGGTGGGAAGAGTCTCCTGTGTTTTTTTTAATATTTGTATTTTAGTTTTAGATGGACACAATATCTTTATTTTATTTATTTATTTTTAATGTGATGCTGAGGATCGAACCCAGTGCCTCATGCATGCCAAGCAAGCATTCTGCAACTTGAGCTACATCCCAAGCCCGAGTCCTTTGTTTTTTTTTAAGAGAGAGAGAGAGAGAGAGAGAGAGAGAGAGAGAGAGAGAGAGAGAGAGAATTCTTTAATATTCATTTTCTAATTTTGGCAGACACAACATCTTTGTTTGTATGTGGTGCTGAGGACCGAACCCAGGCCGCACGCATGCCAGGCGAGCGTGGTACCGCTTGAGCCACATTCCCAGCCCCAAGTCTCCTGTGTTTTGAGTGGGGTATCAGATGGCACAGAGCAGATCCTACCTGGTATCCCTGGGCTAGATTCATCCTGGTTGTCTGTGGGAGTCCTGGGCAGATACCCTGCACAGAACAGATCAATAATAAATTTCATTGAATTTAAGACCAATCACTGTTTTCAGGACATAATCTGGAAGAAAAAGAGAAAAGTGTTTCCTCATTCAGTGGAGAACCCCTTGAACACACATAATAAACCCTCACTGTTTACTGTACCTGGTCAGGGTACCTGGCTGTGTTTCTGTTGAATGCACCTGGTTACAGTGTCTTGCTAATATTTCTGATTGCTCTACCTGGTCATGGGATCTGGCTAATGTCTCTGGCTAACCAATTGCATGTTGGTAGCTGGCTATTGTCTGGTTACTATACTGGGTCACATGGTACCTGATAACTACAGGGTCCCAGTATCTGCCTGTTGCCTCTGGTTATTTTTCCTGGTCACAGTATCTGGTTGATGACTCTGATTACTGTCCTGGTTAATGGTATCAAGGTATTGTCTCTGGTTACTGTATCTGGGTCATGTTATCTGATCCATGTCTCTGGTTCCTGAACCGGGTCATGGTTTCTGGGTACTGTCTCTGCTTACTGTACTGGTTACAGCATCTGTAACATTGAACCCAGTTGTCTTTGCTCGTGTATCTGGTCATGGTATCTGGCTAATGCCTCTGATTCCTGTTTCAGGTCATGGTATTTGTTAATGTCTCTGATTACTGTACTGGGTCATAGTATCCACGTATTATCTCTATTTACTGCCCCTATTGGTTTGTACCTCTGGCCAGTTAGAACATGATGACCAGGAAGCAGATAGAGGAAGTGAGAAGAGGAGCCTGGGACAAAATTACAATAGTCCCCACTAAGGGCATTCTCCAGGGACTTTATATCCTCCAACTAGGCCCAACCTCCTAATGTTCCCCCAACTGCCGAAAACCAAATATATTATTAATCCATTATGAATCCTGATAATGCATTTAGGAGATAAGAGCTCTTTTGATCCTGTCAACAGCCTAGGGCCCCATCTCTGAGCACTACTGCTTTGGGGACAAAGCCTTCAACACAGGGCTTTGGGGGGACATTTAAGATCCAACACAGAACATTCTGCCCACAGCCCTCAAAGTCTGATGTCCACCTGACAATGGAAACTGCGTTTGCTCCAATTCCAAGAGTTCCTGTACTCAATAGTTTCAATGTGGTCCAAACATCCAAGTTTAAACTCTCCTCTGAGATTCAAGGCAAACCCTTTGATGTGAGTCACTATACAAATTCAAAGACAAGGTATATACTCCCCCAAGGTATATTGCACCATGTAAACATTCCCAATCCTAAACGAAGGGAGGGAAACGGTAAGGAGGAATTGTCCAAAGAAACACCTGAACCTTGGCAGGGGAAACAATAATTCCTGTAGCTCTGTGTTCAGCATCCGTGTCACAGTGGCATGACATGGGCTCCAAAGGGCATGGGAAACTCTCATCCCTATTTCCCTGAAAGACCACTCTCTTGGGCTGGCTCTGCTCACTTCCTGCAGCTCCCCTTGACAGATACTTCACATTCCAGGCATCTCTAACTCCTTGGGTCTCCATGCAGCTTGAACGTCCCTCTCACTGCTTCTTGAATAGCCTTCTATGGTCTGTCCACAAGGATTCTATCCATGCAATGCACTACCTAGCCTCCAAGGCTTCTTTTCAAATCTTGGTGGAAGCTTGCAAGACCTTGTAAATATAGCTTCCTGTAACCCTGTAAGACAAACACCATGCAGAAGATGCCAGGGCCTTCCATTGGCAGGAGCAATAGCCAGGCCCACTGGGAATGTGGCCGAAGTGAACTCCGAATGCCTGCACAGCTGGACGGTGGGAAAGCAATCCTGGGGAGACAAGTCTGCACACTACCCTGTGCTAACAAGGTGCCCTGAGGATTCTTCTAACACTGTTATTTTTATTTATCTATTTATTTTTACTCTAATTTGTTATATATGACAGCAGAATGCATTACATAACAATGTTCTTTCAAACAAGTTTACATTTTAAACTTGAGTGGGATGAAAGGGTGTGGCTAATTCCTAAGAAGTCCTTAAAGCATCTTTCCTTTAGTTCCAGTGCAAAGTACTTGGCTTCTCTTCGTGGCACTTATCTCTTCACCAACCACACCTTCTTTGGTCTCAACTGTATACCTTTTCTGGTCCAACTGCAAGTTTTTAGAAATATTTTTTTGTTTTTGCTCCTATCTCTCACTGCCAACCTGACTAAAGCAGCCAGCAATTCCCACACTAAAACCTGAATGTTGGACGGCTTAGAAGTTTGCTCCACTGGATTCATTATTCTGTCACCTTTCAACTCAGCCTCATGAACACAACATAAATGAGTTCTTTGCCAGAACACAACAGGGAACGCCTTAATTCCAATTGCTGAGTTCAAGTTTCCAGTGGAAATCTCATCAACACAGTCTTCATTCCTGCATCCCATCAGCGTTCTTTCCCATGAGCCATCACCAGAGTCACTAGTAAGCTCCATTTATAAAAAAATTGTCTGCTTTTTTAATATTTATTTTTTAGTTGTAGTTGGACACAATATCTTTATTTTATTTATTTATTTTTATGTGGTGCTGAGGATCTAACCCAGGGCCTCGCATGTGCTAGGCCAGCGCTCTACTGCTAAGCCACAATCCCAGCCCATTGTATGCTTTTTTTTTTTTTAGTCTCCTCCAACTATTGCCAAATTCTTCCTGCAAAAATGCTCCAAAGGCTTTGGAACCACCTGATCAGACATAGCCATAACAATGATCCCATTTCCTGGTACCCATTCTCCATGTTAATCAGCTTGTGTTGCTGTGACAAACACTTATGAAAAACAAGTTAAAAGGAAGAAATATTCATTTGGCTCCTGATTTCAGTGCATGAGTTTTGGATCCCATTCCTTGGGCCTCTTATAAGGCAGAACATCACGGCAGGGAACGGGAAGTGCAGGAAAACTAACCATCTTCTGTGGCCGGAAGAATGACTACATTGATTGGACTGCGGCATGCCTCGGTCTGCTTCTGCTGCAATAGGGAGAGGCCCTACTCCCGTGGCTCTCACCCAGGTCTCCATTGCCGCTGCAGCCTTAGAAGCTGCTACTACAGCACCGTGGCTTGCGGCTTGCGGCTTGCAGTCCCGCCCCACCTTGAGCTGCCGCAGCGGTCGCCAGTGCCACCTCCGCAGCCCGGGCCCTCACCGTCTCCAGCCAAGCATCCATTTTATAGGAAAGAAGTATGACAGGAGAATGACAGATTGAAGACTTTCTGGGTCACCAGCGGACACTCCACCAAGGCAATCAGCAGCCAGCATCTTGAAAAGCTGAAGTATCCACCGCCATTCTCCAACAGATTGCAAACAACAAAACAGGTGTGTGGCACTCAGCCCATCCCCCATACATCGGGAACTCGCATAAAATCTCTCCTAGGCCTTCCAGGGGAGGGAGTATCAGAGTGAGCCTGCATAAAGACTAGGGGGAAACTAGAGGCACCTGACCTGCAACCCCCTCCCCATCTGTAGCCAAAACGAAATCTGCCTAGCTAGCGCTGGGGGAGGGGCAAGCAGGAAAAATCAAAAGGACAGAGTGCCTGGGATCCCAATTGCCAACTGTGGGACCCCGGAGATCCAGGCAACTGATTCACGTAGCCTGCCCCGCGGCTACAGAAGGCATGGGAGGGAGTATCAGAGTGAGCCTACATAAAGGAAGGAAGCGGTACAGTTCTATCACTCACAATGGAAACAAAACAATAGAGTGCTGGGGTTCCCAATAGTCACCCTCCACACCCAACAAACGGCAGGCCCAGAGTACAGTTTGAACTGCCAAGAACCATCACTCAGGGGAAATCTGGTCTAGCAGGAGAAACCAAGACTAGCAGGAGAAACCAGGAGGCTAGAGGCAAGGCCCTCGAGACTGGGCAGCTGGAAACCACAGGCCCGCCGGCGATAGTTCACCCACTGCCTGCGTAGCTGGGCGGTAGGAGAACACCCGCCCGCAGGCGACCGATCACCCGCCCACGGCCTGTGATACTGGGTGGCAGGAGACCGCCTGCCTGCCGCGACTGGGAGCTGAAACCAAACAAAGACAGTCCAGTCACATCCTCTCATCAGGACACCCCGGCAAGGAACTGGGGCCAGTCATAGCAAAGTAGTGTCGTCACTGGAGCTTGGACGTCGGAACTTACTTCACAGCAGAATCCACGTTAGCAGGCATAGTTTAACAACACAAAGGAGAGACATCAGAGTAATACAGAACCAAAACAAATCTATAGAAGAGAGCAGAAACACGACAATCAAATAGAGCTGGAAAGCAACGGGGACAACATGAGAAAACAAGGGAAAAAGGAGTACAAACAATGCAAGACAACGTAATTCTACAAGAGGACATAGAAACATCAGAAGCAGGGATAGGGAAAGAACTCAAGGCATACCTAACTCGAATGGAAAGGAATATTAGAGAAGACATGAGACAGCAAGTCCAAGCAATAAAAATATATTTTGAAAATGAATTAAACAAACAAATTCAAATGGCAAAGAATGAACTCTACCAGGAGATAGAGATCTTAAAAAAAATCAAACAATAATCCTAGAATTGCAGGAAACTATAAACCAAATTAAAAATTCAAACGAGAATATTACAAATAGACTTGATCAAGTAGAAGTCAGAACATCAGATAATGAAGACAAGGTTTATCAACTTGAAAAGAGTATAGTCAACACAGAAAAGATGCTTAAATCCCATGAGCAATCTATTCAACAGATATGGGAAGTCATTAAAAAACCAAATTTGAGAGTCATCGGAATAGAAGAAGGCACAGAGATTCAAACCAAAGGAATGGACAGCATATTAAATGAAATAATTGTAGAAAACTTCCTAGAGATGAAAGATGGAATGGAATGCCAAATCCTGGAAGCCTACAGGACCCCAAACATTCAAAACTATAATAGACCAAATCCAAGACACATAATTATGAAGATAGCCAACATACAGGACAAGGAGAGAATATTAAAAGCTACGAGAGAAAACAGGCAGATTACATTCAGGGGTAAACCAATTAGGTTACCAACTGATTTCTCAGCACAGACTTTGAAAGCGAGAAGATCCTGGAACAAAGTATTTCAAACGCTGAAAAATAATGGATTTCAACCAAGAATACTGTATCCAGCAAAATTGAGCTTCAGATTTGACAACGAAATTAAAATCTTTCACGATAAACAAAAGCTAAAAGAATTCGCAGCAAGAAAACCAGCACTGCAAAGCATTCTGAGCAAAATACTACAAGAAGAGGAATTGAAAAATAGTGCCCAAAACTAACAACAAGAGGTATCTCAGTAAAGGAGGAGGAAAATAACCAAAAAGTAAAACTAGCCAAACTAAAATAAATAAATAAAGAAGCATGACTGGAAGTACAAATCATATCTCAATTGTAACCTTAAATGTTAATGGCCTAAACTCACCAATCAAGAGACATAGGCTAGTAACCTGGATCAAAAAAACAAATCCAACAATATGCTGCCTTCAGGAGACTCATATGATAGGAAAAGACATACACAGGCTGAAGGTAAAAGGTTGGGAAAAATCATACCACTCATATGGCCCTCGGAAGCAAGCAGGAGTGGCCATACTCATATCGAATAAAATCAACTTCAAACCTAAGTTAATTAAGAAGGATAAAGAAGGACACTATATACTGTTAAAAGGGACCATCCACCAACAAGACATAACAATTATCAATTTGTATGCACCAAACAATGGAGCTGAAACGTACATAAAACAAACGCTCCTCAAGTTCAAGAGTCAAATAGACCATAACACAATAATTATGAGTGACTTCAACACACTGCTCTCGCCATTAGACAGATCTTCTAGACAAAAACTGAATAAAGTAACTATAGAACTCAACAGCACAATCAATAACCTAGACCTAACCGACATATATAGAATATACCAACCATCATCAAGTGGATACACGTTCTTCTCAGCAGCACATGGATCCTACTCAAAGATAGACCATATATTATGCCATAAGGCAACTCTTAGTAAATATAAAGGCATGGAGATAATACCATGCACCATATCTGACCATAATGGAATGAAATTGGAAATCAATGATAAAAAAAGGAAGGAAAAATCCTACACCACATGGAAAATGAACAATATGTTATTGAATGATCAATGGGTTACAGAAGACATAAAGGAAGAGATAAAAAAAATTCGTAGAGTCAAATGATAATACAGACACAACATACTGGAATCTATGGGACAAAATGAAAGCAGTTTTAAGAGGAAATTCATTTCCTGAAGTTCATTCCTCAAAAAAAGAAAAAACCAACAAATAAATGAACTCACACTACACCTCAAAAACCCAGAAAAGGAAGAACAAAACAACAGCAAATGTAGTAGAAGACAAGAAATAATTAAAATTAGAGCAGAAATAAACGAAATTGATACAAAAAAAACCATTGAAAAAATTGATAAAACTAAAAGTTGGTTCTTTGAAAAAATAAATAAGATAGACAAGCCCTTAGCCATGCTAATGAAAAGAAGAAGAGAGAGAACTCAAATTACTAATATACGGGATGAAAAAGGCAATATCACAACAGACACTACAGAAATACAGAAGACAATTAGAAAGTATTTTGAAACCCTATATTTTAATAAAATAGAAGATAGCAAAGATATCGATAAATTTCTTAAGGCATATGATTTGCCCAGATTGAGACAGGAAGACACACACAATTTAAACAGACCAATAACAAAGGAAGAAATAGAAGAAGCCATCAAAAGACTACCAACCAAGAAAAGCTCTGGACCGGATGGGTATACAGCGGAGTTCTACAAAACCTTCAAAGAAGAATTAATACCAATACTTCTCAAGCTATCTCAAGAAATAGAAAAAGAAGGAGCTCTTCCAAATTCATTCTATGAGGCCAACATCACTCTGATCCCAAAACCAGACAAAGACACTTCAAAGAAAGAAAACTACAGACCAATATCTCTAATGAACTTGGATGCAAAAATTCTCAATAAAATTCTGGCGAATCGAATACAAAAACATATCAGAAAACTTGTGCACCATGATCAAGTAGGATTCATCCCTGGGATGCAAGGCTGGTTCAATATACAGAAATCAATAAATGCTATTCACCACATCAATAGGCTTAAAGACAAGAATCATATAATCATCTCCATAGATGCAGAAAAAGCATTTGACAAAGTACAGCATCCCTTTATGTTCAAAACACTAGAAAAACTAGGGATAACAGGAACTTACCTCAACATTGTAAAAGCTATATATGCTAAACCTCAGGCTAGCATCATCCTAAACAGAGAAAAACTAAAGGCATTCCCTCTAAAATCTGGAACAAGACAGGGATGCCCTCTATCACCACTTCTATTCAATTTAGTTCTCGAAGTACTAGCCAGAGCAATTAGACAGACAAAAGAAATTAAAGGCATAAAAATAGGAAAAGAAGAAATTAAATTATCGCTATTTGCAGATGACATGATAATATACTTAACAGACCCCAAAGGATCTACAAAGAAGCTGCTAGAGTTAATAAATGAATTCAGCAAAGTGGCAGGATATAAAATCAACACGCATAAATCAAAGGCATTCCTGTATATCAGCAACAAAACCTCTGAAATGGAAATAAGGAAAACCACTCCATTCACAATATCCTCAAAGAAAATAAGATACTTGGGAATCAACCTAACAAAAGAGGTGAAAGATTTATACAATGAAAACTACAGAACCCTAAAGAGAGAGATAGAAGAAGATCTCAGAAGATGGAAAAATGTACCCTGTTCATGGATAGGCAGACCTAACATCATCAAAATGGCGATAATTCCCAAAGTTCTCTACAGGTTTCATGCGATGCCAATCAGAATCCCAAAGGCATTTCTTGTAGAAATAGATAAAGCAATCATGAAATTCATATGGAAAAACAAAAGACCCAGAATAGGAAAAGCAATTCTAAGCAGGAAGTGTGAATGTGGAGGTATAGCGATACCAGAGTTCAAACTGTACTACAAAGCAATAGTAACAAAAACAGCATTGTACTGGTACCAAAACAGGCAGGTGGACCAATGGTACAGAATAGAGGACACAGAGACTAATCCACAAAGTTACAACTATCTTATATTTGATAAAGGGGCTAAAAACATGCAATGGAGGAAGGATAGCATCTTCAACAAATGGTGTTGGGAAAATTGGAAATCCATATGCAACAAAATGAAATTGAATCCTTTTCTCTCGCCAGCCACAAAAGTTAACTCAAAATGGATCAAGGAGCTAGATATAAAAACAGAGACACTGCGTCTGATAGAAGGAAAAGTTGGCTACGATCTACATATTGTGTGGTCGGGCTCCAAATTCCTTAATAGGACACCCATAGCCCAAGAGTTAATAACAAGAATAAACAAATGGGACCTACTTAAACTAAAAATTTTTTTCTCAGCAAGAGAAACAGTAAAAGAGGTAAATAGAGAACCTACATCCTGGGAACAAATTTTTACCCCTCTCACCTCAGATAGAGCCCTAATATCCAGAATGTACAAAGAACTCAAAAAATTAAACAATAAGATAACAAATAATCCAATCAACAAATGAGCCAAGGACCTGAACAGACACTTCTCAGAGGAGGACATACAATCAATCCACAAGTACATGAGAAAATGCTCACCATCTCTAGCAGTCAGAGAAATGCAAATCAAAACCACCCTAAGATACTATTTCACTCCAGTAAGATTGGCAGCCATTATGAAGTCAAACAACAATACGTGTTGGCGAGGATGTGGAGAAAAGGGTACACTTGTGCATTGCTGGTGGGACTGCAAAATGGTGAGGCCAATTTTGAAAGCAGTATGGAGATTCCTGGGAAAGCTGGGAATGGATCCACCATTTGACCCAGCTATCACCCTTCTCGGACTATTCCCTGAGGACCTTAAAAGAACGCACTATAGGGATACTGCCACATCAATGATTATAGCAGCACAATTCACAATAGCTAGACTGTGGAACCAACCTAGATGGCCTTCAATAGATGAGTGGATAAAAAAATTGTGGCAGCTATACACAATGGAGTATTATGCAGCACTAAGAAATGACAAAATCATAGAATTTGCAGGGAAATGGATGGCATTAGAGCAGATTATGCTAAGTGAAGCTAGGCAAGCCCTAAAAAACAAATGTCAAATGTCTTCTTTGATATAAAGAGAGCCACTAAGAATAGAACAGGAAGGAAGAGCATGAGGAAAAGACTAACAGTAAACTAAGACGAATGGGGGGAGAGAAAGGGAGAGAGAAGGGAAAGCATATGGAAATGGTAGGAGACCTTCAGTGATACACAAAATTATAAGAGGTTATGAGGGGCAAGGGGGAGGGGGAAAGAAAGGGAGAGAATTGAACAACAGCAGAGGAGGTAGAGAGGGAAGATGGGAGGGGAGGGGAGGGGAGGGGGGATAGTAGGGGATAGGAAAGGTAGCAGAATACAACAGTCACTAATATGCCATTATGTAAAAATGTGAGTATGTAACAGAAGTGAGTCTGCAATTTGTATTTGGGGAGTTCAAAACCCAATTGAGTCAAATGTATGATAGATGATATATCATGAGCTCTGTAATGTTTTGAACAATCAATAAAAAAATGAAAATTAAAAAAAAAAAGAATGACTACATTGAAAAACTGGTAAAAATGAGGAAAAAAGAAACATATGTGTATGTATATATGTCCATGAACTGATCAACACAGCAAGAACACACACACACACACACACACACACACAGGAAAAAGAAAAAAAGATTCTTAAAAATGAAGGAATTGTCTCCATGGAGGAGGTCAAAATAGTTGATGAGGGCTGGGGATGTGGCTCAAGCGGTAGCACGCTCGCCTAGCATGCGTGCGGCCCGGGTTCGATCCTCAGCAGCACCACATACCAACAAAGATGTTGTGTCCGCCGAGAACTAAGAAAAAATAAAATAAATGTTAAAATTCTCTCTCTCTGTCCCCCTCTCTCTCTCACTCTCTCTTTAAAAAAAAAAAAAATAGTTGATGAGATAGGGTGGTCACTGCCTATGCCCAACTGTCCATGCCTGGCTGTCCTTCTTTCCATTTTCTTATTGGACTACTTACTGAGATAGAGAGACAGAATGAGTGAGTGAGCAGGGGCTGGGGATTGTTAAACTCTTCCTCCTTTTGTGTTGCTCCCCAAGGTGAAGCTGGAGTGACCTGAGACTGAAGCTGGTTGACACAGCTCTCAGCTTCTCATCAGCACAGATAGGATGGAATGAGAAGCATTTTCCTTTGGAATTTGATCTGCATAACAGAAATCCATGCACTCCCAGGGTGGGGCCACTGCAGAGTTCCATGTGGAGAGTTCCTGTGGCTGGGGCTTAGATCTAGTCAGGGTTCAGGGCCTTTGTTTTGCAGTAGCTGCTCTGGAGAGATTAGATCAACACACCCCTAGGGCCCAGCAGTTGTCAATCTCTGTTAGGAGTCTGGATCTCAGTAGTCTCTCAAGAATTCTATTTCTGGGGCAGAGGAGCCAATCCTCCACACACTCTGCTGTCCCTGAGCACAGCCTTCCTAGAGTTTAGTCCCCGAGTGTGTTCACATCCAGCTGTTCAAATTCCTGCCCCACTCTAGCTGGTTGCATAAGCCTCCAGACTCAAAGGAAAAGCAAGTTGGACTCCTCTTCACTTTTCTGACTTGAATCCCGCTGAGTACAATCTTCTCTGACCTGTTTCACTCATGTTCTGCTAAGTCCGTTCTAAGCCACAATTTAGGCCCTTGCCAGGACAGTATGGCTGCTGTGATCTTCTGGCTCCCCAGTAGCAGCTGCAGCGTGGACTCTTCAAGATGGCTCCCCACTCAGCTCTACTGCCAGTTTGAGAAACACAGCACTTTTCAGACACCAGTTCACCGTGCAGCCTCTGGATATCTAATGAAGTTCAGCCTGCTTTTCTTTTTGTAAAAATTTATTTGTTTGTTTGATTTGTTCTTTTTAGTTATACATGACAGTAGAATGTATTTTGACATATTATAGATACATGGAGGGTACCTTCCCATTCTTGTGGTTGTACATGGTGTGGAGTTACACATGTATTCACATGTGAACATAGGAAAGTAATGTCTGATTCATTCCACTGTCTTTCCTATTCCCATACCCCTCCCTTCCCTTTATTCCCCTTTGTCTAATCCACTGAATTTCTATTCTTCCCTCCCCCGCTTATTGTGAATTAGCAGCCACATGTCAGAGAGAACATTCAGCCTTTGGTTTGGGGGGGATTGGCTTATTTCACTTAGCAAGATAGTCTCCAGTAATATCCATCTACTGGCAAATGCCGTAATTTCATTTTTCTTTATGGCTGAGTAATCTTCCATTGTGTCCATATATCACGTTTTCTTTGTCCATTTATCTGTTGAAGGGTACCTAGGTTGGTTCCATAGCTTACCTATTTTGAACTGAGCTGCTATAAACATTGATGTGGCCTCATCACTATAGTGTGTTGATTTTAAGTCCTTTGGGTATATTGCTGAGGAGTGAGAAAACTGGGTCAAATGGTGGTTCTATTCCAAGTTTTCTGAGGACTCTCCATATTGCTTTTCAATATGCAGTCCCACCAGCGGTGTTGAGTGAACCTTTCCCCTGACATCCTCACCAATATTTATTATCATTTGTATTCTTGATAATTGTGCAGGCTACTTTTCTGATCTCAGTTTTTCTGTACTGAACCTGTTTTTTTTTTTTTCTCTTTGGGTTCTCCCTCCCTCTGTGGTGAACCATTACTGCTACTGTCACAACCGGCTTGGTTCCACTGTACTCTTCATTCTCTATTCAATGCACCCAAATGTCTGAGTCTCTAAGACCCTCTGACTGTTTAATATTGAATTTGAGTGAAATCCCTTTCTCACCCACCTCACTGAGAAGCAGTACTCTTGCTGCCTGAATCCTGAGCCACAGAGCAACTAGGTATGCACCCTTCCTCTAACCTGCCATTTGAATCTCCTAAAAGTAGATCTTAATGACTCACCGCATACACACAGGAGAGGTAACTATGTGCAGAGATTGATGTTTCAATCAGTTACACTGAGTTATGAGTACACTATGTGTGATATATACCAAAACAACACATTGCACACTTTAAATAAATACAATCTTTAATAAAAATGTAAAAATAAAGTAATACAAACCAAATTAGTGAACATAAAATAGCATACAATTCAAATTGTCAGCATCAATAGTTAGGAACAATAAGTTGTTAGTGTTGGTTGGAAGTTTCTGCAGCAGCTCCAATGCATCATTGTTCCAGAACACCATTTTCTAGAAAAATGGACGTTAGACTTTTCAGTGACATTGTAGATATTGAGTAAATCATTTAAAAATTTAATTTTAAGAAGCTATATGTGGTTATAAAGTTAAATATAGCTTGAGGGCTACAAAAATATTTATAAATGCACCTAGTAATTTGTTGTTGCAAATATATTACAATTCTTCAATAGGGGTTTATATTTAAAAGTCACCCAAGTTCATTACCTCTTCATGTTGCTCTCCCATTAATTTCACACAATATGCCATGTTCATCAGCCAACTTCAACTATACATTTAACTTAGTTGCAGGAATGAGTGCTTATTATAATCTTTAAATTATGGATGTTTTATAAATGACAAAAGGCTATGATTTTTTCATTACTAAAAATTTTGAAAAAAGCTATTGTATCTAAAAATGGAAAAAGAAAAATTAATTTTGAAATTTGATGTTTGGTCATACATTCTGAGATGTGTAATCCAAATGAATCTTCTTCCTTCTTTTTCAGGTGTTTTTCTACAGTTGAGAAGTTGATTTCAGTGTCAGTAAACTGTGATTTGTTTTGCCCTAAATACTATATTAAGAATATCATTGCTTCATTTTTCTTCAAAGAATTTATTAATCACTTTGATACTTTCATATGCATTATAGTACATTCAATTTTTGTTCTGATTAGAGGTGCATGCCTATAATCCCAGCATCTCAGGAGGCTGAAATAGGAGGATTGTGGTTCAAAGCCAGCCTCAGTAACTTAATAGGCCCTCAGTAGCTAAGTGAGACCCTGTCTCCAAATAAAAAAATAAAAAGGGCTGGGGAAGTGGCTCAGTGGTTGAGCTTCCCTGGGTCCAATTCCCAGTATCAAAAAGAAAAGAAAATCTGTTCATGCATCATTTTCTACTTAAAACATGATTCCAAATTATTACCAAGTAAATACAGGTGAAGGTAAATATCTAAAAATGGTATATTTGGCTTACATTCTAGAATGTATCTTAATTTATATTTTCCAAATGGGTTAATCTGAGACATGATGGCACTAAGCTTACTTTCTCAATGATATTCAACCACAGTTTCCATTGACTTCTTGGCAAAAGTGTTCTTTTTTATCTTAATTTTTTTTGAAGTTGTAAATGGACAGCATGCCTTTATTTTATTTATTTTGATGTGGTGTTGAGGATCAAACCCAGTGCCTCACGCATGCCAGGCAAGTACACTACAGCTGACCACATCCCCAGCTTCCAAAAGTTCTTAATACACTTTAATATTTATTGAAACAGGCGGCTGGGATTGTAGCTCAGTGGTAGAGCACTTGCCTAGCATGCATGAGGCACTGGGTTCGATCCTCAGCACCACATAAGAATAAATAAATAAATATATAAAAAATATTTATTGAAATATCAAAGTAGCTGTATCATTCTAGGATATGAACAAAAAATACCATGTCATCAAAAGTATTTTCTTGGTAGTGTTCACTAGCATATTTGAAAGTGTGCAAAACAAGGAAGATAGGAGGCCCTAGAATTTTTTTCATAACAAATCCAAACAAGTTTTCTACTGGAAATCCAATGATTGAAAATATGAATTTTCATGTTCTGTCACAAAGTTGAATTAGTCTTTTACAAACATTGCCTCCTGAAAGAAACCTTCCAACAGGCTAAATTTCAAGCCTGCTATAAATTCATGCCGAATATAATATAATTTTTCTTTTCTGCAAAGGAAAAATAAGATGATTCAGTCCATGAGTAAACAGAAAAGTTCATTGGAGTTTGGCATTCACGTGGACTATAAGCAAAATCATAAAATTAAAGTGTGGTGAGGGATTGGCCTTTATGACAACATATAAGGAAATGCACCAATAAGAAATTTGCTCAGATGGGTGTGTGGTACATGCCTGTAATCCCAGTGGCTGGGGAGGCTGAGGCAGAAGGATTGAGAGTTCAAAGCCAGGCTCAGCAAAAGCGAGGCTCTAAGCAACTCAGTGAGACCCTGTCTCTAAATAAAATACAAAATAGGGCTGGGGATGGGGCTCAGCGGTAGAGTGCCCCTGGTTCAATCCCAGGTAACAACAACAACAACAACAACAAAAATTTGCTCAAAGGATAAACTATTTTTTTGGCCTACTGCCCATCGGCTGTCACCTTGAAATGAATATTTATCAAGGGAATCAAATTAAAGCATCCTAAGTCTACTTGAGGATTATGTTTAAATATACTTAATAACAGAAACATAAAAGATGATGGGATGGACTGGATTTTTAAAATAATAGAATAAATCACATTCTTCAAAAAGGGTGTGTTTGGAGTGTGTTTTTGACATCTAATAGTTCTTCTTAAATCAAGATGCGAAGTCAGTGAAATGGCATCTCTGCACTACTTCTGGGGAACCTTAGCCCATCGGCCCATCAGTCTGCAAACCTTTGTGCCTGGCAAGTTGCTGGGAACAAGAGCTGGATGTTGATTAAAGGTTTTGCTGCCCACACCCCTCCATGTCTGCTAGGGCAATGTCCTTGCAGGCTCTGCCTTTGGTTTGGGTATGGTTTGGTATTGTTCCCTCGGGTTCATGTGTTGGAAGCCAGTTCCCTAGTTGTTGACATTAGGAGGTGGTGGGACCTTTAAGAGAGGGGGGTCTAGTGGGAGGACTTTAGATAACCAGATTGCTGCCCTCAGAAGGGATTCAAATCATTCTCCTAGAATCACAGATAGTTCTTCTGAGGGTGTTATAAAAGAACAAGACTAACCGCCTCCCCACCTAGCTTCCTGAATTACCATATGATCTTTCTTGCATGAACCTGCCATGATGCCATCTCCCACAGAGTCTTTACCAGAAATGGTGCCATGCTGTGTGGACTTTCAGACTCTACGACTATGAGCTAAATAAGCATCTTTTCTTCATAAGTTTTCCAGCTTAAGGGAATTCGTTATAGCAACATAAAAAAGACTAGAATACATCCTTCAGACCATTTTGTCTTGTTCACCTGGCAAGTAGACCATTGAGAAATAGGGGTGCAAAACTAGATGATCACTAGGGTGCTCTTGGACAAGGGGATTAAGAGTCTTCATGTAATGCCTTGCCATATCAGGGACAGAGAGAGAAGAGGAAGGAGGAAAGAAAAAAAAAAGAGAAATAATTGAGATATAGCCTCTAGACCTAGTTAAAATTACCCATTGACATTTAGGCTACATGAGTCGGTAAATTCCTCTTTCTAAGACATTTCAAATTGGTTTCCTGTCACTTGCAAATAGGTCTTTACTAATATATACGCCTCTCAACTCAGGACAGACATCTCTGGGACTGACTACAGTGGCTATTTCAGTCTCTGATTTTCTGAAATGTGCATGAGAACAATTGCTGTTTAAACATATGCCAAGAAACACAGTTGAGACTTGAATATTTGGGAGTTTTTAATGTTAAAAAAACAACAAACCATTTCTAGAGGAATAATAACACTGTTAGGATAGCAGGCAATTTTGTTTTTCTTTTTCATTTTCTTGGGCAGGCTCTTTTCCCCCCCGATTTGATCTTTTAAAAGCAATGATTTGGTGGGACACCAAAACACAGACAACAAAAGAAAAATAAATAGATAAATTGGACTTTACCAAAATTGAAAACCTTGTATATCAAAGAACAGTACCCAGAAAGTGAAAACCAACAGAATGGGAGACAATATTTGCAAATCATGTAAGTGATAAAGGATGAATCTGAAGGAATACCCATGGCTTAACAACAACAACACAACTATCTGGTAAGAAAACAGGCAAAGGATTCAGATGGATAGTATCTGAGAACAAATAAATAGATGGTCAATAAGAACATGAAAAGGTATTGCCAATGATTCCTCATTAGGTAAATGCAAATCCAAACCACAATCAGATACTACTTCAAACTCATTAGAATGGCAATCATAAACAAAGAGACAAAACAAATAGTAAATACACGAGGAGTTAGAACACTTGTGTATTGCTGATGAGGATGTAAAACAACACAGCCACTATGGAAAACAATATGGTGGGTCTTCCAAAAGTGAAACATAAAATTACCATGTGACCCAGAAATTCTACTGCTAGGATATACCCCAAAGAGTTGAAAGCAGGGGATCAAAAAGATGTTTGTACGTCAATATTCATGGTAGCATTGTTCACCATAGCCAAGAGATGGAAGCAACTCGAATATTCATCTTCAGAAGAATGGATAAACAGAATGTAATGTACATACTCAATGAAATATTATTTAGTCTTAAAAAGGAATGAAATTCTGATACATCCTACAATATAAATGAACCTTGAGGGCATCACGCTAATTGAAATAAGCCAGACAACAAATGGACAAATACTGCATGATTGTACTTATATGAATGAAACAGAGGAGACAAAAGGTAAAACAGAGGTTACCAGGGCCTCAGGGAAGGAGAAATTGTTTTGTAATGGATATAGTTTTAGTTTGGGATAATGAAAATGTTCTGGAGATTGTTGTTGGTGGTGTTTGTACAACAGTGTGAATGCACTGAACACCACTGAATTGTATGCTTGAAATGGCTAAAATGGTAAATTTAATGTTACTTATATTACCACCTTCCCCAAAATAACAATGTTTCTCAAGGAAAATCTATAGAAAGAGAAAGTATATTAGTGGTTGCCTCGATGGGGTGGGAATAGGGACTAATAGTTAATGGGCAGGAGGATCTATCTCATGGGGTGGATGGAAAGTCCTAAAACTGATTTATGTTCATGATTGCACAGCTGGAAATGATATGCAAAATATGCTTCAATAAAGTTGAAAAAATCCCCAATAGCATATCTAGAAATATTTCTTCGAAAAATCCTACTTCTATAATGCAAATAGGAGTTCCTCAAAAGAGGAGCTGTATGGTCCAGTGTGTTTGGGAAACACTGTCCATCTACCTTCCACAGGGGGACTGACCAGCCACACGAGAACATCTAGGTCTGAGAAGACAGGTGGTCAAGAAAGGTGCTCATTCTAACCTTCCATCCATCCCCCTAGTGCATTAAGAGGCATCCTTCCCTCCTCTACAAAGTTGTTACATCCCTCTGAACTCAGATTCCATAGAACGCGCTTTAGTGAATGCTAACTGGAAGTTTGGTAGAAATCACTTCAGTGGGCAGGCAGCTGCATAGGATCTTTTAAGTTGTTTTTTCTGGATCTCTAAAGTTATTTACTTGCCATTGCCATCCGTGTCACCAGAGGGAATTATTCAGCTCAGCAAGTGCAAAGAAGGCCCCAGGGCCACACCCGATGGTGTTTGCACCATCAAGCCAGGATTACCTGGAACATGGGTGAGTCACTCTGACCCCTCCACAGGGAGGTGTGGAAAGCAGGACACTGTCTTAGCTCCGGGCACACCCAGGCACTGCCTGGCTTCACCACTCATTTCTCTTTCAGTTACATTAAAGCTCTTATTAGAAAAAGACAACTTCTCTTGGCAGGCTGGTTGGTCCAAGGTAAAATCCTAGATAATGACATCTAAAGAGTCTTTCAAAGCTCACTGGGAAGTATAAAGCATTTTTCCAACACCCACTGAATGTCAGCCACCACCCTAGAGGAGTTCCTATCATCTCATTTACTTCTCTCATGTGGCAGGTGACATTTTGCTCCTTTGAAGATGAGGAATGTGAGACCCTGAGGTGAAGTAAGCAATGTGCTTGTCACCTTGGGTCACACAACAAAGTGCAAGTTCAAATCTGGGTTTGGCCTTCCCACAGCTTATGTTGTCTCTAATTTTCATCAAACATTGAAAATTTGGTGAAGTGCAGTCCAAGAAATTATGGCTAGTGGAAAATGAGGTGCCCCAGGGTGGTATCCATACGGCACAATTTGGCAGAACCTCCCAGGTAGTGATCCGTGAATTACATTAACGCCCACGCCTCCGCTGCATGGTGCAGACTCTGTCCAGGGGTCAGTAGCCTTAGACACAAAGGCAAGGACAAAGGCAGAGCACATGAGACAGCAGCTGGTAGCCTGTGAGTCAGGGATACATCTGAAACAGTGCAGGTCTCTACTCTGAGCTGGGGAGAGGCTGAGGCAACTGCTAGTCTTATCTCTGGGCTCAGCAACTCAGAAGGCTATAATTCACAAAAGAGTCCAGAATGCCTGAATGGATGGCAGCCCAGACTAATGTCAGCATGTCACGTACACAGGCCAGCAGTGCTTCAGCCAGGCCTGGGGAGGGTGGGGCTTCCTGCTCTGTCCCCTAGCCAATCCAGATGCTCTGCAGGTCTGTTGAGGCACTATCTGCTGTTCCCCCAGGAGGCCACATTCAAGGTGACCTTAGAGGCCTGAGGAGAAATTGTTCTTCCTGTCTCCAGCTGGTAGAGGTGGCTGGGTTGAGAACCATTGTGGCTCCTGCTCAGTCATGGACCTGTGCTGTCCCTGGAAATGTCCCCAGAAGATCATGCCATTATCACTGTCCTGTGACCCTCCATAAATAATAGAGCCATATAACACATCCCAGGAGCTACTCAGTTAACAGAAACAGGTCTGAGAACTGAAAACGCACAGAGATCAAGCAACATGGCGGAGCCTCAGAGCTGAGTGGGCAGCTGACTCTAGGACAGAGCAATAGCATGGGCTTCACTTCATCCCCATGTTGGCATAAGATCCAAGTATGGAGACAAGAAGGCAGGTCTCCCTGTCTTGAGACCTGTCTACCTGCTTTCTCCTTCTGCACTGGCATTTCCCTTGTCACAAGACTGCTTTCCTTGCATGAGGTCCAGCCACTCCTAGCTGGCTTACCATGTCCTATGGCTGGGTCCTCTTTAGTCTCTTGTCTAAGACCCATATACAGTGATTGGCACATGGTACAGACATCCATCAGTATCCATAGTGAACTCAGAACCTAAGAAGACCTAAGGTTACAGTCAGAATAGCAGAAGTGATGGTGAGTTGGCAGAGCCAAGGGAACCCTAGGATGGCAGAGAATGAACAATGAGGAGTGGATGGGTTTGCAGTTTCTGCCAAGCAAGTCACCAGCTGTCCTGTGCCAAAGTGATGAGCAGGAGGTGATGTCCCTCTTCTAGTGGCATGAATGCTGCACCATTATGAGGCGTCATGTTTACCTAGGTCACAGACAGCAATGGGTCATTCATTAGTTCTGTGAACTTAGATAACCCCGAAGCCCTGCACCTGGGAATGAAAGGGTTGTATGAATAGCCATCAGTGTCCTTTCCAGCTCTGTCACTCTGTTATTCTGTGAGTCTAGACAAGACTCTGACTGTATCTTGATGCACTTCAAAACCAGAGCCTTTCCTGGTGGCTAGAGCATCTGTGAATTAACGTCTTGCATTACTGAGGCCCTGGCTGGCCTAACACAGCCATCTGAGCTAACAGTTCCTCTTTGCCATTCTCTCACCTTCCTTGTATGCCTGTCCCTTTCCTCCTGACAGCCTTTATCCTCCATGAAACTGCAGCGTTCAGGCTTTTTATTGGCTGTCAGGGACCCCTGATTTCAGACACTCCTCCCCACACCTTCTGTGGACAGGAACTAATGTCAATGTCTCCTCTCCTCTTGCCTCTATTAAAACTCTGACTTCTTGGCATGACAAGGACCAGGCTGACTCTCAAGTGTATGTGTAGAGAACCAAACCACTGACCAGCAAACAACAGAGTATCCCCTCATGAGAAATCAACAAGGAAAAAGAAATCAGGAGAGGAGGTGACAACAGCAAAATTTTAGAAGCTAGGAAGTAGATGGAAAAGGGGTAACAAAGGCCAGAGGGAGCAGAGAACTCTGCTATCATTAGGGTGTGCAGAAGCAGCAGGGAGCTCTCAGACATTGGGAAACAGGTGCAAGTGGATCCAGGAGCAACGATGTTAGAAATTGTGCAGGAAAGGATGAGCCCTCCCCATTCCATGAGCTGAGTGACTCTCTCTTCTCAATCTCAGCGTAAAGCTTGCAGACAAATGGAACTAGAGGAAATCTGAACTTGCAGACACCAGGAACAGCTGAACCCAGGGGTGTAGTACTAAAGAGAGAGTAAGTAGATGAGAGAAATAGAAAGTCAGGTGGCTGGTTTTCAGAATATAGTATTTGCCCTTAGTTGGATCCAATTGTAATTATAGTCCCCTCCCCAATTTTAAAATTAGCCAATGGCATAGATTGTAACCCCAAGCTCCTCCAATCAGGGCAAAGGGCAACACTGTGTTAGGGATTAAAGAAGGTGGGCTGCCTGCCCAGGTGGCTTGTTAGCCCTTATGGCAGGAGTTAAATTTGCCTTGCCTATTCACCTCTGAGCACGTGTTTGATTTCTTGCGGTATCTCGATATTTCTAACATAGATGACAGGCTAAATCTATCTAATTGACAAGAACCCAAGGCCCTAAGGATGCTCACAGCCAAACTGACCTTTCCTGAGATTCTTCTTGAATCCCATGATTCAATCCTTGGGATTCCTGGGAGCCCTGGCTAAGAGAAAACAACCAAATGATGCTGAAGATTGAGGGTCAGTTTCTAGCTGTTTCTTCTCAAGTTCACTTTTAAGTATTTCATAAGCTTCGTAAAGGTGAAAGTCATCTCCACATTGATCTTGTTGGGTTGGGGCTAGGGCCGGTCTGCCTTCGGAGGCGACATCCGGGCCGGTGGGGGCATTCCCCACCTTCTCTCCTGCCCCTGCAGGAGGCAGCACTGGTTTGTCTGCAGGGAGGGTCTCCCTGGGCAGACTGCTGGGCAGCGGGTGGCACTCCAGGTCTAGGGCTCGCTAGTCACCGAGGCGTCACGATTCCTGGGGGCATTGTCTATGGCTGGGGTAACTCAGGTTCTCCTGCTGCACAGGCGACCTGGAGGTGTGGAGGTCTACATCGAGCCCCGAACCCTTCGCCAAGGCCAAGCCCATCCAGAGACTGTCACGCCCGAAAAGGTGATTGCCATTTTGTGGTGGTCATGGAAAGAGAGACCCAAAGGTCTGCCCCTGCATGGGATTCGAATTCGGAAAAAAATATTGTCCTACTCCTGTCGTCGGCCTTTGCTTGTTTGGCAGTCCCCACCCCCTCCCACGAGAGCCACAGGCAGTCTCCATTCCCCTTGTAAACTAGAACACTAGAAGAATTGGGGTCTTTCAGGTCACTGGTAACGTGCCCTTTCATCCCCTGTGCTCAAAGCCGGCCTTTGCCTGATGTCCTTAGTATTTTTAGTCTTCTGTCACCCTAATACATTGTGTCATTCTAGGGCAGGGATGTTTCCATGCAGGTGATTTTGACAGCAATCACCATACTAAGGTGTGATAGGATGGATAATACACAAGCCAGTTCTTGACACAGTGTCTTACAAGAAAACATGTGAGACCATCAGTAAGAGGCATTTCAATTCACATACTAAAAATATTTTGTGTTTGGTTGACATCTTTCAAAATGCTGAATGAGATCATAGCATTTATCATTTTGTAGATATTTATCAATGTATTCACAAAAATCCCCATAGGAAGGAGGAGGGTTTTCTCTTATTCCTATTCTAGGATATAAACTGAGAACAGAGATGTTATCTGACCTCCTAAGAGTCCACAGTGAGTCATTTAGGAGACCAAACATTTTCTAAAACTGGGATAACTGAAAAAGTCTAATCCAAATCTGACTAAATGTTGTACACTGGCTTTTTTCTCCCTCCCTGCCCCCTCTAGGGTCCTCTCCGGACCTCGGCCCCCTGATCGCTTGGGCACTTGGAGCTGTCGCCTACCGCTGCCGATATAGGGGCTGATTACATTCCAACAGAAGAAGAAAGAAGCATCTTTGCACAATGCAATGATGAAAGCTTCTGGTTCAGATCTGTGCCTTTGGCTGCAACAAGTACGTTGATTACTCAAGGATTGATTAGTAAAGATGATAATGGATCCGGTTGCCGCGGGCGTTGGGGGAGCCGCTTTCCCTTCACGCCTTGCCCCAGGACATGGTCCCACACTTGCTGACTTTGTTTTCAGGGTAATCCTGGCCTTATAAAATGAGTTAAGAAGTATTCCCGGAGATCCAACATGGCAGCAGGCGCGGAGTGATCAAGTCTCTGACCTTTTCAGCTGCGCGGGCATAGGGAGTCGTAAACTGTCTAAATGCTGTTTGCTCAGGATCACTAGGCAATGCTGAGCTGACGTGGATCTGGGGTGAACAGTTTGGGTCTCTTCGAACACACACCGAGCCCGGATCGGCTGCATTCAAGCTCCGGTTCGCCTGCTTCTCGTGACTCAGCACTAACGATCCCACTGAAATAACTGGTCGGCCCTCCTGAACTTACAGAGGTAAAAGCCAACTGAGCCTTCATAGGCTGTGGCCACAGGATTGAAATGGGGCTTGGGAGAGACAGTCAGGACCTACCTGTTGCATTGGTTACCCGGCAAAGGGAACGAACGGTCACCATTTGCATGGGATACCACCATGGCAGAGAACTGATGTCATGGGTGGAGGAGATAACTTCATTGAAACCAGTGGCGACAGGTATGTAATCCCCTAGCCCTCCCTCTCCACACAGCGGGGAAATCTTAAGGGGCCCTCCCAGCTCTCTCGTAAGGGCCCCTCCCAGCTCTCCCATGAGCGTGATAAGCCAGACTGAGGGAATCAGGAGTGGCGTGGGACTCGCGGCGCAGAACTCCCGGCTACCGCTCCCACCAGTGCTGACAACTGAGGTCTCTTGCACCAGCTACCAGGAGTGTGGCTACCGGAGGGCAAGCAAATTCACTGGGGGTTCTCAGCCCCAAGCTCTACAAACTTAGGGTCTGAGGGAGGCAAACAGGGAGAGTATGCCCAGGCGTTCATGAAAACACGGCTCCCAGGAGCAGCAGACCTGGTGTGTAGCCAGTATTGTGGTGAGCGTCACTGGTGGGCGGGGCCTGGCTTGAGGAAACACAAGAGAAGGCCCTAGACACTCAGGATTGGAGACCCACCCAGTCTGGGAGGAAGAGCTGCTGCACAGTGATTGGTTCCCACCTATTGAGAGGAGAAGCTTGGCCCAGTGGGCACAGCTCCACCTACTGGAAGAGAAGTTAATCGAACTCTATGACTGCATTTATTATTATTATTATTATTATTATTATTATTATTAATTTGTTTTTTCTTTCATTTTCATTTTTGTTGTTGTTCTTTAACTTTTTAAAATGTTCTTAATTTTTTAAAATTTTATATTTTTTTATTTTTTTAAATTTAAATTTTCATTTTTTATTATCATTATTAGTTTTTAAAAAATTTTTTTTCTTTCTTTCTTTATTTTCTATTTTTCTCTTTTGTCTTTTCATTTCTTTTCAAATTCCTTATTCCCCCTTTCTTGAATTCTACCTGCCTACTCTCATTCTCTTTAGTGATTTCTTACCTTCCCTTCTAATATCTTTCCTCCCAAGCATCAAATAAATTTATAAGAGTAAACAGTAACTCAGCAGTCAAACAGAACAAGAAGTAACATGAGCAGCATAAAAAAGCTAGGAAGAAAAGGAGTACAAACAATGAAGGACAGCCTAATTATTCAGGAGGATCTAGAGTCATCAGAAAAATGGTCATATAAAGAACTCAAGGAATACCTTAGACAGATGGAATGGAACCTTAAAGAGGATACGAGACAGCAAATCCAAACAGTGAAAGAACACATTGAAAATGAATTATATAAACAGATAAAAGAAGAAGTTAAGCATCTTTATCAGAAGATAGAGATTATAAAAAATCAAACAATAATTCTAGAAATGAAGGAAACAATAAACCAAATTAAAAACTCAATTGAGAGTATCACTAACAGAGTGGACCAAGTAGAAGCGAGAACGTCAGATAATGAACACAAAATAAATCATCTTGAAAAGAGTCTAGTCAACTCAGAAAGGCTGGTAAAAAAATCACGAGAAAAACATCCAAGAGATATGGGATAACATAAAAAAATCAAACTTATGAGTCATCGGGATAGAGGAAGGTACAGAGATTCAAACCACGGAAATGAGTAACCTGCTAAATGAAATAATTACAGAAAGCTTTCCAGAAATAAAACAGGAAACGGATATACAAATTGTAGATGCATACAGGACACCAAGCACACAAAATCACAATAGACCAACGCCAAGACACGTTGTTATGAAGATAGCCAATATACAGAACAAAGAGAAAATATTAAAAGCTACAAAAGAAAGGAGGCAGATTACATTGGGGGTAAACCAATAAAGTTAACAACGGATTTTTCATCACAGACGCTGAAAGCGAGAAGATCCTGGAACAATGTTTTTCAAACATTGAAAGACAATGGATGCCAACCAAGAATTCTGTATTCAGCAAAATTAAGCTTCAGGTACAACAACGAAATAAAAATCTTTCATGATAAACAAAATCTAAAACAATTTGCAGCCAGAAAACCAGCATTGCAAAGCGTCTTGAGCAAAACACTACACGAGGAAGAAATGAAAAACAATAACCAAAACCATCAGTGGGAAGTGCCTCGGTAATCACAGAGGGCAGGGGGAAAGCTAATCATGGAGAAACAAACTAAATTTTTTAAAAAAAGATAAATAATCAAACATGGCTGGCAGTACAAACCATATATCAATAGTAACCCTAAACCTTAGTGGTTTAAACTCTTCAATAAAGCGACATAGGCTGGTTATAACATGGATTAAAAAAACAAATCCAACAATATGCTGCCTCCAGGAGACCCATCTGATTGGAAAAGACATACACAGGCTGAAGGTGAAAGGTTGGGAAAAAATATACCACGCACACGGTCCTCGTAAGCAAGCAGGGGTGGCCATCCTCATATCGAATAAAATCGACTTCAAGACTAAGTTAATCAAAAGGGATAAGGAAGGACATTTTATACTGTTAAAAGGAACTATTCACCAACAAGACATAACAATTATCAGTATTTATGCACCAAATAATGGTGCTGCGACGTTCATAAAACAAAATCTCCTCAGGTTCAAGAATCAAATAGAGCACAACACAATAATTATGGGTGACTTCAACACACCTCTCTCACCATTGGACAGATCCTCTAAACAAAAGTTGAATAAAGAAACTATAGAACTCATTATCACAATCAATAGCCTAGACTTAACTGAAATATATAGAATATATCAACCATCATCAAGTGGATATACTTTTTTCTCAGCAGCACATGGATCCTTCTAAAAAATAGACCATATATTATAACATGGGGCAACCCTCAGTAAATATAAAGGGGTGGAGATAATACCATGCATTTTATCTGATCATAATGGAATGAAACTGAAAAACAATGATAAAAGAAGGAAGGAAAAATCCTACATCAAATGGAAAATGAACAATATGTTACTGAATGATCAATGGGTTACAGAAGACATAAAGGAGGAAATCAAAAAATTCTTAGAGATAAATGAAAATGCAGACACAACCTATCGAAATCTATGGGACACAATGAAAGCAGTTTTAAGAGGGAAATTCATCGCCTGGAGGTCATTCCTCAAAAAAAGGAAAAACCAACAAATGAATGAGCTCACACTTCATCTCAAAGCCCTAGAAAAGGAAGAGCAAAACAACAGCAAATGTAGCAGAAGGCAAGAAATAATTAAAATCAGAGCTGAAATCAACGAAATTGAAACAAAAGAAACTATTGAAAAAATTAACAAAACTAAAAGTTGGTTCTTTGAAAAAATAAATAAGATCGACAGACCTTTACCCATGCTAATGAAGAGAAGAAGAGAGAGAACTCAAATTACTAACATACGCGATGAAAAAGGCAATATCACAACAGATGCTACAGAAATACAGAAGACAATTAGAAATTATTTTGAAAACCTATATTCCAATAAAATAGAAGATACTGAAGACATCGATAAATTTCTTAAGTCATATGATTTGCCCAGACTGAGTCAGGAGGATACACACAATTTAAACAGACCAATATCAATGGATGAAATAGAAGAAGCAATCAAAAGACTACCAACCAAGTAAAGCCCAGGACCCGATGGATATACAACAGAGTTTTACAAAACCTTTAAAGAAGAATTAATACCAATACTTTTCAAGTTATTTCAGGAAATAGAAAAAGAGGGAGCTCTTCCAAATTCATTCTATGAGGCCAACATCACTCTGATTCCTAAACCAGACAAAGACACCTCAAAGAAAGAAAACTACAGACCAATATCTCTAATGAACCTAGATGCAAAAATCCTAAATAAAATTCTGGTGAATCGGATACAAAGGCACATCAAAAAAATTGTGCACCATGATCAAGTAGGATTCATCCCTGGGATGCAAGGATGGTTCAATATACGGAAATCAATAAATGTTATTCACCACATCAATAGACTTAAAGATAAGAACCATATGATCATCTCGATAGATGCAGAAAAAGCATTCGACAAAGTACAGCATCCCTTTATGTTCAAAACATTAGAAAAATAGGGATAACAGGAACTTTCCTCGACATTGTAAAAGCTATCTATGCTAAGCCTCAGGCTAGCATCATTCTGAATGGAGAAAAACTGAAGGCATTCCCTCTAAAATCTGGAACAAGACAGGGATGCCCTCTATCACCACTTCTATTCAATGTAGTTCTCAAAACACTCGCCAGAACAATTAGACAGACGAAAGAAATTAAAGACATAAAAATAGGAAAAGAAGAACTTAAATTATCACTATTTGCAGGTGACATGATTCTATACCTAGCAGACCCAAAAGGGTCTAGAAATAAACTACTAGAGCTAATAAATGAATTCAGCAAAGTGGCAGGATATAAAATCAACACACATAAATCAAAAGCATTCCTGTATATCAGCGACAAATCTTCTGAAATGGAAATGAGGACAACCACCCCATTCACAATATCCCCCCCAAAAAAATACTTGGGAATCAACCTAAAAAAAGAGGTGAAATATCATTACAATGAAAACTACAGAACCCTAAAGAGAGAAATAGAAGAAGATCTTAGAAGATGGAAAAATATACCCTGTTCATGGATAGGCAGAACTAACATCAACAAAATGGTGATATTACCAAAAGCTCTCTATAGGTTTAATGCAATGCCAATCAAAATCCCAATGGCATTTCTTGTAGAAATTGATAAAGCAATCATGAAATTCATATAGAAAAATAAAAGACCCAGAATACCAAAAGCAATTCTAAGCAGGAAGTGTGAATCAGGCGGTATAGCGATACCAGATTTCAAACTGTATTACAGAGAAATAGTAACAAAAACAGCATGGTACTGGTACCAAAACAGGGGGGTGGACTAATGGTACAGAATAGAGGACACAGAGACTAATCCACAAAGCTACAACTATCTTATATTTGATAAAGGAGCTAGAAGCATGCAATGGAGGAAGGACAGCATCTTCAACAAATGGTGCTGGGAAAACTGGAAATCCATATGCAACAAAATGAAACTGAATCCCCTCCTCTTGCAATGCACAAAAGTTAACTCAAAGTGGATCAAGGAGCTAGATATCAAATCAGAGACTCTGCATCTGATAGAAGAAAAAGTTGGCTCCAATCTACATATTGTGGGGTCGGGCTCCAAATTCCTTAATAGGACACCCATAGCACAAAAGTTAATAACAAGAATCAACAAATAGGACTTACTTAAACTGAAAAGTTTTTTCTCAGCAAGAGAAACAATAAAAGAGGTAAATAGGGAGCCTGTAGGGAACAAATGTTTACTCCTCACACTTCAGATAGAGCCCTAATATCCAGAGTATACAAAGTACTCAAAAAATTAGACAATAAGATAACAAATAACCCAATCAACAAATGGGCCAAGGACCTGAACAGACACTTCTCAGAGGAGGACATACAATCAATCAACAAGTACATGAAAAAATGCTCACCATCTCTAGCAGTCAGAGAAATGCAAATCAAAACCACCCTAAGATACCATCTCACTCCAGTAAGATTGGCAGCCATTATGAAGTCAAACAACAACAAGTGCTGGCGAGGATGTGGGGAGAAGGGTACACTTGTTCATTGCTGGTGGGACTGCAAATTGGTGCGGCCAATTTGGAAAGCAGTATGTAGATTCCTGGGAAAGCTGGGAATGGAACCACCATTTGACCCAGCTATTGCCCTTCTCGGACTATTCCCTGAAGACCTTAAAAGAGAGTACTACAGGGATACTGCCACATTGATGTTCATATCAGCACAATTCACAATAGCTAGACTGTGGAACCAACCCAGATGCCCTTCAGTAGATGAATGGATAAAAAAAATGTGGCATTTATACACCATGGAGTATTATGCAGCACTAAAAAATGTCAAAATCATGGAATTTGCAGGGAAATGGATGGCACTAGAGCAGATTATGCTTAGTGAAGCTAGCCAATCCCTAAAAAACAAATACCAAATGTCTTCTTTGATATAATGAGAGCAACTAAGAACAGAGCAGGGAGGAAGAGAAGGAAGAAAAGATTAATATTAAACAGAGACATGAGGTGGGAGGGAAAGGGAGAGAAAAAGGAAATTGCATGGAAATGGAGGGAGACCCTCATTGTTATACAAAATTACATATAAGAGGTTGTGAGGGGAAAGGGAAAATAAACAAGGAGAGAAATGAATTACAGTAGATGGGGTAGAGAGAGAAGATGGGAGGGGAGGGGAGGGAGGATAGTAGAGGATAGGAAAGGTAGCAGAATACAACAGTTACTAATAGGGCATTATGTAAAAATGTGGATGTGTAACCGATGTGATTCTGCAATCTGTATTTGGGGTAAAAATGGGAGTTCATAACTCACTTGAAGCTAATGCATGAAATATGATATGTCAAGAGCTTTGTAATGTTTTGAACAACCAATAAAAAAAGAAAAAAAATGTTGTACACTGAATATTATATAATAGCCAGAAACTGCATTTACATGGGCCAGATCCTGTGTGAGGCTAAACTGTGGGAATTAGTTTTTTGATCAACTTATATATTGACCCCAGATGTTTTTCTTTTTCTCTATCTATACATTCAGTACTTATTCACTATTTATTATAGATACTTCATTCCATTTTTCCTCTGAATGTGATCTCTATAGGCATTTAATAAATACCTGCAAAAATGTAACTAAAATATACATATTTTTCCTAGTTACAAAACTCAATGAATATTATTAGGAAAGAGTTAAAAACTGTGGATTTTTGTTTGTACAGATGGAAAATTGTATTAATTACCTTCAGGTAATTCAAGGGAATGAAATAAACTAGGAACCAGAAAGCTTTTTCAAAAAAAAAAAAAGACAGACTTAAGTTTCTGCAAAAGAGATGGAAACTAAGCACAGCACCCACTTCTGGTTGGAAAGTCAGTTTAAAAGAGGAGGTGACATTTGCAAGGGACTTCAAAGGTTTGGTGAGATTGGACAATGGAGACAAGGCAGAGAACATGGTGGTGGGCACTGAGGCTTTCAGAAAACATGGGGAGGCAGGAAAAATGAAATACTTCCTAGCTACATTTTATATGTGTAGGAGAAATATGGGTCAAAAGAGGGATTTCTGGGTGAGATTGTGGAAGGTTTCATTACCTGCCAGGCTGGGAGCTTACACTTAACTCCTGAGGCCCTCTGCGTAATGCATGTGAGCAGGCTGATGGCTGGGCAGAGCAGGAGGCAGCCTCTAGAAAGGTTAGGAGTAAGGCTGCTGGAGGGCCATCCCTTACTAACCCTGGGCTGCTCTTCATCTCGGAGTTCACATAAAGCCCAACCCCTGGCAGGCTCTCAGAACACGCTGGTGATGACCAGGTCAGAATGAGCTGGGTTCCTGCTCAGTGGACACGAGAGATGACCTGTCTCATGATGTTAGTGTAGATACTTTCTGAGACCTTGTGTGAAGCAGCCCACAAGCTGTTACTGAGCTTGTCTAGGAGCAGAAGTCTAGATTAATTGTGCTAAGGGCTTACTCCATTTTAAATTTTGATTACATGAAAACTGTTGACTTTGCAAGATTCATTCTGATTTCCTAAGTTTCTTAAATCTATTTAAAAATATCATCTACCTACAAAAAAAAATTCTGACTTTGATGGCAACTAGTGGAGTGAATGCATGCAAATTTTAGTTTTGACTCAAGGATTGTTCGTGTTGTGACATACCTGTCTCCTCCTTTGCTTTGTTGGTCAATGGCCGCTGTTTCCTTAACGTGACATAAATTCTGAAGCTTTCCCTACCTTCTCTGCTTTACTTTTCTCTTAGCACTCTCTGCTTTCAGATCTCTCTTAATCTAAGTTAAAAATAAGACCTTACCTACAGAGTGTCATCTTCCCACTCAGGAATGAACAGGGGCTGATGAGCTCACATTTCTTCTCAAGGGTCCTGTGGATATGTTCAGAGCCGTCATCATCAGAACCTTTGATATGGAAGTCCAAGGCTCCCATCAAGAGAATTCCCAGCAGCTCAGTTCAGGAACAATTCATTCTTGAGACATGCTTATGGAAATCTTTGGTTCAATATTTGTAAAGGCAGTTCAGAACTCAAAGTTTGTGAGGCAGATGAGCAAGTCCGAGTACTTAAGTCTTGAAAATTTAGGACATATTTGAAGACAGCCCATATTCAGATATTGTATGTGCCAAGGAGAAGGGGGGATATATGAGGTACCCGTTGCTCTCTGGAGCTTCCTGCTTCGTTGGGTGAGTAATTATAGCACAACTCAGCATGTCAGGACTACATGATGACCTTGGGGATGAGACCAGCTGTGTGATGTTTACCATGAGCCAGGCAACATTCAATGCACTTTTCAAATTTTAGCTTTAGTTTCTGTAAAAGAAAAATAAGCAATACTACAATTATCCATTCGTCACAGATGAGGAAAGAGGGGCACCGGGAGTTGAAGTCTCTTCTCCAAGGTCATATAGCTAGTGAGTAGCAGAGCTGAGGCTTGCATTCTCTCAATTTCTTAGCTGCTACCCTGAGTCAGAGAAGGTGAGGATGGTACATGAGCAGAGGGATTCCTGAAAAGCAAGATCAAGCCGAGAGGATTTCAAAAGAACCAATTGTTTGCTAAGAAGAGGATATCACATTTGGTCATCTTGCTTGGTAACCAGAGATTCTAAATGGAGGTGAATTTTTCCTTTGTTTTGTTCTTATCTTTTGGGAATCTATTTCTTATAAAATATTTCTACTTTTTTTCTACATAACTAGGAAGTGAATTTGTCATTACGTATTAGCATCAATATTAATCTTGTTAGCTCTCAGCTTCAAAATAACATCTTAAGATTTAAAAAGGTTAATCAATACCAATAGGCATATTAATTAGTAAATGGAAGGGCAACACAACAGCATTTCTAGTGTATCAGAAGCCTCTTTTCTTTCCTTTCCACTTTGTACATTTTGTAAAGTATGTTCTACTACATCCATTCTAAAAGATCCACATTCCTGTACAGTCAGTATGGGTGGGTTACTGTGAAATATCGGGATCACTTTGCTTTTTGCTTAAATCTGTGGACTCAGTATAAAGAGGTTGCATTGGTGCACTAGTCAGATATTGCATGACAGTTGATCGTGTGGTGACACTGTATTTTGGGGCTCCATTGACTGCCTTGGCCTTTCTTATATTTTATCTGACACCAGAGATAAATGGGGCTTAAGGTATGGTGGGGGCAGGGGTGCTAACCTTCAGGAGCATGGAACCCTCCTCTCCCTGCAGGTGATAGGCAGGTCCCTCCTACCTGGTGATCTCAGTGTGAACATCCTGCAGGTACTGGGAGGGATCACACTTGGCAAGTAGATTGCTGATCTGTAAAAAAATCCAAACAGTACATCTATTTGAGTAGAGAAATGTTACCAAATTTGGCAGAATTATTAGGTAGTTCCAGCAACCTCTTGAAGCCAGATGCAATCCTATGACTTCCAGGGTATAGCCGACTGGAGTCAGTATGGCACATATGATGCTGGCCAGGCGTGGCATGCTCATGGGCAGCACACATGGGAGCAGGACACTGGGGTGATCAAAGCCTTGGTTTCCAGGAAGGATGAGAGGGGCCAGGGGCTGCTATTGCCAACTGTCACCTACCCAGAAGCTCTAGCATCTGGGAAACATGTCCTGGTTAACACAGAATTTTTTAGGATTCTAAAGCCCAAGGAAACTTTGTTTTCAAAAGTTCAGTGGTTTGATTCTGTGGAAGAAAAGTATTAACATTTAGGAATATTATTTCCTTTGGGATCTACAGAGTTGGATTAAGGAAATGCCGATGTCATAAATTCATTTCTGACTTGCCCTTTTCCTTCTTGTTTACATACTTGTGATGCTAGTAAAGAAGTTTAACATTTACATATTTGGGGGGCCCTATGAGCTAAGGGGAAGAGCATGCTGAATAGACCTCATATAAGGGTCCACACCAGCACAGAGGCCAGTGTGTGGTTATGAGGGGAGTTCTGACCAGAAGTTCATTTTTCTCTTAGAGCATGAGCTATGTGCTGTGCCCTCCTCTTACCTTAGAGCTAGGGGTCTGCAGCCAGGCACCGAGTGTCTATCTACACTCACCAGCTCACTAAGGAGGGAGGACAGCCATGTGGGAAACCAAGCTGTAAGGGAAGAGCATTTGGGGTGATGGAGCCATGGATAATCTGCCAAACTTCCTTCTCTGAGTTCTCCATAGGAAAAATGGGTTACTCTTGTTTTGCCATTAAGTCCATTAAAAAGGAAAAGAATGTCAGGCTTGGTGGTGCATGCCTGCAATCCCAGCAACTCAGGAGCCGAGCGGCAGGATGATCCCAAGTTTGAGTCTAGCATCGGCAAGCTAAAGAGGTGCTAAGCAAGTTAGCAAGACCCTGTCTCAAAGTACAAAATAAAAAGGACTGGGGATGTAGCTCAGTGGTAATTCACCACTGACTTCAATCCCCAGTATCAAAACAAAATTAAAAAGAAAAAGAAATAAGGAAAAAAGAAAAGCAGGTGTAAATTGATTAGTGATTTACATAAAATCATTATTCATGGATTTCTAGAGGCAGATGAGATTTCCTTGGTCTCCTTTGACCCATTTTGACTACTTTACAGACAAAAGCTCTTCTTACTCTGCACTTGAGTGGGTTCTATTTGCATATAAGCCCCCTTCCAGCTTTCTTTGTACCCTGTGGAGGAAAGGGCTCCTGCTCTTTTGATATTTTCCTACTATTTTAATTATAATACCTATAAATTGCTAACTATATGTAATGTACAGTCGCAAACCATCATTTGGAGTTGTATCAGGAGAAGACTAGGATTCATCTGTCCTCTGCCCCACCTGCAGGCTCAGGTGCACAGGCAGACAGTCCCGCATGCTGGCCCCAAGGGAGGCCTGGCCTTGCCAGCACTCAGAAGCACCCTGGGGGGCAGAGATGGCTGTGCAGAGCTTTCCTGTGCACTGACCTTTAGAAATGCAAGCCCTTGCTCTTCTTGACACTGACCAAGACTATAGATAGAAACTTCCAGAGCCACTGGGAAACTCTGTTGTTCTGTGTACTGAGGTTGCCAGTGGCAGCAGTCAGTACAGGCTTCCAACCTGGCCAAGTGCAAAGGGTGAGCTCACTCCAGAAGCCCTTGTGAGTGATAGAGCCAGGAGAAAATGACAACAGGAACAGACATTGCTTTTAGTCAAGGGGCCTGGCCTTGTCATTCATTGCCTGGGTGTGGCTTTGGGCAAGCTCCCAATTTATCTTTGTCTAAATTCCCAGTCTGTAAAATAGAGATAATAACGTACCCAAGCCTGAGCTTGCTGTGAGGACTGGAAGACTGACTATGTGGAGTGGTGTAGGGGTCAGTGCAGGCCTAGCCAGGTGCTCCAACCCTGAGACATGGGAGGTGGAGGGACCAGCACATGCATGTCTACAACATTCCTGCAGTGCCTCTGGCAATGAGTATTGTTTTGGCTACCACTTGGTGGCAGAAACTGCTGGGACATATTAGTAGCTAAATAGAGTACTACTATACAAGTTTTCCGCAGCATGCTATTAAAAAAATTAGGTGAAAACATTTTGGATGAACATTGGCAGAATACATTGTTGGCATACAGCAAATCAGGTGGGTCCACCAAGTCCAGTCCTTGATTGATACGCCTGTGTTTCCTGTTAAATTCTTAGCTGCGATGATGTCAGTGGACAGAGCGCCTCCTTATACCTGAACAGGGAATGCTGAGGTGGGCTCTGGTGGGCCACCCCATGCATGAAATGATCTTGAACTTGTATGACATCAGCAGTGTCTTTGTCCTCTCCCAACATGGGTGTTCTTTGACAGAGGAGTCAGGAGCTGGGCCTGCTCTAGGCTCTGAGTGAGTTAGGTATAGGCTGTCAGCTGTACTTCTCTCCGGGTCCCCAGTAGGTTCCTCTCTCCCATAGAAGGATCCGAAACAGCCTGGTGTTTTCCAAGTGGAAAAAATTTCTCTGCTTAATTTCATTCTTTCCCACCCAAAGGTACTAAATAGAGAAGGTCGTCCCTAAACTGTCTTCTATATGCTCGTCGTGTGGCTGCATAGGTAGAATGTGGCCCTGTCCTCCGGGAGCTTTTGGCTGTGCCACTTGGAGGGAAAAGAGAGTCTCTGGGCAGATGTTTGTCCTAAAGATTTGCTGGGGTTCATGGTTAATATGGGGCTTCCCGGGGAAGGGGTAGAGGAGGGGCATTTGTACTCCCTAGCTCTCTGGTGTTTGCCAGATGAGTGACTGAACACTGACCCAGGCGGGGGGAGATTACCCACAGGGACAGAGTACTGAGTAGAAGCACTTAGTGGGTGTTTAGAGGGGGTCCTTCCCACTTGCTCAATCCTGTAGTAAGGGGTTTATAAAAGGGAAGAGAAACGGGAGTAGGGGAGTTTTGATTCCTGCTATGAAGGTGCTTTTGGTGAAGCTTGGAGGAGGAAGGTCAGTGGCCCCCATGGAGTGGAGAGTAGGGGAGCCAAGCCACAGCTCTGCCTCTTGGTGAATAGTCCTCTAGGAGAAGAAGGGCTGCTGGCCAGAGTTAGCAGAGGAGGCCTGTGGGTGGGAGGAGGTGGGCCTTGGCCTTGGACAGGGAACCAGGAGAAGAGAGTACATTCCAGGCTGGAGCAAAGTCTGGAGGCTGGAGTGAGTGTGGTTTTGCTGAAGGCAGAGGACCTTGACCTCTTTGGAGCCTGAAGGGGACTACTGTAGAGAGAGAATGGAGTCATGAGGAAGGAGGATGGTTAGGTCAGGCTGAGGCTGTTCCCCAAGTGGGTCACTTCCTCAGCAAGCCACAATGTGTGCACTCACTCTTTGCTGGTGCTGGGAACAGTCAAGTCATGCATTTTGTGGGGAAAGGGAAAGCGGCATTCAGGGTGCATCATGACAGGTCAGGTGGACTGCCTGTGCCGGGCATCACATATGCTGGCGGTAGGCCAGTGAGTCTTCAAGGTCACAGGGCAGTGCAGGGAAGGGCCAGGACCCAAGTGAGTCCCAAGCCTAAGGAGTCTCTGCAGTGTCAGCTCCCAGTTCCTCAGGAGCATGTGGGAGCCACACACACAGGGACAGGAAAGACCTTCTTGGTTCAAGCTTGTTTCTCTGCTGTCTGGAGGTCACGGTTTTAAATGCCAGATACAGAGTAGCTGGGCTTTTGCCTGGCAAGAATTTAACCCTTCATGGTTTGTGTTGGGAAGAAGCCGACCCTCTGAACGTGAATTTTTGTTTTCTTCTTGGATTTCAGTGATGTGGAAGTAAATTGTTACACTGTTGGAGATACTGTTTTCTTTCTGCTCAGTAAAGGATATAGTGAGACTGTGGCAACCTGGCTCCATGGGACTTGGTTGGTTTGGACCAGCAGGTGGGGGTGGACTGAGGGGCTGTGTATGGTTCTGCAGGGATGGAGAAATGGCAAAGGAAGTCAGGAAGCAAACAGGGGTTCTAATGAGGGGTCCAGGACAGGGTAGAGGTGGACCAAGGTCAGGGGCCAGGCCATGGAAGGTACAGGGGTGAGGTTCCTGGAGGAACTTCAACTCCCCCTTCTCCCCTGTGGTGATACCCTACCAGGTCATTGTCGCATCCCGCATCCCGAGACTAAACACTCAAGGTGACTCCAGGTGAACTGGGATGTCCCAAAATAATGACACAGAGACAGAGATCTATCTTATTCTTTGGGCTCTGCGACAGGTCATCGGACCTAAGGGTCCGTGGAAAGAGAGAGAGGAGCATGTGCTGAATCCTTTTGTGGGGAAGAAGCCATTCATTCAAATGAGGCAAGGAGTAGGATTACAAAAGAACAGGTGTGTGTAGCTCAACCCTTCTGGGTGACACCTACACCTGGAGCCATGTCTTGCTATCTGAGCTGGGACAATGCCCAAGTCACCACAAAATGTAGAGAGATTGGTCAGAGCCTTGTGCTTTAAGACTGGAAGGTGTGGTCATACAGAGCAGTTCTCTACAGGTCGTTTTGGCTCTGTACCTGAAGGGTTGATGTGATGGGATGTCCCTGCCTCTTTTTTCTGTTACTCAAGGGATGCTTCTGCTGAGAGCTGCTGGTCTTCAGTGAGCATTTACGAGCCTTGGGAAGAGAATCTTGCCATCCCAGTTTCAGCAAGAAGCCTGCTGTTCATCAGGTGCCTCCCTGTGCACAGGAGAGTGATGGGGGCAGGGGCTGGCCCCCCATAGCAGCCCTGGACCAAGCTCCTGCCATGTGCTGGGCAGTCAGCTGAGGGATGTGCAATGTGTGTGCTTCTGACTTGATGCTCCTGGAGGGATCTCAGGGCAGTGGCACACTGGCCTGGCCTATGCTGTCACCATAAGCATCCCTGTAGGGCATTGCTGGGCCTCCCTCTGCTTACAACACTCAAGCCTGCACTGAGGGCGCTGGGCACAAGAAACCTGGCCTATAGCCTCAGGGAGAGGTCAGCTCAAAACTAACTTCCTTCCTCTGTACGTTATTTATTTCATGTGTTCGCTTTGGAATTAGAATCTAAAAATTGAAGTTTCAGGTGTTTTAGCTAGCTTTTTTGCTGCTGTGGCTTAAGGATCCAACCAGAACGATTGCAGAGGAGGAAAAGTTTATTTGAGGGCTCACAGTTTCAGAGGTCTTAGTCCATAGAAGGCTGGCTCCATTCCTCAGGGCTGGAGGTGAACATCACGGCTGAAGGGTGTGGCAGAGGGCAGCAGCTCACATGATGATCAGGAAGGAGAAAGAGGAGAGAGAGAGAGAGAGAGAGAGAGAGAGAGAGAGAGAGAGAGAGAGAGAGAGAGAGAGAGAGAGAGAGAGAGGTGTCTCTGTTAGTTGCAGAGCAGACTGAACAAATGTTGGCTGCAGGGTGGGCTGGACACTCCACCCTCACCCGTCTGGTTCCTTATCACTTGTTTGTGTCATGTCTGAACACTCAACCCCACTCAAGGCTGAACACTCAACCCCCACCTGTTGACAGAAACCCACATTTGACCCCTGCTCCGTCTGCCTGAAGGCAGAAGATGACACCCTTAGCAACTACTGAATGATTTAATCACTGTTTGCCAACAAGGCGGCTTACAAACCCAGAAACTCCATTGGATTTTGGCTGTAAAAACTCTCTCCTGCCGGGCTCCCCTCTCTTGCTCTCTCTTTCTTCTCTCGCTTTCACTCTCTCACTCTCTCTTTCTTCTCTCTTTCCTCTCTTTCTCTCACACTTTGCCCTCCCTCCCTCTCTCTTGTACTTTCCTCCTCTCTCTCTCTGTCTGTCTCTCTCTCTCTCCTCTTCCTCCTCCTTTCCTGTTAATCAAGACACTGCCACAATAAAGATCTCTTGGTGGCTCTGAGTGTCGTGGTCACTTTCCTTTCAGTCTCCACTTGCCAGATACAAATGTATACCCCAAAGCCAAGCCCCCAGTTCCCACCTCCTCCAGCCACACCCCAAAACCTCAGACACCACTCGGTGAATCCCTATCAGGAGGTCAGTTCACCGATTGGTTAAGGCTCTCACAACCCAATCATTTCTCTGAACCTTCTTTCATTGTCTCACACGTGAGCTTTTGGGGGACACCTCACATCCAAACCATAGCAATGGGTTTCCATTCCATCTATTTTTTTTAGTTTGATATTTTGAACATTTTGATTGAAGGTGGATAATTTAATTGATCTTTAAAGTCATTGAAGGTGCGATTTGTGCTATTACACTATCAGAAAGCAAGAGGGTGCCTTTGCAGGGTAGGGAGCCCCATTTTCTTTCCCCTTCCCGCTTGACCAACATCAGATCCAGGAACAGAGGATGGGGACAGTCACTGTGGTGTAGGAACTGAGCAACCGGAGCTGGAAGCTGAGCGAGGCCCTGAGAAGTGGCAGGTGGGGTGCTGGGTTGGTCTGGCCCAGGGCCTGCAGATCCATTCCAGTGGGCTGGACACTGAGGCTGTCAGTAAAACGATGGCAGCAGCAGGCCTGGGTCAGGAATGCCTGCCTCCAACCCATTATGCTTTGGTGTCTTTAAGCACACATGATAAGCTTCGCAACCCCAAGATCAGTTGTTACCCTATTTGGAAAGGAAGATTTAGAACAGGGGTTGGGATGGGTGGTTAGAAGGTTGCCTGAGATAGAGGTCCTGTGCTTATGGCAAGGGACACCCTTCAGGTGTACAGAGGATCCATTGTGAGAGGTAGTGAGGCTACAGGGATCATTTTTGGGAGAAGAGACTCAGTCCTTAGCCCTTTTGCTCCGTTTGGGACATGGATAGGTCTTGGGGATAAACTAACTCAGGCCTGAACTTCACCAGAAGTTTTTTAGGCTGCAGCTAGGGGACAGTGAAGTCCTATAATCAGTGCTTAGGCTACTCCACCAGTTTTGTGACAGAAGGGGAGGGAGCTGCTCATCTGCCACCATGGAGCCACTATGAGGATACACTAAGAGTGGATTCTTTTGAACACTTGTGGGAAGAGTTCATGTGACTCAATGGATTGAAAACTTGAAAAGTAAAGCCACAATTTATTTCCTTGTCTGTGTCTCTGAGCTCTCAGCAACTCCTCAGTCCCCTCCTCTTCATGTGGAATGGGAATCCCAGCTCCCAGCATATTTGGGCTCTGGGTAGACGTGATGAAGTTCTCTGTGTGTGCTGAGATGGAGAATGGTGAAGAATCAAGGTACCAAACGCATTATTTTAGAACATTGTATTGTGTGGCAGCACAGTCCACTCAAGGTGACAAGGGTGGGAAGACCTCAGAGGAGAGGCATTGTAGGGAGCTCAGGCTTCTGAGCTCCAATAAGTGTGTTGCTCACCTGGCCATAAATCCCATGAGAGGAGTAACAGTTTGTGCACATTACATCCCTGTGCCTCATGGATCCTGGGTACTCAGCAGGTGTTATTAAATCTTCATGAGTGGCAGGAGATTGTTGCTGGACCCCCAGAAGTTGAGAGTTAGGAAAGTTTCAGTGGGGAACAGGCCAGCTGGTAGCACTGACAGATCCAGCTCAGTTTTAGATCCTGGAACTGTGAAGGACTTTGAAGGTTCATCTCAGCCTCTGTCCTTTCTCTATGTGTGGAGAAGATGAAGAAATAGCCAGCAAGATGTAGGATCTTGTCAAGTGACGGCCAAGAGCTTGCTGATCGGGAAGAGGCCTGGCCTACAGTGCAAACCCATCATACTCAGTGTATGTGGCTTTTACATGCTCAGTTTTGGCCCCCACCTTACAGTTGAAGGGGCAGGAATGTGCAGACAAGAGACTTGTACAAGGTCCCACATATTTGGTTCAGGGCATTTCTGTGCAGCTCCCTTTGTGAGAGCTAGTAGCCCATTTCATTGCATCTGCAGGACTGTAATTAAGGTATCTCAAAAGGGTTTTCTTTCATTCTTGTCTTCCAAGCTGATAGAGAAGGTGCTGGAACTTCTTGGCCTCCTTTATCAGTTTTGGATAAAACATGCGATTGAGTCTGCGGCTTTCCCTGAAGGACATTGCCAGGAACTGCTCCTTCTGCTGGCTGGTGTGGCATGGCTGGCTCACTCCGAACCTTTCTCAGGAGGGTGTAAAGGGGCAGGTGGGTGCTTTTGCTTTCGGAGTCAAGAGTAAAGGGCCTGGCCATTCTGAGGGTAAAATCAAGGGCATCGTGGTAAGTGGTCCCAGTAGTCTGTACATGTCTGGGGTCCTGGGATGGACCTGGTCGGCATATGGTGGAAAAAGAAATGGAGCCTGGGCACTGTTTTGTAGCTCTACATCCTCTCTGATTTAGACCTCAGGGGGCCACTGCAGGTGGACTCTGTCTCTGGCTGCATAGTCATTGGTGACTGCTCCTTTTCAAACCTGTTTCCTTTTCTGCAAAATAGAGACACTCAATTTTACTCATTGGCTGGGATTGTCATAAAATGACAAGAGGTGACAGAGATAGAGCTGTAGGCACCCCACTTGGCAAAACTCAGTCAAGGCACCTCAGGATGTGCTTTTTAGGGTCTTGAGTTACATGTGCATTAGATTTTAATTCTTAGTCATCGTATATTTGAATGAAGACTCAGGATGAAGGCTATCTCTACCTTTTTCACATACAAATAATTTTTTTACTGCCTTTTACATACAATTTATGAAGACACATTGAAAAGACCTAAATTAATCGTCTTTTATAAACCTTAAGAAGCCAAGAATTCATAATTAACAATTGATGTTTCAATATTTTAACACAGGGGCTGGGCCAGATCTGGGGTCAAGGTTGCAGTAAGTGGTCAGGGTGCCCTGCACTTAGCAGCCATGTCACAGGGTCCCCAGGCCTGCTTTGCTCTGCTTCCTGACTGCAAACTCCACTGTCCACCCTAGGATGGTGAACCTGGCAGCCATGGTGTGGCTCAACCCCTGAGGAAGAGGTGGGTGCTCACCCTGGTCTCCTTCCTCAGCAGCACCTGGAAGCAGGAGGAGAGGGCAGTGAGAGATCAGACTCTCCTCCCAGCTCAGGACCATGACTAACCCATTTCGTGGAAAGTGCATTTCAACTGGGGCAATAGTAGCCGGACAAGCAATCAGTGCTTGAACTCCATTCAAGGGAAGCACCTTATCACAGATGAGCTGGGGTACATCTGTGAAAGGAAGGATCTGCTGACGAACGGCTGCTGTGATGTCAGTGTCCCCAGCACAAAGCGGAACTGCTGCCATGATGCCTGGCCAGTGGCTGCTGCAGCACCTGTGAGTACTGTGTGTCCTGCTGCCTGCAGCCCAACAAGCAACATCTCCTGGAGCGCTTCCTCATCCGGGCAGCTGTGGCATTCTAGAACCTCTTCAAGGCAGTGGAAGATCACTTCGGATTGTGCTTGGCTAAGCGCAGGACCTCTTCCCAGAGTGTGCGGCCTGAGAACACCTATTGGAATCCCAAAGCCAAGGGCTGGTATGGAGTGACAGCCTGCTGCAGCCTGGGCACTGAGACCCTGCCAGAGGACGCATCACTCAGAATCAGACATAAATATCCAGGCCAGTCCAGTGCAAGGAGACAAGGGGGTGTGGCGACACTATGACTGTGACCAGTTCCCGGTGCTGTCCACTGGCTCCGCCCACCACGTGTGCTGCACCCGGTGGAGCTCTTCTATAAAGCAGACTGGAACCACCCCTGAGCTCAGGCAAGAAAAAATCACGGGCTGAGCTGGGAGTGGTGTTGGCCTTCCTGGGAGACTCAGCCTCACCACCAGGCGCAGGGTGTTCCCCCCTATTTTGATCCTGATTCTTCCCTGTAAAGTTACTTATTAGATTTCTTAGGAATACTGGGAAAAACATAATATTTTATGTAGAAAATGCCTTCGCATTCTAGTTGAATATATTCAAGGAAATTTTAAAAAATAGCTTACAAATGACTCGGCTGTTTTCCTCTATTCTATAGTTTTCAGATTTAAATTATAAGTATTTTTGTGAATATTTATCTTACATTTGATGTATTTTAAGAGTTGGTTGTAGATTACCCATAAAAATCAAGATGTAAGTCATTTTCAGTTGCTTCTTTGTGAGAGCAAACACTAAGAGTCATCATACCTGAAATACAGAAAACAATAGACATTGCATTCCTCAAACATCCAACGGAGATAAATACAGCCTTGGCTGGCCAGCTACCCAGGCGAAAATGTGTGCTAAGAATTCTGAAAACACATTTATCTTTAGTACAAGCAGAGATTCAGAAGAGAGAAAGTCATCAAAAGCCTGTAGGTGATCCCCCTTCATTGCAAGTTGAGGACTATTTTAAAATTATTTATAAGAAATACTTTAAAGTAGGCATGTCAATCACCTGCCATGCCATACAGGACTTAAGTCTCCTCTGATGTGATACTCATCTGGGTTCTTGGACCCTATGGGCATTTGGACCCTGTCACTTCGTGGAGGAATTATTTTCCAGTGAGAACAAGAGGGGCCCAGTTCTTCCTAAATGGGGACAATTTGTATATTCCCATTGCCAGTGTGGCCAGAGGAGTATGACTTTCATATTTTTGTAATCTTTTTTAATATCTTGACTGATGGTCATAAAAGCCTACACATAAGGGACTTCTGTCCATTTTCTTTATCTTTTGCAGTAAAGATCTTGTTGTAAATGGTGTTAAAACATGGAGTTCATCCCACTTGACCATCAAGCCATATAGAAGCCAATCAGTGTTGCTGGAAAAAAATTTCTTTTTTCTTTAGATCATGTAGTTTGAGTTTTTCCAATTATACAGTAGATACCCTAGAAGGGGCTCTTGGGAATGCTGTCAGTGTTTCCTATATCTAAAAACTCTGTAAATTTGGTGTCCCACAGTGAGCAGTCCTGGGGAGGGGTGTCAGTCCCTGCAACAAGTGTTCATATAAAGTGGTAACACTCACTCTGTGGGATCTGATTATGGACATGTCAGTAAGTGCCACAGGCTGGCTGGGCACAAATCATGAGCCACTCAAGCAGGAACAAACTTTATTTCTGAACTCCATCAGCACACTCCACACACGCTCCCTGGGAACTCTCCCGAACGCCACCCACACTGCTCCTCCAGGAACACACCACACACTAACTGGAACTCTCACCACCGGAACTTCACCAGCCAATGCGAACTCTTCAGGAATCCCCGAGAGAGCTCAACTGGAAGTCAACGGGAACTCCTCGAGAACTCAAAAGTCATTATCTTAATGGCTTGCTGGTGTCACCTCTCAACCACTACTTCTGGCAAAAATGCCATGCTTCATCCCAACTCGGCTGTGGCCCTCAACATCTCCCCCTTCTGTTTAATTAAACAACAAGCAATGAGGCTTAGGGACTGTGCCTGTTAGGTTGTCCAATACTACATATAGTACTTACTCGTCATCGGATGAGCTGACCTCAAGGCGTCAGCCTCCTGTCTTAGGTTGGTACCACTGCAATTGGATCTTACTTGTCACTGACGACCAGTCCAGCATACAGCCATACTTGTGGATAGGCCTTTGCACCAGTAGGGGGTGAGGTTCTTTGCCTCATCTCTGTTGGACCCCAAATTTGGTCTTTGCACCAGTGGGGGGGTGAGGTTTTTTGCCTCACCTCTGTTGGCCCCCAAATTTGGCCTTGGTGCCAGTGTGGGGGGGTGAGGTTCTTTGCCTCACCTCTGTTGGCCCCCAAATTTTAGACCATCACTAGCAGAAGGGAGGAGGATGCAAAATGCCATGACACCAAGCCAAATGACAGCTCTTTTTGGAAAAATTGTGCCACCGATGACACTAACTGCAAAGATATGCCAGCACAACCATAATTTGCTGCACCAACAGATAGCTCACAATGCATACAAGTGATACATAGTCCAGGCAAGTTTCTGCAAGCAGTTCAAAGCAGAGAAATCCATCAATATGTCCATTTCCTCCCAAAGTAAATCGACTCCTTGATTGAGCATCACTTGTTGAGTTATTATTCATTGATGCATCAGTTTATACAGTTTACTGTGATAACTATCAAAGAAGCTATAGTTTGGTTTTATCTTTGTCTTCACCGGCACTGGGATGAAGATAGGAATTCTGGCAATGATGGCTAAAAAAAAAAAAAAAAAAAAAGGTATGTAACATTCCAATAGGTACTAAGAAAACAATTTTCTGAACAATTTACATTATCCTGTGTGGAGAGCCATTCTCACACGTGACTGGGCGACTACCGGTTTGGGTCTGAGGCATTCTGGCTGTGTCGGAGCTTTCCCGGCCCTTTCCTGATGAGAGAACCCATCCGTGTGGGGGTGTGACTGACCACTGACCCCGGGGGCCAATCACTGATTCTGAGCTTGGAGTGCGGCCCCCTCAACCTTCATTGGATGGAATTCTCCCCTGAATTTCTTGTTCCCCATAAAAGGCTACTCCCTGGCATGCTCGCTCTCTCTCTCCTGCTAGCCCTGAGTAATCCTTGCTGCCCTACGGGTGGTTCGAGGTGGGAGCCAGAGAGAGGAGCTGTCTCAGACCTGGTCATAGAAAAAGGTAACTGAGTCTGTGTGTTTTATTTCGATCTCTGCTAGCTAACTTTTATGCCAAGAACCTCATTAATGAAACCAGTGTGCTGGTCCCATGGTGGAATCCTGAACAGAATTGTTAAATATAATGAAAAGGAAAAGGAAAGGTGAAAATAAACAAACAGATATGTTAACCCCCTTTTTTGTTCACATATTAAAATAATCCTCAACAGCTGTTTGCCCAATTTAAATTAAACCATATAAATCACGTGAATAAAAAAATATTTGGATTCATTTTTTCATGAGCACTCCTCATATATGATATATGACATATGCACATACAGACATACAACACAAAACAGAAGTGTGCACATATAACACAATACATACACATGACTTAATAGTAAAGACCTTGTAGCTTTTCACAGGTGAAATCTCCATTGCAATGTTTAAAAATTCCACAGTCAAAAAATAGAACTGATCAGAAAAACATTAACCTGGGTCTGTATGAGCTCAACAAATAAAATAGAACTTCATGATGTGGGAAAGGCAATAATAAAATAGATATTGAAAAAAGCATCCTGGTTACCACCTGGGTTTGACACTTCTTTGGATATCCCATCCTTTTTCCTGTAACTTGCATATGGGTCTGAAGGAATTCCCACAAGCAAGCCTCAAGGTTTTTTACATTTGAAATAGACCTTGATGGTGTTCAGTATTCATTAGCCTCCAGGTGTGGGAGAATCACTGTCGCAGATGTAAGAATAGCTAAGCTGGAGCTCTGGATATCAGCTGTTGTGGATTTGAGTCAAATCATCTTCTTTTTGGTCTGTAGAAATTGCTTTGGTTAGTCTCTCTGGAATCCAAATCAGCTGCTGTTCTCCCTGTGGAAACACACAAACAGAACACTGACTCCAGAAAATCACTGGGTCAGGACCTTTCCATTGTCCTGTTAAAATATCCTTCAAAAGTACCTTGGGCTTATGTACATTTTTTGGATATATATGCCTTTCCACAGCACTAAGCCCTGATGAATCCAAATTTAAAAAGTTTAGAGTAAAAAGAGTTATTTTAAATTTATCTTTGGGGGATATATACCCCTTTCCAATTCCCTCTTTTTGCTTTAATAAGTACATTTTAATAGTTTAATGAGCTTTTTCAACTATGCCTTGTCCCTGTGGATTGTATGGAATTCCTGTTATGTGAGTAATGCCAAATGATGAGCAAAATTGTTTAAAAGAGGTAGAGGTATAGCCAGGGGAATTATCTGTTTTTAACTGTTTTGGAACGCCCACAGTGGCAAAATTTTGTAAGTAATGAGCTATAATATCTTTAATTTTTTCTCCAGTGTGAAGGGAGCCCATCAAATATCCAGAAGAACTATCAACTGTAACATGCAAATATTTTAATTTTCCAAATTCTAGCAAGTGTGTGATGTCCATCTGCCAAATATGGTGAGGTATCAGTCCTCTAGGATTGACTCCAAGATTAACTTGTGGTAAAAAGGTCACACAATTTTGACATTGTTTTATTATTTGTCTAGCTTGTTCCTTAGTTATTTTAAAATGCTTTTGTAAAGTATAGCATTGACATGGAACCTTTTATGAAAATTTGTAGCTTCTTCTAGTGTAGAAAAAATATGTATGTCATGTGTAGTTTTATCTGCTAAATCATTGCCCAAACTAAGGGCTCCAGGCAATCCTGTATGTGCTCTGATATGTCCTATAAAGAATGGATCGTTTCTGTCCCAGATTAGACTTTGTATAGTGGAAAACAAAGAGAAAACAGTAGAGGAAGGAGAAATCCTACCAGCATCTTCAAGGGATACTATAGCATTTACTATATACTGACTATCAGAAAATAAATTAAATACAGAATATTTAAACATCACAAAAGCTTGTAATACTGCATTAAGCCCTACCTTTTGAGCTGATTGTTTGGGTACTAAAAATGTAAAAGTTTGATCAGGGGTAACTACTGCTGCTGTACCATTATTTGACCCATCAGTGAATATATTTGGAGCATTCATGATAGGTGTTTTTCTTGTCATTTTTGGAAAAACTACAGGATACGAAGACCAAAAAGACAATAAAGGATTAGATGGTAAGTGGTTATCAAATGAAATATTAGATTTACACATGATTATTGCCCAAGTATTTAACTCATTAGCTAACTCATCAATTTGATCCATAGTATATGGAGTAATAATTTTATTGGGAGAAATTCCAAACACTCCCTTTGCTGCTTTTATTCCTTTGAGTATTAATTGTCCTACAGCCTCAGGATACCTAGTAAGAATAGTGTTAAGAGAATAAGATAAATGTATCCATAATAATGGACCTTCTTGCTGAAATACTCCTGTAGGAATATTTTTGTTGGTAGTACAATAAATAATAAAGGCAAGCAAACTTATATAAATTCTATCCAAATGCATATTTTCCATATATGTTTCAATAATTTTTAATGTCTTTCTTGCTTCAGGCGTTAACATGCGGGGTGAATTTGGATCTGATGGACCTTTTAGAATATCAAATAAAGGTCCCAACTCTCCTGTTGGTATGTCTAGATAAGGCCTTATCCAATTTTTGTCTCCTAATAACCTTTGAAAGTCGTTAAGTGATTTGAGTTGATCTACTTGTATTTGAATTTTTGGTGGACGGACCATGGTTGAGGTTAATAGAACTCCTAAATAATAAATTTGAAAATTTAATTGTACTTTATCTATTGCTATCTCTAGATTATAATTTTTTAATAAATTTGTAAGTGTGGCATAACATTCTAGCAATGTGTTTTTATCTTTGTGTGCTAACAATACATCATCCATATAGTGAAATATTTGTAGTTCAGGATTTTGATTTCTAAGTGGCTGGATTACTTTGTTAACATAAATTTGACACATAGTTGGGCTGTTAGCCATCCCTTGAGGGAGTACTTTCCATTCATATCTCTGACCAGGACCTTCATGATTCAGTGCAGGGATAGTAAATGCAAAACATGGACTATCCTCAGGATGAATTGGAATTGAAAAAAAATATATCTTTAATATCTATAGCTAAAACATACCAGGTTTTTGGCAAAGCAGACAATTGGGGAATCCCTGATTGAGCAGGTCCCATAATAACCATCTCATGATTAATGGCTCTTAAATCTTGCAGTAATCTCCATTTACCAGATTTCTTTTTAATGACAAAAATGAGAGTATTATGGGGAGATACGGAAGGTTGTATATGTCCCTCCGCTAATTGTTGTTTGACCAGGTCATGGGCTGCTTGTATCTTTTCTTTAGTCAGGTGCCACTGAGGAATCCATACTGGTCTTTCTGATTTCCAAGTAATTTTTATTGTCTCAGTGACCCCTTTTGAAAACCCAATCTATGTCTATCTATTTCTTGATCTATTTGTATTGGTGCTGCTATACCTTGTTTTTGTTCTCCTAATCTTTTTTCTTTCCTAAAATGTTGTCTAGCCCTAATAGTGGGCACATTTGGATTGATGTTATTTGTTAATGTCAAACCTAATTGATCTAGGACATCTCATCCCCATAAATTTATAGGAAGATGATCCAATACATATGCCTGTATAGTTCCTTCACATCCTTCAGGATCCTTCCAATAATGGAGTGCCCTCTATGATGGTTTGAGAATGGCATTTATTAGCCCAATGTCTCCCTCTACGACATCGTGGGCAAATACCCAATATTCTACTCCTTTGATACCTAGCTTTGTTAAACCCTCCTCGTATGGGGCAACTCCTTTTAAAATGTCCTGTTTGTTCACAATTGTAGCATGTTTTTGGCCTGGCATCTAAAGCCTGTTGTACTGCAGCTGCCAAGACTTGCCCTTGTTCATTAATGTCTCTACATAATTTAATAATGTGTTTAAATCTCCATGTTTCCATGGTCTAATGGCCTCCTTGCACCATCTGTTTGCTTGCTCAAAGGCTAGTTGTTTAATTAATGACATTGCTTGTTCTGTGTCCCCAAAAACTCTGGTAGCTGTTTGAATAAGCCTATCTACAAATTCAGTGTAAGTTTCATTAGCTCCTTGTATTATCTTAGATAATTGACCTTGTAAATCTCCATGTCCTTGTAAAGTCTTCCATGCCCTAACTGCATCTGCAGCAATTTGTGAATATATGGCAGGATCAATTATGGGGGTTGGGGGCCCCATAGCATATGTTGTCTCTATAGGTGGAGCTGTTGGTTGGACACTTACGCCCTCTGGTGATAGAAAGGTGTTAGTAGCAGCCTCCTGCTGTAACTTTTTCCCTGAAAGTTCTTCCTCCTTTAATTTTTCTTCTTCTGTCTGACTAGTTTGAGAGACCTTCTCTTTTACTTAATCTAAAATGTCTTTCTCTATGGTCTGAGCCTCTAACAATTTACTTAACACTCTTTTGGTTTGTTTTTTACTAATTTCTAATCTACTATAAAGATAATGCAACCCAACAAGGTAACAAAACAAAACCGAAACAGAATGAAACAAAAATGGAACAAAAAATCGTTGTATCAATTTTCCTATTTTCTTGAAATGTATTTTCATGGTCTATCTCTATCTCTTCCTCAGGGCCGAACAACTTCAAACCTTGAGCCAACCATTTTTCCCAGTTTGCCTGAGAAAGTTCTAGGGATAGGCAGCTTGAAACAAAAACAAAAGAAATCAAAACAAGAACACATTGTTTTTTGAAATGGTCACCCATTCTCTTGCCTTTCCTCAGGGGTGAGCAATTTTACTTACTCCCAAGCTTCAGGCGTCCCCTGCATGGGCCAACAAATGCTGCACTCTGGCTGGGCACAAATCACGAGCCACTCAAGCAGGAACAAACTTTATTTCTGAACTCCACCAGCACACTCCACACAGGCTCCCTGGGAACTCTCCCAAACGCCACCCACACAGCTCCTCCAGGAACACACCACACACCAACCAGAATGCCCACCACCGGAACTTCACCAACCAGTACAAACTCTTCAGGAATCCCCTGGAGAGCTCAACCAGAACTCAATGGGAACTCCAAGAGATTTCAAAAGTCATCATCTTAATGGCTCGCTGGCGTCACCTCTCAACCACTACTTCCGGCAAAAATGCCATGCTTCATCCTGACTCGGCTGTGTCCCTCAACAAGTAAGGCAACAACAGTCTGTGACAGCAGGGTGTCAGCTTTGAAAGAAATCAATCACGTTCCCCCTCTGGACATTAAAACAGTGGTTTTACAGTGGCTTATATTTTAGGGGCTTCTTTAAAAACTTTTTTTTTCTTGTTTCAAATGAATCTGTGTTAACTTGTAAATATTATAGTCTAGCTAGGATTGTTTGAGGTAATGGATCTCTCAAATGACCCTGAACAACAAATTATCTTAGTAAAGGTAGTACAGAGAGAGAGAGAGAGAGTAAGGAAAAAAAAAACAGGTAGAGAACTCCTAATAGCCTCTATACATAACCCTGCGATTATAGCATAAGATTAACTCAAAAATGGTTTACAAGAAATGCTGAATTAAATATGCCAAACAAAATATCAACCAATATATGCAGAGCCAGAAAGAAAGGTTATAAAATAAAAATGGAAGCATCTATAGGAGCAAAGAGCCTGGATGGTGTGGCCACCATCCAGAGCAAGGAAAAGCCTGAAAAGACAGGTTACAGCAGGTGGGCTCCCACCAAGTATTCCTGCTGCAGTGGCTCAGCTACAGGAATTCTCTCAATTTCCTAGAAGCTGGAATCACAGCAGTAGAGCATCTGGAAATTGCTGCCAGTGGGCTCTGGGAGTTTCTCTCATCTCCCCAGAAGCCAGAACCAGTGCCAGGCATCACTGGATAGCTGCTAAAGAGCTGAGGGTCCTCAAGCATGGAGCAGGTTCTGGTAACCCAATTCTAGAAGTTTCTTTCAGTTCTCAAGAAGCTGAGCCCCTGCTGGTGGGCTGTAGGAGTTTCAACATCCAGAACCAGAACTGGCTTTCCAGAGCCTAAGCCTCAGGAGCTACTTTCAACTCCCCAGAAACTAGAGCCAAATTTCAGTCTCCTTCTAACCCTCTAGAGCAGAGATAGTCCCAGGAGGGCCAGAACCTGTGAGGAGAAAGAGAAAATGAGTGTATTCTAAGGAAGAGAGGACCCGTGTGCTTACATGATAAGAGTTCAACTCTATCAGGTCCCAAGGACATCAACCTTACTGCCCTGTGAATCTTCATGGTTCAGAAATTTCCCAGCCAGCTGAGAAGGGGACAAGCTGGTGAACTGGGCTTCTGCCTTTTGTCCTTGACAGTGAGGGAGGTAAAGCAGGTAAGCAGAGCAATTGGATAGGATGCACTCTCTGCAGGGTGGGTAAAACCAGTGTGTGCTGGGTAGACCAGAAGCTTACCCTGTCCCGTGACTCTGCAGGAAAGAATCTGAGTGTGTGTGTGTGTGGGGGGGGTGGGCACATAATCACTGGTGGGGATCATGTCTAGAGACCCTGATCCTGTCATTTTGTCTATCCTTCTGGTCCTTGACTGTCTCACCAGAAGGAACTGGCAGGTGAACAGCCACCTTGAACCCCTGGCTCACAGTATGGCTCTGTCTCGCTGGGAATGACAAGTAGACCAAGTAGATCCATTTGACCTGCTGTCTGAACAGTGACCTCAGTAGCTGCCCACAGGGGCAGCCATCCACAGTGGGGGAGAACAAGCCGCAGGTCACCATGTGGTTCTCATTCTAGAGGCACTTTGTGGATAAGGGTTTGGAGGCTGTGGTGCAGGCATCTGCTGCTCACAGGCCAGGGACTCTGGGAAATTGTTCACCTCTTCTGGGCCAGTTTCTTTTAAGATCCAGTCAGGAGAGTGTTGGAAGCCATGAATGAACTGTGGGCATGTCTGGGCATCTAGAAGTGGAGGTGAGCCCCTCAGTATTACTTACCAATCTGAGACTGGTCTGTTGCCCTGGCAAATATCCTGCTCACAGAGAATTCTGGGACACCACAGAATTTATTGGCTTAGACAGCCCTAGGTTCAAACACAACTCCCTGGAGGTAGAGAGAGGTACCAGTGCCCCAAGTAGCTTTGTGGTGGGGTCCAAGGCTGGGAGGAGGAAGAATTATTGTGCAAGTGATAAGACCCCTGTTGGGCCAGTGTCCCCACACTCTCTCACTTCTTCTTTACCTTGCAGAATCTTTCCTCACAATAAATTTCTTTGGTGTGTTTCAGTATAAAGAAAGCATTTGAGGGCTTTTTCCCTTTGTTAGGATCAGACCTTTCAGTTCTCTTCCGCCCATCAAGCCCTTGTTTAAACATATTTTCCTCCACCTTTTGTTTTCTTTTTTTTATTAGTTACACATGGCAGTACAATGATCTTGACATTTCATACATTTGAATCAAATGGGGTATAATTCTGCAACCTGATTGTACAGGTTGCAGAATCACATTGGTCATACACTCACCTACATACATACAGCAATAATAATGTCTATTCTATTCTGCTGCCCTTTTTATTCCTCCCTTCCCCTTCCCTCCCCTACCATCACTTCTCTCTACCCAATCTAATGTGACAAACTTCTTTTTTTTTCTCCTCACAACATCATACATGTATTCTGTATAACGATGAGGGTCTCCTTCCATCTTCCATGCGATTCCCCTTCTCCCTCCTTTTCCCTCCCACCTCTCTTCCCTATTAGGTGGTAATCATCTTCTCATGCTCTTCCTCCCAATCCTATTTTGAGTCGCCCCCCTTATATCAGAGAACACCTTCGGCATTTGTTTTTTAGGGATTAGTTAACTTCACTTAGCATAATCTGCTCTAATGCCATCCATTTCCCTGCAAATGCCATGATCTTGTTATTTTTTAGTGCTGAATAATATTCCATTGTGTATAAATGCCACATTTTAAAAAATCTATTCATCTATTGAAGAGCATCTAGGTTGGTTCCACAGTCTAGCTATTGTGAATTGTGCTGCTATATACATTGATGTGGCTGTGTCCCTGTAGTATGCTCTTTTTAGGTCTCTTGGGTATAGTCCGAGAAGGGGAATAGCTGGGTCAAATGGTAGTTCCATTCCCAGCTTTCCAAGGAATCTCCATACTGCCCTCCAAATTGTCTGCACCAATTTGCAGTCGCACCAGCAATGTATGAGTGTTCCCTTTTTCCTGCACCCTCGCCAGCACTTTTTGTTGTTTGACTTCATAATGGCTGCCATTCTTACTGGAGTGAGATGGTACCTTAGAGTGGTTTTAATTTGCATTTCTCTGATTGCTAGAGATGGTGAGCATTTTTTCATGTATTTGTTGATTGATTGTATATCCTCTTCTGAGAAGTGTCTGTTCAGGTCCTTGACCCATTTGTTAATAGGGTTATTTATTTTTTTGTTGTTTAACTTTTTGAGTTCTTTGTATACTTCAGAGATTAGAGCTCTATCTGATGTGTGAGGGGTAAAAATTTGTTCCCAGGATGTAGGCTCCCTATTTACCTCTCTTACTGTTTCTCTTGCTGAGAAAAAACTTTTTAGTTTTTGAATTCATCTCATTTGTTGACTCTTGGTTTTAACTCTTGAGCTATAGGTGTCTTATTAAGGAATTTGGGGCCTGCCCCCACGTGATGGAGATTAGGGCCAACTTTTTCTTCTATTAGATGCAGAGTCTCTGGTCTGATTCCTAGCTCCTTGATCCATTTTGAGTTAACTTTTGTGCATGGTGAGAAAAAGGGATTCAATTTCATTTTGTTGCATATGGATTTCCATCACCATTTGTTGAAGATGCTATCCTTTCTCCATTACATGCTTTTAGCACCTTTGTTTAATATAAGGTAGTTGTAATTTTGTGGATTGGTCTCTGTGTCCTCTATTCTGTACATTGGTCTACCCGCCTGTTTTGGTGCCAGTACCATGCTGTTTTTGTTACTATTGCTCTGTAGTATAGTTTAAAACTGGTATGCCTTACCACTTATTTCACTCTTCCTGCTTAGAATTGCTTTAGCTATTCTGGGTCTCTTATTTTTCCAGATGAATTTCGTGATTGCTTTTTCTATTTCTGCAAGGAATAACCTTTGGGATTTTGATTGGAATTGCATTGAATCTGAAAAGTGCTTTTGGTAATATGGCCATTTTAATAATATTAATTCTGTGTATCCATGAGCAAGGTATATCCTTCCATTTTCTAAGGTCTTCTTCTATTTCTCTCTTTAGGGTCCTGTAGTTTTCATTGTATAGATCTTTCACCTCTTCTGTTAGGTTGATTCCCAGGTATTTTATTTTTTTGAGGATATTGTGAATGGGGTAGTTGTCCTCATTTCCATTTCAGAGAATTTGTCACTGATATACATGAATGCCTTTGATTTTATATCCTGCCAACTTTGCTGAATTCATTTACTAGTTCTAGAAGTTTCTTGGTAGAACCTTTTGGGTCTGCTAGGTATAGACTATAATCATGTCGTCAAGCAAATAGTGCTAATTTAAGTTCTTTTTTTCCTATATTTATGCCTTTAATTTCTTTCATCTAATTGCACTGGCTAGTGTTTCAAGAACTATGTTAAATAGAAGTGGTGAGAGAAGGGATCCCTAACTTGTTCCAGATTTTAGAGGGAATGCCTTCAATTTTTCTCCATTTAGAATGATGCTGGTCTGAGGCTTAGCGTATATAGCTTTTACAATGTTGAGGTAAGTTCCTGTTATCCCTAGTTTTTCTAATGTTTTGAACATAAAGAGATGCTGTATTTTGTCAAATGCTTTTTTTTTGCATCTATTGAGATGATCATATAGTGCTTATCTTTAAGTCTATTGATGTGGTGAATTACATTTATTGATTTCTGTATATTGAACCAGACTTGCATCCTGGGGATGAATCCCACTTGGTCATGATGCACAATTTTTTGTATGCTTTTGTATTTGATTTGCCAGAATTTTATTGAGGATTTTTGCATCTATATTCATTAGAGATATTGGTCTGAAGTTTTATTTCTTTGAAGTGTCTTTGTCTGGTTTTGGAATCAGGGTGATGTTGACCTTGTAGAATGAATTTGGAAGTACTCCCTCTTTTTCTATTTCCTGAAATAGATTGAAGAGTATTGGTATTAGTTCTTCTTTAAAGGTCTTGTAAAACTGCTGTATATCCATCCGGTCCTGGGCTTTTCTTGGTTGGTAATCTTTTGATGGCTTCTTCTATTTCCTTACTTGATATTGGTCTGTTTAAGGTGTATCCTCTTGACTCAATCTGGGCAGATCATATGACTTAAGGAATTTATCGATGCCTTCACTATCTTCTATTTTATTAGAGTATAAGGTTTCAAGGTTTTATTTCTTAATACAATTTTTCCAGCTGGCCCAAACCTCTGATGCTTACCTATTTCCTTCCTGTGCAGGCTGCAGGTGAGAATTGGTGCCTGGAAGAAGGACCATCATGAAGAGTTTAGAAGGAAAAATGTCATGGGTGCTGTTGGGTGTGTGGGAGACTCTCACAAGTTTCCATCTTGTGAGAATATCATGGAATCCCTTACCCCTCCCATTCTCCTGGGAAGGGCACCAAATTCAAAAGTTTTCTCCATCAATCCCGGTAGGACACAGTGTCTGCTCCCCATTCCCGTGTCACCCTGCCAATCAGCACCTGCCTGGTTGCTATGCAACCCTTCTTAAGCAGGAGCTTGCAAGCTCACATTGTCTGCTCTTTCTCTCTCTGCCCTCCTCTCCTCTCTCTGCTCGCTGACTCTCCTTTTCTTCCCTTCCAGGCAGTCCTCCAGTAAATCTCTTGGTTGAATCTCCATCTTGGATGAGTCACTTGCCTTTCAGGTGCTCATCAGCTCCCTCATACAAAGTGCACTATAGTCTATTTGAGAGAGTGAGTGAAGGGAGGAATTTTTATGATAGCTTGGCGTTAAGAATGGGGAAATTTACCTAGCTATTCTTAAAACCATTATTAAACAAAGAGGAAAGTTGGTGAAGAAAGCTCAGTTTGCCCAATTTGTGGAAGTAATCATGGAGAATTGTCTATGATTCCCAGAAGAGGGATCACTTGATTTGCATTTTTGGGAAAGACTTGGCAGAGAGTTGCGTGCTGGCTGCAATTCAGCTAATATGCCCAGGTGCACGATTGAAAATGTCAACAGGATATGGACTCTGATACAGACTTGTTTGGGTTCAGATCAAGATAGTGAGGTGTGGTCCACAGAGGACTTAATTGCTAGCTTTAAAAAGGATGTCAGAAGTTACAAGTGCAAATGGCCTGCCTGCCTGCCACTCACACTTGGTCTGCAGAGTGCAGCTCGGGGAAATGGCAGCTTGTCCTGGAGCCAGCTCAATAATTAGAGGAGACACAAGAGGATGGGGAAAGGGAGCCTCAGCAGGATGTAGAAGAGGATTTTGAGCCTGAGGAGAATGAATTAGCTCATGAGCTTTGTAATTTGAATGGGAATGCTCCTGCTCTCCTGCTTCACCCCATCTCTCATGGAAAATTAAAAGTCACTATCACAAATATTGAAAAAGTTTCCCAGCTTCAGTATGGCCTTTGAGCTGCAAAAGCAACAAGGGAAGATTTGCCTGGATTCAGGCTATATCCTACCTTTGAAAACTTGATCTTCAGAATTCAAGATAATAAAGGATTATGCACCTATTCCTTTTAATACATTGAAATCTGCTTGCTCTGTTTATGGACCAAACTCCCCATTTGTGCAAAGTCTGCTAGAATCACTATGTAATGAGACTTTGTTGCCTAATGATTGGCTTATGCTGGCTAGGGCCTGTCTTTAGGGGGTGAATATTTGTTATGGAAGTCCAATTGGACAGAGTTTTGCTCTAAGCAGGTAGAGACGAACAGAACACATGGAGTTAACATTACTTTAGATAGGCTGACTGGAGCAGGACAATTTACTGATTTGGGACAACAACTAAATAATGATTTGCAAACTTACACACAGATAAGTGTGTGTGTGTGTGGGGGGGGGGAAGGGCATGGAGAGAGTTACTAAGGGAGAGAAAACCTTGGATTTCAGTCACTTTCGACAAGGACCAGATGAAATGTTCTCCAATTTTATGGCGTGCTTATACCAAGCCAAGAACTGTATGATTAGTGATCGAAATGCCTCTGAGATTTTAGTTAAACTGCTGGTATTTGAAAATGTTAACAAAGTTTGCCATGAAGTAATTCAACCTCTCTATAAAAAGGGGTCAGTATAAGATGATATTCACCTCTCTTCTGATATCAGAACGGCATACTTGCAAGGCATAGCAATGGTGGTTGCCTTGAAACAAGTATTTCAACCTCTCTCAAAGGACACCAATTCTAAAAGGCAGTGCTTTAATTGTGGCTAACAGGGACACATGGCTAGAGATTGTAAATGGCCACAAGGACAAAGAAATGTGCAAGATATTTGTCCATGGTGCCTTAGAAGATTGTTACACTCAGAGTGGCTTCTATGGGTGGCCTCTGCTTAGGCAACAGGTAAAGGAGGTGGGTCCAGGCCTGGCCCCATCAAATAATTAGGGTGTCATCATTTGCTCTGGAGCAGCCATTGGCTGCAGCTCAACCATCACTCTAGCCCAGCCTCCTTATGCGCAGACCTAGTCTCGCCATACATCTAGGACATTTTTTACTAACAAGGAGCTTTTGAACCTCAACCCATCTCAAAATTTGTACTGACTTCAAAAATGGGTCTGCAAACAATCCCTTTGAGAATTTATGGGTCCTTGCCACTGGATACAGTAGGTTTAATACTGGGTAGAAGCAATTTAATTCCAACAGGAATTCAAGTGCTGTTAGGAGTTCTTGATGTAAATTTTAATGGAGAATTAAGGTTATTGCTTAAACAAATTCCATCATTCAGCTTTCTCCAGAGGATACTGTAATGCCAGATTCATGGGACCCCAATAGACCTCCAGGAGCCGAATCCGGTGTAATCACACAAGAATCTTTATTGCAAGCTCTAGCCTGGACTCACAACTGTTTCTGAAACAATGGTCCCGAGGAGTGAGTCCCGGTCCTTTGTTCAGTGAGATTTTATAGGTTTTTGGGGATGCTCTATGTGTCACAACGTGACACAGCAAATCATTTCATACCACAGGAAAATCAAACAACTCTTAATGTTGATTAGCACATTCACTGGTGGGAACAAGTTGGGTAAGTGTGATTGGTTAGTGCAAGAGGGGGATTCTTTTGAACTGATTGGTTTAATCAGTGAGGGGTGTACGTGCTAAACTACATGGTTTCCTAACATGTTATCAACCACCGGAGAATACTGGGGGGTCATCTGGCATCCCAGGTATTTTTCCTGTCTCATGCTGATTGGTGGTTGCTAGGGGGTTGCTATGGGTCCTCACCTAGCCTAACTGAGTCAGGGACACCTGGTGCTGCAGATCTCTCCTGTTATTTACAAACAACTCAGCAGGGTGGCTACATGCCTAGGAGTGCTCTGTGGGTTTTTCCAAGGACAAGTGTCACGCCCCCTCCCTCTGGACAGGCCTTGAGGTAGAAGCTGGGTTTTCAAAAATGGAGTCACATCAATTTTTCAATGCCATAGAATAAATTCATTTTCTGCCTTATTCAGTGGGAGAGGCTTTATCAAATGGACCCCAGGAAGGTCAGACTTCCAGGTCCCTGGACAGAGCACAATGGGCTCAGTTAGCTAAGCAAGACTCCCGGTATTGGAACTTAATTAAAAGATTTTCAAAGGGGTCGTCAACACCAGGGCAGATATTTCCCTAATTACTAGGAAATTCTGGCCCTGGGAATAGGCATTACATATGGCACCTGCTAATTTAGGAGGCATTGGTCAAATTTCTCAGCCTGCCCAAAGTGCTCAGTACCTCCCATGGGAGAATAAAGATGGCAATACAGGACTTTTCAAACTTGATACTTTGTCAGTGAATTTGTGGGGACAAGATATCTTGAGCATCATGGGAGTTGCCGCAGTCTGGCTGGACACAAAATAACCTAGCCGCCACAAGGCACTTGTAGGTTCAAAACAGGAACTCCTTTATTGCCCACATAAAAATAAAGATGCTGTGTCCACTGAAAACTAAAAAATAATTTTTTAAAATTCTCTCTCTTAAAAAAATAATTCTTTTAACCACATTGCATTAACAGAAGTATAAAAAATGATAAGTTGATTAATATATCATGCCGTGAACTTTTCTTAACTTTAAACAACATCTAAAAAAAATAGATTCCGTTAAAAAAAACAAACCACTACTGGGGCTGGGTATGTGGCTCAAGTGGTAACGCGCCCGCCTGGCATGCGTGCGGCCCGGGTTCGATCCTCAGCACCATATACAAAGATGTTGTGTCTGCCAAGAACTAAAAAAAAAAAAAATTAAAAAACTCTTTCTCTCCCCCTTAAAAAAAAGACTGCACAACTTACTGGAATTAATTTATAAGATTATATATATATATATTGCTATTTCCTACTCTTGCAGTCATTAGGAGTAGTGGAATGACTTTATATTACTCATTTCCCTCAAAAGTCTTTAACTCCATTTCATGATTTTGTTACTCAATTAATCATTAAAGGCAGGACATGAGTTATACAATTAATTGGATCAGAGCCTTCTATTATTGTACTTTATTTTCTATTCAACAACAAAGTTGGCTCTGGCAATCTTCTAATACTTGGCAAATAGCATTTGCTAATTTTCCTGGTCAAGTGGAGAGTCACTACCCCCATAATGAGATTGTTCAATTTGCTGTTGTAACTTCACTTATTTTTCCAAAAATTGTACACGCTTAGCCAATAGCTGGAGCAGTGACAGTGTTCACTCAAGGCTCAAGCTCAGGAAAAGCAGGTTTTTTATAGCTATGCTCACACTGAGGTGGTACAGACTTCTTATACTTCTGCACAATGAGCAGAGTTTCAGGCCCTCATTTGTGCTTTATTTAGCTAATGAACCAGTCAATATTTATAGTGATAGTGCATACACTGTTGGAATTGCTAAGCATATTGCAACAGCTACTATAGAAAGTACATTGTCAGAAGTTATTTCATTTATTCCATACTTTACAAAAAAGAGTCAAATGCATCAACATCCTTGTTTTATTGTTCATATCACAGCTCATTCTAATCTTCCAGGTTTTTCAGCATCAAATAATGCTAAGGTTGATAAACTTGTTGCTATTTGCCAATAAATGATTGTGCACAAGCCTCACATTCTTTACATCATAAGAATGCTTCTGGTTTACATAAAAAGTTTCATATTACTAGGGGAACAGACTAATCAAATTGTTCATCTATGACCACAGTGTATAGTGACTTCTCCAATTTTAGCCACTGTGATTTAATCCCTGTGGTTTACAGCCAAATCAGCTGTGACAGATGGATGTAACAACTCACATCCCCCAATTTGGCAAAAATTATGTTCGATGTATGTTTTGAACATAATATATACAAGTTCTCTACCACTAAGCCACAATCCCAGCCCCTGTTCACTTATTTATCTTTCCACTGCTCTTGTGAAAGAAAATACTTCACATGTTATTTGTTATTGCTTGGCTGTTTTTGCACAATTAGGCTGGAATGTTTTTCTCCAGATTAAAACTGATAGTGCTCTAGCTGATACCAGTTCTTCTTTTCAACAGTTTTGTCATAAATTCCATATTGATCCCCAAACAGAGATATCTTATAATCCTCAAGGTCAAGCTATCGTGGAGTGAGCTAATTTGTCTATTAAACAACAATTACAAAAACAAAAAGGGGGGGAAATAAGGCCCCACAAAATAATCTTAATCATGCTTTGTTTTACATTTTTTGAATTGTGATTCTATTTGGGTACCAGAACATCCTGTAAAACATGGAGGATTTGGAGCCAATGTTCAAAAGACTGAAACTGGAATCAACCTCCAGAGAGAACAGGAAAAAAAGGAAGAGGAAGAGAGGGACAAAGAAGACTCTGAGGAACGGGAAAACCAACCTGCCATTGTGGAGACAAATGAAGGACCTGACACTTCAGGCTGAGCAGATAGTTCAACAACAGGGACTCCAGTCACAATGTTGGTGGCCAGGCTGTCTCTGTTGAGTGGTCAGTAAGTAGAGCCCATGGAGAAACTTATTGGACCTATTATCCAGATCCATCTTTAGTACATCCAACTGTGTGGACTGGAGAAACCATTCCAGTATTTACGAATGATTGTCATACGATGGGAGGTTTCACAGACAAACACATTACACCTATCCATGCCACTGGATTTGATTATACTGACTACAGTGGTAATCCACCTATATGTTGGTTCCATGATGCCTATGCTGGCTTTATTAACCTTTTAGGGGTCCCATATGCTCTCCCATCAGGGAGGCACCAATTTCTGAGGGGTGATGCCCCCTTCAGCATTGGGAGAGAGTGGAGCCCCCCACGGCGTCCCTTCCTTCCCACTGCCATCTCCTTCTTTCTCCCCACCCTTCTGGGGCACATCCCTGGGCTGGGACAGGGTCTGGGTCTGGGAAGGGGAGCAGTGGCAGTGGAGGAAGACTGGGAGGGCACACCATGACCCCTGTCCCAGGGGGCAGCCCCAGTGTTAGCCACTAGGTCCTCCATGCCTTGACCCTCTCCTTCTCCACCTCCCCAGCAGGAACAAGATGGGGGGGGGGAAACTGGTCAGAGGTCGACCAGTAGTCCTCCTCCAGGACTTTGGTCACATTTTTCCTCTCAGGAAGATGAAGAAAACAGCCACCTAAAACAATAATACTGCTCATTTTCTTAATAATTTGGTTCAAAATACTTCCAAAGCCCTCTATAACCAGGTAACTATTGATTAAAGAGAGTAAATTAAACCAGTTGTCCCAGCATGAATAGGGTATCCTTCAATTGCTGATGCTGGCATCAAACTTGTGATCCTCCTGTCTCAGCCTGAAATTAAAGGACATTCAGCTCTCCTTCTATCTTCCAACGATGGTGGCACAACGTGATATGGGACAAGGTTGGAGAACTGGAATGTTTTTCTCCTGGACAGCTGTCAAAACTGCACTAGGACACATCCATTCTTCTTGTAGTGGAGGATCTCTAAAGGATCTTCAAGGAAAAGATGGAATAGGAGTGAGTCCTAGAGACTTCCTATGAGATCAAACACTTATTTTTTTTCCTCTACTCTTTTATTCTGGGAAATGACAACCCAAAGTTTAAATAAATAATAACAAAAAATAAAAACAGAAATTTGGGGAAAAAGTTAAATTTTTGAAGAAAATACAGCATTTGGGGGACCTAAAAAACCACCCAATCATGCTGGCCCCTTTGGACTTAAGATCAAACATCTGGACAGTTATTAAAATGGGACTCTCCCATAACAGGCCAGTTATCCGTACAGAATATCCACCAGTACCTTATTGCCTTTTCAATCTGCAATAGAATTTGGTGACTTTCATAAATGGATGAGTTGTGCAAATGTCTTTCTAGTGCAACGTAAAATCTCTAGAAGTGGTAGATATGTTTTGGGATGGTCTCCAGGAATTGATAAAGGACAGTGATATCAAGATCTTATAATTCCTGGAGGATTTGTTGGTAATATCCTAACTTTCAGTGAAGGTGGCATACAAAAAGATAGCTGCCTCCAATTTTCTCCCTTTTACAGATGGGAGCATGCCTGACCAGGCAGAAACTGCAAGAAGAGTTCCTGATATGGCCTGAGAGTCTGTGTTCAATCTCCTTATGCTTTAATTTCTGGAAATGTGAGAGTGCAGAGAAAAGGAAAAAAACATAATGTAACTTGAAGATATAATAGAGGGAGAGGGGTATTGGTCTGAGGAGTATTGGTCCTTTACCAACCATCCTTTTACTCCCAGCTAAAGTCTTGGGTCCATGGTATGATGATTGTGCAGTTCAGGTTTAACAAAAAATGCATAACCAGCTAAGCAGACCACAGTGAGTGACTGGACATAGAGAGCTAGGAGTGGCTACTTTAATTTCTTTTATAGCTTTACAGTCACTGCTGAGAGCCACAGTGGGGTTGGAATGGCCCCTGGCATTTTGCCAGAAGTAATGGTTGAGAGGCAAGCCATTAAGATGATGCTGGATTGATTCAATTGTATATTAGACCTTTACTGTCCACCTGGGGATTGATTCAATTGTATATTAGACCTTTACTGTCCACCTCAGCGGGCGCCACCGCTACTTTGGAGTTCTCGGGAGGATTGCCTGGGAAGTTCGTGTTGGTGGGGGAAGGTCCGGGAGAGGGAGTTCAGGTTGGTGTGTGGTGTGTTCCTTGAGGAGCAGCGTGGGTGGTGTTCGGGAGAGTTCCCGGGGAGCGTGTGTGGAGTGTGCTGGTGGAGTTCAGAAATAAAGTTTGTTCCTGCTTGAGTGGCTCGTGATTTGTGCCCAGCCAGACTGCGGCAAGTCACAGCGTAGCTTTACATAAAAACATTAATGCTAATTTTCTTAATTTGGTCAAAATACTTCCAAAGCCCTGTATACTCAGGTTAATACTGATGAAAAAGTTGAGACTACATTAAATGCTTTGGAAGCTGCTGTTATTAATATTGGAAATGAATGTGCCACTCTCAAATTTAAGCAAAGCCTTAAATGCCATGCTTAAGTCTGCAATACTGCAGCCAGGTATAATGGCTCCCAGTGGGATTTGGAAAAGGTAAAAAAATCAACTACTGGGCATTTGGCATGATATTAATAACAACAGCCCGGATCTTATGGAGTTACATCATAACATCCAGGACATCAAGCAGGAACAACTTCATAAATCCTGCATCTCTGGCTGAACAAATACTACATGATCTAAAAGGCTTTAATCCTGGAAATGTACTGAAGACTTCTACATGGTATGCTTTTGGAATTATGTACTAATTCTTTTTTTGTGTTATGATGATAGGTTGTCATACCCTCAGAAATGAAATCTGGGAACGTCAAGTAACAACATATCACATCACTTGGGCTTAAAAAACAAAAAGTGAGAGATGTTGGAAGCTATGAATGAACTGTGGGCATGTCTGGGCCATCTCTAAGAGAAGGTGAGGCCCTCAGAGAACCTCAGAGAACCCTTGGTTATCTTACGGATCTGAGACTGCTCCATTGCCCTACCGAAGTCCTGCTCAAAGAGAATTCTGTGATACTGCAGAATTTATTGGCTCAGACAGTACTAGGCTGAAACACAACTCCCTGGAGGTGGAAAGAGATACCAGTGCCCCAACTAGCCTTGTGGTGCCACTTGCCTGGAGGAGGAAAAATACTCCGCAAGTGAGAAGTCCCCAATCAGGCCAGCTTCCCAGAAGCTTCTTGTTTCTTGTTTACATTGAAGAACTGTCCTTACTATAAATTTCTTTGGTGTGTTTCACTATAAATAAAGCAGTCATGGGCTTTCTCCTTTTGTTAGGACTCATCAGGTCTCTTCTACCTGTTGAGCCCTTGCTTTAAATATATTTTTCTGCGCTTTTGTTTTATTTCTCAATATGATATTTTCAGACTTTTACTTCCAACCAGCCCACACCTGTGAAGGTAACCTATTCCCCCAACTTGCAGTCTGCAGGTGAGAGGAGAGCATCTCACAGTTCTGAGGGCTGTGAATTTTACAGGGGTCAGCAGGGTGTTCATCCCCCAGCAAGCACAGATTGATGAGCCTTTGTCCTTTTTCCTTGGGCACACTGGACTGCTCTTTGCAAACAGCCCCTGAGTTCCAGTTCTAGCCCTTGTTATCTACAGAACGCATTCAGGTTCCATGGCTTAATTCAGACTCCAGTTCTTCAATACCAGGAGCACAGTACAGAACTATGGAGCAGGTTTGGGTGGGTACCAGGCCTAAGGAGGGGACAGTGTGCCTGTTGCATCAGAAAGTGAAAGCCTTGATGATGAATGACCTGGCCCAAAGAAGCCTTTCACAAGCAGGTGCTGGGAACCTCCAAGGAGCATTGGGCCAAGAAGCTGAAAGAGGTGCCTCCTGCCTGCAGGATGCTTCTTGGCCTGGTCTCTTCTGCTGGCCACCTCAATGGTAGAGCTCCCTCCCACACTCCCAGGAACTCCTGCTGATCCTGGAGCCCCATGTCACTAACATTTCTTCAGGGCTATACCACTGAGTGCTTTAATGTGCATTCTTTAGATTTAGCCCTTACTAAACCATTCTCAGGCTTGGAAACAGGAGCAGCAATGCATGTCAGGGGTAGAAGTCAACTTTCCAGCACTCACCCCTAAAAACATTTCCCTTAACTTGATTATTGTCTACTAGAGACAAGTCCCTTTGCAAAACTAAAAAGGATTGATTTACATTTGTTCTTTCACTTGTTTGGCTTTATTTCCCAAATTTTCACATGGTACTGTTACTATTCATTTTTCTAAAAGTAGCAACCAAAGTCACTGAGTCTATTCAGGCATTGATAGCATGAAGTGGTCATCCAGCCACCATGGTCAGATAAATCCAGAATTTTCTAGGACAGGCTTATGTTGATCCCCTTTTTGAGGTTATTATTCTTGCTGCCAGATTGCACCTAACCTCTTGGTGGCACCAAGTGACATGCTATTCTGTACTCTTTCCTAATCTTTGGTCCCATCATGCCTGAATTAAGGCAGTGGTCCAGACTGGCCAGAGCATTGGTAGAAGTCTATTACTGTCATCCATCTAGCAGAACTATTGAGTAATGAATTGCAGGTAAGGGTTTGTTAATAGGAGATTACAATCTTTTTAAAAAAGAACAGAAAAGCAACAGTTATTTCACGGCTACTGTGCCACCATTCAATTTATCTTTATGACAGCCTGGATCTTATTGATGAGGAAACTGAGGCTAGGTGAGGCTGAATAACCAGTCCAGTGCTGCACAGCTGGCCAGGGCTGGGTCCAGCTCACCAGTGTGAGGAGTGACTTCTGTGCATGTTTGTCACTGGGCTTTAGGTCGGATGCTCATACTTTGTCTCAGTCTTCCATGTCACTCTGGGGAAATGGTATAGTCACTTTCTAGGCTGCCATCACAGAGTATCAAAATCTGGACAGCTTAAAACAACAGAAATGCATCATCTCACAGTTCTATGGGCCAGAAGTCTGAAACCAAGGTATGGGCTAGATCATGTTCCCTCTGAAGGCTCTAGGGTGGATCCCTCTTCCAGCTCCAGGGCTCAGCTCTAATCCTCAGCTTCCTTGGCTTATGGCCACATCACTCTAGTCCCCTGGCCATCTTTCCATGTGTGTCTTACATCATCTTCCCTCAGTATGGGTTGAGCCCATTTTTTTTCTCATTAAACTTTTTGTTTTAATGGGTCTCAAAATTCTGTGACAGATTTTTGGTCAAGTTGTTTCCATTAAAAAGTATTGATTTTAAAAAAGAATAACTTAAAACTACCACACACTAAAAATAAAAAATGGTCCACAAAACATTTTCCTTTCCTTCTGAAGGTTTTTATGATGCATTGTTATCATTAACCAGTCTTTTACTATTAAACTTAAATGGCCAATTGAGACAAACAGTTCTGAGACCATCTTACACCACTGATTAAGACTGGGGTGGCAGGTATTAGGGGTAATATTCATTTAGTCTTCTGAGCTTTCTGGGCAGACTTGGCTTTATTTCCCAAAGAAAGCCTTCTTGTCCACTGCTTTGATGACACCCACACCAACTGTCTGCCTCATATCTCAAACAGCAAAACGACCCAGAGGAGGATAGTCAGAGATACCTAGAGGATAGTCAGATCTCAACACAGATGGGCTTTCCTGGAACCATTATCAACGATGGCAGCATCACCAGATTTCAAGAATTTAGGGCCATCTTCCAGCTTCTTACTAGAATGGCAATCAATCTTTTCTTTCAGCTCGGCAAACTTGCAAGCAATGTGAGCTGTGTGACAATCCAGTATAGGAGCATAGCCAGCGCTGATTTGGCCCGGATGGTTCAGGATAATCACCTGAGCAGTGGAACCAGCTGCTTCCATTGGTGGGTCATTTTTGCTGTCACTAGCAACATTGCCACGACAAACATCTTTGACAGACACGTTCTTAACATTGAAGTCTATATTGTCTCCAGGAAGAGCTTCATTCAGAGCTTCATGGTGCATTTCAACAGACTTTACTTCAGTTGTGACATTGACTGGAGCAAAGGTGACCACCATGCCAGGCTTGAGAATACCAGTCTCCACTCGGCCCACAGGGACAGTACCAATACCACCAATTTTGTAGACATCCTGGAGGGGCAGACGCAAAGGCTTGTCAGTTGGATGAGTTGGTGGCAGGATGCAATCTAAAGCTTCAAGCAATGTGGTTCCATTGGCACTGCCATCTTTACAGGTGACTTTCCATCCCTTGAACCAAGGCATATTAGCACTTGGTTCCAACATGTTGTCACCATTCCAACCAGAAATTGGCACAAATGCTACTGTGTCAGTGTTGTAGCCAATTTTCTTAATGTAGATGCTGACTTCCTTGACAATTTCCTCATATCTCTTCTGACTGTAGAGTGGCTCAGTGGAATCCATTTTGTTAACACCAACGATTAGTTGTTTCACACCCAGTGTGTAGGCCAGAAGGACATGTTCACGGGTCTGCCCATTCTTGGAGATACCAGCTTCAAATTCACCAATGCCAGCAGCAACAATCAGGACAGCACAGTCAGCCTGAGATGTGCCTGTATTCATGTTTTTGATAAAGTCTGTGTCCTGGGGCATTAATGATAGTCACATAATACTTGCTGGTCTCAAATTTCCACAGGGAGATGTCAATGGTGATACCACAGTCACGTTCAGCTTTCAGTTTATCCAAGACCCAGGCATACTTGAAGGAGCACTTTCCCATCTCAGCAGCTTCCTTCTCAAATTTTTCAATGATTCTTTTGTCCATCCCATCACTTTTGTAGATCAGATGGCCAGTAGTGGTAGACTTGCCTGAATCTACGTGTCCAATGACAATGATGTTGATATATTTTCCTTTCCCATTTTGGCTTCGATTTAGCGGTGGTTTTCACGACACCTGTGTTTTGGCGGCAAACCCGTTGCGAAAAAGAAAAAGCCCAAATTTCTTTATAAAAAAACACCAGCCCTTTGGATGAAGGGAAGCCATAATGTCTTTGGTTACACCTGTAAAGACCCTGTTTTCAAATAAGGTCACTGGGATGTCATGGGTTTAGGACTCCAGCACAACTTTTTAGGAGGATAGTTCAACCCTTAACAGAGGGTATTATGCCCACTCAACAGAGGAGGCAACTGAGGCCCAGAGAAGGTAAGTGACTTGCCAGCCATATAGATCATAAGTGAAAACATCAGGTCCAGCTACGGTCTATGCTCTTGCATCCTGGGAGTTGCTGGGTGAAGCTGCTTAGGGAAGGTTCCAAGGTGGCAGTGGTGTCCTCTGTTCCTGGGTTCTACTGCTCTGGAGGTCTTCGAATAGAGTTTTTGATATGTGGACATAAATCTCCAGCTTATCTGGAGGTGATGGGGGGGCTTTCTACACTATCCATTTGCCTCTCCCTTGACTTGACCTGACTCAGTGGGATCACATGGTGGCACCCACATGGCCTTCAGACATTATCCAACACAGAACAAAGCTCAACTACCAAATGCTTTGTCAATGCTCATTTATCAGAAGCCAAGCTTTGGTGGGAATCTGTGCATTTGGTAGCAATCTTCCTCCAGCCAGGGGAAGGCGTGCCTCATCTGTGTCTGGGAAATTGGCCTGTAGAGACCTTGGGATCTGCTGTGGCTCGAGAGACATGGTGTCAAGTCTCTGCCTTTTACACAGCCGTGTTTCCTTCTTTTGATTTAGCTACAAAATCATTTACCACAACTTAGAGCAGAACATCAGAGCAGCTGACGCAGTGGAGGACCTGAGGTGGTGCTGCGCCCATCATGGGCCAGACATAGCCATGAACTGGCTGCAGTTTGAGGTAAGGAGGAGACTCTAGGAGCCCATTGAGGGTGGAGCCTTCCAGAGTGCGAGTGGTCCTAGAAGAGACAGCTTCTCCATCCCTGGAATGGCACAGTGGGACGAACCATGCTGTGGTGCTCTTGGGCACAGCTGGGATTTCATCCTGCACCGGTGGCACAGGACACTGTGAGAAGTTCCCTTGGGTTTCTCAGAGGTGCCCACTAACAGCTTGGCAGGGTAACAGTGGGAGGAATATCTGACAGGCTGTCTCTCTGGAAGGTGTGTCTTGGCCTGGCTTGTCTATGGCTCCCAGCTAGAAACCAGCACCTGTGTGTACCTTATGTACACATTTGCCATTGGTACTGAATCATGCCTGACTTTTTGTTCTTGTTTCCTTTCCACAAGGAAGAGCAAATCTCTGTTTTATATCTAACTCACGGATTTCCTAGTCCCCTGCTCATGTCTTCAGTACACACAGCCTTGTGTGTGGTGGTTCCCCACCCCAACTCCTCACTATGCACGCAGCACAGCATCTGATGCAGCTTTTTGTGATGGTTGTTAACCATGGACTCTTCTTTCCAAAATTGCTTGATGCAGATTCCATTGGCTCTTGGAAACCACCAATGTGCTCTAGAAGACCTTCCTGTAGGACTTTCCCAAAGACCTCTGTGCCATGCTTTGTAACGGTCACCAGTGGAATCCATCAGCCGATCACCTGCTTCCTAAGGTGGACACCAGCTTCCACCTCCTCCACCCCTACCACACTGCAGAGTGGGATGAGGTGGGAGGAGGCAGTGACAGGTTCCAAAGCAGGCAGAGACAGGTTCCAAAGCGACCCCTTCAAGCACCTTGAACTCTGTGGTGAGACTGAAGCTCCAGGTTAGGCCAGGCCTGACGAGTGACTAGCCCAGCCCCTCTCAGCTCCTCTGTCCTGGCAGCCACGGGGCAGGCTGGAATTATCCCAGTTTGCAGAAAAGGAAACAAATCTAGATGCTCCCCAGAGTTTCCTTGATTCACTCGAGGCTCCGTGAGAAAAACCTGGATTAAGACCTAGGTCTTGAGGGCAAGCCTCTTCTTGTCACACTCCAGAGTGGGGATGAAGAGAAATGGACAAGAGGATAGAATGCTTAAAATCTTGTATAAATTACTTCTACTCTGAGAGGCCCTTTCTTATAGCCTCCCCCGCCCCCGCCAGCCCATTAATGCACTGGCTTCTCATGATGCACCCAAACACTTTTGTTCTGCCCAAACTCTGGGACTCAGCTTCCCTAGGAAGACAGATGACTTCCTTCCCTGTTGGAGGGTTAGGGCAAGGGACAAGTGCACAGATGCTCAGAAGGCAATTACTGTCATGAGTATGAGGGACACCTAGGCCAGAGGCAGGCACCTTCTGCCATCTTTAGATGTCCTTCCCATAGTCTCCATGTTGGACCACCAAGGCCTCTTGGCTCCTCCTTCCTCCATTTCCCATAATCATTGTGTTGAATCACTGCTGCCACCAACCCTCCTTGGGGATCCCCAGAGCCCCTCATCTGACTTCAGGGCAAGTGTCAGTGAGTCCTGGGCCTTCCTGTGAGGAAGAACTCCACCAGGGTACCAGGGAGCTATTTCATCATCCCTCTCCCAGCCCTTTCTCCCTGCCAAAATGCGACCTGGCCCAGTGACCAGGCAGCCATCTGGCTCTGCCACAGCTAGGTCTTCAGGGGTCCCTGCAGACAAATGACAGGGCTGCGTCTACAACACTGCCTTCCTCCCAGGCCTGAGTCTGGCACATGCAAGGCCTCTCTCCACCTGGCCTGGTGTTCCCTGGGCAACCTCAGGTTTCCTGTCCAAGAGTGGCCTTTGCAATAGCTTACATTTTTTTTGGTTGTTGCTGTTTGTTATTAATGGGGTGGGTCTAGTGGCTAAGGGTCAGGCAGGCCTGGAGAGAACCCGCTTACAGCCTGTGGTGACAGATGATGGAGGCTGAGAAGGGCCCTGTGAACACCTACCTGACCCATCTCATGGGAATGCTGTACTCTTCCTCACTTCTGGTTTGCCCCCCTCCAGGAACCCATCCTTCTCAGACTGGGCTGAGACTCATCTTCTTTTGGCTCCAGTGTTCCTAGAGCAAAACAGAAAGGAAACAATGAGATAAGTCTGGCCCATCCTGTGAATCCGGATTATGTTTCCTCTTCAGATCCTTTGGGAGAAGCGTTAGGAAAAGAAGGAAGGAAGGAACAAAGGAACTAAAGGTAGCTTAACTCTTTTGAGAAAGGTTACCTAACACCAACTGTCCGTGGGCGGACACTGGAACGACTGGTCCTGCCACACCCACCAGGAGGTCGTGAGACCCCCCCTTGCAGCCGTTGGGCCAACGGATGGATGTGCGCGTGCGAGCCTCCTTCTGGCCTTGGCAGCACCACGCGGGGCGCAGCACACAGAACCGGTACCTGAGAGGGGGTTGGGGGCGGGGGCGGGGCCGGTGGCAAGGTTGGAGCGGAGGTCCCAGGGAAGGAGAAGGAGGGTGAGGTCCATCCAAGGTGAGGCTTTGCGTTGGGCCTGATGTTCCGTATGGCCCCATCGCCTTGGCTGCACTAGCTTTACCAGAGTCAGCTTCAGTACCTCCTGGTTAGGGAACCCCCATGCATGGCATTTCGGGTCTCTCATGACAATGCAGGATGCTATCATGACCATTTTCAAGTGCCTCCGTTCAGTTGTCTTCAAGAAATGGCCCCTGGGCATGTTCAGGCCTGCCAGACAGGTATCCTCGCCAGATCCCGGGAGCACCCTTTGCGGGCACCAGTGACCACGGCCACGGGAGGAGGTGCTTGTTCGACCTTGGACACATGGTACAGTGGTGGCGGGCGGCTGGGCCTCACCACGTCTGGAAGCTCTGGCTCCCTAGGCTCTGCAAAGGAGGGTGGGGATGGGGGTGTACACTGCGGTGCAGGGCCGCAGAGCATTTCCAGCTAAGGAGGCACAAATCCAGAGCAGCTGGGGACTCAGTGGGAGTGCTGGGGACAGGTCACCTGGGATGTCAGCGTAATTGACACGGGAGCAGGTAGTGGACACGTAAGAGTTCACTGGAGCACTGAGAAAGCACCTGGGATCTCGAAGGGTTGGAAATCAGGACCAGGGCTCTTGTGAGGTGGGAGTGGATATCACAGGCATCTGGGACCCAGACCCTGGGTCGGAAACTCCAGTTAGTAGTGTGGGTGCTGTTAACCACCTCCATATCTTGGAGATCTGCTCTAAATTTCCTGGGAGAAAGGGGGCAGTTAGAGTCTGTTTGGCTCCTTTGTTCTTTGGTGACAGCCTTAGGTTTCCTATCCAATAGTGGCCTTTGCAAGAGCTTCCAGATTTTTTCTGTTACTAAAGAAGTCCACCACAGAATCTGTGCTTTCTCCTTTTGGTTCTCTGTGGACTCTAGTGTCCTCCCCTGTGGGCTCACTGGGTCTGCAGAAGCCCACCAAACAGCTGAGGAGGGTGTGTGGTGACATAGTCGGAGAGAGACCTCTAGAGACCAGTTTCAGAGAAGATGATCTACTTTATTATTGCATAGGCAAGCTTTTTTTTTTTTTTAAGAGAGAGAGGGAGAGAGAATTTTTAATATTTATTTTTCAGTTTTTTTGGCGGACACAACATGTTTGTATGTGGTGCTGAGGATGAACTCAGGGCCACACACATGCCAGGCGAGCGCATTACCGCTTGAGCCACATCCCCAGCCCCATAGGCAAGCTTTTTATGCATACTGTTACCAGGCAAATTTAGCTGAGGGTTGTAATAATCCCACGAGCTAGCAGCAAAGTGATGAGCAGCAACCAATGGGCTAAAGGTCGGTGGCAAAAAGCAGAAGGAAAAGGCACATGCTGTCCATGTGAAGGTGGCCAGGTTACCATGGGACTAGGTGGGGGTTGGTGTTCCAAACCACAAATATCCAGACCTGCGTCCTGGGCCCTAAGAGTCCCTCACAAAGGCAACATAGGCTGCTTTCCAGCTCAGGGGCCCAACACTCCCCAGTCCTCCACCTCCGCCCTTTTTAGTGTTGGGAAAAAATATAACGGAGGCAGCACCCAAGAGAAAAACCCCAACAAGGCGCCTGATGACCTTCTTTCTCCTTTTTTTTTTTTTCTTTCACTGGCGCGAAATATTCCCGCTGGCACCAATGTGCAAACCCTGCCGGTGGGAAGCCTTAGCCCCAATTAGAATTAACTTTTTGGGCTCTGGAACTGACATATGGAAGAGCTTGCCAATAAATGGGCGACCTCTCCTTAGACCTATATAAACACACAGCCTTTTGTCATAAAGCGGAAACCTCTTTGGTAATCTGTGTCGTGTGGTGCGGCATCTTCCAGTCTTACAGGCTGGGGTTGGGGCTCAGTGGTGGTAGCATACTTGCCTGGCATGTGTGAGGCACTGGGTTCAATTCTCAGCACTGCATAGAAATCAATAAAATAAAGGTCTATCAAAAACTAAAAAACTCACCTATATAGAATATTTCATCCTTCAATGAGCAAATATACTTTCTTCTTAGAAGCACATGGATCTTTATCTAAAATAGACCATATATTATGCCACAAAGCAATTCTTAGCAAATATAAAAATATTAATAATGGAATGAAATTAGAAATCAATGATAAAATATGAAATAAAAGCTACTCAAACACCTACTGAATGAACAATGGGCTTCAAAAGACACTAAGGAGATTAAAAAATTTTTAGAGGTGAATGAAAACACAGATACAACATCTTGAAATCTCTGGGATACTAAGAAGGGAGTTCTAAGAGGAAAGTTCATTGCATGGAGTTCATTCCTTAAAAGAAGAAAAAGTCAACAAACAATTTAACATTACATCTCAAAGCCCTAGATAAAGAACCAATCTACTCCAAAACCAGTAAAAGACAGGAAATAATTACAATCAGAGCTGAAAACAATGAAATTGAAACAAAAGAAACAATTGAAAAAATTGACAAAACAAAAAAATTGGTTCTTTGAAAAAATAAAATTGACAGACTCTTAGCCATGCTAACAGAAGAGAAGGAGAGAGAAAATTCAAAATTATTAACATACTTGATGAAAAAGGAAATATCACAACAGACGCTACAGAAATACGGAAGATAATTACAAATTATTTTTGAAAACTTATATTCTAATATAATAGAAAATATCAAAGGCATCAACAAATTTCTTCTAGAGTCATGTGATTTGCCCACATTGAATCAGGATGATATGCACAATTTCAACAGATCAATTTGAAACAATGAAAGACACCATCAGAAGCCAACCAACCAAAAAAATCCCAGGGCCAGATAGATGCACATCTGAGTTCTACAAGACCTTTAAAGAAGAACTAATACCAATACTCGTAAATTTATTTCAGGAAATGGAAAAAAGAGGAAGCACTTCCAAACTCATTCTATGAGGCCAATATCACCCTGATTCAAAACCAGGCAAAGACACATCAAAGAAAGAAAACTTCAGACCAATATCTCTAATGAACATAGATGCAAAAATTCTCAATAAAATTCTGGCAAGTCAAACACAAAATCATATCAAAAAGATAGTGCACCATGATCAAGTGGGATTCATCCCAGGGATGCAAGGTTTGTTTAACATATGAAAATCAATAAATGTAATTTATCATATCAATAGAATTAAAGATAAGAACCATATGATCATCTCAATAGATGACTTGACAAAATACAGCACCTCTTCATGTTCAAAACACTAGAAAAACTAGGGATAACAGGAACATATCTCAACACTGTAAAAGCTATCTATGATAAGTCCTAGGCAACATCATTTTAAATGGAGAAAAATTGAAAGCATTCCCTCTAAAAACTGTAATAAGACAGGGATGTCCTTTTTCACCACTTCTATTCAACATAGTTCTTGAAACACTGGCCAGATCAATTAGACAAAAGAAATTAAAGGGATACAGATAGGAAAAGAAGAACTCAAATTAGCACTATTTGCTGACAATATGATCCTATACCTAGAAGACTCAAAATATTCCACCAGAAAACTTTTAGAACTAGGAAATGAACTCAGCAAAGTAGCAGAATATAAAATCAACACCCATAAATCAAAGGCATTTCTGTATATTAGTAATAAATCCTCTGAAAGGGAAATGAGGAAAACTACCCCATTTACAATATCCTTAAAAAAAATTTTGGAATCAACGAAAGAGGTGAAATACCTCTACAATGAAAACTATAGAACACTAGAGAAAGAAATTAAAGAAGACTTAGAAGATGGAAAGATCTCCCTTGTTCTTGGATAGGCAGAAGTAATATTGTCAAAATGACTATGCTACCAAAAGCACTATACAGATTTAATGCAATTCCAATCAAAATCCCAATTCTATTCCTCATAGAAATAGAAAAAGTAGTCATGAAATTCACCTGGAAAAATAAGAGACCCAGAATAGCTAAAGTAATCCTTAGCAAGAAGAGTGAAGCAGGTGGCATCACTATACCAGACCTTAAACTATACTACAGAGCAATAGTAATAAAAACAGCATGGTTTGGGCACCAAAATAGACTTGTAGACCAATGGTACAGAATAGAGGACACAGAGATAAACCCACATAATTATAGTTATATTTGACAAAGGCACCAAAAATGTACATTGGAGAAAAGATAGCCTCTTCAACAAATGGTGCTGGGAAAACTGGGAATCCATATGCAACAAAATGAAATTAAACCCCTATTTCTCACCATGTACAAAACTCAAAGTGGATCAAGGACCTAGGAATTAAACCAGAGACACTGCATCCTATTAGAACAAAAAGTAGGCCCAAATTTCTATCATGTCAGATTAAGCCCTGACTTTCTTAATAAGACTCCTATATTGTAAGAAATAAACCCAAGAATCAATAAATGGGATGGATTTAAACTTAAAAGCTTCTTCTCAGCAAAAGAAAGTTGAGGTGAATAGAGTCTACATCTTAGGAGCAAATATTTACCACATATATGTCAGATAGACCATTAATCTCTAGAATATATAAAGAACTCAAAAATTTTAACACCAAAAAAAAAAAACACCAAGTAAACCAATCAATAAATGGGCCAAGGAATTAAACAGACACTTCTCAGAAGAAAATATACAGTCAATGAACAAATATATGAAAAAAAATGTTCAACATCTCTAGCAATGAGAGAAATGCAAATCAAAACTACTCTGATTTCATCTCATTCCAGTAAAAAATGGCAGTTATGAAGAATACAAACAACAATAAATGTTATGGGGAAAAAGGCACACTCATACATTGCTGGTGGGACTGCAAATTGGTGCAGCCAATATAGAAAGCAGTATGAAGAATCCTTGGAAAACTGGGAATGGAACCATAAATTTACCCAGATATCCCACTCCTCAATCTATACCCAAAGGACTTAAAAATAGTATACTACAATGACACAGCCAAATGAATGTTTACAGCAGCACAATTCACAATAGCTAAACTGTCGAACCAAACTAGATGTCCTTCAGTAGATGAAAGGATAAATCTACATACATACATACACACACACACAATGGAATATTATTCCAGCATTAAAAGAGAATAAAACCATGGCATTTGCAGGTAAATGGATGGAGCTGGAGAATATAATGCTAAGTGAAGTTAGCCAATCCCAAAAAACCAAATGTCGAATGATTTCTCTGATTTAAGGATGCTAATTCATAATATGCTGTGGGGGTGGGGTGGGGTGCGGTGGGAGGATTCAATGAACTCTAGATAGGGCAAAGGGAAAAAGGGGAGGGAAGGGAAGGGAGGGTATAGGGGTAGGAAAGACAATGGAATGCAATGCTCATCATTACCCTAAGTATAGGTATGAAGACATGAAGGATGTGACTGTACTTTGTGTATATCCAGAGATATGAAAAATTGTGCTCTATATGTGTAATATGAATTGTAATGCATTCTGTTGTCATATATAACAAATTAAAATTTAAAAAGTTAAGCAAACAGAAAAAAAGTTAAGCAAAAAGAAAAAAGCAGGTGCCTTTGCATTAACCATGGCTAGAACCTTAGAATGTAATTTCAACACATCCAAAGAAGCATCATGAAAAGGATCAAGCCTCCTTAGGTAATTGCATACATTTTGTCATTGAAACTCAGTAGTATTATGTAGAACACTAGTAACACGAAATTGGGTAACATTATAAACACATTGAAGTCTCTGAGCCCATCCTAAATCTTGTTATCCTAGCCAAATAATAGAGTCTTTTGGTTGTTAAAATTTCACTTAAAAGTTCCTGAACAATGGTATTTGAGTTTGTCAGGTTTCAGTAAAATTCTTTTGAAATTGCTAAAGGTAGATACAGCAGCAATTATACTGGCCAAGATAACAATGCCAACTATTAGCCATCAGAGAAAACATTACTAATTTTATAGGAAGCCAGGTGGTTACTGGCCTTTTGGGAATCATAACAATTTTTCCTGGATTCTACCATAAAGTCCAATTGACATATTGTTGTAACATACAGTTTTCACATTTAACATAAAATATATATATTATATTTGAATAGACAATAAAACACAGGGACTTAATACACATGCTGTGAGGCAGAATTTCTTATGAAAGGAAATATTAAGATGGGTATCACTTTTAAACTTATTGTAATGAAAATTGCCATTCCATATTCAAAAAGGTCAGATGCCTGGGAGTCCAGGTATTCAACAGGCCAAATTGGTTACCTGTTGAATATCTGCAGTAACCTGTGCTGACTATTTTTATAGTGAATAGAGGTTCCTAATCCTTCTGCTCCTACGTCAATCCTGGTGGATATTTCTTAGTCCTGTGAGTAAGGGAATAATTTTGGGGGGTTCTCCTATATCTGATGTGTGCTATAATTGGAATGGATAGGCTTTGGGGCTAAAATGTCAATTTGAGGAGTTAGGAAGATTGAGGTACAGAGGCCAGTTTAATTTTGGTAGGCAGGGACAAATATGAGGTGTGTAAAGGAAAATAACCTCAGAATTCATGGTGTATCACGGCTATGGGACTGAAATAAGTGTTAAGTCTTAAGTTTCATTTTAAAAAACTATTTTTTTAAATGCCTGAGTATGGCTTATTTTGGTTATAACTGTTTTGCTAGGTGTTCAAGACCAACCTGGTCAAACTGACCTTGTTCCTATCTGCTGTGAAAAGTGAGCTGAGTTTTCACAGGGTCACTCTTGGGAAACTTGAGAGCAGCTTCAGGGATGTCTCCCTTTTTAAATGACCCTCCTCTTTGCAGCAAGTTCACTGATTGGATTTCCATTCTTCAGTGGTTCATTAATCTCCCTGACTGGGGGTCATTTCGCCCAGAGTTGAAAAGTTCCTGGAGAAAAATTCCTGGAGAAGTTCCCAACTTCCCTTCTTCAGGATGAGTCAGTCGGCAGGAGCCAAATACTGGTTTGGGGGCTCTTTTATTTTAACCTTAATCTTTAACCCTTGTCCTTAAACATTCAGCAAGCCAGTCTCACCAGTCACTTCTTAAAGTAAGAGTACTGGGCTCTAACTTCAATGTCTATAACCTTATAGTCATTTACTCCTTTTATTTTTGGGGGGTCTGTATTAGTGCTAGAAGTTAGCCTTGTAACTGTTTTTTAGCTAATGGCTTATTATCTCAAATTAACCCAAGTTGTTTCTTCTTGAAGCAGTACCTCTGCAAAATATTGACAGGCAACATTTTTAGAATTTACAAGGAAAATACAAAATTAAATTAATAAGTAAAAACATATTCAGTTTGTGTAATATCTATTTGAATTTTGGCTGAATTATCACAGTAATCTTTACAACAAAAATTAATCTTTTGAACACAACTTTAGATGAGCTGAAGTTTGGCCTACTTTGGAGTCATCCTGACATGCAGTAAGATGAGAGGCAGAGTCTCAGATAAGGCAGGGCTCTTCATAAATTTTAGGTGAAGTGTTCTAGTTCTGAAGCTAATCTGCTTCTTTCTTAAATATCACTTTACAAAGATTACATATGTTATTTCCTGAGTCTATATGAACATTAGCTAATACAATATAACATTATATTTAAATTATGAATCAAAGAAAGGCTGAGAGAGCTCTTAACCTTCTTTTTATGTGGGAAAGTGGCAAAATGCTTTCATGTTTCACAATATTAACCTTTAAACAGATTAGGCTTTCCTTATTGTTTAGAAATACATTTACATTTTTTAACTTTTAAAAAAGTAGCATAAGGTTCAGGTTTGATTACAGAACATTAAATGATATAAATAAATCCCCAGTGAAATTTGTTATTCTTATAAGTCTATAACTACCATTACAGACAACTTTAGTTTGGAGAACATCAGCTTGATAAAAATGTTATTTTAAACCTTGTGCTTTAAAGACTTGTATAGCAGAAGATATGAACATATTTAGTTTAATTAAGCTTAGCTTGTAAAGGAAAATTTAGTCTCCGTAATGTAGTATAATACTCAATAATACCAGTTGTTTTGTAATCAGTGTTGTGTAGACCCTAATTCCTTCAAGACTAGTTGCTTTAGAGAACAAAACTTATCAGACACAATGTTAAGAGTAAGTTAATGTTTTGAGAAATTCTTGTCAGTTTGACACACAGATTAAATCTTGGTTTTATATTAGTATTTGACCTTAGGGAAAAACCTTAAATAGATTTCACTGACTGTTCTACATACATATAACCAACTCAGTTATACCCAACTTTGTTGAAATGTACTTTTTACTTACACAAACCTTCTTGTCACTTACTTAGACCCTCTTGTTGCTCATTTTATCACACAAAGACTTTCTTACCCAGAAACATTTTGTTTTTTTCTTCTTTTAAATATATTTTTATATTTCAAACCTTCTAATTTTTCTTCTTACCTATTGACCCTTCTTTTTTTTTCACGCTCTGAAATAACCCTTATGAAATTTCTGAATTTAGACAAATTACTTCATTTTAATAAGAAGAAATATGTTATTCACACTAATTAAAACACATTGGAAACTTTTGGACCCCTTGTACTTAGCATCACATCTATTTGTCTACCAATTCATGAAAACACAAACAATGTTGAAGCATATCACTCCATGGAATTTAAGAAGTTAAAGGTACTTGATGTTAGGGCTGGGGTTGTGGCTCAAGTGGTAGAGTGCTTGCCTAGCATGTGTGAGGCACTGTGTTCGATCCTCAGCACCTCATAAAAATAAAATAAAGATATTGTATCTATCTAAAACAAATATATATATATATTAAAAATAGTATTAATGTTATATTTAATAGCATTTTAACTTTAAGTTAATCAAATGCCTCTGACAAACACATTTATGTTTTTTATGAAGATTAATCTCACATATGTCAATCTAATTTACTTATTAAGTATAAGAATTAAGGTACCAGACAAGTGTATTGAACAGCATTTACCTCTTCCTTGTTGAAGAAAAATCCTAGAATCATTGGATATATACATGTACATTTTACTAGCTATTTGACCACCTAGAAAAACTCATGAGTAACTTTAAAGACATTCCTTGTCTTCATCTGTCTACCCAAGGCAGACAGAACCCCTCAAACCATGTGAATAAAGGATTTGGATCCATATTTTAAAGTTTTATTTCAGAGCACCCATTTAATGTTGATACAGGACAATACATCAACATACACTCATACACAAAACAAAGAAATAAAGGCCTTATAACTTTTTAAAAAAATATTAGATTGATAACCTTTGCAAGTTGGTCACTATACAAAGCAGAATATAAAAATTCTCTGTATTTGGATATAATAGGTCTAATCAGAAAAACACGTTAACCTAGGCACACCAGGTCAAAATCATGAGCTAAAAAAAATAATAGAATCAAAACAAAACAAGAGTCCTAGGAAAAAAATGACAAGGCCATTAATTATTTTAATAAAGTTGCATGAGAGAGTAAGAAAGAGAGAAGGGGGGAGAGAGAGAGAGCGTGAGAGATCCCTGAGGTAATTCTCTCCCGTGCCACAGCCAGGGAGTAGTTAAAGTGACATTTTTCTCTTCAGTCTCAGTTTGTCTGCTGCTGAGCCTGCCCTTTACATGCCAGTGCAAGTCCCAGTGAGCAACCTGGCAGAAGTGAGGGGAACTGCTGCTTCCCGTTACTTTTGAGGAGGAGGCTGATATGTCAAGCTCCTTACACTGGCTGTTGGGCTGGTTAGGATTTTTTTTTTCTCTCAGTGCCAACAGGTTAAATTTTTTGTTTCATAGGTAAGCCAAGGGTAGGGGCTTGAAATAAGGCTCCTTTTTCCATGACCTTGAGCTGTGGCCTCATTCAGAACAGAGGATACTAATTAACTTTTGATAATTATTTTGAGTTAAGGGAGGACATGTACCTGCCAGTTGTACCTTTAAAATTTCTTTTTAAGGGAAATACAGACCTGCTGGTTGGCAGTTCACCATCCTCATAATTTGGGGCTCCTCGGATATATTATCTGAGGTGACAGGGGCAGTGGAATTTGAGTCCTCATGTTCTAGCAACCGTAAGGACTTGGGAAGCTGGCTGCACTGAGGGGAGGGGTGTTTTTCCCTGGGGACAATCTACCTTCCAGTGTCCACACTGTCTACATTTGAGACATGGCTGATGGGGGGTCATGGGTTACAACATGTCCCATTTTGCCCAATGTCCAGTTCACCCACATCAGATATGGGGCCCCGGGGGTGTATTAGAGGGTCTGGTGTGGCCATGAGCAGCAGTGGCATTTTTAGGGATATGGATGGTTGAGACTTGGAGATGATGTTTAGTTGTAAGATGGTTTTCTTTCTCCTATTTGGCCTTGTCTTCCCTATTGTTAAAGGTCTTGAATCAGTATGTAGAAACTGCTTCTAGCAAGACTTGACACCCTTCTCCAACTGCAGACCTGCTGATAAACTGGACAGGGAGAAAGAGAACCAGCAGGAGTATGAAGGTCTAGGTGGTATATTTGGTAATTGAATGAAGGAACAAGAGAGCATGGAGGTAGGGAACCTCAGACAACTTGCCATTCTGCAATAACTAGTGTTTTAAATTTTGGAGAATTATTTTTTAAAAATTTTTTACTTTTTAAATTTATTTTTTAGTTGTAGTTGGTCACAATTCCTTTATTTTATTTACTTATTTTTATGTGGTGTTGAGCATCGAACCCAGGGCCTCCCGCGTGTTAGGCAAGTGCTGTATTGCTGAGCCACAACCCCAGCCCAAATTTTGGAGAATTCTTGATCAAAGCTCTCTCCCATACTTGGGCCATTGGTGCAGAGTATCTAATTTATTGTGGCCAAATTTGAGTGCTGAGCTTAATGAAGCATTTGATTTGATTGCAGATTATTTAATATTGTGGCCAAATTTGAGTGCTGAGCTTAATGAAGCATTTGATTTTGAGGTCAGTTTGGGAGTAAAGGGTCTTAAAATTAATAATGAGACAACTCAAAGGGGAGTCCTGTGGTTTGACTGATTCCTATGTTGGGGAGGCAAAAAATGGGATAACATCTTCACTGCAATTTCAATTGTGGGGGGCCCTCAGGATCCTGGAGGGCCAAAAGGCAGGGTCTCAGGGCAGCATACCTGTCTGCTAGAGACTGGATGGAATCTTATCTCTCTGTAGAATTTAAAGGCCTGTGTTGGATGCAGGAACAAAATGACAAAGAAGTCTCTGATCCAGTGGTCTGCAGGATATAGGGGGAGGGAGGGATCAGGGAGTGGATGGCAAGGGTGTGGGAAGAGGGTCAGAAAGAGGATGCCCTGGCACCAATAAATGATTTGCACCATCAATATAGCATAAAACTGCCAAGAATCTAGCAGGTAGTTGATATTTGTTATCCTGAGGGCTGTTGGGACCAGATTTGGGACATAAGGTTTTTGTGCAGCACCAGAGAATGGCTGCTGCCTTCAGCTGCCTTAAGTTCTCCCCTCTGACCCATGCACAAAATTTCTCCCACACAAAAGCTGGCAGTTGCTCAGCCAGCTTTTGTGTGGGGGTGGGGGGCATGAAGGACCTACTATCCGCAGGGTGTGTTTGGGGAGATACAGTCAGGTTGGGGATTCAGCTGAAGCTCATATGAGCAGTGGCTGGGCTGTCCCCCAATGTCAGAGTACCATGTGTGGTGGATGCTCAACGGTCACTTTCCTGGTCCCATTGGTCATTTAACTGCAGGGGAAAGGGAAGGGTTTGAGGGGATGGGAAGGGTCAGTTTCACCTTACTCCAGTTCCCAGTCAATGAACCCAAATGTGAGCACATGGCGCACAAATGATAAGGTGGGAATCAGCAAGTGACAGAGTCAATGGGTGGAACACTTGATGTGGCTCGTTTTCAGGGCAGAAAAATGGTGGTGGGCTGAATCAAGGGTTATATAGGCTTCATTTAGGGTGGGACAGAAGTATAGATCCTGATGTTTATTGTATTTGCATCAGCTGATCCATTAGGGTGGGACAGAAGTGTGAAGAGGGAATTTGCTGGGGCTTATTGTATTGGGATCAGCTGACCTATTAGGGTGAGGGCTCAGGGACCAGTCAGATGTGAGTTCTTTTTGTGTTCCTTCCCCCTGGCTGTTGATCTGTTTATAAAGCATGGTTACGGTATCACTAGAGATAGAATTTGCAGTTAGCAAATGTGGGAACTATATTCTTGGTCTGCTTTATTTCAGAGCCATGGCATGTATTCTCTTTGACTCAATTAATCAAAGGGAAGATGTCCCTTTTAAATAAGAAGTGGGTAACCTTACACAAGAACATGTGTGGGCTTGTTTGTAAATTATTATCCAGACTCTGCTACTTTCTAGGTATGTCACCCTGGGGCAGGTTACTTGGCCACTTCATGTCTTATTTTATTTCATCTTAAAATGAAAGAGTGAAATGGATCTAACTCAAATGATTATTGTGAGGATTAGATGAAAAAATCCAAGAAAGGAATTTATACCAATACCTGCTTATAGGAGATGGCCATGAACATCTGCTATTGGATTTTTGCTGCTTGTGTTTTATTTTTATTGTGAAGAATATACCTGTGGGAAATTTTATATTCTGTGAGAATTACAAAAGCAATGTGCAAAAATATTTTCTATTAATGTGTGATAACAGTTTGCTGTATTTCTTGGTCATTTGCTTGAAACCATGTGATCACTGCCCTGAAACCACTACCTAAGCAAAGATGAAAATTAGTTTTGATGATGTGAAAGAGTCAGACAACAATAGGCCTTTCAAAATGGGAATTTAAGGTTCTGGCTCAGCGGTAGAGTGCTCATCTAGCATGTGCGGGGCCCTGGGTTCAATCCTCAGCACCACATAAAAATAAATAAAATAAAGGCATTGTGTCCAACTACAACTAAAATATAAATATTAAAAAATGGGGATTTAAAAAAAGGAATAATAATAATAGGAGAGGAAGGGTAAAGGAAAACAACTGGGTTAAATTTAGAATATGTCACCCAATATCTTCCCTTATGGATGATGTAGGCTTACTTTGCCAAGCAAGGTGGCAGACAGGGTGGTGCGCACCTGGAGTCCCAGCTACTCAAGAGGCGGAGGCAAGAGAATCTCTTGGACCTAGGAGTTGAAACCAATTTGGGCAACTGTGAGTCTTTGTCTAAAAATTTATTAAATCTGAATCAAAATGTTTTTTTTTTAAATTGTCAAAACATATATGCTTTTTGTTTTGTCTGTGGTGCTAGGGATTGAACCCAGTGCCGCAGTCTGGCTGGGCACAAATCACGAGCCACTCAAGCAGGAACAAACTTTATTTCTGAACTCCACCAGCACACTCCACACACACTCCCCGGGAACTCTCCCGAACGCCACCCACGCCACCCACCCGGTTCCTCTGGGACACACCACACACCAACCGGAACTCCCTCCACCGGAACTTCACCAACCAACGCAAACTCTCCAGGAATCCCCGCGAGAGCTCAACCGTGAACTCTCCAGGAATCCTCGAGAGAACTCCAAAGTAGCAGGCACCCAAGGCAGACAGTAAAGGTCCAATATACAATTGAATCAATCCAGCATCATCTTAATGGCTCGCCTCTCAACCAATATTATTGGCAAAATGCCAGGGGCCATTCTGATTTGGCTGTGGCTCTCAGCAACCCAGGGCCTTGTGCATGAAAGGCAGGTATTCTACCAACTGAGCCCCATATTCGTTTTTTTTTAATCTAGTTTTTTGTTGTTCTTTTAAAATATACATGACAGTATATTATACATACATGAGTGTAACCTTTTTTTAACATATTATGCATAATTAAGTATAACTTATTCTAATTAGGAACCCATTCTTGTGGTTGTACATGATGTGGAGTTCATATATGGTCATGTGTTCATATATGAACATAGGAAAGTTATGTCTGATTCATTCTACTGCCTTTTCTATTCCCATCCCCTTTGTCTCGTCTTATGAGCTTCTTTGCACCCATCCCCCATGTGTGTTAGCATCAGCATGTCAGAACATTCAGCCTTTGGTTTTGGGGGATTGGATTATTTCACAGCATGATAGCCTTCAGTTCCATCTATTTACCAGCAAATGCCATAATTTCATTCTTTATGGCTGAGTAATATTCAATTGTGTATATATATCACGTTTTATTTATCCAGTCATCTGTTGAAGGGCATCCAGATTAGTTACATACCTTAGCTATTATGAATTGAGCTGCTAGAAACATTGATGAGGCCATTCTGTGAATCAAAGGTTTTAGCTCCTTAGAGTCAGTTTTATGTTTTGTGAAATCCTTCTTTGTTGCTACACTCTTCCTTAGCTTTACATAGGTGTGTGTGTTGTTCACTCAGCCCATTAGTGTGCTGGGCACTGTGTAAAGCACTCAGGACATGTACACTGATGCATAAAGTGGCATGGTGCCTGCCTACAGGAGCTTACAGTCTGGAGCATGAAGAGTAGACAAAGGACCATATGCTACTGAGTTTTCTCTTATGGGATGCATTGTGGTGAAGGGATGGAGAGTGGCCACAGGTGCAGATTGCCTGGGGTCCTGTTCCCACATAAACACTTCTTAGTTTTGGTACTTAGCAAAGTAATTCTCTAGTTTTCTTTAAAATGGAGATTCAGACTAGCTACATAATTTGTAAAATGTTAAAAGTGAAAATATTCTCCCTGTTTGAAACATATTTCAGGATGAAACAGCAGAGCATTAAACCCTTCTCTGTGAGGTGGAGCCTTTGGGACTACACATCACACACATGTCCCACAGGCTGGCCTTGATAGAATAATAATGCTACCTCCTTGGCTGGAATTGTGGCTCAGCAGTAGAGTGCTCGCCTAGCACGTATGAGGTTTTGGGTTTGATCCTCAGCACCACATAAAAATAAATAAGTAAAAAAAATGTATTGTGTCCAACACAACTAAAAATATTTAAAAAATGATAATGCTACCTCCTTAGAGAGTTCTTAGGAAGATATTAATACTCAATATTTTTTCATCTCTACTAGGACTGATATTCTGCATAGAAAACTCAATCTTGACTTTGGTTTGGGATTACATATCAAACTACAGTGCAGTCTGCTCTGAAAACAGTGTCCTGCTCAGAGAGGAGAGCCAAGGCAGCACTGTGAGAGCCAGGCCTGTTTCTCTACACCACCTTTGGACCTCCACAGGCCCCTGTCCACTCTCTATAAACTGCTTCACCTCCGGTGTTTGTCCAGTCAGTGAATGCCTGCTTGTGCTAGGCTCAGTGCTGAGCTCATGTGAACAACAAGGGCACAGCCCCTGCACCCTGCAGCTGCACTCTAGCCATGCCTCAGCTTCCTTGGTGGGTCAAGGATGCAGAACCTGCCATGTTGGAACCCACTTCTGTCTTCTTGTGGCAGCCTTGCTACTGCTTCAGAGGTGATTCTCAAACTCACCTGCTCCAGGCTGTGTTCACCAAATCTCTGCTGTCACCTCCTTTAACAGGGACATTTCTTGCAGTCTTTTGCCACTCATTACCCTTTTAGACCCTGTTATTGAGACCCCAAATGCCTCTTTGACCCCATCTAGAAAATTTTGCATCCCATCCTTATTCTATAAGATCCAGTCACAAGACTCTCGCTGGCTACACCGTGGGCTCCATGTGGGAAGATTGGTCTTGAATCACCTTTGTGTGTCCACTTCTTGTGTGCCAGGGACACTGTTGGATAGCGGGTGCCCAGCAACTGTCAGCTGATTGAGCATGTGAGGGGTCACAGTCAGCCTCTGAAGGAAGCGCATCTTTCAGCTGTCGGTGGCACTGTACTGTGTCCCACTGAAGAGGCTCTTTACTCAAATGGCTGTTACACAGGGTGGTTCAGTGTCCATGTCTGTTTCTCCCACTGCATAGGGAGCTCTGCAAATAGCAGCACAGGGCCTGGCAGGAAGCGGGCTTAGTGTGTATCTGTGGATTTGTCGTGCTATCTTCCTACTTTCTGCTCCTCGGTACCTCAGTTGTCATGGCATGTGGCACACAGCAGGCAGTCAGTGGACACTGAAGTGAATTGACTGGATCCTTTCCATGCCTGTTGTCACCACACACAAACACACACACACAGCCACCAATGTGAGCTTCTCACAGTGACAGGCTTTAGAAATGCCACTCATGTTTTCTCTCTTTTACTGCCCTCAAAAGGGCAGAACCCAGCTCTTTCTTGATGACTGTAGTTTGGACAATCTTTGCTGAGGTGATTTTGCTTATAAAGTATGTTAAATTTTGTATGTTTTCCTGGAAAAGATGAAAGACAGTTCTCCTGGTTGTAGAATTCCAACTATAATTGCTCTAATTTTATATTATAAATACTAATTTGGATGACAAGTACTATATATTTTAAAATACTTTTATGCTCAAATTATCAGATGAACAATATTGATCAATGACAGTATCAAAGGGGTGGGTGATAATTTTGAACTGGCAATAAATTTTGCAGGTTGTTTATGTGATCAACAATATCTACTGAGTGCTTACTATGAGCTAAGCATGATTTTTCAGGCTCTGTGGAAGAAACAAAAATACCCAGATCTACTATGCAAACACTTACTGAGCATTTACCAAGGGCAGGCTCTGTGCTAGTAGAGAAAGAAAGCCTGGTGATAGGGGATGGCCCAAGCCCCATAGGAACTCTCAGTGCCCTTAGTGGGCAGAGGGCACATTTTTGGTTATGAGCTGTGTGCCTGAGACAGAGTGGAGGGGGCAGAGGGAGGGAAGGGTGGAGCCTTTCACAGATGAACACCGCTCTATGTTAGTTATCTATTGCTATGTGTCAATTTACCCCCAAACCTGGCTGCTTAGAACAAAGTTTCAGTCAGCTGGCTCCAAAGCAGAAACATCATCACAGAAGGGCATGGCACAGGACAGCTGCTGAGCTCATGGCTTCCAGGAAGCAGAAAGAGAGAGGAAGGAGCAGGGGACAAGAAATACCTTCCAGGGCTCACCCCGGTGACCTACTTCCTACAGTCAAGTTCCACCACCTCCCAATAGTTCTTCTGGCTGTCCATGGCTTAAACCATTGAGGAGATCAGAGCCCTCATGATTCAGTCACTTTCCAAAAGCCCCACCTCTGAACATTTCTGCACTGGGGACAAGCCTTCAACACAAGAGACTTTGGGACGTTCCAGATCCAAACCATAACAAGCAACAAACATGTTTTCTCACACGGGTCCTGAGGCTGAGGGTCAGGAATCAGGGGTGGCACAGCAGGCTGATTCTGCCTCAGGGTCTTTTATGGTGCTGCAGTCATCTGAGCCCTCCCCTGAGTGGTGTGGGTGGGCCTCCACTGCCCACTAGCCTCTCTGCAGGGTTGTCTGAGAGTCCTTAAGACACTGTAACTGGTTCCACCCAGAGCGAATGACTCTATTGCAGGGCAAGGGGAGGGAGGCCACAGTGACAGAGTCATTTCTATCATATGCTCTATTGTATTGGTCACACTGACCACCTTGGTACGGTGTGGGTGGAGATTATACAAAGGTGAGACAGATATTCCAGGAGATGGGAATCATTGAATCATTGAGACCATCTGGCTAGCTCACCCTCCTTTAACTGAGGAGAGAAGAAAATGCAGAAGGGCCCACCATATGGGCTACAGCCACATGGTAAGAGCTGGCCACACCCCTGGGCAGTGCTCATTTACAGAACTGCAAGATCCTTGCCAAATCTTCCTGGGTAACTAATGACTGAGATGGTTTACAAACCTAAATTCACAACATGAGATTCATAGTGTTACAATACCTACAAAATAATATAATACCTAGTTAACTCAATATATAAATATAATATTAAGATAATTGATACAGTTACACCTAACTTCTGCTTATTGTAGTAATAAACTAAAATTTGAGAACTTTAAAAACCAGTGTGCCCCAGCCACTTCTCAGTATTTATCCAAGAATATTAAAATTACTATAGCAGTACACATTTATAACACAAAACTCCACACTAGCCAAGTTATGCAACCAGCCTAGGTGTCCATCAATAGATGAATGGATAAAGAAAATATGGTGTATATACATGATGGAGTTTTATTCAGCCATAAAGAATGAAATTATGGCATTTGCAGGAAAATGAATGGAATTTGAGATCATTATGTTCAATGAAATAAGCCAGACTCAGAAAATGAAGGGTCATATGTTTTCTCTTGTATGTGGAAGCTAGAGAGGAAAAAAGTGGGGAGGGGAAGGGAGCTGAAATCTCAGGAGAATAGAGGGGAGACCACTGGAGAAGAGGAAGGGCAGCAGGGGGAGGGCGGGGAGGGCAAGAGGAGGTATTGGGCATAAAACTGACCAAATTACGTTGTTATATTGTGTGCTCATACACAGAGGTAACAACATGCTCCACTATTGTATATAACATAATGTGCCGATAAAAAATCAAGGTGAGATATTTTCTAATAACTGAAGTTTACATTGTGAAGGTTACACATCGTTTGAGCTAGTTGTATGTTGTAGCCTACTGGGTGGCACACCTGACTAATATAAGTGAACTAATGACTAAATTTAACATTTTTCTTTCAGGTGTGCTTTGATTGTGCTGGCAAGCATAACCCATGGGGGTTTCTTTGCATTAATTGCTCGGAGTCATGCTTGTCACTTGGTGTTTGTTTTGGTGTCATCTGTAAATGAATCTCCCCTCACTGGGTGGGAGAGAATCCACTATTACATAGGGTCCATCACCTTTACGTGTTCTTTGGCATCACATAAAATGATCAGCTAATTGTAAGTAGTGGAGGTTGAAATCTTAGATCCCTAAGTAAACAGGGAAGATGAGTTATTTCTATTCAGGCACTATCTATAGTAGAGAGCTCATCAGAGATGAGAAGCGGTTTTATGGAGGACAGAGTCAGAGAGGAGGTTTTGAGGTGGCATTTCCTTCCCTTCAGCATCATCTTATAAGTGAGCATGAAGTACACAGTCATGGGAGAAGGTGGTTCAGGTATTGTGGGCTCCTCCTACACCCCATTCCAGGTGGAGAACTCATGTAAATGGTGGGGAAATGTGTTCATTAGCTTTTCATCATGGTGACCAAAATTCCTGATAAGAACACCTTAGAGGAGCCAAAGTTTACTTTGGCTCATGGTTTCAGAGGTTTCAGTCCCTGGTCTGCTGATTCCATTGCTCTAGGTCCAAGGTGAAGGGGCACAGTATGATAGAAGGGTATAGCAGAGAAAAGTGCCTTAGCTCATGGCAGCCAGGAAGCAGAGAGTGCACAAAATATAAACTCTAAATACATCCCCCGCCCGTGACCTAATTCCTCCACCACACCCTACCTACCTACAGTTATCACCCAGTATAGTAATCATTCCAAATTATTGATCTATCAAAAGTATTATTCCCTGGGTGAGGTAACACCTCTCTAATCTAATCATTTCCCCTCTGAACATTCCTGCATTGCATGACATGTGTGTTTGGGGGACACCTCACATCTAAAGCCTAACAGAAGCCTTCCTTGTATCAGGGTGTCACTTCCCACATAATCCTCCAGCTCTGGCTCCCAAGGACACTAATAGTACAAAGCCTCAGGAAATGATTTCTGTTTGATTTTTAGTGGCAATTTCAAATGTTGATAACATAAAGGTCTTTTACCTGGGCTACACTGGTGCCTCCTGCCAATAAGTTATCTTCACTTCTCACGTCGTGGCTATTTCTTCTTTGGGACTTTGTCTGCACCAGAGAAAATCATCACCTCTGACCAGGCCCACGGTGGGAGGTGGAAAGGGCCTTTTTGTGAAGTATAATTCAAATAATAAATAATAAAACAATTGCTCTCTCCTCTAGCTGTCCAAGATGCTGAAAGGAAAGAAAGCCAAGGGGAGGAAGGTGGCCCTATACCCTGTTGTGGTCAACAAGCAGGAAGCCAAGAAAGTGGTGAACCCATTGTTTCAGAAGAGGCTGAAGAACTTGGGCAATGGATAGAACAGCCAGCCCAAAAGGGTCCTTACCCACTTTGTAAAATGGCCCTGCTGCATCCGGCTGCAGCAGTGAAGGGATATTCTCTAAAAGTTGCTAAAAATGCCTCTTGCGATTAACCAGTTCACCCAGGCTTTAGACTGCCAAACAGCCACCAGCTGCTTAAGCTTGCCCACATATAGTCCAGAGATGAAGCATAAGAAGCACAGGCTGTTGGCCAGGGCTGAGAAGGCTTCTGGCAATGGGGATGTCCCCACATAGAGACCACCGAGTCCTTCAAGCAGGGGTCAATACTGTCACCACCTTAGTGGAGAACAAGAAGGCTCAGCTCATAGTCATTTGCACATGACACAGATCCCCTTAAGCTGATTGTCTTCCTGCCCACTCTGTCACAAGATGGGAATTTCTTACTGCCTCATCAAGGGGAAGGCCAGGCTGGGACATTGGGTGCACAGGAAGACATGCACACTGTTGCCTTCACACAGGTTAAGTCAAAGACAAAGGAGCTCTGGCTAAGTTGGTGGAAGTTATCGGAACCAACTACAATGACAGATATGATGAGATCCATCACCACTGGGCAGGCAACGTTCTGGGTCCAAAATCTATGGCTCACATTTCAAAGCTGGAAAAGGCAAAGGCCTAAGAACTCTACACTAAACTGGGATAAAGATATGCTGTTAGATTTCGATACATTCATCCAGTGTCTTGAGCTGAAGGCAATAAACATGTTTGGGGGCAGTAGCAAGCACATGCCCCACAGTGTGAGAGCTCTAGAAACTCATTGTGTAACTTGCATTAAAAGGCTGTACTTAGCAGTAAAATACTTGGAAACCAAGTCCATATTTTGTGATTGACCAGTCACTGCCTTATTTAAGGTAGGGATGAATGTGAGTCTATAAAGCTTTTATTTATACTGATAATATATGATCTAGTAAAGTCAAGTCTCTTGAAATGAAATGTTAAAAAAGGATCCCAGCCAGGCTCAGGACTTGGAAGCAAGCAAGGCCTACATGCCACCTGCCACAGCCCTTGCCAGGCCCCTTCTGCAGGGTCCATTGAGTAGCCACGGCTCAAATCTCTACTGTTGCTGCCTTCTTCACTCAGCTCACTTATTTCCCTGTCACTTCTTTTTCCAGGGAAGGAGTCAGTGAGGCAAACTACTGGAATTGTGGCAAGCAGTTTTATATTACTTTATGACTTAAATAGTGACACAAAGTGATTATTCTACAGAAGCTTTTGTTCCAATAGGTTAACATCTAGGATAACTCATGATGAGACATTTTGTATGATAGCATGTCATGAGTCACTGTGGGCTAGGTGGACTGTTGCACATAGTGGCCTAATGAGGGGATAAGTCTGGTGTTGGGAATCTCCCATGGCACCTCCACAGGGATTAATCATGGATGCAGGTGAACCTCTCCCTCAAGCTCTGCCAGAGATCCCATGAAGCACCTGAGATGGGTGTGACCTGCCAAGATATCAACTTGCTGACTGCAAGACACCACAAAGCAAGACTCCACCCTGGAAATCCATTTTTAAATTGGATTATTTGGTTTTCTGTTGTCGAGGTTTAGGAGTTCTATATATTTTCTGGATATAATCCCTTGATCACATATGTGATTTGCAAATATCTTTCCTGTTCTTTGTGTTGCCTTTTGACTCTGTTGACAAGTTTTGCTTTGTTTTGGTGCCAGGGATGGAACCCAGCACTTTATTAACTATGTTTTTTAACCAGCAAACCAGGGGAAGACAGGAAAGTACAGAAATGGCCAGCTGCTTTGGACAGTGACCACTTCCAAAGTGGACCTAATTGAACTGGCCCCTGGCCCACTACCTTCAAAGGCTAGCATGCTTCACCTGCCCTGCTGGGAGGTCCATAAAAGTCTGCTGAAGAAGAGAAATGGCCAGCCTAACTCACAACAAAGTGAAGCCCACTGCCCAGTACATGACACATACTTGCACACACATAGCTTCTGAAGAACTCTGTGAGTGACTTACCCTTAACAAAGGTAGCCAAGGACAACCAGACACTTGAGGAAATCTGCCTTAACTTGCAAGACAGAAACCAGACAAACTTTGACTCAGAGAAGACAGGAAACAGAATACAAGTTTTTTTTTTTTAAATCAGATCTTCAGTGATTCACGAGACAAGAACACTGTACATTTTTCCTTCACCAGGAGATATTAAAATTGAGAAACAAATTAAAAACTGAAATGGAAAAGTCAGATAATAGAGGGAGGATATCCCAGAAGTAGAAGAATAACAAAAGATGTAGGAAAAAAGAGTTAGAAAATTCAATGATCATTCCAGAGGGTCCAACAAACAAATGATAGGCATTTCAGAAATTTAGAATAGAGAAAATGTAGGGGAGAAAATGATTAGACAATTTAAGATTTATTGGGACTGAAAGATAGGAGTTTCCAATTTGGAAAGGCTCATTCACTATTGAATCTAATGTGTGAAAAAACGCTCTGGAACTTTCAGAAAACAAAGAAAAAATAGGTGTTTGTTTTGTTTTTGCAGTGCTAAGGATGAATGCAGGGACTGCATATCAGCAAATGTTCTTCAGCTGAGCTGCACCCCAGACTCAAGAATAGATTCTTAAATCCCCTAAATAAAAAAAACTGAAATTTCTTTTCCCACAGGTAGCCAAGCGTCAGGTCTTAAGTGTCACTGACAATTCAGAAAGGTCTTATATTTACTGTTACTGTTGTCACATAGAAAAGGTCACATGGCTCTTTATCCTGACCTACCCATTTAATTGATTGTGTAGGACCAGGGAAAGATTGAACAGGTTCTTCCTTAAGCCACAGAGATTTCCCAAAGTTCTCATCAGTTCTTAAGCCTGACCTCCTCTTTACATTTGTGTATTTTTCACTCCTACCTATGCAGAAGGGTTCTAAAAACACTTATACCATGCCCTGTGAATGTAGGGATTTCATTGATTACCAAAAAAGATTTTGAATGTTGATATTCTGAGGAAGGCTCACAACAGTTCAATTTCTGGTAACTAATACTGTCCAGAACCACAAGATGGCACTTTAGCTACAACAAAGGTGGTTAAATTCCATGGATGTTGGGGAACTGTGGATTGGTAGGAAAGACTCGTCAAGGCCCACATATGGCACTATTGATAGAAATGACAGCCCTCATTCTGATTCCATGCTATTTTCTAAAAATAGGTTCTTGATTTAGTACCATGTGACTTCAATATGTTAATAGGACACCAACACTACAGAAAAGTAAATCTGCAAATGGGTATTTTTTTACATGGTTGTTCTGGAAAACATTGTTTTTCCTTATAAACATTGTTCAAATGGAGAAATAAGCTGTGTTTTAAATCATGGAACAATTTTTTTCTATAAATCCCCAAGTAAATATTTCTCACTGCACTTTTCAAAATGATTTGGTTTGTCCCATTAACAGTCAAGAAACCCATGGTTCCTTATAGCCTGATTCAATTGAAAAGCGCTTAATTCGAGATCTCAAGGGTGACAGTAATTTAGGGGCACTCAGAAAGCACTCTGCTTTCACTGGTGAAAAGCAGAATTTTCTTGAACACAGTACAGTGCTGTGGTAATATAAGTAGCAATGTTCAATGTGCATTGGCTGGATTGTTCTTGGCAAAGATACCTTCTGTCTCTGAGGTCTAGCACATGGTCACTTGGTCCTGAAGAAACCCAGCAGTTAGCAGAGGATGCAGAAGGCCTTCAGGAAGCTTCCAGATTGGGAATTGAGCAGGTTGTCACCTCTCTATGTAAGTGGGACAGCAGAAGACCTGCAAGGCCTGGACCTACCTTTCTTTTCCTGCCACCCTGTCCTAGCATCAGAGACACAGAAAGCAATTTCATTACTAGATTATTGGTATAAGCTGGATATGAACAAGGAGAGACACATTTGCAAACTTCCCTTAGGTGATTATATAGTGTGCAAAAAATATGGTAAGAAACCATTGGGTTCTCTCACCAGAGCTAACAGGAGAGAAGTTGCTAGAGTAAAAGACACATCTGTCATCCCTCTTTCCTTGATTTGGCATCTTGAGCAATTATTTGACAAACTGTCCTATAGCACTTTAGACCTTCTGAAAGGCCCTAGTGGTAGGGGATTTCTATTAGTGGCTGGGGTCATTAGAGACAGAGCAAGTTGATTTCAGTATGAAGCACTTAATGTTGTGCACAGGAGGGGCAGAAACAAAGCCAGCATGTGGACTCTGCCCTGGGCCAGGTGTCTGTGTTTATGCTATTTAATCTCATCACCCTCCTGCAAGGGGTTACCCATCCATTACTGATAGATACTATGTCATAATGATTATCTGCTTTGTCCACTGTCACACAGGAAATAAAGAAAATGGTGAGAGTTCTACCCTGTAATGTTGTAAAATCTCAAATCCATCTGTCTTTGCTTTGGTCTTAAGTTTACTTCCAAAACCATACATCTTTTTATTTGATTTATAAGTGGACTAATATCCTTTGTTTGAAAACAGTACTTTTCTGACCTGGCCTGTTCATACCAATCAGCATAGGCACTAATAGGAAATGAACAAAGCTGGGGGCTCTGTTTATCTCAAGTGTAATGAAATATTATGAAAATATTAACTATTAATAATTATATTTACTTGAACAGCACATATATCATTATCTATTTTGCATTTTTCATAGCTGAGAATTTCAGCACATCTGCCACTTCCTCCTTGCAGCTTTCCTGATTTTTCCAGCTAAAAGCAAGTTTTCTGAGTTGACATAGATTTATCTATACATCATACAGCGCTTTATCATCTTCACCCTCAAATCATCTTTGTGGACATGCTGTGTCCTGCTACACTACAATGCTTTTGAGATTCAGTCTGATATTTATTGTCCCTATAGAACAGGAGCTTATTGCCTTGAAGAATTATCTCAAATATTCATTGAACGAATAAATTTTTCTCTCTACCACTCCTAATCTCTGACCTGAACAAAGTCCTTTATTAAAAAGGATAAAAACTTAAATATATCACAAATGAAATAAAAGGATGTGTGTATGTGTGTGTGTGTGTGTGTGTATATATATATACATAAATAAGTGCACACATATGCATGCCAAGCTTGGCTTTATGCATCATCACAGATTTGCAAAATTAATAAGAGCTGGATTAGTTAATTCATCTACCATTCATGTAAGACTCCACCAAAAGGTGTTTGTTTGCTATGGGACGGTTCCGGAGCACTAATGGAAATAAATCAGCACTACAGAATTAGGTTTCCTTGAAATCTTTCTTCTGATTTAGATGTGTTCTCCCGAGATGAAGTGCAAATATTTTTGTTCTTGTGTTGAAGCCAACATTCCATGGTTCAGAAGATTCCTCACAGCTAGGATCCTGAAGTACATGGGAATATCTGTGGCTGGCCCAACCCTCTGGATAGTGGTTCTTAAATATCTGTAAGGACCACAATCACACAGAGAACTTGGGGTGTCAGTTCTCTCTGCCCCACATTCTGATCCACTGTGCCTGGAGGTATGACCAAGAAACAGTCACTATGGTAAGTACCCCAGGTGATTGTAAAGCGGAGAGTCCCAGAACACTATGAGGAACACAATGCCATGTCTTGGAACGGCTCTGCACAAAGTTGAATTTCCTAGTGCATTGGGGACATAATTACTAATGGGCTATGAATAGTAGTAAGACCACAGGGAGTGCCTTAGTCTATAGAGCAAATAGGTCAAAACTGAACTGTTACACAGGAAAAGCCAGATTAATTTGTAGCACTTGTCATATTTCATTCATCATATAAATCTTAGTGACAAGGAGGTAAGTATTTGAAAATACATTGATCAAACCGTTGTTTATAAATTCATGATTTTCCTTTAAGGTAATGTTATGGTTTGGATGTGAGGTGTCCCCTGAAAGCTCACGTGTGAGACAATGCAAGAAGGTTCAGAGGAGAAATTATTGGGTTAGGAGTCTTAACCCAATTGGTGATTTAATCCGGGTAGGGATTACCTGAGTGGTTAACTGAAGTGGTAGGGTGTGGCTAGAGGAGGAGGGAACTAATTAGGGTGTGGCTTTGGTGTATACATTTGTCTCTGGACAGTGAAGTCTCTATTTGCTTCCTGATCACCTTGATGTGAGCTGCTTCCCTCTGCCATCCTCTCCAACCATGATGTTCAGCCTCACCTCAATCCCTAAGGAATGGAGCCCTCAAATAAACTCTTCCTCCTCTAGAATTGTGTTGGTTGGATCTTTAAAACAGGTGATGAAATGATTTGCATGATATAGAAGACAGTCCTTATTACCATAAAGGGAGTAGTTGAAGGCCAGATCAGATGCTGTGGAGAATACAATTAATATATTTCAAACTATATTTGTAGCCATCATGTACGACATAAGAAAAAATAAGTTTTATTAATTTAAGGCTACCCATCTGAAAGGCTGGAGTGCATGCCATAGAAGTGAACAAATCAAACAATTGAACAGGAATTCAAGCATTAGTTTATCTAACTTATTCATTTGTTGTAAAGATCAGAGTTGGTGATGACTGAATCACAAATTAGCAGTGCTAAGGAACTTCAAGTGGTCTTTGAACTGATGGATCATGACCATCCAGGGATTTGCCAAAGGACTGACTTATAGGTCCTGCTACAGTAAATGCCAGGTCCCTGGACACAGCCTGAGACCTCTTCTCCCAAACTGGGATAAACTTAATATTATTTCTTTCAGAAACATCTTAACATTCTTCTTCCACCAGTATTCTCTTGCAGTTAACTACTGTCCTATAAAATGAGCAAAAATGAAAATGTACAGAGTAGTCATAGGGATTTTCACTGGGAACTTGAGCTATCTCCTTTGCTTAGTTTTCAACCCTTTTTTTAAAACATTATTTTTTTAGTTGTAGGTGGACATAATACCTTTATTCCATTTTTATGTGGTGCTAAGGATCGGACCCAGCGGCTCACGCATGCTAGGCCAGTGCTCTCCCTCTGAGCCACAACCCCAGCCCCTCAACCCTTTTTTTTTTTTCTATGATGAGCTTCAAAGGATTGGCCCAGGACCAGATGCTGTTATATAAGCAAGGCTTTCAACTGTTGTTATTGAATGAAAGGTTGCCACTTCTATCCAAAAGTACTTTGAGAAAACTGACAACTTTCATTTTCACATAGTTAAAAGCTAATCCAGGGGACACCAGAGATTCAGTTATCTAGACAGAGAATTTTCTCATGGACATGAATACACTAAAATTCATACCTCCAAGTTTTGCTTTATGTGCAAAAATAAAGTACATAAAGCAAAGAACCATGCCATGTCTTTCTCATTGCTTCTGGCATGTGATCCACTGCTCAGTGCTCTTTAAAGGGTACTGGTCAGGACTGACAGAAACAAGAATGTTTTTAAAGAAATATAACCAGGGGCTGAGGTTGTGGCTCAGTGGTAGAGTGTTTGCCTAGTGCACGTAAGGCACTGGGTTTGATCCTCAGCACCACATAAAATAAACAAATAAAACTAGTAGTATAAAAAGTCAACTTTTAAAAATCTTAAGCTAAACAAACAGGATGATGCTAAAAATATTTAAAGTTGTATTAGCTACTTACAAAGAAGAGGAGGTAGCTCTCTAAAAATCTCCTTCTTAATAGAAAAAAATTAAAATTTGAATTCCTGAGTTAATTTCTTTTTGAGAACTAGTCCTAAATATTAGGAAAACAGACTTATTGTCGGGGCTTACAAAATGATTTGTAAGAATTTCATTTGTTCTCTAAATGTCTGAGGTAAGAAACATGGAATACTGGTCACAGTGCAGGTTATGGGCTTTTCTGATGGTTTCTTTCCAGTTTACTAGTCAGATATTGCGTATACCTTTTTCTATGGCTATTCCATTTCAACTAAAGGACCATAATGGCTCAGAATGGCAGCTCTGGGGAGGCCAGATTTAATTCTTGGTTCTGACCAAGTGACTTTAAACTATTCCCTTTTCTTTCTTAGTTTCCTTGGAGTTAAAACAGACTAACTGCACATATGTCACAGTTGTTACAAGGTCTGAGTTGGAAAATACTCATTAATGAATTTAATAGTTCTGCCCAGAATGAGGCAGTTAGTTAACACTTAATACATATTGGTTGCTGCCACTGTCATCATTGTTATCATCAAATCATAAGTAATACAAATGACAACACTATTTTTAAGAGTCTATTCATGTTCATTCAGAGATGTGTTATTAGTAACTAAGATTATCCAAGGTAAATCTTGCTTTAATTCTTTTGGTGATCATCTGGTTAATAAACTTGTTAGAAAAAGGGACAGGCTCTGTAAAAAGATTTCTTCTGATGTCATATATAATACATATAATCACAGTGTCCCACAATGGGGGAAGCAGAAGAAATCTTATCACAGGGCTTTGTCTTCACAGAAGACTAAAATCCAGAGAAAGGAGATTTCATGAAGTAGAGAAGGAAAGCAAGAATTGGAATTGTTGGCTAAGGATATACTGAGTGTTAGAGTGCTGGCCTAACATACACAGCATGTGCAAGGCCCTGGGGTCAGTCCCCAGGCACCCCCCTCAATAAGTCTTATTACTTGCCTCAGTAATTAGATGAAGCAAATAAGTCAGAGTCAGTCAAATCTCTTTGTGGAACTGGGGTGAGGGACCTCTCAATGGGCAGAACAACATGAGCGCCTGCTGGTTCACTCTTTAATACTATATTATCAAGTGCCCAGTCTGGGTTAGGAATGGAAGAGACAAAGATGATTAAGCCATAGGTCCTGTCCTCAAAGAGTTTCTAGTCACCTAAGAGCCATCAAGTCTACTCTGCAGACAAAGGAGACCAGAAACAGAGCAACTGAGAATAATTTGAAATCCATAACAAGTGTTTCATTCAACTGAGAGGAACAGCAGCCCTAAGTTTTAGGCAGCATATACTAAATTTACTTTCTTTCTTTTAATCAAACCCATAAAACTGAAACTGCACAATGCTGGAGCCTGCATGTGAGGAGCTCTGGGGATTTGACTCGAAGCATCGTGTGAGCCTTTCGAATGCTGGACACATTCATATTCTGTTTGTGGATGATCTGTGCCATTGTCACTTTACTAGTAAAGAAGACAAAAAATTGACAGCTGTGGAAGCCATCAACCTAACACTATCGATATTTCACTCTCTGAGGCTGAAAAACAATGCAGCTGAACATACTGTTTTATTCACTTGAGATCACATATCAGGGCATCATCATCATGAGCTGAGCACACATTCTGGCTGGTTCCAGGTCAATGGCCATCCTGCCTAGCTCCAGGGTATGATAGTAACAATGCAGAAGGCATTTTTCCAAGGCAGTTTTGTTTTTTCACTGTCACCACTATTTTTCACTGTCACCACTGTCAGCACCAGTGCTAGAAGATTCCAGGTGGCACAACTCAAATGTAGCTTTGTGCATTCCCATGACCTCAGGCATAAATATTCTCTTGCTGTCAGCTGAACAGCATAGCTCTCCTAGCCACGCCAGGCCTATCAGTCTAGTGAGAAAATGCTTGACAACAAGTCCTGTGATCAGTGATCATGGAGTAGTTCAGTGCTCTGAGGCCAACTACTGATTAAAACAGAGGGTAGTGACAAGAGTTCAAAAACTGTCCAGGTATCTTCTGCCCACAAATACTTAAACATTTTTTTTTGTGTGTGTGATAAGATAAATGTAGTGCTGGGGACTTTGGTGTATGCCTGTAATTCCAGTTGCTCAGGAGGCTGAGGCAGGAAGATTACAAGCTCAAAAACAGTGTCTGAGGGCTGGGATGTGGTTCAAGCGGTAGCGTGCTCGCCTGGCATGCGTGCAGTCTGGGTTTGATCCTCAGCACCACATACAAACAAAGATGTTGTGTCTGCCGAAAAAACTAAAAAAAAAAAAAAAATTCTCTCTCCCTCTTAAAAAAAAAAACAACCAGTGTTAGCAATTTAGTGAGGCCCTAAGCAACTTAGTGAGATCCTGTCTTAAAATTTCAGAAAGGGCTGGGGATGTGGCTCACTGATTAAGCTTCCCTAGGATCAATCCCTGGTACAAAAAAAAAATAAATCTACGCGCACGTGTGCATGCACACACACACACACACACACACACACACAATGTAAAATTTACTATTTCAACCATTTTAAGTAAAAACTTCAGTATATTCAAGTAATTATAGAACTGTTACCACCTCTATCTCCAGAAATTTTCATCATTCTAATTCTGTACCTATTAAACACTAACTCTTCATTTCCTCCAGCCCAAGCCTGGCAAACACATTTCTACTTTCTGTCTATGAATCTGAATAGTCCAGGTGCCTTTTATAAGTGGAATCACACAGAACTTAACCTTTTGTGACTGGTTTACTTCACTTATCATAATGTTCTTAAGTGTCAGAATATCCTTCCTTTTAAGGTTGAAAGCTATCCCGTTGGGTGCATACCATATTTTGTTTATACATTCATCTGTCAAAGGTCCCATGGGTCACTTCATCTTTTGGCTGCTGTGATAATGCAGTTATGAACACGGGTGTACAAATAGCTCATTAAAGCCCTGTTTTCAGTTCTTTTGGATGTATACCTAGAAAGACATTTTTGTAATTAAAAACAGTAGGGCTGCATTGGGAAGCCCTAATGTAGTATCATTTTCATCATGTGCACACCTAAAAATGGGAAAGGAGATTTCATGAAGCCAGAGAAATAAGTTCAACAGACTATGTTTGCCAATTCACAAAATTAACTAAGTAAGTGATTTCTTGGCTAACAGTAGAATCCTCAAGTCATAATAGAAAACATTTTAGAATAAAAAAATCTAATTTGTTTTTCTACATTCTGCTTAGTTTCTCTCTTAATTTATGGATCTTTCATTAGGACTAATTTGTTTACTTTAACTTGATTTGTTATTTGTTCAGAGCTCCAGTTAAATTGTTTTAAGTCCTTCACATATTATTCCTAAAATTAGCAGTACAACATCTGAAAGAGAAATGATTGCTGAGCGACTTCGATTAAACTAAAAAATGCCAAAACAGATGCAATGATAATTAAAGACATTTTGGAGAATTTAAAATTTTATAAATCATAGAACACATGGCATTTGAAAAATCAGTCTTGCGTTAGGAAAAGGACCTAAAAATCAATGAAGTGTGTTACACTGCACATAATCAGATCTATAACTTTGACCTTTGAAACTGTGAACTAGTTAATGGTGCTCATTAATCAACCAGACTTCCAAGAGTGAGTTTCTTCCTCCACATAATATATTATACTTTTACTTAGATATGTTTAACTTCACTTAAATTTGGATGCTGCTACTGTTCTTTACATCAACTGTCAACTATAAAATAAAAATGTGCACAGGATATGTACTGTTTATTTATGTTGCATTCCTTTGGTAAAATATTGTATTTGGCAGAATTTCCTTGAGTATATGGTACCATGGCTGTGGAGGGCAGAGAACATTTCATACTAATTACAGCATAACAGAACCTGAGCCTTACCACTGGCAAGCTCAGGCCTGGTGAGTGTCCTTCCTTGAGGGGTTATCAACAAACTTGACTTAATCTTTACAGAATCAGGCTTGTACCCTGAAGTTTCCATTAGAAAAAAAATAACAATTTTGAGTTTTAGGGAAAAGTTGTGGGACACAGTTGTTTGGAAATTCAAATAAACAATGTCACTAAAGTCTAAGCACCTGCAAGAAATTAGGACATCCTGAAGCTAAGCCTGTTCACCTCAGGCTCCCAAGCAGGCACGTCTTGACCTGAGCTCAGGAGTGGGCTGTGGCAGCACACAGGCAGACTGGAAAGTGCTGCAACTCTCTGAGAGAGGGTGGCAGGGCTATGGTCCTATTTGTGTTAGATGTATGGTAGTGATGAACACTGGTTTACTTCAGCCAAAAGCAGCAAAGAACCAAGTAGGGTCACAAGGCTGTGAACTGGACAGACACTGGACAACTCAAGAAATTTCACAGCCCTGGAAACTGTTTAAATTATCTTCTTCAAAGACAGGTTACAAAGATGGGGTTAGGCTGTTATCCCTTGGTATTAGTGGGGGTTGGTTCCAGGGGTCTCTGTGGATGTTCAAGTCTTTTATGTAAAATTGCAGAGTATCTGTATATAATATACATTTTCCCATATATTTTAAATTATCAGATGACTTAGAATACCTAATACATTGCAAAGGCTGTGACTAGTTGTTACTAGTTTGTTTAGGGAATACTGACCAGAAAAAAATCTGTACATATTTAGGACAGATGCAATCTTTTTCCTAATGTTTTTGGTCTTCAGATGATTGAATTCATAGATCTGGAACCTGTGGAAATGGAGAGGTGACTGCATAGGGAAACAGACTATTGCCTTAGTCTTAAATGATAGCAGATTGATAAATCACTCCTTCTCTAAGGCAGCAAAAAAGATTATGTGAAGAAATTCATATTCAGGTGTTAGCAAATGCCTGCCCTTGCATGAGTCCCAGGTTTCCTGCCTTCTCACATGGGCTGGAGGCAGCAGGTGGCCCTAGGCACTCAGGTCTCTGAATAATCCCAAAGAAGGAGAGCCTAGATGGTTGGCTTCCCTCCTGGAACCATCCACAGGAACCAGCACCATGAGGGGCGGCCCATACTCTTTCCTCTCTAGAGGGTTGTTTTCAAAAACTATAAGGATGATTCAAGGAACAGGGTTAAAGAAATTAACCTTCTGAGAGAAAGTGGCCTAATAGGACTATCTGAGGCTCAAGAGTCCAAAGGATTCCAGCTTGAACCAGACAAAGATTCAGGAATCCACAGAAATTCGAAGTGCAGAATGCAAGATTGAGTTCTGATGGTAAATGGGAGGTATCATCATTCACGACCACCTGGCCACATCACCCACAAGATAACCAGAGCTTAAATATCCTTGTGTTTCCAAGTAGGAACCACCTATTCACAAAGTAGGTTGCAGGCCAGTTGAGCTACCTGAAGACATTAGAGCACTAGTAAGTGTGTGGTAAGGAGCAAATGTGGATGAGGAAAGGGCCTACCACCTTCTCCTGGTTTAAGACCCACCTATGGCTAGAAACATAGGTAAAAAGAGATTTTTAAAATGTGGTCTTTTATATGTCTTGGCTCTGCTTATTTTAAAATAGAATCACAAACTGGTGACTGAATACCTATTTGGCCAACACTGTATCAAAAACTGATTAACTTCCAACAAATAAAATGAGAAGATTTAATCAAAGAAATCAAGATCTCTTCCCTCTTTCTAGGGGGGACAGGAACATATATGAAATTGCTGTATGTGAACTGAAGCCAGAAAGGGAATGTCTTCTCGACAAATGCTCTGCATCAGGACGTCACCTGTACTCAACTGGGTCATCCCTAGAGGCCTCATGTGGGCATTTATAACTATACCTTTTGAGACCTGTAGGACCAGAATCCTCACTTAACAAATTATAAAAGAAAAATCTTGACAGTTGTGACTCCAATACTACAGCATGCTGGCAGCATTTCAAATATTGTAGTCTTAAAGCAATGGTACACTGTGACAAGCTGATGATGGTACTGTGTTTTCAGCCAACGACTACAGAAAGATCCTGAGTTTTACAGAACAAGGGGCACCTGTGAGTTTTACTCTCAGGAATCACTGCAGTAGGGTGGTTAAGGACTTAGACACATTTGTATTTAATCCTGCTTCTACGTAAAACAGCCCATTTTAGTGTTATTCTAACAGCTAAATGAAGTAACGTGAAAGTACTCCAGAATGTTTCAGGTATGCTCAAACGACCTTTTCTCACCGAGCAAAAATAAAAGAGCAGCTGGCAACCTTTCCCAAAGGTGATCTGTTTGCCTTTTCCCACTTAGGAGCTCCTTTTCTATCTCTTAGGGTGAGATACTAAGGGTCAAAGGGCGGTGAACAAGCTGCTCCAACACCTGGCCATTTAGGAGGCGGAGCGGGAACCCTGTCACTGGAAATAAACCTGTCCCGCCCTCCCACTTCAGCAGCTCCCTTTCTGGAGACACCTGCCAGGTTAAACGAAGAGAGAAACTGGATTAACCGCAGGCACTGAGCTCCCCGAGCCCGGCATTAAGGCGTCCAGAAAACTGGGTCCACGGACTCACCGGCGAATAAGCCGAGGAGGACAGCAGAGGACCCACGGAAGGGGAAGGTAGTGCGCCTTTTCCTACCTCCCAGGAGCCGGCGGAGCCAGGAGTGGACGCCGCGGCTTGCACCCCACTATCTCGCCTTACCCCAAGTTAAATTAAAGAAATTTCAAGAAAAGGAAGGAAAAGAATAGCGTCGGGTCAGGAAAGCACCCTCCCGCCGCCAGCTCGCGGAATACCGAATCCGCGCTTCGGGCAAACTGAAGAATGGCGGCGCCGGATGATGACGTCAAGCCGGGAGCAACGAGATTGCCGGCTCCCAGCCTGGCTAGAGTGGCCTTTGAGCAGAGGTTCCCGCCAGCCAGCCACTGTGCGCTTTGAGACCCCCTTAGTCCGAGTGGGCGTAGGAATCTACAGACTCAGCCACACAGTGCCCAGTCCGAGTTCTTGGGTAGCCCATAGGGTGAGGGGACTTGAGTAGCCTCGCTCTGTAAATCCGGACACACACCAGATCCCTGTGGTTTTCCTGGTTTGGGGAGGGCGGGTGAAGGCGGCTCTTTGTGGCTCAGATGGCAGCACAGGGAGGGAACGCTGCCTGGGAATCCCGGGCAGGTGGGTTATCTGGGGGACTCCAGGTTAGGGAGTTGTGGCCGTGGACTGCCGGGCCGCTGTCTTCCCCGAAGCTGAAGTTCGGCGTGATGACACGCTGCGGATTTGTGAATCAAGTCCTGGGACTCAGTGGGTCCTGTAGTTCGTCGAGCATTCCTTCCTCTTTTCTGAATAAAAACACTGTTTTCAGGGGGGCGGTTGAAGAGAATGAAATAGCAGCCGGGAGCGTGGACTGTAGAACAATATAAGTAGTATTTATTAATATTTTTTTAAAACCTAGAAGCAATTAAATTTGCATTAAGTTCTCTGCTAAAAGAGAATACAGTCCCCGTCGCTGATTATAAAGTCTGCTGTGCTGTACTGCATCCTGGGTAGAAGAATCCTTTGCAAAATCGTGTCCCTTTGCAATTTCCTCCCTTGCAGTTTTCCCCGGGAGAGGCTTGGCCAATGAGAAGCCGAGCAGCAGTAATCCTCAATTGGAATTATACTGTGGAAAAAAAGGACTGACCCAAACGAAAAGGAATTTTTGCTCTTACTCCCATACATGTCCCTAAAAAGAAAGCTAGGCGCACACTATACCTTGTTCTCTACACTAAGAATACAGGGAGCTAGTAAGAATACAGGGAGTAAGAATCCAGTAAGAATACAGGGAGCTAAGGAAAAGATAATTTTGCAGATTCTTGCCCTTAAGTGCGAATGTGAATAATGATGACTGCCTGGACGATTGCAGCTTTTTTTAGAATCAAAGAATCATTGAGGTTTAATTGTAAATTCATATAGTTAATGTAACTTAAATGTAAATTAAACTTACAAATTGAGACCAAATTAGAATGATTTATTTTGGAAATATATTTTGTTAATGTAATGGAAGGAGAAGAAATGAGCTTTTTAGCTGAGTGAAGCAATAAAACAGAAGAAGCAGGGGAAAAAAGTAGCCATTGTCAGATAATAGGGAATGTTTAAGGGGTACAGATTTTCAGGGATAATTTTAAAATTTTAAATGATGGGTGGTGATGTTTACATAACACTGCAGATGTACTAATGCCACTAAATAGGACACTTAAGTTGGTCAAAATGCTTAATTTTATGTATATCTTACTACAATAAACAATTTAAAAGCTATTTTAGAAAAAAGTAGTCTGACTAGGTAACTAAAAACGAAAAAGGTAATCACAGACAAAAATGATCTAGAACCGTCAAGATAAGGTTATATACAATAAGGCAAGAAAGAAGGTAATTCTTTTAAAGCTGTCCATGAAAATATCACAGTAAAATACATTAGTATTTAAATTATAAAACATTTTTATAATTCAGTGCATTAATTTTTATTAATTCAGTAATTAATATACTGTACCCCATTAGGTGCTCTAATATTTTGAGCTTGATAATATAGCTATTATGCCTATTTAACACAAAATTAATTATGATTTAATTTAAAAATTATGATTTAATTAAAAAACCTGGGTAGTTTCACTTTTGGTGATAAATTCAGAGGGGTTCTTGATAGAAGTTATCAGCAAAAATGAGACTACCCAGGTTTTTTTTATTAAATCATAATTTTTAAAATTAAATCATAATTAATTTTATTTGAAAGTTATAAATTTATATATGTATATGTGTCTATTAGTCAAGTTTTTTAAATTATGATAGTACTTTCTCCTAGTCCTTTTTTCTATTAAATCTGTCACATTCTGAAAGAGGAAAATATTGTTGAGTGAAAAAAGTTAGAGATCAGGATACAGCATGATTCCATTTACACTACGTCTCTGTGTATGCACATTCTGTATGAGAGTTCTAAAGTATCTACAAACTGTGAGCAATGCCTATCTCTAGGAAAAGCAGGGCCAGCAGTTGACTTCCTTCCTGAGAAATTGACTCATTGAGGTAAACAAATGAACATTATATGCTGTGTAATTGGAAAAGTGTGGAGAATCATAAGTTGTACTGAGATATGAAAGCTGCACTATTTCTTCTCACTGGTAAATGCCTCTTCCCTGCCATCAGACACAGCCTTTGAAATTTCAAATTCTTAACTCCTACCAACTTCTCAAGGGGAAATTTGAAAATGCCTATAAAGAATTTTAAATGCACATATTTTTTTTTGTATTTACTTAAAGAGGTATGCTTCATTTGAGGAAAATCTCAAAGATATACATGAAATCCTTAATTTGGGTAGAATTAATGTGGGATTAGACGATGGAGTAGTTATGGAACTTTCATTATTAATGAACTTATATATCTTTTATAATTAGAAAAGTCTTACTCTCAAGTTGCTCTTAAATAGGAAAAACTGTTTACTGTACCCATTAAATACCTCTGAACCTTTATACCAAGAAGTAAGATCATATACTTACACTCTGGTAGTTTCCAATTCTGTTTAGAAGACAAGACTTGCAAATAAATCAATTCAGGAAAAAAACTAAGACAGCCTACTTTAAGTTCTAAATTGGCTGTGCTCAAATACATACGGCCAAAATGCAAAATGTGGTGGTGGATATTGTCTAAAAGAAAAGGTCAATTTCAGGGAAGTAACATTTAACATGGCAGCACGGAATTCATAGGACCAAATGGGAGAGAAGGACTTTCTGGGAGGAAAAGACTTAAACTAATAAACATTTAACAGTGGGAGCAATCAGTTTGTGTGTGAATGTTAAGAGTCATGGTTGGGGGCTGGGGCTGTAGCTTAGTGGTAGAGCGCTTGCCTAGCATGTGTGAGGAACTGGGTTTGATCCTTAGGATCACATAAAAATAAATAAATAAAATAAAGGCATTCTGTCCATCTACAACTACAAAAAAAAAAATTTTAAAAAGAGTCATGGATGGAAACAAAGACCAGAGTTTTAACCAAGGATTTTAATGCCAAATTTTGTGCTCATTACACTATTACGTTAAGTAATTACCAATTTTTTTGTGTGTACATTTATGGAGCCAGGCACTTTTTCTTGTGTTATTTCTACTCCTTATGACAGTACTATACACATATATTAACAAGGAAACAGCTTCATTTACCCTAGATCTGTGAACAGAGCAACCTGAGATAGGGATCTGAGCCTAGATCTAATCCCAAAACCTATATTTTTCTCAAGACTTAACTCTAAAATAAGTGTATATTTTTAAAAAAGACCAACACCCAATGACAGGTAACATTCTAATTATTATAAACATTAGAATTATTGAGCAACTTTTTGTCCTCATGCTAGATTTTGAGGTAAGACAGGGTGTACTGGGGACTACCACCATTAGGAAATAACCTGCCACAGGAAACTCTAGGTGTGTGGTTTCCCCTTGCACTTTTGAGTTTCATTTACCACTGGGGTGGTAGGATCTAGGAAAAAAAGGACCAAGGGATAGCAAAAGTCTGTCCTTCCTATTGCCTTGGCAAAAGGAAATTTGCTGCACGCTCTCCAGTCAACCACATTATGATGCTGGATTGCAGATTTGGCTAGTTCAGGATCTGGGTCCTTGCCACTCCATTTCTATTGTGTAGTTTCAATGGATTGAAAGATTTATAGGCAAAACTTGGCAAAAAAAAAAAAAGGTAGGGTAGGTGGGGAGCTCCTGCACTGGGAAAGGAATGGAACTGAGGATAAAAAATAGAGGGGAGATGGCATTTTGTATATATTTGGGGACTCAAATGTTGTGAGGAAAAGAGGAATTTACATAAAAACTATGGCTATGCTATATTCATTGTAGGATGGAGGCAGTTTTCATCCATTTATATTGATATTTTGCTCTTTATTTCAACAAGAATTACTTTATAGGAATTACTTTTGTTTATTTAGTTTTTACAGTGCTAGGGACTGAAATCAAGGTCTTACTAGTGCTAAATAAGCACTCTGTTGCTAAGCTGTGCTCTAGCTCTCAACACAAATCTTATGAGAGCTTACTCTCTGTCAGGCTCTGATACAATATTATTGGATCATGCAGTATTATCAAATCATTATGACAGGTACTATATTGCTATGGATTCAATATGGTTTCACTTTTATCATTTCAAGGGAGCTATAGATGGTAATGTTATCTTTGACCTCATTCTCTTCTGCCATCTGTATCTCTGATATGAGTCACTTTCAGGGAAGGATCCAATTCTAGAGTCACAGTGACTGCATCTGCTGGAATCTCTTCATCTTTCTCACCATGCAAGGGGCTCCCTTTGATTCTAAATCTACTCTGTAAAAAAATTCAACGCAGCCACTTCTGGACTTTTCAAGCCCCAAGATCCTGAATTTAGACACAAACCTCTGTGTCTCTATTCTTCCCACTTGGCCTGGGCTCAAGTGTGCTATTTAAATGCTGTTCTCCCCAGCAGGATGGACACTTGGGAAACCTCAGCAGGAACCTTTCTCATAAAACGCAGAGACCCTCCTTGACCCCTCTTCCAGTGGCTTCCAATCATTCCCTCACTTTGAGGTGTTCTTACGCTGCTCCAAACTCACAAAAACGTGTTTTTTGGTGAAGACTCATAGCCATTGGTGTCATTTTATCATATTTTCAAAAGTCTTGTAAGCTCCTAGAGGAGGAGGCTACAATTTATTCATTTTTGTTTCTCAAGACTTGTAATGAAGTGGGCTATGAAGTGCATATGCATGAAATCATAATATAATCCAAAAGGCATTTCTATTTTGTTTTGGGATACATTTCACATAATATGTGCTGGTAAGGGGGAAGCCAACTGCATTTTACAAGTGTGCTTTGCATAACTAAAATTTAATTTAGACTTATTTTTGAGTCATTTCTTGAATATAACAGCTAAAAGAAGAGGAAAGTATCAAGAAAAAGTTTTGTGATTAAAAGGTGCCAGTCAGAATTTAAGTTTGTTCTGGATGACCCACAACAAATAATGAACCTGGAGGGAATCTAAGGCTGTATCTTTCCCTCCTCTACCCCTTCTCTCAACTCTATCTCTCACTTCTTATTCCTCTTTTCTCCAACCTTGCTACTATGTGAGATGTGTGTGTTTACTTACTTATTAATTTAATAAATATTTTGAGTGCCTACTCTGTGCCAGGTAATGCCTGACTGTAACTCAAACTATACAATCTATTGTTCCCTAATGAGACATTTCTTAATGAAACAAATTTTTCTTCTGTAATTTATATACAATCTAAGAGAATATGGAAAAAAGTTATTTTTTTCCCTAAGCAGCAATTTAATGGGAATTAGGTGAAAATCCAAGAATGAAATGATCATTTAATGGGCCTCTGTTTTTACTAGCTGGTATTAGTTATATTATATACTCTGCTCTAGACATATTACTTTTTAAATGGTTATCATCTACTCATCTCCAGATATATTAAAGAAAGAACTAAGTTGACTGGAGCAATTTCAAACCCCAAATGTCTTTTCATCCTTGCTCCATAAGACAAATTAGATTTGCAAGCATCCAGACCTCAAATCTATTTGCTCTTTAATAATTTAAGCACTGAAAGGTCAAGCAGCTCTTTTCTATCCCCCTTTATCAAAGTCCAAGTGATAATGAAAAATAGCTAAATCCTCTCTGCTGCCCAACTGCCATACATAGATGTCTCCCTGATGAAAATTAGCATGTTATTAGCATCCAGGTCAATGGTACCTTGACTGAACTGTGTGACTGGTGTGTTTTACATCTGTACGAATAACATAATTTCACTAATCAATTTCATAAAAATCTTCCCATCAAAATAATAATCTCAAAACTAGCTTTGAAAATCTTACTGTCTGGTTTTTCTAAAAATATTTTTTTTAAAAAAAGACAAATTCTCAAGGATAGAAAGCAAATCAGAAATTTCTGCCTTAGTGAGCTGAATTAAAATTCTATTATCCTTTTAATGTATTACTAAAGCTCTTTTGTTTATTAAAGTTGCACCATTCCAAATGCTGGTCTACCACTATTCTGGAATTTAAGGTAACAAAATCTTCCCACTGCTTTTGCAATATTAAAGTACAACCCATAGTAAAGATGAATCTGTCAAAAATGTAACATCACTTCTATCAGAACTTGCCAATGGAATAAAATTGAATTTAAAGTTTAATTTATGCTAGGCTTTTCTACAACAAAACTCTAAGGCCTTTACAAGGAGAATAAGAAATCTGCATTTATATAGCATAGCACCTGAAGTATAACCTAGAAAAGAACATCTGAACATCTTTTATGTACTTTTTAAACTTGAAAGTTCAAATGTGATAAAATGTTTGTAGGTTTTTTTTTTCTGACTTTGAGGTCTTTGAGAGGAAGCCTGCAGTAGGTCTGAAGTTGACTTAATTTTTTTTTTAAGAGAGAGTGAGAGAGGAGAGAGAGAGATAGAGAGAATTTTTAATATTTATTTTTTAGTTCTCGGCAGACACAACATCTTTGTTGGTATGTGGTGCTGAGGATCGAACCCGGGCCGCATGCGTGCCAGGCGAGCGTGCTACCGCTTGAGCCACATCCCCAGCCCCTTGACTTAATTTTTTAATCTTAATTCATTGCAAGACTAAATCCTTAGTTAAGTCCATTTTTCTTATCCATTTATTCTATTTCTTATTAAACATTAGTGCATCACCAAAACTGGTTAACAGAAGAAGGGACAAGGAGAAAAGGAGAGAAGGAGAAATGCAATTATTCTTCCATTGCTGCTTTTGCTATTCCTTTAAAATAGTCACTAAAGATCATTTCAGGGATTTTAAATATTGCTTATTTCATGGGACCTAAGAGTGACTTTTGATTTGTTTTGCAATTTTTGATACAAGCCATATATCCTATAATGTATTAAAAAGAAGAGAAATGAGTATTGATAATATTTCTTAAGACTAATTTACAGGAGATGTGAGAAAATCCAAATGTTAATTACATGCAAAATAAACATAACTAAAGGGTCTCACCATGTAACCACACAGAATTTCTGCTCTCCCTGTTTTTGTTGAGATGTAGCCCTTTCCTGAATCTGTCAACATTTACTGAAATGGTACCCAAATACACCAAACAACCTGGTAAGACTTAAGTTTTAAGAAGTATAACACCAGTTTAAAACTAGGTGAGAATTCAACATGCTGTCATCATGGCTAGGATCCCTCAGAGTTCTGCATGAAGCACTGGTGCTGAGAGCAGCTGACGTAACATTGCCTTGGTCATTAAATTATGAATGAAAACTGGTAACAAGTGTTACACAGACATTGATAACACACTGTCAGCGTGAACAGACCTGAAGAGTCTGTGCGAGCAACTTTAAATTCTCTTTGTCCTGCTGTGATCTTAAGGCTGGTCATAAACTACTGTGGAAGGGTTGCAGGCCACCACAAGCATATTTTATGTTCTCTCTGCCATAACTCATAACAAAGAGCTTTCCTGGCATCAATAAGTCACTATTGCTCTGGAAGTATGTGCGTGTGCACGTGTGCACATGCAAGCATGCAGTTTAATACCCTGCTGCTCTGCTAGTTAGTGATAAAATCTGCTATAATAAGATATTAATTACAGCTGAAAGGTTGGGTGATAAATATGAACTCAATTACCATCCCATATTGTGAACAAAGGGCAGGGAGAAAAAAATCCTTTAGTTATAGAGATTTGGAATTAAAAAAAAACACACACTTACCACATTAGACTCAGGCCTAGAAGCTCTGCAAAAGGCCACCTGTCATTAATCTTCACAAGAGGCACCACATTTTGAGTAAATTAGTCCTAGATAATAACATCTTTAAGAGGGATTTCTCCTGCTTCAAACAATGAAGACATTTTCCTTTGTACTTCCTGTTTCACCTATTTGTTATAATTTAACCTAGAATTTTATAACAAACACGTTTATAAAAATGACAGTTCAAGGTCAGTTACTAATATGAAAGTATGTTCCCTTTAATAGCCTTAGTGATAGGAATAGAATATAATCCAAGCCACACCAAATCAAATTGCTCCTAATCCAAGCATCCTTTCAAAAGGTTCTAGATTGTGGAATATTTTGGATTTTTTGATTAGGGATATTCAACTGACAAAGTCTATACAAATATCCCCAAATGTAACAAAATCCAAAATCTGAAATATTTTGGGTGCTAAGTATTTTGGATATGGGATATTCAACTTGTATCTTTTTTTTCTTTTTTGGTTCTTTTTAGTTATACATGACAGTAGAAATCATTTTGTTATAACTGTACAAGCACGGAATAGATGTTAGTCTAGTTAGGACCCCATTCTTATGGATGTATAATGATGGTAAGATTAACCATGTTGTATTTACATATGTACATAGGAAAATTATTTCGAATTCATTCCAAAGTCTTTCCTATCACCTCTCCCTTCCCTTCCCCTATCACTTCTCCCTTTCTTTCATTTCCCTTTGTCTGATTACACCTCATTCTAGTCAGAATGACAATTATCAAGAATACGAGTAACAGTAAGTGTTGGCAAGGATGTGGGGAATAGAGTACACTCGTACGTTGCTGGTGGGACTGCAGATTGGTGCAACCCCTCTGGCAAGCATTATGAAAATTCTTCAAAAAACTAGGAATAGAACCACCATTTGACCCAGTTACCCCACTCCTTGGTATGTATCAACATCTGTCTTTGCTCCTGTATGCTTGCTTTCTATCCAGTGCAGAAAAGCTTTACTGCTGCCGGGGTCAGGTGAGCTAGAAAACAGATGTGACCATCAAAGGAACAGATGCCCCCAACAGGAATGCCACTGAGGGAACACTGAAGTGGGAGGCTTCATCCACAGGTGCCAGGTGCTAGAGGTGCCAATAAATCATCAGCTGCCATGGAGGGTCTGGGTCTGTCCAGCTCTTGTACTGTGTGACTCCCAGTAGAAGATGGGACAAATTGGGACATCAATAAATTAGAATAAAATGATTTTCTTCTTGTTTTCTCCATCCTGCCTTCCTAAAGTATCCATCACATGTCAGGCCTTGTGGGAAGAATAAAAAGAGGTATCAGACACAGCCTGCCTCTGCCCTTGAGGAGCCCATTGGGAGGGTGTTACAAATAGCTCACACCAATGAAGAACTATTGTTGTGACAAGCAGCCGGGAAGGGTTTGTACAAAGCACAAACCCTGTAACAAAGTTACCGGACCCACAGGGAGTGACAAGCTACCTCAAAATCTCTTCAGCCTCTAGTACACTGAGGGCATCCACTTGGGACCTGGTGTCCAATTACTGTCACATGCTGGAGGCTAATTCTGTACTGCCCACATCTCCAGTGCTCCCCTCAAATGGAAAACACAACACAGAAGAGCACCACGAAGCACAGGTACATCCCCAGCACCGCAGAAGGCTGACGCAGGAGGATTGCTTGAATCCAGAGTTCAAGACCGGCTTGGGCAACCATAGCAAGACTCCGTCTCAAGAAACATAAAAACCTAAACACCATAGCAACAAACAAAAAAGATAGTGACTTCAGATTCCCAACAGATGCCCTTTTGACTCCAACCACTTGTGAGAGCCGTTTCTCAGTAGCACAGCAGATGGAAGATAAGGGCTGGGCCCTGCGGAGGCCTTCCTGGATAGTTTCTCACCATGACTTTCCCTGAGTAACCCTAAGAGTTTAAGTATTTCCCCTCCCTCGATTTTCGTACTGTCCAGCTCCTCAAGGAATAGGCTTGCCTCCCAAAGCCACCTGTGAGCCTGAGGTGACATACAGGCATGGAGGTATTTAGGGTGGGTAGGGAAATAAGCTTAATGGTCTTGGATGGTCTTTATGTCAGATCCCTTCTCTAAATAGTTGTAGGACAATTTGTAACTACTCTTTCTACCTCTGTAATCACTCTTCAGATTACAAGATCCATAATTCCTCAATTTTGGTATTTCATTGCATATCCATTTTCATCATTTAAAAAAATTACATTAGTATTTGTACAATACTATTTGTATTAGTATTTGGACAATTAGTATTTGGACAACTCAAAATATTACATTAGTATTTCACTGTTTGGGGTGGGGGTGGAAGAATTTGGCCCCAAAAGTAATATGGGGCTTTCAGGCAGCCTCTCATCCCACCTCCCCCACAGAAGGCCTGGCCTGCTGACCCCCCATATGGAGCCTGGACTCACCAGTGCACCTGGCCAGGAAGCCCTGATAATAAGACTGGAGCTCTGATCTAATGCACAGTATCCTTCAGAGGAGACTGTGGGGCAGGGGTGGGGGAGGAAGAAAGTTTAAAAAATAGGAGAAGGAAAGTTATGCAGCATATTTTCATGCACAAAGGCAAGTTTGAAACTGAGTTATAAGTTTCTTATATAAATGCTCTAATACCTTTACTCTATATTTAGTATTCTTTTCCCTGCTATTTTTACAGCTTCTTTCTAAGGGTCTTGGGGAACAAACTTTGTTTACAAACTGAATTTTCAGAGATGACTGATGCTGTCATCCAAGAAGTAACATTGGTAAAAATGATCTTTGTTTCCTGGCAGTTAAAGAATCTGGAGTCTTACTTTTTTTAATAAAATAAAAGTTACCTATAAGCAGGTGGGGAAAGATGAGGGAGTAAAGGGATCTGGTACTTTCTGTTAACACACACAGGGGAAACTCAGCCATAGTAATAATAAAACAAGATAATGCCGCATATAAAAACTAAAGTTTTACCATTGAATGGCATGACATTCTTTGTGACTTATACACCAATGCAAAAATAAAATTATTATATTGGAAGTCAGAGTCCCTTTCCTGAAACATTTTAGCAAGAGTTAGAACCTTTCTGCAAGGTTCAGAAGTGAGACAGTAGAGCATTTAGGCCAAGTGGTTTAAGATAGTCCTGTGGTGTACATTTCTTCGATAACCGAAAAAGCACTAGTTAAAGCCATCTCAAAAGAACTGGTACTTTCTTTCTTGATCCGCTGAAGACAATTAAAAATGGCCCAAGGACAAAGAATGTCAGTAGCAACAATGAAAAACTGAAAAGTTTGATTAAGATAATCCAGTTCTATAAAACAATTTTGTCTAACCTAAGTTCTCAAAATTAATGCCTAAACACTTAGGAGGCTGTGATGGACTTGGCTTGAGAAAAAAAGTAGCCTAAAAATAACGAAGGAAACACTGCTCTTAAGAATTAAGCCACAAGGATAAACCTCAAGGACTCTAGTGATTATAATCTAGAAGCAAAGGTCCAATGTGTTTTCTAAATATCAGAAAAAGATATTAACTCACAGAAGAGTTCTTGTTTGCAAAGGAGAATGATCACATTAGTTCCAAAGAGTCCGCAGGGAAGAGGTCTCGTGACCAAGGGGAGTTGGGGACAACAGAGAACCAGGGGAGAAGGATCCAGTCTGGAGGAGAAGGCAGGGGCCTGTTAGTCATGAGGCTTGTGGGTCTGAGCACAGGACTTAGCATGACTCAGAAAGCTCATGGCTTTGAGATGAAAGTGGGCCAGTCTCTTAACCTCCCCCAACCTCAGCTTCTTCAACTGCGTAAGTGCTTCTGCTGGCATGTAATGAGGACGGCTGCTCTGGATGACTAAAGATTCACTTCATAAAGGAGCAAGCAGAGGCCTGGCATGCCCTAGCTCCTCACCCAAGTAACGATTATGACTCATTTTTTAATTATCATAATTATTACTTAACTATCACAAGCTGCTCAGAAGAACATAATTGAGATTCAGGAATATTATACTAGGGAAGTGTCCCGAAACATGGGCAAGATAAAGGGGTTAACATCTACACATTACACTTATCATTACTAGCAAGATAACATCCACACTAAGAAAAGATCGAACAGACACCAGCTGTATTAGAGACTGTCCTGGCTGGGTACATGTCAATCATTCTCCTGCTACCCTTTCCTGTAGATATTATTGTTCCTTGTCTCTAATTGATGATGAGAATGAATCTCAAAAAGTTGCACAAACAGTCCCAAGGTCACAAGCAAATAAGAGACAAAATTTGAACCCAGGATTGTGCAACTAACTCTATGCTGTGGTTGCATTTTTTTTTAATGATTCTTAACATTTTTGTGCCTTCCTTTGCTGAAAAGAGCTGTAGTTTTTAACCTCTCCAACCAATAATGCTCCTCTTATGGCCAGAGTGTTTGGATGGAACAACAGGTCTCCTCCAACGCTGATGATTTCACAGAATGAGTGAACAATATTAATGGCAACAGGCAATGTTTAGCAATTCTAAGCACATTAATAGAAGGAAGGAATAGGGACTGATCAGCAATCTAGTCAACAGGTTTTGTAAGCAAATCATAATATTATAGTTTAACTCTCTTACAACCTCAGCTTGCAAAGAATTTCCACCTATATTAAATCCACCAGATCATGCTGTGATAGCAGAAGGATACATATTTTTAAAAAATAGTCTTTACTTGTAGATAGACACATGGCTTTACTTATATATCTTTATGTGGTGCTGAAGATTGAACCTCACACTTGGTGCTATAGATTGGACCTCACACATGCTAGGCAAGCGCTCTACCATTGACCAAAACCCCAGCCCCCAGAAGGATACATATTTGATGCAAAATTTTGCAAATAAAGAATCAAACTTTGAGAGTTTTCAGGGTGACCCAGGTCACACAATTGGTCAAAAACATGGTGAAGAACAAGCCCAAAGTGTTCTTTGAAGTTGGGTTGCCACATTTCTAAGACATTGAGTTGTATGAACTGCTTCATCTGAGAGACTGGATTTCACTTACTGTAAATGAAATTGGGGTCAATTGCAGAGAACTCAAGAGACAACAATTTTGAACACAGTTAGCTGCCTCCCAACCAAAAGCCCCCTGGCTTGGAAGAAGGTGGGGAATATCCATTTGAAAACAATCCACTTTCCATCTGGAAGCCACAGGGGCCCATTTACAGAGTCTCTGCCTCAGTGATCTATCCCATATGCAAATCAAGTCCTATTTTTCCCCATTAAATATCCTTCTAGAGTTTTATTGTTTTTATGAAAAATAAAACAATCAAGAAGTACCTATTGAGGTCTTGGCAGAGAACAGGGATTGGAAATACAGAAGTAAAATCACAGAGCACAGAGCCAGACACAGTAGTGCATGCCTGTAATCCCAGTAGCTCAGGAGGATCAAGAGTTCAAAGCCAGCCTCAGCAAGGGCGAGGGGTGCAAAGCAACTCAGTGAGACCCTGTCTCTAAATAAAATGCAAAATAGGACTGGGGATGTGGCTCAGTGTTTGGAGTGCCCCTGAGTTCAATCCCTGGTACTATCCTCTCCCAACAACAACAGAAAATTACAGAGGACAGTCCTTGTCCTGAAGGGAACTATGGTTCAGCAGGGCCAACATCCCTGAGCAGTGTGTTAAATTCAGGGTGAGTTGGGCTGGGAGAAAGGCAGGACACGGACAGGCTGGGAGCCCAAGGAAGGCCGAAGGAAGCAGTCATCTGGGCCAAAAGATGGAGTGCAGAGGAAGTGAACAAGTGATAGACAGAAGCAGGAAGAGCACGGGTATGTGTGTATTGGGGGCAGGAGGCAGGAGAGAAGAGGGGAGAGAAAAGGCAAGATCCCATTGGGGAACACCAAATACAAAATAAACAAGGGCTTGGAGGAACCCAGCAATTTTTTTTTGGTACTGAGGATTGATCCAGGGGTGCTCTACCATTGAGCTACACCAGCTGTTTTTATTTTTTCATTTTGAGACAAGGTCTCACTAAAATTCCAATCCTGACCACAAACTTGGGATCCTCCTGCCTCATCTTTCCAATATGGTGGGATTTCAGGCATGTGTCACAACTGGTTCCAGTGTATTCTCAGTACTCAATGTACATAGTAGTCCCACCTCATGCAGTTTTACTTTCTGTGATTGTATTACCAGAAGTATGAAATTATTAAATGAAAAATTCCAGAAATAAGCAATTTGTAAGTTTCAAATTAGCTGTTCTGAGAGGTATGATGAAATGTTGCACCATCCCACCCAGGATGTGAACCATCCTTTGTCAGTGTGCCCATACTGTATATGCTACCCGACCCTTAGTCACTTAGAAACTGTCTTAGTTATCAGATCAACTGTCACAGTATCACAGCGCTCGTGAACAAGAAACCCTTATTTTGCTTACTATGGGCTCCCATGTATAACCATAGTAATGCTGGCAACTTTATTAAGGTATATTGTTATAATTGGTCTACTTTATTACTAATTACTATTATTAATCTCTTACTCTACTTCATTTATAAATTAAATTTTGCCATAGGTATGTATGTACAGGGAAAAACAATTACATAGAGAGAGTTCAATATGATATGTGGTTTCCGGCATCCATGGGGGGCTTGGAGCATAGGCTAAGCTAGTACCAAATTATTTATATAGTTTCAAGTTGGAGGATTGCTTATGGGGGGCTGCCCCCCAAAGTGCCTAGATGTTGGTGGCCTTGCATGTTAAAGGAAGTCTGGATTTATGTTAAGGGCAACAAGGCTGGGATGGGTTGTGAAGCAGGAAAATAAAGTCCCTACAGCCAGTATGGGGCATGGCTTGGAGATCTGAGAAAGACACAAGTGTGGACCAACGCAATGACTGAGGGTGGAGATGGAATGAAAAGGATAAAGGGCATATGGGGAGCTGGTCTTGCCGACCCTAAGAGATGAGAAGCTAGAAAAATGTTCAAAGGAGGCATCACAGTGACCTTCCTGAAGGAGTCTGAACTGTGGCCATATCTTTTTGGAAGTAATCTTGCTGAATTTCTCCTTTCATTTAAATAAATAAATAAATAAATAAATAGTGGGTCGATTCTAGGGTAATGTCAGGGTATTCTTTTATGCTTCTGCACTCTATGGAAGGGTCATAGTATTTAACTTTTATTTAGTTATAAGACTATATCTGGTCCTGACTGTCTGACTAGTTAAACACAGGTCTTGGGTCTGCAGCTTCTCGTCTGTAAAACTTTTCAGGTGACAATTATTTCTGCCTGCAAGAAAAGGATGAGTTTCAATTCAATAAATATTAATTGCATACTTAATTAGGTTGGTGGTAATGAATGATATTCAGAAACAAAATTATAAAACTCATCGTGTGATCCTCTGCATTTCCTATAACCTTTACATACATTTTTTCATACTGTTTAGCCTAGGAAATAGTCATCCTGAACATTAAGTCCATAAATCAAATTAATGCTCCTTGGTGTTGGCCAAACCTCCTGTGAGAGCTTTCAATCTTATTAGCTAGGATGACCACTACTTATGTATCTTTAGACTTTTCTGTAAGTTGCTCTTCTACCTAATGAAACTACGGCACCTTTCAATTCATCAATGAACCTGATGGGCACCCTGGCCTGTCACTTCTGACTTCCCCATGAGTCTCAGCTTCTTGTATCACATTTTCAGGAAGATACTTGGTTCCCTTGCAGAGAGGTCCTCCTTCGGGCACAGTTTGTGGGGTACCCTGGACATTTCTAGGCAACATTTATCACAGTCCTAGCCCAATGACTTGAACAAAATAGGTGATCTACAGACACCTGGTGAATGAATGATGATGAATGAGTGACTAATAGCCAATTGTCAACCCTAAAATTTCCTGTAACACTTTCCAATGTTGTTAGGGAAAGGATCGTTGGTAATTGGAAAGAGCTCTTACCATGTCTTACTGAGTAGAAAATTTGTTAATACTTGATAGGGGGAAAAACTTAGTAGGTAAAAATAGAGATGTGTAAGAACTGGACCTACAACTGAGGACACCACTAAAGGGCCATGAAGATATGGGGAAAAAATAAACACCTCTTTCTCGTCTCTGTAGTATTTAACAGGTGGAAGAAATGAATACTAATTTAATTAAGTAGCTGAAAACCCAATGCAGGTAAGCATTGCAAGCATAAGATAATAACTGTTTGGGATAAAACTGAAGACATATTTTAGTATATTTTCATGTTCTCATGAAATGATTACATTGTGCATATTTATAAGAACTGGTGGATGAAATGCTCTGCTACTGATGAAAAGCAGAGTTAATTACATAGCTATGCCCCCTCCCCTAAAACAGGATCCAGAAATACCACGATAATTGGAAAGCAGGGTGTGCCTATGGGTCCCTCCAGCTTTGCAAGTCTAGGATTCTACCACTCTAGCTCTTCACTCTCTCGCCTCTATGATTTTTATCAGCCTCTAAAACCTTGGAATATCCACTCAAATATACATGAGTGAAGGTTTTGACACTTTAAAAACTGAAAGCGAAGCATCTATACTCAAGTTGTTGAGTCTTTGTCAAAATTTCCAAGATAATCTCTCCCAAAAGCTCTCAGTCTTATTGGAACACTCCTAGAAACGCCTCCCTTCAACTTCTTGAAATCAACAGTCATGATTAAGACCCAGGACTTTTCACAAGCCAAGAGTGTGAGCAGTTCTAAGATTCATAACTGAGACAATACATTGTCCTGGCGCTCTGGGTTTATAATTGAAGCTATTTCTAATTTCTTCCATTGTTAACATTTAGAAAAGTTCCAGATATATGGGGGAAGAACCAGCCTGTAACTCCTGGACTGCCAATGGAAAATGCAACCAATCTCTATACCTCCTTCCCTCCACCCCGAGGAATGGCTTCTGGGCAGTTGGGTCAGTGTGAGGGGAACACAGGACCTGACCCCACCCTCACTTTGGGGAGGCGACCATGGGTAATTTATAGCTTCCACTATAAATGACACTTAGGGGCTTTCATGTAATCTGTAGGTCCAACCTCCGACACACATCTTTTCAGAGACAAACATGAGTTCCCTTGGGGACAGCAGGAACTTTAAGCAGTATGATTGAAAAAGTGGGTCAACCCCGGCTCCAGGTAAGAATTAGCCACAGTCATCCACTAAGCAGCATGTTGGCCTTCCTTCCCACGCTCAGAGAAGCATTTCATACGCTGGCTTTCAGGAAACAAAGACTTATTTTCATCCACCAGACATAACAGATACCCCCAAATATATATTGATTTCGTGGCCAGCACAGGCTCTGGGTGAAGGGGTGAGAGTGACATAGTGCCAGGAAGGCAGAGAGAAGCACAAGAGAAAGATCTAAATGTTTCTTCTGAATAGGGATGAATAAAGCCACACATTTGTATGGCTCATAAAAACAGATTTAACATCATACAATTAGGTATTTCTAATAAATTATCAGAGTCCATGTTAAGCTCATTTTTCAATTTCTAGTGTTCTAGTATTTCCTTTAATGAGAATTTTAGCTGTGTTATTGTCACTAATTGCTTTGATTAGTCACTATGGACTATTTTCTCCTACAAAAGATTTCTCTAAACCCTATTTATAATGAAAATTGACACATGGCAAATACAAGACCCTTTCCCTTCATGCCCTGAAGGTTAGAGATGTCTTAACTGAGCCCAAGGAAGAGGACCTTTTCCTCAGTCCTATTCTCCTGCCACTCTCTCATTTTCTTTCCCAGTGCTCCGGGCTCTCTCGGGCTCTTCTATTTGACTGCAGTTCTTCTTTACTTGTTCCCTTACCAAATCTCTCCTAAGGCCACTCCTCAGCATGGAGTGCAAGGCCATCCAGACTAGCTCAGTCTCCCTTGCCTCTCCTTCCATCCTCTCCTCTCTGATTATACAACATCTCTCATTTCCAGGTCAGGCTCACCTGCTCAGTCCTCAGCTGCCCTCTTAGAACATCTGTCTCTCACTCTTTTAAATCCCTGTCACATAACTACCCTCCCTGGCAACAAATCACACACACTCCATATCACATACATTCCCTGAACTACATTCATCTGTGAGATTCAGCATTTTGGCTGAGTTACCTCCTCTCCAAAGCCTAAGTTGACTCTCCTCTGTATTGACCACCTCTGCTCAGGCCACTGATCCCAGCCCTTATCCCTACTAGAGGAGACCAGATCACATCTTGATCTGTCTCCCACCTAAACTTCTAACCCCTGGAGAAGAGAGCCAACAATTGCTGACTGTGGGTCCCCAGTAAGTAAAAAATACACATAATACTGACACAACTTTATGAGATGAAGGAAACCATTATCCTGGGTTTGGAAAGAGGAGAAAGCCACAGCTCAGGGATATTTAAATTTGTAATGGTCACATAACTATTTAGTGACAAAGCTCAAATTTAAAACTAAATCCCCTGGAATTATAGGGTTTATCTGAAAAGTTAGGTTCACAATTTATATAATGTATAAAGCTGAGTAATTATTTAAGTATTAGAAATTTTCTCCCTAGAATATGCAGAAAGAGGAGATTGATCCTGCCTGTTGACAAGGCTGTGGGTTACACCTGACATTATCATGTGTTTTAGACTGTGAAGATCTTGATTATCATCAATAGATTTGGTAGCTTCTAATTAGAGAAAAAGTATTGTTTAGACCTGCAAATCATATGCCGATTCGTAATATGCTGATTGAAAGTGAAGCCACTTTCAAATCTGTATCATAGATTATTTATTTCTTAATTACAGCTTTTAGTTTATATATAATAGTTGGGTTGAATCTTAAGATATCAAGGTAAACTTGGTATTTTGAGATCTGACTCTTTTTCAAAATAATATTGTCATTACAGAAGGAAAATATTAAGAGTATAAACTTCAATGTGAGTAATTAACAAAAAAATGTATTTTCAAATCACTATTTAACTGGCTCCTTGAAGCCAGGTTAAACTCTTGAACAAAACTATTTTGATTAGAAGAGTCAAAAAACTAGAATTTCAGGGGTAAATTCTAACTTAGTCATAAAGATTGGCTCAGAGGTAGAGCGCTTCCCTAGCATGGGTGGGACCTGGGTTCAATTCTCAGCACCACATTAAAAAAATAAATAAATAAAGACGTTGTGTTGTGTCCATCTACAAAAAAGATTCTCTCTCTCTCTCTCTCTCTCTCTCTCTCTCTCTCTCTCTCTCTCTCTCTCTCCTTTAAAAAAGAAAAAAGATTGAATGGTCACAAAAATATCACTTGAGTCACAAATAGTTTTCTCTTATGAAAGTGGAGGAGGAACCAGATCCCCCCACCATATTTTTTATTGGTGCCTTACAATTGTACATAATGGAGGGACTTATTGTTTCATATTCTTACATGCACGGAATATCACAATACAATTTGGCAATACCATTTCTCATTATATTCCCTTTCTCTTCCCTCCTGGCTCCTTTCCTCTATTCTACTATGTCTCTTCAATTTTCATGAGACCCCACCCCCACCCCACTTTTCCTTTCCTTTCCTTTGCCCTCTCTAGCTTCCACAGATGAGAGAAAACACATGATTTTTGACCTTCTGAATTTGGCATATTTTCCTTAATATAATGTTCCCAAGTTCCATCCGTTTTCCTGCAGATGACATAATTTCATTTTTTTATGGCTGAATAAAACTCCATGGGTATGTATACCACATCTTCTTCATCCATTCTGCTGATGAACACCTTGGCTGAGGATCCAGATTCGTGATGGGTGAGCAGAGAACTTGATTTTCTTGAGTCAGTCAAATGATCTGTGCCACTGGCTCTTGATAGCACTTACACTGTGAATTTTATTGTGCAGCCCAGGGATCTTTTAGAGTGGATGTAAACAGAAGATCAGTTTCCTTTGTTTTGTGGCTAAATTTATTTTAGCTGAGCTCAAAATAACTATAATTAGGGGAACTTGGGCTTTATCTCTGTGGTAGAGTAATTACTCAACACGCATGAGGCCCTGGGCTTCATCCCCAGCACCACCAAATAAATAAATGAACGAATGAATCAATCAACCAACGAATCAATAGTCAGATAACCATAGCTAGGTAATTTTACAGGGACCAACAGGGTGGGCACCTAACCTTTCTTAAGAAGTTGTTATATAGGGCTGGGAAAAATTCATTCCTTGTTTATAAGATCAGTTCTTAGAAAGAAATCACAAATGCACAAATAAACAGGTACCCACATGTAATTGAATTTCAAAATGAAATCAGAATCTACAGGAATTCTACTTATTTTTTGCTGTTAGAAGTAATTGTCAAATCCATAATTTCATTTTCATGTATAATTAGATTGTTCATGATCTCAGATCTGAATAAAATGAGACAAACACAAGAAAAGCTAAAGGATCCCGGCTGCTCTTACATGAACAGAAACAGCACAAGTAACAGTGATGTGTGAGGAGGATCGCAGCACAAGCAAACACTTACATGGTATTTAGTATGTATAAAGTGTGAAGTGTTTCAAAAATATTGACTCATTTAATCACTAAAAAAGCCCTGTATTGTTGGCATGCTCAAAGGCTCCTTGCATGAAGAATAGAACAGAATGTTCAAGAAGATTGTTTTAATGAAATGAAAGTTTCTTTTTTTGAATGTACACTCAGTGAGACAAGCAAACGGGCTGCAACTGCTTTAATATATTCTTACTTAAATATCTGGTCCATACTTCATGAACTCTAAGTTATAAATCATCATCAACTGTATAATAGAGGAAGCTTTTTAAAACACAAAGCATGATTATCTCCTGTCTTTCACTAGTAATAAAAATGGCACTCCTGATTTCTCTCCCTTCTGAGGTGACTCAGATTCACAGACACTCTTGTGTTGAGTCTCCTTAACAGAAATGGCTGTCTGATAACCAACTGGGAAAGTGCAGAAGGCCAATGGCCCACAAGAGAAACAACCTCATTTCCTATGTAGCCCCAGGATCAAATAAAAAATTTCTAGAAAGTATAACACATTTTATGAAAATAAATTCAATTGTGGTATTGCCTACTTTTCCTCAATGGAATAAAACCTGTTCTTCATGTTGTTCTAAGAATTAGGCATGGATTTTTCAAAAAACAAGCTAGTAAAATGATAATGTGCTCAATATACTTTTAATTTCTGTCATAATGATTATAAAAGAATATCTGGGGGCTAGGATTGTGGCACGGTGGCAGAGCACTTGTCTCGCACATATGAGGCACTGGGTTCGATCCTGAGCATCACATAAAAATAAATAAAGGTATAGTGTCCATCTACAACTAAACAATATTTTTAAAAAAGAGTATCTGGTGAGTAGTTGAAGTAAACAAGTTAACTAAAGTTAACAATTAAGTAATAAGTTAATTAAAGTTGACAATTAAGTTTTAATATCCCCACATTTTTGTAAAGCAGCATGAAAAAAATCTAATAGAAAGGTAAATGAAAATAGTACACATTTTAAAGGCCAATTATGGTAATATAATCAAAGCAAATCAAATTTAATAAAAATCTGGATATGTTATATAAAATAAATTCCTGATTTCTATATGAGACTAATGTCATTTTGTATTGTAGATTTTCAATTAGAAGGGTTTTGGATGGACAAAACATTTATGTTTTCCCAAAAATAATATTTACTACCTCACAGAAATCTTACTGATCTAGGATACATCCTGAAGAAAAGAAAGCCAAAATATTTCTCTCATTTCTTATACCTCCATCTTGTCCCCATTCATAATATAATGAAGTTCCCATTAGCTTTAATAATTCTCAGCAACATAAATGATTCACAAATTGCTCTTTGAATATATTGAGGAAGCACTCAATTATAAGGACAACCATACTATGAGAAGTTACCAGTGACAATAAAAGCACAGTATTAATATAACTAAAGCTGTCATTTGAAAGACAAAGTGGTCATATCCACTGAAATAACACCTACATACTACAAAAATCAGTTTTTTATATATTTTTAGTTGTTGACAGACCTTTATTTTGTCTATTTATTTATATGCGGTACTGAGAATTGAACCCAGTGCTTCACACATGCTAGGCAAGCACTCTACCACTGAGCCACAACCCCAGCCCCCAAAATCAGTTTTAAAGCTGTGGCTGTTGGTGTGGTTCCTGCTCACCTCCCTGTTCTAGTGGACAGATCACTGTAAGAGACATTTCCCTCACTCAATATTTCTCCTGAAAGAATGAACCAGAGAATGAGTACGAACTTAAAATGGTAATCTTTTAAAATTTCACTGAAATGAATGCCAGTAGATTTGATTAGCATATTCAAGTATGAAATTTTAAGTAAGGAGACAGGTAGCTCCAAAACATTTATGAACATATTAAAGCGACAATGTTTAAATAATGAAAACATGAATCATTTGAAAACTTTAGCACATAAGGCACAAAAATATGAATGAGTCTCAGGATGGAGAGTATCAGAATGTAGAAAACATCATTAATGGACACTATTTCCAGTGGATGATGATGATGATGATGATGATGATGTGTGTGTGTGTGTGTATGTGTGTGTGTGTGTGTGTGTGTGTGTGCGCGCATATGGGCATGCTTGGGTTTTCAAGAAAGCAAAAATAGCAGATTTTTGTTAGGGCAAGAAAAGCACAACAATTTATGTAAAATGTATCCTTTATTTAGAATTGCTCTCTTATTGCCAAATTATAAGGATTTTCTCTGGTAGATTGTGTCTACACATAATAAACAGTGGAGCGGAGAAGGGAGAAATAAGGTGATTCTAAATGAGTAAAAGAAAGTTAAGCTTTTCCCTGTCTTATTAAAGAAAAAAATGGAATCCACAAACAGATTTAAAATTCTCTCCCTGGTGCCTAGTTTACTGGCTGGGATGATAGAATTTGTGTTCTTCCTGGCCATCGAATGATTTAAATAATTTATGTGACAGAGGTGATGTGTTGATCAATAAAAAGACAACAATCATTTACACTGAGAGTTGAGCGCAATTTCAAGAATCTGCCTAGTGGCTTTTGTAGTGGAATCGATACACAACCACCTTACCTAGTGAAGTGGGTAAATGAAGTACAACTGAATTTTCAACATGGATGAATATATATCAAAGAAAAAACAAATCATTTAAAAGAATGGGGTTTGGAAATCACACCATGATGCTATTCTTGAACACATAATACCATGCACAATTCAGGAAAGCAAACAGATGTTTGCTACCATTTCTCCTCTTTCTTCTAGTATTTATTTATCTTATCATATGGGAAAAGATTTCTTGTATTGCAGTTTGATTACATGTGCATTTTTCAGATTTCCAGATGCGTTCAAATGGTTTCATCTACATTATGACTTTATATTTTAGGTCCATATGATTCCCTATTCAGAGTTCTTATTTCTCTAAATAGTAAATGAAATTGAGAATTTTAATATACCCTATTCAATTTGAGGGGACTGTGGAATTTTTTTTCCCCAAACTACTCTTTCTAGATATACTGGTCTGCCATATTTTTAATAGAAAATCAGCCCCATTATGTTGCAGTATATAATGAATCCCTTGAAGAGAACACTCACTTATCTGTAAACAAACAAACAAACAAAAAAAGGAAAAATCTTGACAGGTGAAGTTGAGATAATTTTATCTCTGAAAAGTGGGCAAAGTTAATTTACTCACCAAACACAAGCATCCTTCCAGTAAAGGCAATACCTATAGCGGGTTTCCTGTAAAGCTTACTGAATAGTGTCCTACAAGAATTGACCTTGATCTCAGCATTACTAATCTGGATGATGAAGACAGATATTACGTTTATTAATCTAAGATACTAATGCTGTGGAAGAAGGTAATAAGGACGCAGAAAGCAAAGTGACCCTGGCATATTCAAGGAGTATTCAGTCAATAATGATGTTTAATTGAAGCAGAACACTGATGAACTTGGAAATGAGGTGTTATAATAATTGTTTTTCTACATTAGCTTGTTTTACCTGTATAATATCAGAAAGTAATGGGGAAAAAATCAAAGATGACCTCCTAGGAGAAAGCCTGTCCCTCCAGGAGTGTCAGAGAACCACAGCTCAGTGCAGAATACAGTTAGAGAGGAAAGGGGGTCTCATGGGAGCTGCCAGTAGAAACATGGTCTCTGGTTAGCAGAAAGGGTTTATGCCAAGATCCCATCTCTTCAGTGCCTGCCTGTATAGGATGATGATGGGATTAATTAGATTTCAAAATTGCCTGGTAAAACTCTATTAGTTCCTCAGATATGTGGGATGTAAATTAAGGTGATATTACATTATTATGGTTTTGTCATCTTGGTTGGGGCTGCAAAATCAAGACTATCAAATACTATAGTAAAATACAGATGGGTTGGGGAAAAATGAAATGTGAAACATTCTGCAAATGGCCCACCATTATAATCACTGCTAAAGAAAAAGCTTTGCTTTCCTCTTAGTTGTCTTTCATAAGTCTTGCAATAGCAAGAGGAAACACTTGTTTTTTCATAATCTGATCCAGCAAAAATAACACTACGATCCACGTCTCTGAGTACAGCTGAATGCATAGCCTCCCTCTTTTCTTCTAGGCCCATTTCCCTTCTCCCTCACCAAAGACCTGGAGTCTGCACGACACAGACTTTATACTTTCAAACAGCAGGATTCTCAAACTCTAAAGTAGATCATCACTCCAACAGTGGTTATGAAGTTATTGTCAATTTACGATAATCAATTACAGTAATCATCATCTTCCAAGGATGTATCTTATATAATGTCATCCAGTTTGAGATATAATATTTCTTAAGGAGAGGATTTCAAGCATTTTCAGTGAGTTTACAACAAGCAACTAAATTAAGAAATGAGTCAAGGTCACAAAAAGGTTAATCTAATATTAGAAAACAAGTGGCCTGAATCTGAGGCCAGTGATCTGCCTAAACTATACCACCTAGCAGAAGAATGCACTGAAAGTGCTCCATATAAAAGAAAAATCAATGACAACTTACTGTGACCACATCTGTCCTTCAACTCCTGTACCACCCCCAGGAAGTACCCTAATGAGTAATATCCTATGTATTTATTATCTGGCTTTTCTGACCTAAACTGTGTGTGAGGATTCAATGTAACAGAAACCACTATTCAATGAAAAAGGAACTAGTTTAGTATAATAAATGTAAAATATCATGACCATCTCACAGGCAGGTACTATTAAAATAGTCAAACCACCATGTGTCATTTCAAATGCTAAACAGGCCAGGACATCACATATCCATCAAAGTTTAATAAGATCTACTCCTCTTTAATTCCAGGTTAGGCAAATATAGACCACCTGTGTCTGTCTCTAAGATGCAGGAGCATAACGAGAGAGAGAGCCTTGCACTTGACCTGAACACACAATGCAGACACAGCACAGTTGGACTGAATCAGGCAGGGTGAAATTGGGAGCACTAAGCACCTGCTCCACCTGGAGAACGTCACATCTCAAGGACAGTTAGGTTTTCCGGGAAGTATACATGTATGAGAGAATTTCAGAGAACGGTGTTTGTTGCCTACGTGTTTTTGTGGTGCTATTCTAAGAGATTAATGTGCATTATCTCGTTGCAGTGCATTCTCTGAACCACCTCATGAGGTAGAGGTGATGATTGTCCCCATTTTACAGATGAAAAGATGGATGTCAGAGAGGTTGGTAAGCTGTCCAAGATTGTAGCCTTTGTAAGTTTTTTGAGTGAAGATTGGAAACTGGGCTATCTGCCTCCAGGGTGCACTCATCCCATTTACCATACAAAGAAGAAAGGAGTGGAGAAAAGGGAGATGGGTATGGATACATATTTAATGTTTAAAAAGAACTTTGCTTTGCTAAGCAAAAGTAATGTACTGTTAGGTACTTTCTCTGGCTGGCAAGGCCAGACTCAGTCTCTGAACAACGGGGTCTTTTCCTCTCCTTGGCTAGAGAAAGATTCTATCTGAAAGGCCACTACCCATCATTTCCAGTTCTTGATCAGAAAGGAAAGATAATTTTAAAAAGAGGGGAAAGGTGTGTGTGAGGGGTGAGAGATAGATGCTCAAACAGTGGATCATGAACGTGTTCTTCATATACAAAAAATACCAATTTTACAGTAGTAGTAACTCAGAATGAGTTCATGACAACCAAGGCTGTCAGGAAGACTGTATATTTATGTATTCCACCAAGGTCATGAGCTTAATTTTTGCTATTTCATATTCACCTGCATACATAAGTATATGTCTTTAAAGGATAGCAATTTGGGGAGGGATGTTTCAGAGTTTCTACATTTATAGTACCAATGAGGAGGAGAGAATGATAAATCCCCACTTATTCCTGTATCATGAGAGAAGAAAACAGAGTAAGCCTCACCCGCATCCCCCAACCTATGAATGAGGAACCTGAGGTAAGTCACCTGCCTAAGGACATACTGACAACCTGTGCAGGGGCTAGAACTGCAGCCTGCCTGCCTCCAGCACCTCACTGCTCACCCACAGCACCCAGGACAGGAAAGGCTGTGGTGACAGCCAAGGAGAAAGTTGCATGTTTTCCCTTCAGAATGAGAAATTAGAAGTGAATATTTGACTGTGGGTGTGTGATTTTTTAGCCAATCAATAGGGTGTTAGGCTTGAGGAAGGGTGAGATAGAGAGTGAAAATCAGCACAGTTCCTCGCCCACAGAGTCCTGTACCTTCACCCGACCCAGGCCTGCAGCACTAAGGGCTGGGACAGCCTTCACTGTCAGCTCCTTCCTCACACATCTGCCTCAGGTAGTTTGTTTTGTTTGGTAAACAAAGAAGGTATAATGCACTGCATCAAACAGTGGGGTCTATCAGACTTGGAGGAGAAACAGGAAAAGGGGTTTCTATGGAATATATAGTGTTTAAGCCTGCATTGTGTTTCCTGGCTTTAAAGAATAAGGAATCATCAACATCACTCTCAATTAAGGGTAGTATTTTTGGTCTGGACTTTTAATCTTCAAAATACTTTCCAAATCAAAGCTGTGCACTAGAAGAACACAAGGAGAATAATTGGTTTCTTCCTCTATTGAAGTACAATGGTGTTCATCTCTTTTCTGACATTTCATTATGTCTCCCTCCATGACTCACTTCCCTCCTTGAAAGGCACAGGCCAGGTAAGCTTTGTACCCTATAAAATGGCTAGCAGAATGGTGTTGTATGTAAATATAAAATATATTAAAAACATTGGAGTGACAACTGTACAAAGCCATCTTTTCTTTACTAGTTCAAACCAATGCTTAATTGGAACAGTGTATCGGGCACCCTAGGCTAGAGAGTAATTCAGACCTATCATTTTCAAAGAAACCTATTTCCTTTCTATAGTAGGTTCCAGGATCCACCAAAAGATTGCTTCTGGCACATTCCACACACTGGAGAGAAGGGCCATCTCTAAGAATGTGGATCTCTATCAAGCATGAGGAAACCCTTCCTCTTCACTGTGAAGCAGTGAGGGGAAGGCAGAATGCACTTGAAGAAAGGACTTCAGAATCCCATTCCAAACTCATTCTGTGAGGCCAATATCACCCTGATTCCAAAACCAGGCAAAGACACATTGAAGAAAGAAAACTTCAGACCAATATCTCTAATGAACATAGATGCAAAAATTCTCAATAAAATTCTGGCAAATTGAAAAAAAAAACATATCAAAAGGACAAAAGGATAGTGCACAATGAGCAAGTGGGATTCATCCCAGGGATACAAGGTTGGTTCAACATACAGAAATCAATAAATGCAATTCATCACATCAATAGACTTAAAGATAAGAACCATATAATCATCTCAATAGATACAGAAAAGGCATTTGACAAAATACAGCACCACTTCCTGTTCAAAACACTAGAAAAACTAAGGATATCAGGAACGTTTCTCAACATCATAAAGGGTGTCTATGCTAAGCTCCAGGCCAACATTATTCTAAATGGAGAAAAATTGAACGTATTCCCTCTAAAAACTGGGACAAGACAGGGATGCCTTTTCATCACTTCTATCTAACAAAGTTCTTGAAACACTGGTCAGAGTAATTAGACAGATGAAAGAAATTAAAGGGATACAGATAGGAAAAGAAGAACTCAATTTACCACCATTTGCTGACAATATGAATGTATACCTAGAAGACCCAAAAAATTATACCAGAAAACTTTTAGAACTAATAAATGAATTCAGCAAAATACTAGGATACAAAAATCAACACCCATAAATCAAAGGCATTCCTGTATATCAGTGACAAATCCTCCTAAAAGAAAATGAGAAAAACTACCCCATTTACAATAACCTTAAAAAATACTTGGGAATCAACCTATCAAAAGAGGTGGAAGACTTCTACTATGAAAACTACAGAATGATAAAAAAAGAAATAAAGAAGACCTTAGAATATGGAAAGATCTCCCTTGTTCTTGGATAGGCAGAATTAATAGTCAAAATGACCACACTACCAAAAGCACTGTACAGATTTAATGCAATTCCAATCAAAATCCCATTGACATTCTTCATAGAAATAGAGCAGTCATGAATTTTATCTGGAAAAATAAGACACCCAGAATAGCTAAAGCAATCCTTAGCAAGAAGAGTGAAGCAGGTGGCATCACTATACCTGACCTTAAACTATAAACTACAGAGCAATAGTAACAAAAAACAGCATGGTCTTAGCACTAAAACAGACTTGTAGACCAATGGTACAGAATAGAGGATACAGAGACTAACTCTCATAATTATAATTAACTTGTATTAGAAAAGTCACCAAAAACATACATTGAAGAAAAGACAGCCTCTTCAACAAATGATGCCAGGAAAACTGGAAATCCATATGCAACAAAATGAAATTAAAGCCCTCTCTCACACCATGCACAAAACTCAAATCAAAGTGGATCAAGGACCTAGGAATTAAACCAGAGATGCTGTGTCTAATAGAAGAAAAAGTAGGCCCAAATCTCCATCATATCAGATTAAGTTCCTACTTCCTTAATATGACTCCTATAGCACAAGAATTAAAATCAAGAATTAATAAATGGGATGAAATCAAACTCAAAAGCTCCTTCTCAGCAAAAGAAATGATCAGTGACGTAAACAGAGAGACTATAGAATGGAAGCAAAATTTTTAACCACATGCACATCAGATAGGGTATATAAAGAACTCAAAAAGCTAAACATCAAACAAATAAATAATTCAATCAATAAATGGTCCAAGGAACTGAACAGACATTTCTCAGAAGATGATATTCAATAAATCAACAAATATATGAGAAAATGTTCAACATCTCTAGCAATTAGAGAAATGCAAATCAAAACTACTCTAAGATATCATCTCACTCCAGTCAGAATGGCAGCTATAAAGAATACAAACAACAGTAAGTGTTGACGAGGATGTGGGGGAAAAGGCACACTCATACGTTGCTGGTAGGACTGCTAAATGGTGTAGCCATTATGGAAAGCAGTTTGGGGAGTTCTTTAAAAACTAGGAATGGAACCTCCATTTGATCCAGCTATACCACTCCTTGGTCTATACCCCAAGGACTTAAAAACAGCTTACTACAGGGACACAGCCACATCAATGTTTATAGCAGCACAATTCACAATAGATATCCTGTGGAAGCAACCTAGATGCCCTTCAGTAGATTAATGGATGAAGAAACTGTGGTGTATATACATAATGGAATATTACTCAGCATTAAAAGAGAATAAAATCACGGCATTTGCAGGTAAATGGATGGAGTTGGAGAAGATAATGCTAAGTGAAGTTAGCCAATCCCAAAAAAACAAATACAAATGTTTCCTCTGATATAAGGAGGCTGATTCATTGTGGGGTTGGGAGGGGGAGCATGCGATAATTAGATGATGTCTAGATAGGGCAAAGGAGTTGGAGGGGAAGAGATGGGCCATGGGGGTAGAAAAGATGGTGGAATGAGATGGACATCATTACCCTAAGTACTTGTATAAAGACATGAATAGGAGTCACGTCACCCCAATTGGAGTAGAGGCAGAGCAGAGCCGCTGCCCGAGCCCGGAACAGGCCCAGCGACCCGCTGGCGTGGTAGACACGTCACCCCAATTGGAGTAAGGGCAGAGCAGAGCCGCTGCCCAAGCCTGCAAAGTAGGCAGTCCTGCGACCAACCGGCAGAACAGGCCCAGCGGCCCATCAGCGTGGTAAACAGATCACCCCAATTGGAGGAGGAGCACATCCACGGCCCGCCCCTGCAAGGGAGGCTTTTCAACTATACAAGAGCAATATAAATATATAGGGGGAAAATTCAATAACACAACAGTTTCACCAAGCAGAAAGAAATGAGAGCAGTATGAAAAGACAAGGAAAGAAAGGACCACAAGCAATGCAGGTCAACTCAACTTTAGAAGAGGTAATAGCTGCAGCAGATGGAATGTCAGATAAAGAATTCAGGATATACATGCTTCAGATGATCTGGAGTCTCAAGGAAGACATTAGACAGCAAAATCAGACAATGAAAGATCACTTCAACAATGAATTACATAAAAAAATTCAAGAAGCAAAAGATCAACTATATAGGGAGATAGAGGTTATAAAAAACAAACAGAAATTCTAGAAATGCAGAAAGCAATAAACCAACTTAAAAACTCAATTGAGAATACTATCAGCAGAGTAGAATACTTAGCAGATAGAACATCAGACAATGAAGACAAAGGATTTCAACTTGAAAAGAACATAGACAGCTCAGCAAGACTGTTAAGAAACCATGAGCAGAACATCCAAGAAATATGGGATAACTTAAAGAGACCAAACTTAAGAGTCATTGGGATACAGGAAGGTATAGAGGTCCAAACCAAAGGAATGAGCAATCTATTCAATGAAATAATACAAGAAAACTTCCCAGAGTCGAAGAATGAGACAGAATCCCAAATCCTAGAAGCCTACAGGACGCCGAATGTGCAAATCATAAGAGATCCACACTTAGACACATTATAATGAAGATGCCCAATATACAGAATAAGGAGAGAATTTTAAAAGCTACAAGAGAAAGGAAGCAGATTACATTTAGGGGTAAACCAATCAGGATAACAGCTGGTCTTTCAACACAGACTCTGAAAGCTAGAACATCCTGGAATAACAAATTTCAAACACTGAAAGAAAATGGGTTCCAACCAAGAATTGTGTATCCAGCGAAATTAAGCTTCAGGATGGAAGATGAAATTAAAATCTTCCACGATAAACAAAAGTTAAAAGAATTTGCAGCTAGAAAACCATCTCTTCAAAACATCCTTGGCAAAATATTACAGGAAGAGGAAATGGAAAATAACAATGAAAACCAACAGCAGGAGGTAGTACAGTAAAGGGGGAAAAACAATCAAAGAGGAAAACAAACCATGTTTAGTAATATAAATAAACAAATATGGCTGGAAGAACAACCCATATCTCAATAATAACCCTAAATGTTAATAGCTTAAACTCACCAATTAAGAGGCACAGGCTAGTAGAATGGATCACAAAACAAGACACTCCTGCTGCCTACAGGAGACGCATTTGATAGGAAAAGACATACATAGACTGAAGGTGAAAGGTTGGGAAAAATCATATCACTCATATGGACTTTGGAAACAAGCAGGAGTGTTCATACTCATATCAAATAAAATAGATTTCAAGCCAAAGTTAATCAAAAGGGATAAAGAGGGACACTACATACTGCTCAAGGGAACCATACACCAACAAGACATAACAATCATAAATATATATGCCCCAAACAATGGTGCAGCTATGTTCATCAAATAAACTCATCTCAAGTTCAAGAGTCTAATAGACCATCATACAATAATCATGGGAGACTTCAACACACCTCTCTCACCACTGGACAGATCTTCCAAACAAAAGTTGAATAAGGAAACTATAGAACTCAATAACACAATTAATAACCTGACTTAATTGACATATATAGAATATACCACGCAACATCAAGCAGTTACACTTTTTTCTCAGCAGCACGTGGATCCTTCTCAAAAATAGATCATAAATTATGTCACAGGGCAACTCTTAGACAATATAAAGGAGTAGAGATAATACCATGCATCTAATCTGATTATAATGGAATGAAACTGAAAATCAACGATAAAAGAAGGAAAAATCATGCATCACTTGGAGAATGAACAATGGTTACTGAATGATCAATGGGTTATAGAAGACATCAAGGAGGAAATTAAAAAATTCTTAGAGATAAATGAAAACACAGACACAACATATTGGAATCTATGGAACACATTAAAGCAGTTCTAAGAGGAAAATTCATTGCTTGGAGTTCATTCCTTAAAAAAAGAAAAAACCAACAAATAAATGATCTCATACTTCATCTCAAAATCCTAGAAAAAGAAGAGCAAAACAACAGCAAAAGAAGTAGAAGACAAAAAATAATTAAAATCAGAGCTGAAATTAATGAAATTGAAACAAAAGGAACAATCGAAAAAATTGACAAAACTAAAAGTTGGTTCTTTGAAAAAATAAATAAAATCGACAGACCCTTAGCCATGCTAACGAAGAGAAGAAGAGAGAGAACTCCAAATTACTAGCATACGGGATGAAAAAGGCAATATCACAACAGACACTTCAGAAATACAGAAGATAATCAGAAATTATTTTGAATCCTTATACTCCAATAAAATAGAAGATAGTGAAGGCATCGATAAATTTCTTAAGTCATATGATCTGCCCAGATTGAGTCAGGAGGATATAGACAACCTAAACAGACCAATATCAATTGAGGAAATAGAAGAAACCATCAAAAGACTACCAACTAAGAAAAGCCCAGGACTGGATGGGTATACAGCAGAGTTTTACAAAACCTTTAAAGAGGAACTAATACCAATACTTTTCAAGCTATTTCAGGAAATAGAAAAAGAGGGAGAACGTCCAAATTCATTCTACGAGGCCAATATCACCCTGATTCCTAAACCAGACAAAGACACTTCAAAGAAAGAAAACTACAGACCAATATCGCTAATGAACCTAGATGCAAAAATCCTCGATAAAATTCTGGCGAATTGGATACAAAAACATATCAAAAAAATTGTGCACCATGATCAAGTAGGATTCATCCTTGGGATGCAAGGCTGGTTCAATATACGGAAATCAATAAATGTAATTCACCACATCAATAGACTTAAAAATAAGAACCATAGGTGATCCACCACTGGCCGCTGCCGGGTGGCTGCTGCCCACACGTTGCAGCGAACATAGGAGCGGACACTGACCGCCTGGGCCCCCGCTGGCCTGGCTCTGTGAACCGCAGGTGGCCGCTGCTCACACGTAGCAGCAAAGTTAGGAACGGGCTCTGCCTACCTGGGCCCACACAGACCCAGCTCTGTGAAATGCCACTGGCTGACACCAGACCAGCGGCCCACATGGTGCAGCGAGCTTAGGAGCAGGCACTGCCTGCCTGGGCCCATACCGCCCGGCTCCATGAACTTCCACCGGCTACTGCCCACACGTTGCAGCGAGCTAAGGAGCGGGCGCTGCCTGCCTGGGCCCCCGCAGCCCGGCTCTGTGAACTGCCGCTGGCCGCCGCCCACACGTTGCAGCGAACTTAGGAGTGGGCGCTGTCTGCCAGGGCCCATGCCCGCTGCGCCTCTGTGAACCGCCGCCGGCCGCTGCCAACATGTTGCGGCGAAAGTGGGAGCGGGTGCTGCCTGCCTGGGCCCTTGCCGGCCAGGCTCTGTGAGCGGCAGTCGGCTGCAGCCAAACGCCCGCTGCCCACATGTTGCAGCTAAGGAGGGGACGGGCGCTGCCTGCCTGAACCCCCGCCCATCCAGCTCTGTGAACCACCACCGGCCGCCGCCAAGCGGCTGCTGCCTACACACTTGTAGTGAGTGGGGGAGCGAGAGCTGCCTGCCTGGCCCCCGCCGGCCTGACTCTGTGAACCTCCTCTTGCGGTTTGGAGCTGCAGACTACCACCCCCCACCTGCCAGCTCGGTGCTGCAAATGACCCCTGACCAGCTCTGCAAAAGGACCCGCCCACACGGCGAACAGCAGGAGTGGAGACCCGCCCAGTCCGGGAGGAAGAACTGCTGCACAGTGATTGACTCCCACCTACTGAGAGGAGAAACTTGGCCCGGTGGGCATAGCTCCATCTACTGGAAGAACAGTTAATCGAACTCTAGGACTGCATTTATAAATTTTTTTTTGCTGTCTTTTTAAATGTTTTTTTAATCCATCTTATTCTATTTTATTCTATTTTTTAATTTCATTTTTCATTTCTACTATTATTATTTTTCTTTAAATTCTTTTTAATTTTCTATTTTTTTCTTTCCTTCTTTTCTCCTGTATTTACATTTCTTTTCAATTTTTTTATTCCCCCTTCCTTGAATTCTACCTGCTTACTCTCATTCTCTTTAGTGACTTCTTCCCATCCTTTCTAATACCTTTCCTCCCAAGCATCAAATGAATTTATAGGAGTAAACGATAACTCAGCAGTCAAACAGAACAAGAAACAATATGAACAGCATGAAAAGGCAAGGAAGAAAAGAAGTGCAAACAATGCAGGGCAGCCTAAATACTCAGGAGGATATAGAGTCACCAGAAAAATAGTCATATAAAGAACTCATGGAATACCTGAGACAGACGGAACAGAACCTTAAAGAGGATACAAGACAGCAAATTCAAGCAGCAAAAGAACACATTGAGAATGAATTACATAAACAGATAAAAGAAGAAGTTAAGCATCTTTATCAGGAGATAGAGATTATAAAAAAGAATCAAACAATAATCTTAGAAATGAAGGAAATTATAAACTAAATTAAAAACTCAAATGAGAGAATCATTAATAGAGTGGAGCAAGTTGAAGCCAGAACGTCAGATAATGAAGACAAAATATATCATCTGGAAAAGAGTCTAGCCAACTCAGATAAGCTTGTTAAAAATCACGAGAGAAACATACAAGAGATATGTGATAATATAAAAAAACCAAATTTAAGAGTCATTGGGATAGAGGAAGGGATAGAGATTCAAACCAGGGGAATGAGTAATCTACTAGATGAAATAATTACAGAAAACTTTCCAGAAATAAAAAAGGAAACAGATATGCAAATTGTAGATGCATACAGGACACCGAGCACACAAAATCACAGTAGGCCAAAGCCAAGACGCATTGTTATGAAGATATCCAATATACAGAACAAAGAGAAAATATTAAAAGCTACAAGAGAAAAGGGAAAGATTACATTCAGGGGTAAACCAATAAGGTTAACAACGGACTTTTCAACTAAGACGCTGAAAGCGAGAAGATCCTGGAACAACATATTTCAAACACTGAAAGACAATGGATGCCAACCAAGAATTCTGTACCCAGCAAAATTAAGCTTCAGATACGACAACGACATAAAAATCTTTCACAATAAACAAAAACTAAAAGAATTTGCAGCCAGAAAACCAGCATTGCAAAGCATGTTGAGCAAAACACTTCACAAGGAAGAAATGAAAAACAATAACCAAAGCCAACAGTGGGAAGTACCTCAGTAAAGACAGACGGAGGGGGGAAAGCTAATCATGGAGAAACAAACGAAATTTAAAAAAAAAGAGAGATAAATAATCAAACATGGCTGGAAGTACAAACCATATATCAATAGTAACTCTAAACATTAATGGTTTAAACACTCCAATAAAGCGACATAGGCTGGTAACATGGATTAAAAAAACAAATCGAACAATATGCTGCCTCCAGGAGACACACCTGACTGGAAAAGACATACACAGGCTGAATGTGAAAGGTTGGGAAAAAATATACCACGCACACAGTCCTCGCAAGCAAGCAGGGGTGGCCATCCTCATATCGAATAAAATCGACTTCAAGACTAAATTAATCCAAAGGGATAAGGAAGGTCATTATGTACTGTTAAAAGGAACCATTGAACAACAAGATATAACAATTATCAATATTTATGCACCAAATAATGGTGCTGCGAAGTTTATAAAACAAATTCTCCTCAAGTTCAAGAATCAAATAGACCACAACACAATAATTATGGGTGACTTCAACACACCTCTCTCACCATTGGACAGATCCTCCAACCAAAAGTTGAATAACGAAACTATAGAACTCAAATACCACAATCAATACCTAGACTTAACTGACATATATAGAATATACCAACCATCATCAAATGGATATACTTTTTTCTCAGCAGCACATGGATCCTTCTCAAAAATAGACCATATATTATGCCATAGGGCAACCCTCAGTAAATATAAAGGGGTGGAGATTATACCATGCATTTTATCTGATCATAATGGATTGAAACTGGAAATTAATGGTAAAAGAAGGAAGGGAAAATCCAATATCATATGGAAAATGAACAATATGTTACTGAATGATCAAGGGGTTACAGAAGACATAAAGGAGGAAATCAAAAAATTCTTAGAGATAAATGAAAATTCAGACACAACCTATCGGAATCTATGGGACACTATGAAAGCAGTTTTAAGAGGGAAATTCATCACCTGGAGGTCATTCCTCAAAAAAAGGAAAAACCACACTTCATCTCAAAGCCCTAGAAAAGGAAGAGCAAAACAATAGCAAATGCAGCAGAAAGCAAGAAATAATTAAAATCTGAGCGGAAATCAATGAAATTGAAACAAAAGAAACTATTGAAAAAATTAACAAAACTAAAAGTTGGTTCTTTGAAAAAATAAACAAGATTGACAGACCCTTAGCCATGCTAACGAAGAGAAGAAGAGAGAGAACTCAAATTACTAACATAAGGGATGAAAAAGGCAATATCACAACAGATGCCACAGAAATACAGAAAACAATTAGAAATTATTTTGAAAACCTATATTCCAATAAAATAGAAGATAGTGAAGACATCGATAAATTTTTTAAGACATATGATTTGCCCAGACTGAGTCAGGAGGACACACATGATTTGAACAGACCAATGTTAATGGATGAAATTGAAGAAGAAATCAAAAGACTAATAACCAAGAAAAACCCAAGACCGGATGGGCATTCAGCGGAGTTTTACAAAACCTTTAAAGAAGAATTAATACCAATACTTTTCAAGTTATTCCAGGAAATGGAAAAAGAGGGAGCTCTTCCAAATTCATTCTACGAGGCCAACATCACATTGATTCCAAAACCAGAAAAAGACACATCAAAGAAAGAAAACTACAGACCAATATCTCTGATGAACCTAGATTCAAAAATCCTCAATAAAATTCTGGCAAATCGGATACAAAGACATATCAAAAAAATTGTGCACCATGATCAAGTAGGATTCATCCCTGGGATGCAGGGATGATTCAATATACGGAAATCAATAAATGTTATTCACCATATCAATAGACTTAAAGAAAAGAACCATATGATCATCTCGATAGACGCAGAAAAAGCATTCGACAAAGTGCAGCATCCCTTTATGTTAAAAACTCTAGAAAAACTAGGGGTAACAGGAACATACCTCAATATTGTAAAAGCAATCTACGCTAAGCCCCAGGCTAGCATTATTCTGAATGGAGAAAAATTGAAGGCATTCCCTCTAAAATCTGGAACAAGACAGGGATGCCCCCTATCACCACTTCTATTCAATATAGTTCTCGAAACACTGGCCAGAGCAATTAGACAAACGAAAGAAATTAAAGGCATAAAGATAGGAAAAGAAGAACTTAAATTATCACTATTTGCAGATGACATGATTCTATACCTAGCAGACCCAAAAGGGTCTACAAAAAAACTACTAGAACTAATAAATGAATTCAGCAAAGTGGCAGGATATAAAATCAACACGCACAAATCAAAGGCATTTCTGTATAGCAGCAACAAAACTTCTGAAACGGAAATAAGGAAAAACACTCCATTCAGAATATCCTCAAAAAAAAATAAAATACTTGGGAATCAACGTAACAAAAGAATTGAAAGATTTATACAATGAAAACTACAGAACCCTAAAAAGAGAAGTAGAAGAAGATCTTAGAAGATGTAAAGATATACCCTGTTCATGGATAGGCAGAACTAACATCATCAAAATGGCGATATTACCAAAAGTCCTCTATAGGTTTAATGCAATGCCAATCAAAATCCCAATGGCATTGCTTGTAGAAATAGATAAAGCAATCATGAAATTCATATGGAAAAATAAAAGACCCAGAATAGCAAAAGCAATTCTAAGCAGGAAGTGTGAATCAGGTGGTATAGCAATACCAGATTTCAAACTATACTACAGAGCAATAGTAACAAAAACAGCATGGTATTGGTACCAAAACAGGCGGGTGGACCAATGGTACAGAATAGAGGATACAGAGACTAATCCACAAAGTTACAACTATCTTATATTTGATAAAGGGGCTAAAAGCATGCAATGGAGGAAGGATAGCATCTTCAACAAATGGTGTTGGGAAAACTGGAAATCCATATGCAACAAAATGAAACTGAATCCCCTCCTCTCACCATGCACAAAAGTTAGCTCAAAATGGATCCAGGACCTTGATATCAAATCAGAGACTCTGCATATAATAGAAGAAAAAGTTGGCTACGATCTACATATTGTGGGGTTAGGCTCCAAATTCCTTAACAGGACACCCATAGCACAAGAGTTAATAGCAAGAATCAACAAATGGGACTTACTTAAACTAAAAAGTTTTTTCACAGCAAGAGAAACAATAAGAGAAGTATATCGGGAGCCTACATCATGGGAACAAATTTTTATTCCTCACACTTCAGATAGAGCCTTAATATCCAGAGTATACAAAGAACTCAAAAAATTAGACAATAAGACAACAAATAACCCAATCAACAAATGGGTCAAGGACCTGAACAGACACTTCTCAGAGGAGGACATACAATCAATCAACAAGTACATGAAAAAATGCTCACCATCTCTAGCAGTCAGAGAAATGCAAATCAAAACTACCCTAAGATACCATCTCACTCCAGTAAGATTGGCAGCCATTATGAAGTCAAACAATAACATGTGCTGGAGAGGATGTGGGGAAAAGGGTACTCTTGTACATTGCTGGTGGGACTGCAAATTGGTTCGGCCAATTTGGAAAGCAGTATGGAGATTCCTGGAAAAGCTGGGAATGGAACCACCATTTGACCCAGTTATTGCCCTTCTCAGTCTATTCCCTAAAGACCTTAAAAGAGCGTACTACAGGGATACTGCCACATCGATGTTCACAGCAGCACAATTCACAATAGCTAGACTGTGGAACCAACCCAGTGCCCTTCAATGGATGAATGGATTAAAAAATGTGGCATTTATACACCATGGAGTATTACGCAGCACTAAAAAGTGACAAAATCATGGAATTCGCAGGGAAATGGATGGCACTAGAGCAGATTATGCTTAGTGAAGCTAGCCAATCCCTAAAAAACAAATACCAAATGTCTTCTTTGATATAATGAGAGCAACTAAGAATAGAGCAGGGAGGAAGAGCAGGAAGAAAAGATTGACATTAAACAGAGACACGAGATGGGAGGGAAAGAGAGAGGAAAGGGGAATTGCATGGAAATGGAAAGAGACCCTCATTGTTATAAAAAACTACATAAAAGAGGTTGTGAGGGGAATTGGAAGAAAAAACAAGGAGAGAAATGAATTACAGTAGATGGGATAGAAAGAGAAGATGGGGGGAAGGGGGATAGTAGAGGATAGGAAAGGTAGCAGAATACAACAGTTACTAGTATGGCATTATGTAAAAATGTGAATGTGTAACCGATGTGATTCTGCAATCTGTATTTGGGGTAAAAATGGGAGTTCATAACTCACTTGAAACTAATGTTTGAAATATGATATGTCAAGAGCTTTGTAAGGTTTTGAACAACCAATAAAAACAAATTTAAAAAAAATTTTAAAAAAACACAAGAGTTTTTCTCATGGAAAAAAAAAATAAGAACCATATGATCATCTCGATAGATGCAGAAAAAGCATTCGACAAAGTACAGCATCCCTTTATGTTAAAAACTCTAGAAAAACTAGGGGTAACAGGAACATACCTCAATATTGTAAAAGCAATCTATGCTAAGCCTCAAGCTAGCATTATTCTGAATGGAGAAAAATTGAAGGCATTCCCTCTAAAATCTGGAACAAGACAGGGATGCCCTCTCTCACCACTTCTGTTCAACATAGTTCTCGAAACACTGGCCAGAGCAATTAGACAGACGAAAGTAATTAAAGGCATAAAAATAGGAAAACAAGAACTCAAATTATCACATGATTCTATACCTAGCAGACCCAAAAGGGTCTACAAAGAAACTATTAGAGCTAATAAATGAATTCAGCAAAGTGGCAGGATATAAAATCAACACGCATAAATCAAAGGCATTCCTGTATATCAGCAACAAATCTTCTGAAATGGAAATGAGGACAACCACTCCATTCACAATATCCTCAAGAAAATAAAATAAAATACTTGGGAATCAACCTAACAAAAGAGGTGAAAGACTTATACAATGAAAACTATAGAACCTTAAAGAGAGGAATAGAGGAAAAAGTTGGCTACGATCTACATACTGTGGGGTCGGGCTCCAAATTTCTCAATAGGACACCCATAGCTCAAGAGTTAATAACTAGAATCAACAAATGGGACTTACTCAAACTAAAAAGTTTTTTCTCAGCAAAAGAAACAATAAGAGAGGTAAATAGGGAGCCTACATCCTGGGAACAAATCTTTACTCCTGATACTTCAGATAGAGCCCTAATATCCAGAGTATACAAAGAACTCAAAAAATTAGACAATAAGACAACAAATAACCCAATCAACAAATGGGCCAAGGACCTGAACAGACACTTCTCAGAGGAGGACATACAATCAATCAACAAGTACATGAAAAAATGCTCACCATCTCTAGCAGTCAGAGAAATGCAAATCAAAACCACCCTAAGATACCATCTCACTCCAGTAAGATTGGCAGCCATTAGGAAGTCAAACAACAAGAAATACTGGTGAGGATGTGGGGAAAAGGGTACACTTGTACATTGCTGGTGGGACTGCAAATTGGTGCAGCCAATTTGGAAAGCAGTATGGAGATTTCTTGGAAAGCTGGGAATGGAACCACCATTTGACCCATCTATTCCCCTTCTCAGTCTATTTCCTAAAGACCTAAAAAGAGCATGCTACAGGGACACTGCTACATCGATGTTCATAGCAGCACAATTCACAATAGCAAGACTGTGGAACCAACCTACATGCCCTTCAATAGATGAATGGATAAAAAAAATATGTGGCATTTATACACAATGGAGTATTACTCTGCATTTAAAAATGACAAAATCATAGAATTTGCAGGGAAATGGATGGCCTTAGAGCAGATTATGCTAAGTGAAGCTAGCCAAAAAACAAATGCCAAATGTCTTCTTTGATATAAGGAGAGTAACTAAGAACAGAGTAGGGACAAAGAGTATGAGAAGAAGATTAACATTAAATAGGGATGAGAGGTGGAAGGGAAAGGGAGAGAGAAGGGAAATTGCATGGAAATGGAAGGAGACCCTCAGGGTTATACAAAATTACATACAAGAGGAAGTGAGGGGAAAGGGAAAAAATAATACAAGGGGGAGAAATGAATTACAGTAGAGGGGGTAGAGAGAGAAGAGGGGAGGGGAGGAAAGAGGAGGGGGGATAGTAGAGGATAGGAAAGGCAGCAGGATACAACAGACACTAGTATGGCAATATGTAAATCAATGGATGTGTAACCGATGTGATTCTGCAATCTGTATACGGGGTAAAAATGGGAGTTCATAACCCACTTGAATCAAAGTGTGAAATATGATATATCAAGAACTATGTAATGTTTTAAACAACCAACAATAAAAATTTAAAAAAAGAAAAAGAAAGACATGAATAGTGTGAATATACTTTGTATACAACCAGAGATATAAAAAATTGTGCTCTATATGTATAATATGAATTGTAATGCAATTCTGCTGCCATATATTATTGGGACACACTCTGAAAATACATGCCCTTAAGTCCTGAGCAAGAGATACTGAACAATTATTGCACTCTGCAATAACTTGGGCTTTACCTCCGCTTGGATAATGAGGCATGGCTCCAAGAGTAGGTGTCACCCGGTAGGGTTCAGTTACACTCATTTGTTTCTTTGTAACCCTACTCCTTTGCCCTTTTGGGGATGAAGTTTTCCATGAAACTTCCCCTTTGTATCCCCTATATAAGAATGAAGACTTCTAGAGGCTCTCTCTCTTTCCATAGACCCCTAAGGTCACAGAGCTATCCTTAGATTTTGAAAAGGTACTTCTGTGTGTTTGCATGCTTTCTTTGCATTTTCTTAAGTTATTGGAATAGTCAGATTTTGTGAACCCAGCATGAGGCCTCCATTTAGGATAGATGGTGATGATATATAACAAATTAGAATAAAAAATTAAAAAATATTAAGGGCTAATAAAAAAAGTAAAATAGAGGAGTTTCTGATTCATGTTGCATTTTGACAAAGAACTTGTCTATATTTTGTCCTTGCATTGAGACATTGTGTGAGGCCGAGTTTAAAGGTGCCAGAATAATCAGTGTGGCAGAGGAAATATCCAAGAAGTCAAGTATTCAGGCTGTGGTGTGGGTGTTGGTGGTGGCCTTTAACCAGGTTTACAGGGAGATATGGGAGCCATAGCAAAGTAGAAAGATTTTTCAAACTTGCCGTTTGACCAGAAACGCAGAATATATAAAGTTGAGAGGAAGGAGAATGTGCATGTTGAAGAGATTTGTGCAGAAAGAAGCTGAGTACTTTGCACTGGGGCTATAAGAAAGCTGCTTTGAGGACCCTTCAGTAGCTGGCCACACTTCCCGATCCCATTCAAGGGTATAAAAGTGTAAACTCCTTTGAGAGACTTGACTCTGCAATAGAAACCCCTAGGACACCCAATAGACACAGTGTACTCATTGACACAGAGAACTGTTTTCCTGAGATTCCTTTACCACATCCAGCTGTCCAGGCACTCAGAGGCCACAGCTGTCATGTTCTAATTGGGCCCTGCTGTTGCTCTCATTGGTGGCAGTGACTGGCATCCTCTTCATGGATGTTTATAGGCATCCAGGAGGCAAGATTTACATCATCCAGCAGGTTTCCAGCAAGATTTAAAGACAATACATGGCATTGCCAGAATTCAAAAGAGAGCAATCTGAGAAGCTGGGAGAGTAAAGTGTGGTATGCAATGGAGACCCTGAGATGTTAGAAATGACAGAAACATGGAAAGTCTGCCAAAGAAAGACACTGTGAGCAGTAAGTGGAGCCATCCCAAGAGAGTGGCCTTGCAAGGGAAGAGATTAGGGTCCACCTAAGCTCTTAGAAGTTCACATCATGTCACAATGTGCCACAGATGCTAAACATGGAGCTATAGGAATTGATGTTTGCCCTGTTGGGTTCTGGTCTTGCTTTAGACCCATATCTTCTTACTATTTCCCAACTTCTTCCTCTGGAAATTGGAATAATTAACCTGTGCCTTATATCTTGGGAGTATGTAACTTGTTTTGTAAGTCACATCAAAGAGTCTGCCTTGAGTCTCGGAGACTATGAACTTGGATGTTTGTACCCTGTTGGAACTATAGACTATATGGGAACTCTTAAAGATGAACTGAACACAGTTTGCATTGTCAAGCAGACATCAGACTTTTGGGGTTGGAGCAAATTGTTTTGTTTTGGATCTTAAATGTCCTTCCAAAGCCCAAGTGGTGAATTGGTCCCCAATGCCACATGTTCAGAGATTGTTGTAGGGACAAACCAGGCAAGGCACAGAAGATAGCAGAAAACAGTTTTATTTGGCTGCAGCCAGGTTCAGAGGGCACAGCTTTTTCTGTAATTAATCAATCCCCTGAACCCCGAGTTCAGGGAGTTTCAGAGTTTTATACCCAGCATGTAAGGGGAGGGGCTCAGAAGTTCACAGTCTACAGAAATTCACATAAAAGCAGCTTTTTCTTTCACTGTTTTGGGCACGTTAACCCTTCAAGGACAACACCTGAGAAGGGGAGAGCTTCTTCTCCCCTTTCTTTCCTCCCCCTGCCAGCTGTTACCATGGATCCCAATTGTAACTTATCTTAAAAATGTAGACATCTCTGTGAAGCCCAGCTCAAGGCCAGAGGCCTTGTTTGCACATTTCTACAAAGTACTATACTGGATATGTCTGTGAAAACTAGTAAGGGCGTGTCCAGCACCTGGAGTGTTGGTATCTTCCTGGCCAGTGGCCAAGTGAAACAGGGCGACATGAAAACAGGAAGTTTATCTACATTGGACTCTTTTGCAGAGACTCTTTTGCTGACAGTCCTAAAATCAGCCATGGTGAAGAGGTCTTTTCTGTGGAGAAAGTGGGTGCCACTTCAAGAGGATGCTTTGGGCAGGAGACTTCATCATAAGGGCTATGACCTCCTAAATGAATTAGGAGCTTTCACAATAATTCATAACTCAGTAAGCTATTGGGAGGTGTGGAAACTTTAAGTGGCAGGTCCCTAGATGAGGACCTAAGTCCTTCGGGGAGAGCCTTTGAAGAGTACATTATGGCATTTTTATCCTTAGGTCCCTTTTCTCCCACTCCTACTCTGCTTCCTGGCTAACGTGAAGTAGGCAGCTGTGCTCTGCAGCATGCCCCCCTTATGTTGTTCTAACTTGACAAAGGCTCAAGGCAGTATAGGGCCAAGTAACCACCCACTTTAATCTCTGAAAGTATGAATCCAAATAAAACTTTACTTGGTGGTTTTTTTTTGAACTGGGGATTCAACTCAGGGGCACTCCACCACTGAGCCACACCTCCAGCCCTATTTTGTGTTTTATTTAGAGACAGGGTCTCACTGAGTTGCTTAGCACCTCGCTTTTGTTGAGGCTGGCTTTGAATTTGGGATCCTCCTGTGGTAGCCTCCTAAGCCACTGGGATAAAAACATTTACTCTTTTTAAGTTATTTTTTTCAGGAACTTTGTCACAGGGATGGAAAACTAAGTCATATACCTCCCAAGGACACTGAGTAAGCCCTTGGTTAGACACCATGGGCAAGGGCCCCAGAGAAAGCCCCCCTCTCTGCCTCTGAACACTGAGAGACTAAATCTTTTGCCCAGCTCTGTTTACCCAGCTCAACAAAACTACAAAACTTCCCATCTTTGATTGGCATTTTCAGCACATTTCATACCTGCTTGCAAACAAAATGAAGCATACATCTTTAATTGGGTTTAGGCCACAAAGGAAGAATTATTTAGAAAGCCTATCTTGTCTCAGTGTGTGCAGTCAGAAAAAAAATGGATCTATTCTATCCAATTACTTTTGCTTACACGACTGGGTCACAACTAAGGCAGTATTGGTAATCAGGGTTCCTCTTCACAGGGAGTATCCTCTTTACCCCCACACAAGCATACCTCATGCTCTAAACCTTGTGCTGAGTTCTGAACTACTTGCTGGTTCATTGGGAAAATGTTAGTCACTGTTCACAGTCTTGGGGGGATGAGTGCATAGACTTCTTCCTTCAATTTCTCAAAGCCTCTTAAGCAACACTTCCACACGTCTATCAGTTCACACTTATAAAGTGGACTTGTCTCATCCTAGACACTGGCCTGCTTGAAATATTTCTGTTGCCTGGAGAGACCATATGTTCATGCTGCCCAATAGAATCCCATAGGAACTTGTTAAAATAAACATTTCTTGGGCTGGGGATGTGGCTCAAGCAGTAGCACGCTCGCCTGGCATGTGCGGGGCGACTGGGTTCGATCCTCAGTACCACATAAAAATAAAATAAAGATGTTGTGTCCACCGAAAACTAAAAAATAAATATTAAAAAATTCTCTCTCTCTCTCTCTCTCAAAAAAAATTAAAATAATATAAATAAACATTCCTGGGCCCCATCTGGGAATTACTGAGCCAGGCATGAGAGGCATATTCAAGGTCTGTTCATATTTTATGATTTAACATTTTGGAATCAAAGTAAAATAAAGTTGATAATAAGGGAAACACTGTCAACATTGGTTTGAATATAATAATCAAAATTAATACATTGTTCATTAAAATTGTTGTGAAAACTGTAAATAAGGAGTTTTCCAGGAATAAGTAGTTCTTGGAGCTGTTTTTTGAGAAAATCCTGCTGTATAAATAATAACACAGAAAAATTAAGTTGAGGACTGGCACCTAGCTCAAGGCATGGGGCACTTGCCTAGTGTGCTCAAGGCCCTGGGCTCAGTCCCCAGAGCTGTAGGGGGAAAAAGGATTTAAGCTGAATACCTTCAAAACTCAATATCTATATATAGCTACCTCAGAATGCAAAATATTTTAGTATAATGTGTAAAGGAGCACCTGTGGAGGAATACCTGTGGAGGAGGTGCACAAAGAACAGACACAAGAGTACAAGCACTCAGACAGGATGGAGTGGAGAGAGTGAAGTGGTGGAGAAGCAGTGAAGTGCCCTCTCCTCCCTGCCTGGGAGTTTATTAACTCAAAGAGCACATACCTCCTGTTGCCATGACTACATTCTAATTAGTACTTCTTTAACCTGGAGTCCCAGCTAACTAAGATAAGGTCCACATAAGAACAAACATGGGGCCCCCATTCTCCAGGGGCATCACCATGGAGACCAGATGGTGCCGGCAGAGTTGTCTTATTAGCTCAGAGGGAGGAGGCTGGTGTCCTAGGTCTGGGAAGCAGGTAAACTTGTGAAGGATATTTCTATGGCAGCCAGGCATCCTGGGATTTGCACAGGAGTTTCCCAATTGCCAGGTATTACCTAGCAGCCAGGCATTCTGTGTCTTTGCACAGAAACGTCCTGGTCACCAAGCATGTCACAATCACGAAGTTTGTAGACCCCCAAGCCCAAACACAGAATTCCTACAGTAATGATCATTTTAAAACCTCATTTCTGGGCTGGGGATGTGGCTCAAGCGGTAGCGCGCTCACCTGGCATGCGTGTGGCCCGGGTTCGATCCTCAGCACCACATACAAAGATGTTGTGTCTGCCGATAACTGAAAAATAAATATTAAAATTCTCTCTCTCTCTCTCTCTCTCTCTCTCTCTCTCTCTCTCTTTAAAAAAAAAAAACAACCCTCATTTCAGTTGGGTGAGATGGAACACCTGTATAATCCTGGAATCCCAGCAACTTTGGAGGATAAGATGGAAAATGAAAAGTTCAGGGCCAGCCTAAGCAATTTAGTGACATTCTGTCTCAAAATTTAAAAAAAAAAAAAGTTTGAGGATGTACCACTGTGGTTGAGTATTGCTGAGAGCCATAGCCAAGTAGGAATGACACATGGCAATTTCCTTGTCAGCCTACCCCATGTTGCTTAGAGGGAGGACTCTCCATTGTGGAAATGGGCTTGCCTTGGACCCAGGTCATTTGCAGTGACATTCCATGAATGTTTGAGAGTTTTGATTTGAAAGGTGACCTTGCTCAGGGATTAGGGCGGATCCAGGTTTAGGGAGGATCCTGCTGGATTAGGGCGGTTCCAGGTTTAAAGTGTATCCTGCTGGGAATAGGGCGTATCCTCCTGCCTCCAGGTGCCCGCTCCTTGAGTTCCCATTGGGTTCTCACAGGATTCAGAGAGTATTTTGGGTTCAGAGCCTGGTGGAGAGTGTGCATTTTCCCAGAACGTGTGTGTAGAGTGCCGGTGACAGTCGAGAATAAAGAGTTGCTGTTTGAATCTACAAGGTGTGAGTGGCTCGTGATTTTGTGCCCAGCCAGACTGCGGCAGAGTATCCCTGCTTCAATTCCCACCACCTCCCCCACCCCCCACCCACCCCCCCAAAAAAAAAGAAAAAAAATCACATGAGTTTGTTATTTGCCATATTAAATAGTTCAATATGTAAGTCAAGGAGAAAAAGAAATTATGAACACCCCATCACAGAAATAATTTTCTCTAGTTATTAATTTCTCAGATGATCTTATATCTATTTTATCTTTGAAGAAAATTATCAGTGCACTTGGGACCAACGCTATATATAATGTTAGAATCCTAACATTTACTGAACAGTTAATGTGACATTTATGTTTAAATAATTTTTATCAAGCTCATGGGTGCTTCCTAAATTCAGGTCAGTACACTAAAGGAAACAGGTTTTGGATGACAGTAAACCAGCATGTTTATTTTTCAACCATAGAACTGCTCACCCTTTAAATCTGTGTTCAACAAGATACTCTTCTACTCATTGTGCATATGAAATAACACTGACAATTAGACAATAATTCTTTCTAGTTGATGAATTAGCAGATATGAGTGCATGAGGAGGAGGGATATCACAGGCTTGGGAGGCTCATATCCTTTAGAGGCTGAGCAGACTGATCTGTGACAAGCAAATATCTCCCATACAGCCAGAGGCCTCAGCACCAGCACTTGATAGTGACCTGAACCTTCGTGGTGATTTTCTGTGGGCTGCTACTGTCTCTGGATAGGAAAGCTCACACACTTGCCAGCTTTAGATGACTCCACTGTCAACTCGATGATGCTGGGACCTCACCTGTGCCCCTGGCCTGGACCCTATCTTCAAAACTTACAGTGTATTACCTAGTAGCCAGGAATTCTGTGTCTTTACACAGAAACTTCCCAGTCACCAAGCATCTGATATAACCCATCACTTTGTGCATCCCATAGAGTGCCTCCACCTGAGGGAGGAAGGATGAAGGTACTTGTGCTCCAGTTTATGAAGGAGAAACTGAGGCTGGAGTTGGGAAGGGAAGTCTGGGGCTATAGGGTGGGATTTGAACCCAGGGCCACACTATCCCCAATCTATTTGCTACTAGTCCAGGAATAAGGGGAGACTGCTGCTGAAGATAAGCAGATGCTGGGGGACCCTCTGTGTGGGCCTATTCTTCCCGTGGTGCTGTGTGGACCCCTGCAGCTCAGGAGGAACTAAGCCCCAAGTGAGGCAAGGGCCAGGCTGGAGGGAGGACACAGAGCCAGTAGGGCAGGGCAGAGCTGTAGATCCTACCAGACTGCAAAGTCCTAGCTTCCACTCTGCAGAGCTCTCAGTGCAGTGCAGCACCCTATTAGCCTACGCAGGGCAGAGAATAAACCATCAGCACCCTTTGTGACGTTAGAGAGCCACTGCTGCACACCACAGGTCGGGTGTGTGATAATAGAGGGGGCTTAGCCACCTGAGATGGGATGGAAAAGGGGTTGGGTGATGCTCTCCCATGCAGAGGGGAGAGTGTGTGAGCCCACACATACACCCTAGTCATGACCTTGGAACCTCCCCCATCATACATCAGGGGATCAAGAGTAGCACCCTACCAACACCAGAGGCCCAGGCCATAGTGTACATGTATGAGCAGGGCTGCTATGGGTAAGGGCCTCACAGTCCAGGCCTGGCCAACAGCTGGGTCACTGACTACCACTGAAGGTCCCCCAGACCCAGACAATTGCCTTCTGGAATTGAGGGGTCAGGGTTGGCCAACCCTGGCTTTAAAGACACACTGTGATTAGCCCAAGGCTGACTTTCTTTATTAAATGGCACATCCACATTGCAAGAGCCAAACCCCTCTCCTGTCCCCTTCCAGCCCTCATCCTCTCCGCTTTCTTTTCTGTCTGGGATCAAGTTCTTAGCCCCACATGGGTATAAAAGCAATCCCTTCAGGTGTCAGTCTTACTATATGAACCCACCCTAGTGTCTCTTCACTTCCTGGTGCTGGGGACACCCCAGCAGGTGAGTGGGGCTCTTAACAATTGATCTGAGGGCCAACGAATAGAATAGCCAGGCTCTGAGGGGACATCCCATGGACAAGGTGCCCAGCAATGCATCAGCCACAAAAACTGAGTCTGCTGAATGTCAGGCAGCAAGGACAGCTGCAGCCAAAAGTGAGGGACTTCCCCCATGTTGGGAGAGCTCAGTAGTGACTTCCTGGAGGTGGGAGGGTCTGCAGCCTGGGATGGCCACTTGCCCAGATATGAGTCAGCTGGTAGGTGCTTGCTGTGGTTTGTATCTGAAATGTCCCCAAAGGTCCACATGTTAAAGGCATCCACAATCTGTGCTGCTATTGGGAGGTGGAACATAATAATAATAATAGATGTGGCCTAGTGGAAGGAAGAGAGGTCATCAGGGACGTGCCCCTGAAGGGACCCTGGTCCCTTTCTGTTTCTCCTTTTGCTTCCTAGACACCACATACTCCGAAATGTGCTCCTGCCACAATGACTGTGTCACCACTGGATCCAAACCAAAGGCCAAGCCACCATGGACTAAAACCATGAGGCAAAAAAAAAAAACCCTGTACTCCTTGTAAATTGGTTACCTAAGGTGATTGGCACAGTGATGGAAAGTTGAAGTACATAGTGCTCCAAGGAAGAAAGCACAATGGTACTGGGAGACAAAAGGGTATCTGCATCTCACTCCTTTTATGTTCCCTCCCACTCCTAGACCCTCCCTACCAGAGTTCACGTTGTATGAGGATCTCTCCATCAGATAATTTCCATTGAGAAATTCATCATTTGGGGATCGGCTGAAAATCTCGAGCCGTAGGGTGCCATTCATTAGATTTGCTGGCAAATGGCTGGTGGCACTGCATCCCCAGCACTAAGGCTTTCAGATGGAAGAAGGAGACAGGTCAGGGACCTGGAGGAACAAGACCATGGTTCAGATTGGGTGTAGGAGGGGTCGGGGAGGTTATGTCTGTTTTACAGTTTGTCCGTATCTATTGAATATTCCAGAGAAGTTGTACCAGGTATATTCATCCAGGAGCAGGTGAAAAGTTCATATAAGTACAGGTTCAATGGCCTCCTATGTTCACCCCCAAGGTAATGTTATGGCAGAATCATCCAGGATCAGTGAAACCATATCAAAACCCAGAGAAAGAAGTCTCCACATCTGTTCTCCACTGTTGGAGTCTCCTGGACATTGAATCTGATTTGGGCATTGCATCCAAATTGCACATCATCTAGCAAGGATTCAGGCCAAGTATTCAAGTCCAGGTGGTGCAGAGTGAGCCAAGCACTCTTCCACACTGCTCTTGGATAAATATTTATATAGGGTACTACACCTCTGGAGCATCATTTTGAAACAGAGATTAAGAAACTATAAAATGGACAAAGCATTTACCCAGTAATTCTGCCTCTGGGTTATTACAAGGAAAATAAACTGAGATGCTGAAAAAGATTTCTGAGCTATGTGTTCACTGCAGCATTATTTACAGTGGCCCCAATGGAAAGTAGCTTAAATGTCCTATCAAAAGGAAATAGGATGAAGGTTTGGGTTGTGGCTCAGTGGTAGAGCGCTTGCCTAGCATGTGTGAAGCACTGCGTTCGATTCTCAGCACCACATATAAGTAAATAAAAAAAAGGTCCATCAACAACTAAAAACTATTTTTTTTATAAAAAGAGGAAACAGCAAAGAAAAGCAGGGGTAATATACAATGTATCTCATATTCTACCAAATTCACCTGTTGAAAGGAATTTGGTTTCTAGGTAAATTATGTATTTGTGGTTTACCCCCTTTCTCTGCTTAGGTGAGCTATTCATTTATCTATTTTTTCCTATCCCCCAACCTCATGAACCAGCTCTTGTGTCTATTCCTTAGTTCTACTATTTTTCTCTTTGCTAATGTGTTCATTCCTGCAAGTGTAGGCATTAATATCTTCTGGCTACTTTCCAGTTTGTAATTTTTCATATTTCTTGATTTCAATATCTGAATTATTCATTTTCATTGGTGGTTGTTTTAGTTAAGCTAAGCTGCAGTTACAAATTGATCACCCACATTTTGATGACTCAGTTCAAAAGAAGTGTGTACACTCCTATTATAATTTACTTCCATGTAAGAAACAATATCTGGCCAGGTGTGGCAGCACATGTCTATAATTCCAGCAGCCTGTGAAGCTGAGGCAAGAGGATTGCAGGTTCAAAGCCAGCCTCAGTGTTTTAGTCTTTTTTTTTTTTTTTTGCTGCTGTGACTAAAGGGTCTGACCAGCACAACTGTCAACGAGGAAATGTTTATTCAGAGGCTCGAGGTTTCAGAGGTCTTAGTCCGTGGAAGGCTGGCTCCATTCCTTGGGGCTTGAGGTGAGGCTGAACATCATGGTGGGAGAGTATAGTGGAGGGAAGCAGCTCATATCATGGTAATCAAGAAGCAGAGAGAGAGACTCTCCAGCTCTAGATACAAATATATACCCCATAGCCATTCCTCCAATTAACCACTTCCTCCAGCCACACCCCACCTGCCTTAGTTAACACTCAGTTAATCCCATCAGGGATTAATTCACTGATTGGGTTAAGACTCACATTCCAATCATTTCACCTCTGAAACTTCTTGCACTGTCTCACACATGAGCTCTTTTTTGGGGGGGAGGGACGCCTCATATCCAAATCATAATATTCAGCAACTTAGCAAAGGCCCTAAGCAACTTAGTGAGACCCTGTCTTAAGATAAAAAAAAATAAAAAATAAAAAGGTCTGGGGATGTGGTTCAATGGTTAAGCATAATTAAGCATACCTGGGTTGAATCCATGGTAACCCTCCATCCCCCGACACCCCCCCCCAAAAAAAAAAACAATATCTGGGCTCGTGTGCTCATGTGTCCACATCTATAGACCCAGACCATGTAAGTCCCTGGTGTTCTGCTTTGAAACTATTTAATTCTTTTTCTTCTTCAACTTAATAAATGGAGACTGACCCAGCCGCTAGGCACAAACTTTCCTTTCTCCAATTTCTTTCTCTAGAGCGCAGGCACAGTAGCTCACCACCACGTAACCTGGGTCTCCACACTCTAACCTGCAATATGTTTTCTTGCTCCCCACTTGCTACACAATTGCTAAGCCAATGAGGCACTTTAGACTTCATTGTGTGAGCCAGGTGTGGTGAAACGCCAGTAATCCCAGCAACTGGGAAGGCTGATGCAGGAGGATTCCAAGTTTGAGGCCAGCCTCATCATCAGAGCAAGACATTCATCAACTTAGAGAGATCCTGTCTCAAAACAAAAATATGAAAAGAAAAGGGCTTGGGATGTAGCTTGTAGTAAAGCACCCCCAGGTTCAATCCCCAGTCCCCCTCCCACATAGATTTTATTGTGTGAGCTATTTCAGGGTAAGAGTTATGCTAGTTATTTTGTGGCAGCAAATGAGCCCCTGAAGTTAAGCCACCTAGCTTACTAGAAGGTCAGCGGGGCAAGTTGACCACTTCCCACAGTCAGAGCCTCAGGCTGGTCCCATCCAATGGCTCCAGAGCTGCCCTGCTGTCACATGCACCTAGCCAACAGAGGAACCTGAGGAACAGCCAGAAGCTGGCAGTGCAGACATGAGGTGGCACCAAGGTCCTCCACTGACATTCCCCAGCTCAGTCACCTGCCCCAGCCAAACCGGAGATTCTGAAGGATGGAGCCCATGCTCTTCTTCATGAAGAAGAAGTGGCTTTGAGTGGACAGGCAGTGCTCTCCTCTGCACATTTTTCCTGGCATAATTATTTGGTGACTTCTCATTTTCCTTGAAATCATGTTTTTTTCCCACGTTTTGTATCCCATTTGTTCTGATAACCTGTATACATTGTTTTCTAGATGTTCCATTTTTTACTCTTTGCCTCTTTTTTAAACTAACATGTTTTTAAGTGAATTTTTAAAAATTCTGAATAAGAGCTTTGTTTTATTTCCGAGTTGGGCCATTAGCCTCTACTTTTATTAAATTGTGATCAGAATATACTATTGATATTGTTTCTCTTCTTCTAAGTTCTTTGAGATTTGTTTTTTTTGAGTGTATGACCCGATTTTGTGAATCCTTGAGAATGTTTGAATTGAGGGAACAGTCTATATAAATGGGTACATTGTTGACACATATACTATATTAATTATTTTATTTAATATTGGGTAATAATTTTATACTTATGAAATCTGCAGTGGGCAGACAGAGGAGAACTGAAACTTCTTTTGGTTTCTCCTTATTTGTTCCATAGGTTTTAAATGATAAACTCTGATGTTCTCTTATTTTGAGTGTAGATATCCATACCTTCAAAATTTGTATTGGGCATTGCTTTTTAAATTAAAACTAACTTGTGTCAGGTAATGATTTTATTTCAATGGGTTTACATGATAGGATCTGGGCCTCCCTCACCCCTGCTTCCTACTTTCCTATTTACACAGTAGCTCTTGGCAGGTTCCCTAAGTCCCTGGAGATGATGGTTGTGAAAGGAAAGTGACCACAACACTCGGAGCGACCAAGAGATCTTTATTGCAGTAGTGCAAAAGAGGAGAAAAAGAGAGAGCGAAAGAGAGAGAAAGAGAGAGAGAACAAGAGCAAAAGAGAGAGAGGCCTGGCAGGAGGGAGTTTTTATAGCCCAAATCTAATGGGGGCTCTGGGTCTGCAAGCTGCCTTGTTGGCACAAGAGGGGTTAAGGGTTCAGCTTTGAGTGGGGGTGGGGGGGTGAGTGTTCAGACTTGATGCAAACAGGTCATAAAGGACGAGACAGAGGGGGTTTTGGGTGTGTGAGTTATCCTGCAGCTAAAGTTTGTTCCGCCTGCCCTGCAGACAACTTAGTTCAGCCTGTCCTGCACCTAACAGGTGGTTATGTCATTTCTTTTCCTGTGGAACTGAAATCATTTGCATTCTGCTCCATAACCATAAGCCATGAGTCTCTTCTAGTCTAAGTCATGCTTAACGGACCCTGCTCACTTCAGTGTTCTTGTTATAATTTTCATTTCATTTCTTGGTTAGCAGGAGTTCATTCTTTAAGCAGGGTGAGGTGGTGCATGGCTGTAATGTTGACAGCTCAGGAGGCTGAGGCGGGAGGATTGCAAGTTCAAAGCCAGCCTCAGCAACTTAGTGAGGCCCTGAGCAACTTAGTAAGACCCTGTCTCAAAATAAAAAATGTCTGGGGATGTGACTCAATGGTTAAGAACCTCTGGATTCAATCCCTGGCCCAAAAATAACTAAATAAATAAATAAATAAAGTTCATCCTTTATTAATTTTCTCCAAGACTTATGTGTCTGGCATAAGTGGCATTTTGAGTTCTTATATGTTGCTTGTGCTTGTGCTTGTGCAGCTCTGGAGTGGGCTCTGTGGTGGTTCTGTTAGTATTAAAAGAGAATAAAATCATAGCAGTTGTGGGTAAATGGATGGAATTGGAGAAGATAAGGCTAAGTGAAATTAACCAATCCCCCAAAACAAATGCTGAATGTTTTCTCTGATATAAGGATGCTGATATATAATGGGGATGGATGGGCATGGGAGGAATGGAGTAACTTTAGACAGGGCAAAGGGAGGGAGGGAAAGGGAGGGTATGGGGTAGAGAAGACATCATTACCCCAAGTACATGTCTGAAGACACGCATAATGGTGTGACTCTACTTTGTGTACAACCAGAGACATGAAAAATTGTGCTCTATATGTGTAATGTGAATTGAATTGCATTCTGCTGTCATATATAACAAATTAGAATAAATTTTAAAAACTATGAAAAAAACATTGATATTAAAAAATTTAACTTCTTATCAATTGTCTTAGGGATTAGAAGAGCTTCTTAGAAACAATCTAATTCAGATTAATGCTCATTTAATTTCAACACCATGCAAAAACGTGACTCCAGTATAAATCCATTCCCTCCCATTTCCTTTGTGCTACTTTAAAAAAAAAAACAAGTTTTGTCTTTGTACATTATAAATCCCTCAAAACAGTTGTGTAGTTCTTGCTGTATCAGTTGTCTTTTAAAATAGACATGGGAATAAAGGAGTTATACACAGAGTATGTATATCCTATTCCATATTCATCCATGTTATGACTGCCTTTACTGCTGCTTTTAATTTTCCTGTGCAGATTTATTGTCTAGCATTCTTGAAATATAAAGGACACCCTTTCATAACTCTGTAGGACAGGATGCTGGTCAAGGGATGGAGGAAGGGGAAATGGTCCTGGTGGTGAAGATATAACAGATGCTGTTATTACTGATGTTAAATAGTTTCTCTTGGGCGAGTGATTTTTGTTTGAGGCATGGCTTTGGTTAATTTCAGAGTGAGAGACAGGTAGCTATAGGTGGTTTGTTTATATTTTTATTGTTTTTGTGGGACAGAGAGTTCACCAGGCCCTTACTTTCTGAAGGCAAAAGTGAGTTGCCCTAGGATCTATTTTAAGGTTGATTGTTTTTCATTGCAGGAAGAGGAAATGGAAAATAACATTGAAAACCAACAGGGGGAGGTAGGACGGTAAAGGGGGGAAAGTAATCAAAGAGGAAAACAAATCAAGTTTAGTAACATTAATAAACAAATATGGCTGGAATAACAAACCATATCTCAATAATAACCCTAAATGTGAATGGCTTAAACTCACCAATTAAGAGACACAGGCTAGTAGAATGGATCACAAAACAAGACCCAACAATATGCTGCCTACAGGAGACACATCTGATAGGAAAAGATATACATAGACTGAAGGTGAAAGGTTGGGAAAAATCATACCACTCATATGGACTGCGGAAACAAGCAGGAGTGTCCATACTCATATCTAATAAAATAGATTTCAAGCCAAAGTTAATCAAAAAGGATAAAGAAGGACACTTCATACTGCTCAAGGGAACCATACACCAACAAGACATAACAATCATAAATATATATGCCCCAAATAATGGTGCAGCTATGTTCCTCAAGCAAACTCTTCTCAAGTTCAAGAGTCTAATAGACCACCATACAATAATCATGGGAGACTTCAACACACCTCTCTCACCACTGGACAGATCTTCCAAACAAAAGTTAAATAAGGAAACTATAGAACTCAATAACACAATTAACAACCTAGACTTAATTGACATATATAGACTATACCACCCAACATCAAGTAGCTACACTTTTTTCTCAGCAGCACATGGAACCTTCTCAAAAATAGATCATATATTATGTCACAGGGCAACTCTTAGAAAATATAAAGGAGTAGAGATAATACCATGCATCTTATCTGATCATAATGGAATGAAACTGAAAATCAATTGATAAAAGAAGGAAGGAAAAATCATGCGTCACTTGGAGAATGAACAATAAGTTACTGAATGATCAATGGGTTTTAGAAGACATCAAGGAGGAAATTAAAAACTTCTTAGAGTTAAATGAAAACACAGCACAACATATCAGAATCTATGGGACACTTTGAAAGCAGTTCTAAGAGGAAAATTCATTGCTTGGAGTTCATTCCTTAAAAAAAGAAAAAACCAACAAATAAATGATCTCATACTTCATCTCAAAATCCTAGAAAAAGAAGAGCAAAACAACAGCAAAAGAAGAAGAAGGCAAGAAATAATTAAAATCAGAGCTGAAATTAATGAAATTGAAACAAAAGAAACAATTGAAAAAATTGACAAAACTAAAAGTTGGTTCTTTGAAAAAATAAATAAAATCGACAGACCCTTAGCCATGCTAATGAAGAGAAGAAGAGAGAGAACCCAAATTACTAGCATACGGGATGAAAAAGGCAATATCACAACAGACACTTCAGAAATACAGAAGATAATCAGAAATTACTTTGAATCCTTATACTCCAATAAAATAGAAGATAGTGAAGGCATAGATAAATTTCTTAAGTCTTATGATCTGCCCAGATTGAGTCAGGAGGATATAGACAACCTAAACAGACCAATAACAATAGAGGAAATAGAAGAAACCATCAAAAGACTACCAATTAAGAAAATCCCAGGACCGGATGGGTATACAGCAGAGTTTTACAAAACCTTTAAAGAGGAACTAACACCAATACTTTTCAAGCTATTTCAGGAAATAGAAAAAGAGGGAGAACTTCCAAATACATTCTACAAGGCCAACATCACCCTGATGCCCAAACCAGACAAAGACACTTCAAAGAAAGAAAACTACAGACCAATATCTCTAATGAACCTAGATGCAAAACCTCAATAAAATTCTAGCGAATCGGATTCAAAAACATATCAAAAAAATTATACACCATGATCAAGTAGGATTCATCCCTGGGATGCAAGGCTGGTTCAATATACGGAAATCAATAAATGTGATTCACCACATCAATAGACTTAAAAATAAGAACTATATGATCATCTCGATAGATGCAGAAAAAGCATTTGACCAAGTACAGCATCCCTTTATGTTTAAAACTCTAGAAAAATTAGGGATAACAGGATCATACCTCAACATTGTAAAAGCAATCTATGATAAGCCACAGGCCAGCATCATTCTGAATGGAGAAAAATTGAAGGCATTCCCTCTAAAATCTGGTACAAGCCAGGGATGCCCTCTCTCACCACTTCTGTTCAACATAGTCCTCGAGACACTGGCCAGAGCAATTAGACAGACGAAAGAAATTAAAGGCATAAAAATAGGAAAAGAAGAACTTAAATTATCACTATTTGCAGATGACATGATTCTATACCTAGCAGACCCAAAAGGGTCTACAAAGAAACTATTAGAGCTAATAAATGAATTCAGCAAAGTGGCAGGATATAAAATCAACACGCATAAATCAAATGCATTCCTGTATATCAGCGACAAATCCTCTGAAACGGAAATGAGGACAACTACTCCATTCACAATATCCCCCCAAAAAATAAAATACTTGGGAATCAACCTAACAAAAGAGGTGAAAGACTTATACAATGAAAACTACAGAACCCTAAAGAGAGATATTGAAGAAGACCTTAGAAGATGCAAAAATATACCCTGTTCATGGATAGGCAGAACTAACATCATCAAAATGGCAATATTACCAAAAGTCCTCTATAAGTTCAATGCAATGCCAATCAAAATCCCAACAGCATTTCTTGTAGAATTAGATAAAACAATCATGAAATTCATATGGAATAACAAAAGACCCAGAATAGCAAAAACAATGATAAGCAGGAAGTGTGAATCAGGCGGTATAGTGATACCAGACTTCAAACTATACTACAGAGCAATAGTAACAAAAACAGCATGGTACTGGTACCAAAACAGGCGGGTGGACCAATGGTACAGAATAGAGGACACAGAAACCAATTCACAAAACTACAACTATCTTATATTTGATAAAGGGGCTAAAAGCATGCAATGGAGGAAGGATAGCATCTTCAACAAATGGTGCTGGGAAAACTGGAAATCCATTTGCATCAAAATGAATCTGAATCCTTTTCTCTCGCCATGCACAAAAGTTAACTCAAAATGGATCAAGGAGCTTGATATTAAATCAGAGACATGGCATCTAATAGAATAAAAAGTTGGCTATGATCTACATACTGTGGGGACGGGCTCCAAATTCCTCAATAGGACGCCCATAGCCCAAGAGTTAATAACAAGAATCAACAAATGGGACTTACTCAAACTAAAAAGTTTTTTCTCAGCAAAAGAAACAATAAGAGAGATAAACAGGGAGCCTACATCCTGGGAACAAATCTTTACTCCTCACACTTCAGATAGAGCCCTAATATCCAGAGTATACAAAGAACTCAAAAAATTAGACAATAAGATAACAAATAACCCAATCAACAAATGGGCCAAGGACCTGAACAGACACTTCTCAGAGGAGGACATACAATCAATCAATAAGTACATGAAAATATGCTCAACATCGCTAGCAGTCAGAGAAATGCAAATCAAAAGCACCCTAAGATACCATCTCACTCCAGTAAGATTAGCAGCCATCATGAAGTCCAACAACAACAAGTGCTGGAGAGGACGCGGGGAAAAGGGTACACTTGTTCATTGTTGGTGGGACTGCAAATTGGTGCAGCCAATTTGGAAAGCAGTATGGAGATTTCTTGGAAAGCTGGGAATGGAACCACCATTTGACCCAGCTATTCCCCTTCTCAGTCTATTCCCTAAAGACCTAATAAGAGCATGCTACAGGGACACTGCTACATCGATGTTCATAGCAGCACAATTCACGATAGCAAGATTGTGGAACCAACCTAGATGCCCTTCAATAGATGAATGGATAAAAAAAAATGTGGCATTTATACACAATGGAGTATTACTCTGCATTAAAAAATGACAAAATCATAGAATTTGCAGGGAAATGGATGGCATTAGAGCAGATTATGCTAAGTGAAGCTAGCCAATCTTTAAAAAACAAATGCCAAATGACTCCTTTGATATAAGGGGAGTAACCAAGGACAGGGTAGGGACGAAGAGCTTGAGAAGAAGATTAACATTAAACAGGGATGAGAGGTGGGAGGGAAAGGGAGTGAGAAGGGAAATCGCATGAAAATGGAAGGTGATCCTCAGGGTTATACAAAATTACATATAAGAGGAAAGGAGGGGTAAGACAAGATAATACAAGTGGAAGAAATGATTTACAGTAGAAGGGGTAGAGAGAGAAAAGAGGAGGGGAGGAGAGGGGAGGGGGGATAGTAGAGAATAGGACTGACAGCAGAATACATCAGTCACTAGAACGGCAATATGTAAATCAATGGAAGGGTAACTGATGTGATACAGCAATCTGTATAGGGGGTAAAACTGGGAGTTCATAACCCACTTGAATCAAACTGTGAAATATGATATATTAAGAACTATGTAATGTTTTGAATGACCAACAATAAAAACAAAACAAACAAAAAAAAAAGGTTGATTGTTTTTTGTTTGTTCCTTTTGTCATTTTGTGAGTGGGTACATGTATACCCTTTTAATAGTTGGATACAGTCTTTTATTTTTGCAAAAGTTCTTTTATTGTAACTCAGAATACTCCTTGGGTTTCATCATTTCCATTTATTCTTCAAGGACACTAACTATATATAGAAGGTTAAGAAAAAAAAATAAACATAAAAGTAAATAATAACATTCCCCAGAAAACACACAGAGAATATGCAGCGACCTTCCCAAAATGTCAAAAACTAATTGGGTGAAAAAGTAGAGCTGTTCTTTGGCAGGGACAAGTTTTCTGGAGCATTGAACACACCCTGTTGGAAGTCCTTCCTTGCTGTGTGATGCCAAGCCTTTCATGGTATCCTAAGTAGTGCTCTGGCGCCCTCTAGTGCTACAGATGGGTGAAGGCCACTTTGCTTTTGCTTTTCCTTCCTCTTGTTAACTACTACTTGTCTTCCTCCTCTCCATTCCTTTTTCCTCTAATAATCAGTATTTTCTAAGTCAGACTTGGCTCTTTGAATCATAATATGTGATTAAAAGAATCCAAAGATGTTATCTATATTTTGTGTTTATGCTTCAGAGGAGCTAAGCCCATCTGGGAAAATTTCAAGTTATATTCGAGTCAAGGGTGGGTATTCTACATATGAGGAAGCTCCCTAGCACAGGCTTCTTGTCCTTACTTGTGTACTTCATGCCTACTGACTGAGATGAGCCCAGGGGTCCCTGATCCTTCCGTGTTCTTTCTGCTGTCCCTGTGAGTCTTCCATAATGATGTATACATCCTAGCCTCACCTGCAGTTCCTGTGGGGTGGAGCAGGACCCCTACCTGTGCTCCCCTGTGCTGCCTCCCCTTCACTGGTGGCCTCCAGGTGTGTCACATGCTCCCATCTCCTCTACTGCTTACACCCATCAGAAGCATCATTTTCTGTTCCTGACCCTTTAACGAAGGTAGAGGGTTGATGGCTTTCAAGCTGACATAAGGAAAATAGCAAAATTAAAAAATAATCCATCCAAAAGAAGTCAAGAGAAAGCAATGGAAAACCAAGACAAATTGGCAATCATCTGTAAGATGATTTAATTAAATCCAGAAGAGTTACAATGGCTGTGTTAAATGCAATAGGGGAAAAAACAGCTATAGATGATCACTAAATTTAAAAGAAAATCAAAGTTCAAATACATGTTGGTTATGAGAAACAAATCTAGAATACAGGGACACAGAAAATTGAAAGGAAAATGATGCAAAAAGATATGCCATGCAAACACTAGCCCAAAACTACTGGTGGGAAAGATCACACGCAATTAAATTGAAGTAAAAATATTACTGGAGAGAGACTGCATGATTATAAAAGGCTCAATTCTTCAGAAAATACAAAAAAATTGGGATGCACCTAATAACCTGGTGTATGTATGTGTGCATTTTTATAGATACGTATTTTTTCTATAGATATGATGATTTTCAAATAATCTTTGATTTCTCATTTGTGCTAGAGAAAATACTTTGAATGATTTCAGTTATTTGAAATTTATTGAGGCTTAATTTATCTTAGAGAATCTGGTCTATTGTGAAAGTATTTTGCAGATACTTTTGTAAGTGTGGTGTTTGTATACTTAACAAAACCTAAAAAGAGATGGACGAATAAAACATGGTGGTTTTTTTTGTGTGTGTCTTAAAGAAAAGCAGGGATGGTGTATAACTTAGTGGTAGAGCACTTGTTTAGCAGCACAAGGTCCTGGATTCATTTATACTACCGCACGTGCGCGCACACACACACACACACACACACACACACACACACAGAGACAAAAATTAGTATAAATAAACATCTGGGCCAATTTTTAACAAATTTAACCAAGGCCCATTTAGAGAATAATGCACACTTTGAGGGCATATAAACCATTTATTTTGAGTACAAACATTTATAAAACTTATATTCATCATTGTATACCTTCATACTTCAGAGTATGTTCTCTGGCATTAAATGAGGAAATTACAGAGCTTTAGAAAATGTTCCCATAGGTACTTATACATCACTAGAAGTAATAGACTTCTAAATAACATGTGAATTAAAAGAATCCCAATAGATTTTAGAAATTATTTTGAACTGAGTTATAAGAAAGGCATTATCAAGGTTTGGGCTGCATCTAAAGCCACTGTTAGGGGAAAACAGAGAGGTTCACCTATGTGTACACAGTGATGGAGGGAGAAAAAACAAGTAAGAAGCACCTGTCTCAAGAAGCAAGACAAGAACAAATGAGGCTCAGACAATGGTGGCAGATAGGGGACATAAAGTAAGAAAACATAAAACCAGCACTTGGTAGAGAAGATCTACAAAGACAAAATATTTTTTTTCTAGGAAGAGTCAACAAACAAGTGGATCCATTCTTGAAGACTGATGTGGGAGAATGAGAAGCCAAAAGGGACATATATCCCTACATGGCTCACAGACATTTTTTTAAAAATCACAAGAGGACAGTATAACAAGCTTTATATCAACACAGCAGGAAATTAGATGAAGTAGACAAATTCCTAGAAAAAAAATATATTTACCAAGAGATTAAAGAAGAAAAATATTCAAATGGACCTAAAATCATTAAAGATACTGCATTCGGGGGGCGGGGCTAGGGTTGTGGCTTAGAGATGGCGTGATTAACTCTTATTATTGCATTAAGTTTTCTACTGCTCCATTTCTCCGTTTCCCAGTCCTGTCTTCTAGCCTGTTGGATATCCTGGCTGATATTTTCCCCAACTTGCCATCTGTCTCTTCCCATACGTATATCTGCCTAGAGCTATGTACATTTATCCACCTGCAAAGCAGAGACTCAGCCTTAAGATCCTCCATGCTTGTTACTCTCCCTCTTTACATGTGCCTCCTTTTCAGTGTCCCAACATTCCCATGTTTCTGAATACACATGTCCCAGCTCTGTGCAGGGCTTTGCTTTCCTTGGGTACACTTTGACAAGAGGCCTTGCCCACAGTCCCCAGGCAGTCATCTTCACTACTCTGGAGCTAATACTGCCTCTCTTGAGTGACAATTGTCACTCTTCCACAAAATTCCTCCCATTTATCTTCATCCTGCCATTAGACCAGACACATCTGTGGCAGGATCTCTGCTCTCAACTTGTACCTCTGTGTCTTTTACAGAGGACTCAGCCTTGGATGCACTGGATTGGTGGCTCTGGAGCATCCTTCATGACCAGGCCAGTTTCCTTTCTGTTCTATTTATATACAAGTTGATAGTTAATTTCATGGTGGGCTAGACTGTGTCTGAAGCACACTCCCTTCCTGGGGCATCCTGAGACCTCCCTTGATTGGATTTTTGCTCTCCCAAGACTGGATTAGTTACTGAGAGCCTCCAGTCTCAATTCTGCTACAGCAACAGAAAATAGACTTTGCAGGTGTATATCATTATCTAGTGTGCACTGTGAGATTCTGTCTGGTGACCTTGGTTGGATCATATGAATGAACATAATTAGAGATGAAACACAGAACAGTGGTGGCTTCTAGCCTTGTCATTACCAGCTTCTCTACAGGGTTGGGCAGGGATTTTGCCTAATTCTATGCCGTTGCTTGGCTTGTTCCCCTTCCTGTCCTGTTTCTCTTGAGAACACTAACTGATGGCTTGTTTGTGAATTTTCACTTTAGGATTTGCTTCTGGAGATCCTGGTTATGGTAGTTTGGATCTACAAAGAAGCAGACTCCAATACAGGATTAGATGCACAATAGATTTATTGTGAAGGAGCAAGAACAAGGAGGGAGAACATGCTGAAAACAGTGCAGCTCTGACACCTGTGGAAGGAGAGAAGGAAGGAAGGAGGATTGGGTAGGAAGTTTCTGGGTATAGGGCAGGTGAAAGGGTTGACTTATCAGTGAGGACAAGTCAAACCAAGCTTCTTGTAGGAAGAGCCTGCATTCCCAGATTGGGCCTGTACAAGTAGTTCTGCCATGCTCATGCACCGACTAGGAGCACTCCCCAGAAAGCATGGCCTAGGGCAAATGTGGTCATGGATGAAAGGCCACCACTAGGGCTGTCACTGCTTTATTTCCATAGAATTTTTATGACCACAATACTACCTTAAGATAGTGATATATGGTAGTCCCCCCTGCCATTTTACCTGCAGTTTCACTTTCCGCAGTGGAACCATGTTCTGAAAATATTAAATGGAAAATTCCAGAAGTAAATAATTTATACATTTTAAATTATCCACCTTTCTGACTAGGGTGTTGAAATCTCTTGCCTCCTGTTCTATCCCACCCAGGGCATGAATCGACCCTTCATCCACGGTGTCAAAATACTACTCACCCATTAGGATAGGAAAAAACACAGGGTGTATAGGATTTGGTACTGTCTGTGCTTTCATGCATCCCCTGAGGGTCTTGGAACTTGGATAAGGGAGAGGCTGCTGTAATAATTTATTTATGTTCAGAACATATTTTCTTCATTTGGTTATTCTAAACAAAAACACAAACACCACCCCCTACATACACACACACACACACACACACACACGCACACACACACACGAATGAATCTGGCTGCTCTTCTTATGAAGTTTTATTCTGTGGAGATCAGGAGGTAAGGGCAAGCAAGAGCTTTCCAGATGGAAGGGAAAATATGTGCAGCGGTTGTGTCGGGAAGGGGGTTCTCATGTTTGAGAACTGAAAGAAGCTGTTGTGGCTGGAGGAGAGTGAGCCACGTGGAGAGTAATTGTTATGGTTTGGATCTGAGGTGTCCCCCGCAAAAGCTCACCTGTGAGACAATGCAAGAAGGTTCAGAGAAGAAATGATTGGATTATAAAGAGCCTTAACTCAATCAGTGAATTAATCCCCTGATAGAGATTAACCAAGAGTGGTAACCCATATCATTATGCATATATATGTTTCACATTCTGATGGTGGAAACCAAAGCAGACATATCAGAGCAGCGACAGATCTAGACTGAAGTTGACACAATTACAAATATCAAATTAGATATGAAAGTTAGCATTCATTTGGAATGACAAAGGACAGTATCACAAATATCATAAAATCTAGGCTAACGTTAACTGCCTGATAATCCTTGATAATACTTTTCCCCACCATTTTTGGCTGAATTTTCTTGGATCACCTCATCATAGCACAATGATCATGTAATATTTTACTAAAAAAGAACAGGAAGGTCACTCAGCCTAGTGGACTTTTTTTATTGATCGTGTAGAAAAGGGCTTTTGTCAGCTTTACAACTCACCATTTGTTGTGTGACATCTGTGACCTCCTCTGATGTTTCTTGCTCAGGTGATATTCCTTGCTGTGAGAACTGCCTTTGATATCTCTTACATGTCACTTGACAGCTACAGCCAAAGCTGGCCTGCCAGACATATCCTTCATGTCCTGGGTTTGCCTTCCACTCACAATTCCCATCAAGCCAATCCTTGGTGGAGAGAGGGGGCCATGAACTCACGAGCTGAGCCCTGTATGGACAGCACAGCAAGAGCTTAAAAATACCTTTTTCTTTGAGGTCCACCAGAAGGAGGTTGTCAGTGTGGGCCAAGATGATGTATGTAGCAGGGCAGGAAATTCTCCTGATAAAATGGAATACTTAAGAAAAAAAAAAAAACTTCAATGAACCAAAACATGCAGGAAAGAAGGGGCAAAGATAAGATGGGACAAACAGAAAACAAATAGCATGTCGACAGATTCAAATCCATCTATATCAGAAAGTGGATTAAAAGTAAACAGTGTCAGGTATGGTGGTACACACCTATAATCCCAATGACTCGGGAAGCTGAGGAAGGAGGATCACAAGTTCAAGGCCAGCCTGGGCAACTTAGTGAGACCCTGCCTCAAAATAAGATAAAAAGGGCTGCAGTTGTAGCTCAGTGGTAGAGAATCCCTGAGACACACACACACATGCACGTAAATAGTGGAATAATAGAACTAGTGGAATAAAATATAAATGCAATATGGAAATCTTCTTCTCAAGCTCTTCGTCCTTACCCTGTCCTTGTTTACTCCCCTTATATCAAAGGGGTCATTTGGTATTTGTTTTTTAACGATTGACTAGCTTCACTTAGCATAATCTGCTCTAATGCCATCCATTTCCCTCCAAATTCTATGATTTTGTCGTTCCTTAATGCAGAGTAATACTCCATTGTGTATAACTAGAAAGGCAATATGTCAATCAATGGAAGGGTAACTGATGTGAAACAGCAATCTGTATACGGGGTAAAGTTGGGAGTTCATAACCCACTTGAATCAAACTGTGAAAGATGATGTACTAAGAACTGTGTAATGTTTTGAACGACCAACAATAAAAAAAAAAAAAAAACAATCAGACAGATGCAAAAAAAAATGCAATATGGAATTATGGATTAGATTCTGAAACAGAAAAAAGGCATGGGTACCAAAACATTACTCCAAATAAAATCTGGAGCTTATTTAAGAGTAATTTTTTAAAATTTTGACAAATATACTAGTTATGCAAGTGTTAACATTAGTGAAAATTGGGTGGGAAGGGAGTTCAGGACCTTTTACACAAGCTTTTTGCATATTTCTGTAAATATGATGATATTCCAAACTAAAAATGTTTTTTAAAAATATAAGTAAACTATTAAAAATCTAGTGTTGTTCTTGATTAAAATAACAAGCCTCAATGATATCCTGCCTTTAAGAATATACTTTGAAAAAGCTGATGGGTGTAGCTCATCAATAGAGTGTGTGCTTAGAATATACTTTAAAAATAAGAAAAGATAGCTTTAAAAGAAAAGGACAGAAAAATACTAGAGCAAACACTAATCATGAAAAATGCAATATTACCACCTAGGCATTCTGTATTTTATTGTGCTGTGCTTTCTTGCACTCATGAATATTATGATCTTTACAAGTTGAAGATTCCTGGTGACTACATTGAACAAGCCTATCAGAATCATTTTTCCAACAGCATGTTTTCATTTTATGTCTCTGTCACATTTTGATAATTTTCACAATGTTTCAAACTTTTTCATTATTATTATGTTATGGTGATCTATGATCAATTATATTTAATTTTTTTGTTTTTATTAGTGCATTCGAATTTTATATAACTGTGGGGTTCATTTTCACATACTCATGAAGGCATGTGACATAATTTGCTCCATTTTGTAATTGTTTGGGGGTAGCATGACTGCACCCAGATAAAATGTTGAATTTCATTCTAAGTGTTGTATGTGCAATTGCTGCTTCACAGCGCACGCCCGCCCCCTCCCCCGCCCACCCCCTGGCCCCCGTTCTCTCTTCTCCTATTTCCTGTAGCACAGTATTGAAATTGGGCCAAATGATAATCCTACTATGGTCACTAAGCGTTCAAGTGAAAGGAAAAGGAGCATGTCTCACTTTAAACCAAAAGCTACAAACAATTAAACTTGATGAGGAAAGACTGGAAAGCTGAGATAGGTCGAAAGCCAGCCCTTTTGCTCTAATTAGCCAGTTGCAAATATAAAGGAAAAGTCCTTGAAGGAAATTAAAAGTACTGTTCCAGGGGACCCATAAGTGATAAGAAAGTGGAACAGCCTTATTGTGATATGGAGAAAGTTTTAGTGGTCTGGATCAAACACACCACAATGTTCCTTTAAATCAGAGTTAAGTCCTGAACAAGACCCTCCCTCTCTTCACTTCTACCTGAGAGGGGTAGGGAAGCTGCAGAAGGAAAGTTGGAAGCCATCAGAAGCGGGTTCTTGAGGTGAGTTTCAGGAAAGGTGAAGGAACAGGTGCTGATGTAGAAGCTGCAGCCAGTCACCTGGGTGGGACTGCTGAGTTGATTGAAGAAAATGGTTGCAGCAAAAAGATTTTCAGTGCAGATGAAACAGTCTGACACTGAGAGAAGATGTTTTCCTAGCTAGAGATGAGATGTCGATGCTTGCTTCAAAGCATAATCTGACCCTACATAGGGACCAAGGCCGCTGGTGACTTGAAGGAGGAGCCAATGTTCATTCACCATTACAAAAACCCCAAGTCCCTTAGGAACTATTTTGCCTCTACTCTGCCTGTGCTCTATAAATGGGAAAACAAAGGCTGGATGATGGCACATCTTTTTAGAGTATAGTTTACTGAAAAAAAAAACTAAAGATACTTTGTGGCTGGGGGTTGAAACCAGGGCCTCACACATGCTTAGCACTCACACTGAACTTCACCCCTCACTCGTGTTTACTGAATATTTTAAGCCCAATGTTGACCTACTGCTCAGAAAAAAAGATTCCTTTCAAAATATTACTTCTCATGAAGAATGCACATGGTCATGCAAGATCTGTGAAGGAGACATGCAATGAGATTACTGTTGTTTTCATGCCTGTGAACACATCATCCGTTCTGCAGTCTGTGGATCAAGGGGCAATTTCAATTATCGAGTCTTCTTATTGGAGAAATACATTTTGTAAGAGTGTGGTTGCCCATTCCTTTGGTGAATCTGGGCAAAGTAGACTGAAAAGCTCCTGGAAAGGATTCACCTTTTTAGATGCTTTTAGGAACATTTGTGATTTGTGGGAGGAGGTCAAAATTGGATGGGGGTTCTAGCTCAGTGGTAGAGTGCTTGTCTAGCATGTGTGAGACCCTGGGTTCAATCCCTCGTAACATCTGAAAAACAACATACAAACAGGAGCAGGCATTTGGAAGACATTGATTCCAACCCTCGTGGATGACTTTGAGGGGTTTGAGTCCTTGGTGAGGAAGTGACTGCAGATGTGATGGAAATAGAAAGAAAATTAGGATTAGAAGTAGAGCCTGAAGATGTGACTGAAGTGCTGTCCTCTCAGAATAAAAGTTTAGTGGATAAAGAGTCATTTATGTGGATAAATCAAAAAAGTGACTCCTTGAGATAGAATCTACTCCTGGTGAAGATGCTCTCAACATTATTGAAAGGACAGCAAAGGATTTAGCATATGACATCAACTTGGTTGATAAAGCAGCCATGGTGACTTTGGAGATGATTGATCAATTTTGGAGAAAGCTCTTGTTTTCAAACACAGACATTCCATCATGAGATGGCTGTCATAATTTAAACATTAAAACACTACATGGTACCCTGTAAACATATGCAAATTTCATATGTTAATGAAAAGTTAGAAATAAATGAAAAAATAAAAAGGTAAAACAACGAAGAACCACGCTATAGCTTTCTATTTTACTTTCATCCCCTGATGAAAACACGATAATGTGGTATACCTGCCTCTATATATGAAGTAATTCTTGAGCAAATGTCTTCAAATTTTATAAAAATAATAATTTTTAATCCTTATCAAAGTCCTGTGACCTCCATTTAGGAATCTCACAGTGCTATCAGTTCATCCTGGTAGCTAGCCTAAATCCAGCCTCTTATGGCCCCAGGTTTCTCCATTTAGACAGTGGTAGGAACTCTTGGGATTGACAGTCACAGTCAACCAAATTCAAATTGTCAAGGACAAGCAAGCAAACAATAAACTGAGAGAATGTTCTGAAAAAGCAAGAAGTCTAGTGACATCAGGTGAGACGGTACCTGGTTCTGGATGAAGTCAGGAGGAATCACCCCTCCTGGCCTGCTTACTGCCCTCTGGGCTGTTGTCATTCTTTTGAGAACCCTGCCTTCCAGATGACAGAATAGCCACCAACATCTCATTAACCCTCCCTCTTGGTTTCAGCCAGAGGCCTGACCTATTTGACCTGATTGGTCATATGCCCAGACTTCAGCCAATCACCATGGCTAGGGAGGATGGTCTATGTTCATTGGTTATATTGAAGTCATGTGACCCCTATTTCCAAGGTGACTAAGCATCTTTGTCACATTGCCCAAATGCCAAGCAGGCATTTGTAGCACCTAAATAACAAAGTGTGGATGTGCTGTCATAATACTTTGTTTGTGGATGGCAAAGCAGGAATTTTATATACTTTCCCTTGTCATGAAGTAGTATTCTTCTTTTGATTTTTCTCTGCCATTTTAAATGTAAAAATTTATCCAGAAAGTCCTGCAGAAACAGGTGGCAGGCCCATTGTGGCCCACAGGCTATGGTGTGTACACCTTTGTCTGCAAAAAAATTGGAAAGGAGCCTGGTGAGGAAACAGGACAGTTGGGAAGGAAATAGGCAGAGATGGGGCCAGAGAGAGGAACAAAGCCCTGCCCATTCAGCCTTGGAGGCCATCCTCCAGCTGTGTGGGCTGTGACATATACAGGAAAGACCCAGCTGGAGTTTCAGAACCAGTAGTGATTCTGGGTAGTGAATACCCAGAGAGCCTTCCAAGAAATGAGCCATGTCTGAGCAAACATCTGGAGGCTGCTTCTAGTCTCACTTGATATTCACTTTGTGTTCTTCAGTGAAAAGCTTCACCCCACTAGGCTTCTGTTCTCTCATCAGGAAAAGGAGGTACTAGAGGAAATTAGCTCCCACAAGGGACTCATCTTTGACCTATGGTCATTGGTCTTTGCACACATTTCTCCAGCTGAGTCTCACCTTCAGAACCATGGACAGTGACCCTGAAACTCCCCAGGTGTGGCTGACCTGATCATAATCTCACAACTCTGCTTTCAATCCTCCCACTTTCTTATCTGCTGGGGACACCCAAGGGAGAAGATCTGAGCTTTCTGTGTCTGTGAGGCCCATTGGAATCTGTGTTCCTGTGGGGTTTTTGAATGCAGCTGCTACTGCCATAAAAAATCTCCATGGGGTTTGTGAACTCCAAATTCTCCCATCTCAGACAGTGAATGATGTGAAGGTTGGACCGATCCCATTCACCATCCTCTGGCCTTTTGCTCCCCTACTCCTCTTCTTTTCTCCCACCTTTCTTTTTCTGTCCCAACTGAAACAGACAGCAGCTCCCAGGAAGAATAGAGACCTTTAATGTGTTGGCAGGGAGTGAGGGATCCCATGAGACATGTTCAGAGGGGAGTTCTTTCTTATCTTCTGGGTCAGTCCTGTTGTTCTTCATTTTGGAGCATTAGGGGACATGAATTAATTTCCCTGATTACTGATTTGCCAGCTCACTCAACTGCTTATCATCTGATGGATCCATTTGTTCCTGCTTGTGTTTAGGGTGCACTTTTTTCCCCCTGCTCTACACAAAAGGAATGTTTATTAGGGGAACACAGAAAGTCCAAGAACAGAAAATAAAGTAGCTGCTCTTCTCAGAAGTGTGGAGCCAGCACCAGGCAAGGAGCATCCACTAGATCTGTTCCATTTCTCCCATGATCACACAGTTCACCTTATCTGCTTCTTGTATGTCACTATGTCCACTGATTTTTAAATCCTTTGACTTTTTCCATGGTAACTCCCTGACACTTTGTCTAATGTGTTCTCCTTTTTTTTCTAATAAAGCTGAGAGTTCTTCTGATTTTGCTCCCCAAATCTACTCTTGTCCATTTCTAGACTGTTGCTTTCTTCATGGGGGCCAGAGGGATTTGTAAATACTAGAGATGTGTTCAGGGGATTTCTCCTTGTTCCCAGGAGATAACACACCCCTAATTAATCCAGTGTGGAATTGGATTAATGCTCACTCAGGCAGTGCTCTTGGACAAGGGACCCTCTCTGTCATAGGATCAAATGGCTCTGCCCCTTTTGCACTCAGGCCTGGCAAAGAATTCACTGATGACAAGTGAAGGAAAGACAGACATGTGCTGTCAGAACCAGAGTGTGACTTCCCACTTTTCTTTTCCTTCTGCCACGAAAGAAAGGTACTGTTCCAGATAGAAACTTTCCAGTCAGCCTGAATTCAGACTGAAGATGTTGTGGGGCAGATCCACAGTGGCTGATAGCACTAGAAGTGGCCACTAATGGAGTGTCATTTGTTCCACCTGGCTGACGGACACCACATGGTCTATGAGTGCTTGTTCATTGCCCCGTCTCTTGCTGCACCCACTGATCTTTCAGCCCTTTACCAGGTTATCCTTCCCTCCTGAGAACATCTGCCTCTATGTGGGACCAGAAGAAACTTTTGCATCCTTATTCCCAGGAATGTGAACATTATTTGTTTATTCTTGTCTTGGCACCATTTGCTATTGAGAAGTGGTGGGTGGTTTTTGCATACTCTATGAGAAGCAGGTTTCTGCTATGGACAGCAGAGGAAGGGAACTTCCTCCTTGGAAGAAAAGCAGCTGGAGCAGGCCTGAGGAGGCTCCTACTGAGCTGGGTCATGAGGGCAGGAGGGTGGGCACAGGCAGGGTACAGCAGCAAAGGCAAGAGACCTGAGCTGCAAACACAGAGAACCTCACTCAGTCTTTTCTATCTGCCTCTCAGAAGGAAGGCTGCCATGAGGTAGACAGGCTCCATATGGTCATGTCAGTACTGTAGGGCCATTGTCAGTGGTGCCCTCTGGGCTAGAGGATAATGCTGAGTCCCTGTTTGGCCTCTGAGTGAATCAAGCTATTGTCAGGAACTGTGAAGGTCACCAGCCTGGGGCAGCCCAGGAGCCTGCCCACCCACTGGTGAGAGTAAGGGAGGATTGGCTGACTGCGGGAAGAGCAGCTCAGTTCCATATTGATAGGCATCCGGGTCTTTGGTCATGGCTAACTCTAAGGCCAGTTGGCTCCTCCCTACGCACACTTCCTTTTGGAAGCAGCTGGTGCATGCTGACTCAGTTCCACACTCCCAGACCCTCACTGGGTGGATCGCCTGGGTTAGCCTCTTAGTTTTTTTTCTGCTGCTGTAATAGATAATAATACCTAAGACTGAGTGATTTCTAATAAACAGAAATTTATTTTGCTCATGGTTCTGGAGGCTGGAAAGTCTGGGAACATTGCTCTAGTACCTGGCATAGGCCTTTGTGCTTATCATCCAGGGGGAAGGCACAGGGTTCAGGAAGGGTAAGAGCAAGCCAGAAAGTGGGTGCTGAATTCTGTTTAATAGCAGATCCTTCTTGTGATAATTAACCCACTCCCGTGATAACATCAACTTGTTCTCGAAGGTAGATCCCTCATGGACTTATCATATAAGGCCCTACCTCTCAATACTATTGCACTGGGGATTAGGTTTCCAATGCACGAACTTTGGAGGACACATTCAAGCCATAGCAGTCAACAAATAGGTGTCATTTAGTTTTCCAAGTCTAATTGATCACGTTAGGAGCATACAGTGCCAAGTTGAGGAGTCTAGATTTGTGTGTATGATTAGCATGAAAGAGCTCTGTGATCCATTAGCAATGTCTGCAGTGGGTGAGGAAGGGGAGATCTGTGTTATGCATGCTGGCCATGGGTCATCCTCAGTACAGTATAACCATATAAAGAAACTGAGTCCCTGGCGGATGATGCCCTCAAGCAGTTTCAGATCCTTCTGCCTCCTGGTCTGTTCACCACACAATTCTCTGGACACCTGTTGTAATACATAATGAAAATAATAGGAGATCCAAGATGGTGGGCTAGATGGAGGCTGCATTCTGGGATGCTCTGTGACCTGGGATTCAAGTAATGGGAATACTGTATCTTTGCGAGTTATAGAGGCCCCCCAAAGTTGCTCCCATGCAGGTCTCTAGGCCTCAGTGTCAGCGTAGGACTTCTGGCTACTCACTCACACAGGACCCCTGGTGCTCAAGCAGGACCACCAGCATCAGCACCTGTGCAAGGTTCCTGGCCATCCACCTGCACTGGAATTCCAGTGGCCACTCCCCTACAGGACACCCTGCTGCTGCCCATGTGCAAGAACTCTGGCTGCCACTCCTATGTGAAGCCCCATCTACCAACGTGTGCTCCCCCGGTCGCCTCCATCTTGGGACTCTGCAGCCACTGCCATAGTACTCTACATGTGGTAGCCTGCCTGCACCTGGGGACATCACACAGGGTCTGGAGACAGCTGTCAGCCACACACAGTATGCCACAGAGCTGCATCTCATCTCTGAATACAGAGCCCAACATCACCACCTGGCCCCACCCAACCCAACCTGACACCCCATTGCTGAAAGCAACTGCCTCCACCTTGGAACACCTTCATTGCCGTCTTTAATTGAGGCAACTCCCAGCTTGGAACACTGGATGGGCAGGTACCTGTGGGAGGCCAATCTTATGGGTGACTGAGTTACATTCCCCAGCTGGGTGCTGAGTCGCTCAGTCACAGAAATGGGTGTGTCTTGCTACAGCCCCATGGGTGGAGCTATGCTCACCTGTTCCTTTGTAATATAACCCCTTGCCCTGTTTAGGATAGAATCTTCCATGGAAGTGTCTTGTGTGTGTCCCCTTCTCTTACTGTGCCCTTAGGTGTGGTCTACCCAGGTGTCAGTCAACCTGCTGACAGTGGACATCATGAAGACAGACTCAGCCCCCTGAAACCTGACCTCTTGCCTCATTTAAATAGCTTCCCTCAATAAAAGGGGTCAGCGCGTGATCTCGCTCTCTCTCTCTTCCTGTGGACCCTTAAGGTCAGAGGAGCTGTCACAGCGACCCCAAAGAAAAAGGTATTTGTGTCTCTTGTGTGGTTATTTCGTGCAGCCCAGTTAGCCCAGTTTAACTAGAGTGACCCCCGAGCCTTTTAGTCGCGACCCGGCAGGTACCCATTGTCCCCAACTCCCCCTTCTCCCCAGCAGCTGCTAACCCAGCATAATGACTGCCCAATACAAAACAGCTCTCCACAATGGTGCACAGCCCCTAAGCCCACAAGACCTTTGGAGAGAAAAGTTCCTGATTGGGAAGTAGAAAAGGAGAGGGTGAGTGAGATACAGTTTAGAGACTAAATTAGAGACCAGGAATTTGGTGTGGTCTACAGGCAATGTAAGGAGATAAGACCAGGAGCCCACATCACATGAGTGGGCCCCAAAGGAGATCCTTGGGGTGTAGTCTCCCATTGGAGATTGGTAGATGCTATATCCCACTTTCAGGAGCCCTACATCCAAGACCAACCCTCTCACCCTGGTAACCTTCACCATCCTGAGAGTGGAGATACCAGCACACAACAGAAAACCCCACCTATTGGATTAGAAGGGAAGCAGGAAAGATACTGAACTCCAACCAATCCTGGTATCTTCCTTTGAGATTTTTTTTTCTCCCTTTCTCTACTCTCACCCTCACATTCCCAACATTTGTGAAACCAAGTACTTTTCATGAATTAGGCTACTGAGGACTGGGATGTCTGAATAGTATATTACAGTTGTGTTTATATATTCTTTTATCTCCTAATTTTGCATTTTTAATTTTTCTTAATATTTGTTTGTTTTTTGTACTCTATTGTTTTCCCACTTTTCTCCCCCAAATTACTTCCTCTGTCTTATCCTGCTACTAACCAACTTCTTTAGATTCCTCTTTCACACTTCCTAAGATTTAACAACTCTATATCCTTATCTCCTACCCCCTTAACATCTCATCCTATACCTCACCTCTGGATCTTTGTCCACCATCAGAAATTGTAGGCCCTCAAGGACTTGAACAGATACTTCTCAGAAGATGATATTCAATCAATCAACAAATATATAAAAAAATGTTCAACATCTCTAGCAATTAGAGAAATGCAAATCAAAACCACTCTAAGATACCATCTCACTCCAGTCAGAATGACACCTATTATGAAGACAAACAACAATAAGTGTTGGCAAGGATGTGGGGAAAAAAGTACACTTGTACATTGCTGGTGGGACTGCAAATTGGTGCAGCCAGTATGGAAAAAAGTATAGAGATTTCTTGGAAAACTTGGAATGGAACCACCATTTGACCCAGCTATCCCTCTCCTTAGTCTATATATACCCAAAGGACTTAAAAACAGCATATTATAGGGACACAGCCACATCAATGTTTATAACAGCACAATTCACAATAGCTAAACTATGGAACCAACCTAGATGCCCTTCAGTGGATGAATGGATAAAGAAAATGTGGCATATATACACAATGGAATTTTATTCAGCAATAAAACAGAATAAAAACATGGCATTTGCAGGTAAATGGCAAGAGTTAGAGAAGAGAATGCTAAGTGAAGTAAGCCAATCCCCCCAAACCAAATACCAAATATTTTCTCTGATATAAGGAGGCTGATTCATAGTGGGGTAGGGAGAGGGAATATGGGAGGAATAGATGAACTCTAGATAGGGCAGAGGGGTGGGAGGGGAAAGGAGGGGCCAGGGGGTTAGAAATGATGGTGGAATGTGATGGACATTATTATCCATATTACATGTATGAAGACATGAATTGGTGTGAATATACTTGTATACAACCAATTAAATTAAACAATTAAAAATTGTGCTCTATATGTGTAATAAGAATTATAATGCATTCTGCTGTCATATATAAATAAGAAAATAAAAAAAAGTTTGAGAATAAGCATGGTCTATAGAAAATTTCAGTGTAGTGATCTGATAGTTCTCATACCCTGTAGATTTTTCTTAAACCGCTAAAAGCTACTTATAATAATCTTTTTTCTTTATCACTTCATACTTCACACTTGTAGTATGAAAAGAAAAATATGTCTCAATGAATAAATCATTAACTTACAAAGTTAAAAAAAGACTTCTGTAGTGCAAGGATTAAAATCAAGAATCAATAAATGTGATGGATTTGTTATAGTTAAAGCTTCATTCCAGGGTTTCATAAACTGACTTCCAGACCACTCACGTATAATCGAATCAAGCCTTTATTGAAGCACACTAAGTGGCGACTGATCAGAACATAAAGCTCTTCCCCTGATAGCCTCGAACAATTTCAAGGGCGCTCCTTATAAGTTTTAAACTGGTTTTTCCGGTTTCTTGGATAGCGGCCACCAACTTTTAGCCTGACATTGAAAAATCTTTAGACCATTTTTTGATAGTTGGGAGTTATTCATGCTTGCAAATACTGAGAGACAAAAGCCAAATTTTCTGGACAAATTTATGTTTTTTGTTATACAATTTAGGAATAATAATTTTATAAAACACTTTAGTTTTAATCTGTCCTCTATAGGAACTGACATGATTTACCCAGTTGGCCACCTGGCCCAGTTCCTAAGTGAAGGCAATCTCTAGAATGCCTTTTTCTTTTTACCTTTAGCTTTTACTTTTGACAATTCTTTTAGTCCTGTTGGCAGCACTTAACATTTAATGCAAGTTGTAGTGAGCACAGTTAAAACCGTTTTAACCTTTTTTTTTTTTTCCATTAGAAACAAATTGAGGTAGAAATTAACACAGAGCACAAAGGGAACAAACAAAAACAAGCCACAAAGTCCTGAAAATTGTTAAGAAAACAAGTTAAAGGGGTCCAGGTAGAGATCTCTGCAGTGCTTCCTTCTCTCATGATGTCGGTGGAGCACAGGAGTCCTGATGAAAGAAGAGCGGGTATGAGAACAAGAGAAGGGCCCAGCACAACACGGACAAACACAAGACAAGTCAGAGGCAAATTTGGCGTAAGGGTAGGGAAGAAATGGATCCCGGACAAACCCCCAGATGTTATAGTTAAAGCTTTGTCCCAGGGTTTCATAAACTGACTTCCAGACCACTCACGTATAATCGAATCAAGCCTTTATTGAAGCACACCGGTGGCGGCTGACCAGAACATAAAGCTGTTCCCCTGATCAGCCCCAAACAATTGCAAGGGCACTCCTTATAAGCTTGAAAACCGCAAAAGGGATATTCGGGGATCTAGCCAATGCAAGCAAGCCAGGTTACAGAAGCGGGACAGTGCAGTCAAGCGGAGGGAAGCCTAACCAATCACAGCCCAGTCACCCCAGTTACAGAAACAGAGCCCCGTTACCCTAGTTACAGAAACAATGCCCCATTAGGTAGTTCTGTGTTCTTAAAGGTTTCTATAGCAAAAGGAAAAGAACACCTTGACCCAGTCATGACCCTTCTACTTGGCATGGTTGTTTTACAGGATGAAGTCATAAAACAAAATGGAGTCACATTTGCTTCTACTGTCATAACTTCATACTTCACGCTTATAGTATGGAAAGAAAAATATGTCTCAATGAATAAATCATTAACTTATAAATTGAAAAAAGACTTCTGTGCAAGGATTAAAATCAAGAATCAATAAATGTGATGGATTCAAACTCAAAAGCTTCTTCTCAGCAAAAGAAATAATCAGTGAGGTGAACAGAGAGCCTACAGAATGGGAGCAAGTTTTTACCACACACACATAAGATACAGCACTAATCTCTAGGATATATAAAGAACTCAAAAATCTTAACACCAAAACAACAACAACAACAACAATAACAAATAACCCAATCAATTAATGGGCTAAGGAACTGAACAGACATTTTTCAGAAGATGATATGCATTCAATCAACAAATATATGAAAATATGTTCAAAATCTCTAGCAATTAGAGAAATGCAAATCAAAACTAAGATTTCATCTCACTCCAGTCAGAATGGCAGCTATTAAGAATACAAACAACAATAAGTGTTAGCGAGGATGTGGGGAAAATGGCACACTCATACATTGCTGATGGGACTGCAAATTGGTGCAGCCAATATGGAAAGCAGTATGGAGATTGTTTGCAAAACTTGGATGGAACCACTAGCTATCCCACTCCTCGGTCTATACCGAAAGGACTTAAAAACAGCATACTAAAGGGACACAGACATCACTATTTATTGCAGTACAATTCACAAGAGGTAAACTGTTGAACCAGCCTAGATGACTTTAGTAGATGAATGGATAAAGAAACTGTGGTATATATACACAATGGAATATTACTCGGCATTAAAAGAGAATAAAATCATGGCATTTGCAGGTAAATGGATGGGAGTTGAAGAAGATAATGCTAAGTGCAGTTAGCCAATCCCAGAAAACTAAGTGCCGAATATTGTCTCTGATAGGAGGATGCTGATCCATAATGGCAATGGGGCAGGAAGCATGGGAGGAATGGAGGAACTTTAAAGATAGGGCAAAGGGGAGGAAGGGGAAGGGAGGGGGCAGGGGTTAGAGAAGACGATGGGATGAGATGGACATCATTACCACAGGTACATGTATGAAGACACGAATGGTGTGACTCTACTTTGTGTACAACCAGAGACATAAAAAATTTTGCTCTATATGTGTAATGTGAATTGAAATGCATTCTGCTGTCACATATAACAAATTAGAATAAGTTTTAAAAAAGAAAATAACATGACAGGCAATGCACATGTATTGACTCTGTGTGCATGCATACTACATGCTTTTATTTCCTTTGCCTATTTATTTCAATATTTATCATTTTCTCTACATTGTATTTTGTTTTAGTTTGGATCTGGAGTGTCCCCCAGGCTCATATGTTGAAGGCTTGGTCCCCAGCTTGGTGCTATTGGGAGATGGTGGAAAATAGGAGGTGGGTCCTAGTTGAAGGAAGTAGGTCCCTGGAGGAATATTCTTGAGGGGCATATCTTCTCCATCCCCATCTTCTGTGCCTCCTGTTCACCATGATAAGGGCAACCTAGTTCTGCCACACCCTTCTGCCATGATGTTCTGCTCCACCATAGGCACAAAACAACGGAGTCAGCTAACCATGGGCTGAAATCTCTGAAATTGTGAGCCAAAATAATTTTTTTTGCTCTTAAGTTGTTTATGTTAGGTATGTTATGACAGTAACTGAAAGCTGACAAACACACACGTTACAAAGAGTAATAAAATAATAAGATATGAGAACCCATAAGTCAACTCCAGAACTAGAACATTCCCAGTAATTTGCATCTTCTTCTACACCAGAGATCACCACTATCCAAAATTTTGTGTTTGTTATTCTTTTGCTGGTAGCTATTCAATAAACATCTAACAGTATACAATTTGGTTTGTTGTTGAGTTTTACAAAAATCGTGCACTATACATAGACTTCAGAGATTTGCCACATTTACTCCTCTTCTGACTCTTTCTAAGCTTTGTCCTGCCCTTGTGTAGGCTGTAGTTCATTTTTACTGGCATGGAAATGAACTGTGGTAATATTTCACAGCTGATTTTTCATTCTCCTGTCAATGCGTAGTTGATTCATTTCTGGATTTTTTTTCCCTGTGGTTGACAATGCTGCAAGGATATTTTCTCAAAGGTGCCTTGTATATTGCATAAGGTTGGACTTGCAGGTTCAAAATGCATATAGATTGTTAAGATACAAGAAAATGCCAGAGTGATTTTTCAAAGTTGTCATGCCTGTCTGCATTTTCACCAAATGTGCTTCCATATACCACTTGATCTAGACTTCTCAGGCCCAGTACAATTACATTTTTGTACTGTTGATCAGTCTAGTGGGATGCATGATATCTCATTGGAATCTTAATTTTCAATTTTCTGATTAATAAGGACACCAGCCTTCTTTCCTGTGTTCATTTGCTGTGTATGTTTTCTCCTCTAAGGAAAGCCTGCTTGAATCTTTTGACTTCTTGCTTCTTTTTGTCTTATGTGTATAGGAGCTCTTTATGTATACTGGATACTAATTCTTTGATGCATGTGCACATTCCAGATGTCCCTTGTAGTTTTGGTTTATCTTTTCATATTCCTTGTGATGGCGTTTGTAAAAGATTTCAGAGAGCAGGGACTCCTGGGTAGACCCTGCTTTCTGGAACTTTCTGTCCCATGAAGCAAAACTCTAGGCCTCCCAAGTCATGGCATGGTTGACAAAAGGTGTGCCATCCCATGGGACTTATAAACAGGTGCGCCATAGCTATAAATCCAAGCTTGAGCTCTAACTCTAAGGGGGATGCCATCTCCTAGAAAGGACTGAAGAATTTCCCACAGTATTGCTGGTTTTTCTTGGACAGAAATCATGGCAGTCTGTTCCAGAGTGGCTCTGCACCACCGAGGTTTACCTCTTTCTCAACATCCCACCCTCCCTATAAATCCTCTCTGGCTCCCACTGTGTGGGACCAACAATGAACATAGACTTAGGGGGTAGGAAGGGGCTCCTCACTTATCCTGGAACCTGAAGGTAGTTGAGAACATGGTTCTGTGACCCTGAATGTCTGGCCTCAGACTCAAGTTCAGATGAGGGGGGCCTAAAAGAACCTGAGAGACTGTCCCTGGGACAAACTTCCTCCCAGGCCAATCCCCTAAGAGCTGGTGGTCAAAAGAGAACTGAGTTTCCCTGGCAAGTGGAAGTGAGCTGTGTCCTCGCCTTTCCCATCTGAAAGCAGTCTTCTAACCACACCCGGAACATTTTCCAGAAGTTGTTCTAAGGCAGGCTGCCGGGGGGCAGTGGCACACACCTGTAATCCCAGCAGATTGGGAGGCTGAGACAGGAGGATCACAATTCAAAGCCAGCCTCAGCAAAAGTGAGGGGATAAGCAACTCAGTGAGACCCTGTCTCTAAACACAATGCAAAATAGGGCAGGGGATGTGGTTCAGTGGTTGAGTGCCCCTGAGTTCAATCCCCAGCACCAAAGGAAAAAAGAAAGAAGAAAGAAAGAAGGAAAGTCTGGGCTCCTGAGACTGATAGTCTCAGGGGGCCAAGGTGGGGAGGACCAGGAACATTCATGCAGTAAATCTTACTCTGTGTGGACCTGACAGCTGATGCTGGCCAGACAGACCTCACTGAGGCCTCCGAACAGCTTGCACTGAGTGCTTTGAAAATAATGAAAGGTGAGGAAGGTACCAGAGCATGACAAGGACACTTGAAAAGGAGTGACATGACAGGCCGCTTCATGAGGTGAGAGTGGAGCACAGGCTTGGAGGAAACAAGAGAGAGGGAGTTGTGTGGCTGCCAGAGGAGAATACTCTGAGCTAGGGGTGATGCATGTACCAAGGCCCTGAGGCCAGGTCAGGTTTTGTGGGCTGGCAGCTGGTGTGGCTTGAATGGAGTGACAGAATAGGTGACAGCAAGAGAGAGCACTGAGACTTGTAGGAGTTGAGCTGAATTTGAATTTCACCCAAGTTTCACAGGAAACATGATAGGGCTTTGAGCAGGGCCAGGGAACAGAAGAAGCCAAGAGGGCTTAATCTCGGTGGCATCTGTGTGACCTGGGACCTGGAATCCAACCTATAGAAGAGAATGCTGGTGATGGCTAACATTAAGGTCAGAGACAAGAGCCCTGTGTGCCTCTCTTTGCAGCTAGGTTTCAGCCCCCAAATCCCACAGCCTGTACAGTCTGAGTCCTGGGTGCTCAGAATTACTGGTGCCTGTATCGGTTAGCTTCTGCTGCATAACAACCATCCAAAATGAGTGGCTCATAACAGCAACCATTTATTGAACTAGGAAGTTGACAGAGCAAGTCTCCTGGGTGGCCTCATGTATGTGTAGTCACAGCAGAGCAGCAATATGCATCTGCTTCTGAGGTTTGACTGGCTGCTGGCTGGCTACTGTTTATGCCACCTGGGCACTGGGCTGGTGGTAACTAGGTTACGTGCTTCTAATTCTTCCAGGAAGCTGGTTTGACTTCTGCATGTCCCAGGAGCAGTGTCCTAGAAACTAGGCAGAGCCACAAGGGACCTTGAGGCCTCTGCCCAGAAGGGGCGTAGCCTCACTTTCACCACATTCTGTTGGCTAGAGCTAATTACAGAGTCTGTGTAGACTCAAGGCACAGGATCCAGATTTCTCCTCTTGGTGGGAAATTTCAAAGTCCAATGCAAAAAATAAATAAAAATAAAAGAGGAAGATAGAGAAATGGGGCTGTTTATGGGTAAACCACAGTGTCCCTGGCTCTTGAGGGAGATGACGGGACATACAGGCAGGAGATGGAGGAGCCAGGTGGGAGCCACTGCCCCACGGACGGACAGCCATGGATGTGTCTCTACTGCTTGGATAGAATCTGAACCCCAACTCTACAGGACCAGAAGGTGCTCAGACAATTCCTTCATTGGCCACTCAACACCACCCTTTCATATTGCCACCTAGATGACAGAGGTCAGTCCCCATTGAGGTTTGGTTTCCCTGGGTCACCCATCCCCCAGGCTGCAGAGGTCATGTGGCATTCAGTACACGTTCTTTCATCACCTCCTCAGGACGTCCCCTGGTGGTTCGGTCATTGTCACCTTGTGTCAGCTTCCACAGTCAGAAAGGGTGGACCTTGAGGCTGAGGCTGTGTCCTCCTTGCCCTGAATTTCCATAGCCAGGAGCGGTTTTGAGGAGGAGGCATATGAAGTGTAGGTATTGTGTGTGTGTGTGTGTGTGTGTGTGTGTGTGTGTGCACGCGTGCACATGTGTAAGCAGTGACACCGATGACATCAAGGGAACAATCATGCATGATCACGTGATGCAGCCCATTGAGGGCTGCCTTCCTCCTGCTAGACTGTACCCTGATCCCTACCCTCACACGATCCTCTGAGGTTGTCATGGCTCAAAGAGCTCCTATGACTGGTGGGAGTCCTCTCGTGTAGCCAGGGAGTGGCAGTGTCACACGTAGATAGATCTGGGTCTGTCCACCCATTCTCCACAGTAGCATGTTCCTAGAAGCAATTCCATGGGCACTGGGCAATAGCCTGAACAAGGGATAAGAGGCAGGGGGAAGTCTCTGATTCTGGCAGCAGGACTGTATGTAATTCCTATGTGAGAATTCTAGGTATTGCCCTGGAGTGAAAGGTGTTGAGCTGTGGAGGCTGCGTCACTCTGTGGTTGACAATGCCGCAAGGATATTTTCTCAAAGGTGCCTTGTATATTGCATAAGGTTGGACTTGCAGGTTCAAAATGCATATAGATTGTTAAGATACAAGAAAATGCCAGAGTGATTTTTCAAAGTTGTCATGCCTGTCTGCATTCTCACCAAATGTGCTTCCATATACCACTTGATCTAGACTTCTCAGGGAGTGAAGAACCGGAGGCTGGCGGCAGGGGGCGCGCTTCTTGCTGGGCCTCCTCTCAGCAAAACTGACTTTCATAAGAAAACCACAGAGGAAAAAAAAAATTAGAAGTTCTGGGTGGAGCTTGGCAATGAAAAGCAATTTGTGGACGAAGATTACTTTTTCTTATTTAAAATATGATCATTTAACTGACTTTGTCTCTATATACAATAACAGATTATCAATTCCATTGGAATGGCCCATTGCTGAAAATAACTGGTTCTTACCACAAGAGGGCAGCATTTGCACGGAAAACGGAAACAATGTCCTCCAAAGTAGCACATTAGAAAATTCGAGACACATTCCCCCATCAAAAATAAAACCAAAAAACCTTTTTGTATTTAAATATATTCCAAAGTAGATTCTGGTACTGGCCTTCAACTGCCTTGGTCAGTGTAAATTTTAGTTATTATTACAGAAAATGTTACTGACACTGTGCTAAAATAACTTCATTCTTACTAGTTTTGAGCAATTCAGCAGTCCCACCATGCAGATGTTAGGAAGGCTCATCTTGACTTTGGTGCAGTTTTTCTAATGTTACATATCCCCATCAGGGGACTTACCAAATTAGGACTGCTTGGTGAGGTTTTGTGACTCTAAGCACCTGTTATTTTACTACTATCTCTACAGAAAATGTGGTGTTTTGCCCTCAGGGCCGGAAGTGATCCTTCTCTGCCAAGGGATACTGGTTAGACTTTCCACCTTGATCCAATTCCTGCTCCCACCCACTTTGTGGAAAAGAAAAAAAGTGGAAAGTAGTGAAGAGTTTCCTGTTTTGAAGTTAGCACAAGCCCTCTACTAAATGATAGCAACAAAGTAAACAATGATAGTGTAAGAGCATTTTGATCTAAACAACCCCCCTCCCTGTTCTGCACACAGCCTGGTATTCTAATGTTTTAATGAGAATAAACACGATCAATCTATTTCTCAGATAAACAATCCTACATTCATCTACATTCACAATTGTTCTGAATCTGGCCCTAGGTATCTCTTCAGCTTTATAAATATATTCATGTTAATAATAGATTACCATATGCCATCAGTATCTTTCACGCTTACATCCATGATCTCATTTATTCCCTTTTGAGATATTGTTTGCAAATGCGGAAATCAAAGCTCAGAGAACTTACAAAATATTTACACAACTGGGATTGGAACTTGAGAGTGGGTGGCTCCAAAGTCCTAACTCTGTTACACATCTCTCATCTTGCCTTCCTCTAGCCATACACTCGCCAGGATGAGCCAATAACTTTTCAATGTAGTTTTCCTTCTCTCTGGAATGCTTGCCTGCTCTAACTGGTAAATCCTTCTTCTATTTAAGACTCAGCTTAGTCATCACCTGCTCTGGTTTTCCTTCCCTGATCCAAAGCCCTGAGAAGTTTTCCTTGCAACGTGTGTGTGGGAGCGGAGCAGAAGTTTTGGGAAGTTATATCTTGCTGATGTTACATTGGAAAAACCTTTACTTGCTTACAGTTTCTAAATCCATTTTTACCTTGAACTTCAACAAGGAATTGGTTTTTCCTTCCAAAGGGAGCCAAATAAGCTCATCTCCTTTGACCCAGGATAGTCACTGGGAGAGAGAACTGATTGAAACAGCGATTAAAGATTGAAGTTAGATTAAAGATTGAAGTTAGGAGGTGCGGGGCCAAGACAACAGACAGACATTATCTGGGGTGACAAATCAGATAGGAACTGTTCACAAAGGCTAGATTTGAAATGACCTTTAAGTCTTTGCACACATAAAAACCCAAAGGGCATTAAAGGCAGGGGATGTGGCTCAGTAGTACAGCCCTGGCCTAGCATGCATGAGGCCATGAGTTCCATCCCTAGTTCCAAAAAAGAAAAACAGGCCTTGGTAGTCAGGGGCATCAATCCTTCCCAAACAACTACTGTCCACAGGATTGGATGTCCAGAATGGGGAAAACTATGGAAGCAAACAGTCCCTTCTTAAAATTCTCTTCTGAAGGCAACTTACCCTGTTTTGATGGATGATATCTCCAACACTTCTTTTTATTTCTTTCTCAAAAATTGGAGATAGACTTTCATTGGATGTGTAGCATGAGCACTGAGTTTCTTATTTTCTGTGGCTTCTTCCTTTTTCTTTTCTTATTTGCAAGTTGATCAGTTTTCATGTTGCTGAGCCTCTAGACATTTCCAGGTTGAATTATGGTTTTCTTGAGAAGAACAAGTACTTGAAAGATATGGCCATTTCAAGTTATTTCATTACTCATTTGAAAATGTGGTCAAGAAGGAAAATAGAATCAGTATTTGCTGATGATATGCTAAGTGCCAGATGGTTCTTTCACATTCTTTCATTCCATTCCAAGTACCATCCTTGTGAAGTGCTAGTGTTTTCCCCCTTTCACAGAGGACAAATAGAGAATGATAGAGATCGAATAACTTGATGATAACTGGGGAAGCTGAGATTTCAATAACACCAAGTCAAATTCCATTGCACTGGTTTTCAAATTAAAATGAGATATAAACATTTTTAATTTATTTTTTATTTGTTCTTTTTAGATATACATGACAATACAGTGTATTTTGACATATTATACATACATGGAGTATAACTTATTCTAGTTAGGATCCCATGCTTGCATGATGCAGAGTTTCAATGGTCATGTGTTCATACATGAGCATAGGAAAGCAATGTCCAATTCATTCTGCTGTCTTTCCTATTCCTATTTTCCTTCCCTTCCCTTCATTCCCTTCTGTCTAATCCAACAGATGTTCTCTCTGATATGTGGATACTAACACACAATGAGGGGAGAGAGAGGGAAGAATAGAAGTTCATTGGATTAGAAGTTCATTGAAGGAATAAACATTTTTTTAAAGGAAAACATTTCCACAGACTCCTTGTGTTAACTAAAATTTTATGTTTCTTAAGTGAACTAGCATAAAACTAGATGTAAACATCCCATGCTTGTAGCATTTAAATAACTACAAACTGAAAGTGAATATGCAAATTAAAGGGAAACAAAACTTCAAAATCAATAATAGTCATGCTAACACTAAGAATGCCCAATTGATATTTTGTTGAAATAAAATGAAGGCATGTAATAGAAACACAACACTGACTCTTGGGATGCAAGGTTTTTTTTTAATTTTTATATTTTTATCTGCTGGGCAATTATTTCATTTCCAAATTATGGTTTTCTTTTTTGAATTAGAGTGAAAAAATCCAAGATTTTCATAGCACTCCGTGATACAATTTAGTGTCTGCTTGCTCATATGATTATTTCATATCTTGCCTTCTGACTTCTGCTTAGATTTGGTAGTGGAAGGCAATGACATGGAATTGGAAAGTCACATCTCAGAGGCCGCTCTCCCGGATGCACATGCCACCCCAATGCATTGGTATTTGTGTTCTGCGAAGGGCCACATGACTTGTGACAAAACTGTGAAGGTGTGGGGTGAGGGGGGATAAGAAATCTGAGGTCATCTTTCAACCTGGTAGAATGGCTGAAATGATATGTTAGCAATTACATTTAATTATAGAAAATTAAATAACATATTTCACATACATACATTTTCAGAGTAAGACTTACACTTGGCATGGTATTTTTTAAAGGACTATCAAAATGGAAATTCATTATAATGGAAATGGAAAACTTAAAACTGTCATAGTGCACTCAGTACATGCCATTAGGAATCCAGTCTGAGACACACTACATTAAATCATGGTCAACTTTTGGGTTATAAAATTCTAAAAGCTGGTTTTGTGTGTGTGTGTGTATGATTAAAAGTTATACTCTGAAGCTGGATATGGTGGCACATGCCTGTAGTCAGTCCCAAGCTATTCCAGAGGCTGAGGCTCTAGAATCTCAAATTCCTTGAGCCCAGGAATTTGAGATCAGTCTGGGCAACATGGTGAAATCCTGTGTCTAAATAAGTAAGTAAGTAATTCCCTGAGAGGCAGAAACCATCATGACTAAGAACGAGGAATCTGGATTCAGAATCCAGTTTTGCCACTATCCAGTTAACTGACTTTCAGTGTCTCAACACTGAAAACAACACAAAATTTTTAGAATTAAATAAGATAACATGTGTAAATAATTTAGAAAAGTGAATATAATCAGCTCTCAATAGTGTTTGTTACCACTATTATTACTGCAATCTCAGTAGTCATCCAAACACGCATTCATTTTGATAATGTTTACCACTAACTTGGGGTGCACAGCTGGAGGCACTCATGAAAAGATGACTCTTTGCATCTGTCTGCTTCCAGGAAGATGGCTAACTATTCACTAAAGAATCCACGGCCCCCCTCTGCCTTTTTCTTGGGCCTGCAGCTGGACCACAGGGCTAGCACTCTTGCGGGTAGGCATAGTACCTAGTATAGTTTTAGCTGATGGTTTGTGAGTAGAATTGTTTGCTGGTCACTTTGGGGTTTTAAAGAGACTCGTGGTGTGCCCTCTTCATGCATGTTCCCAGTCTAGTGTCTTGATGCAGAAGATGACAAGACTCCAGGAAACAGTTACAGCCACAAAACAGAAAGTGCTGGTACCCTGAATTACCCTTTGGCAGCGTACAGTCAAACAACTAGGAATATCTCCTTCACACCAACATAGGGGTAAGAAGTAAACACCCTTTGTCTTTGAGCTATCATACACTTCCTTGAGGCTCTGTCTGGGGTAGCTAGGCTTATTCTAATTCATACACTCTTCCTCTAACAATAACCATAGTAGAATACATGGAAAGGGTGAATACCTTGCAATCAAATATCTTTTGAAGTTGAATTCAAATTTTCCGGAGGAAGAGAGTGAGGAAGAAGCTAAAAAAATGGACATGCTCTTACATCTTGTCTTTTCACAGAAGTCAGACCCGTTTTAAAGACTCCTGTTCTCACCAGTCAGTCTCACTGTGGCCAGTGTTTCCCCCCATCTCTCCTCTGTCATTTTCTTTGTGTTCAGGGCTTGCCGGCAGCAGCCTCCTCAGCTCAACCACGAATGGCATCTGTTAACAGTGCTGGCCCCTTTTTAATATCTGGGTCATGCTTTGTGTGTCTTTCCGAATTAGTGTGATGGGGAGCTCTTCCCGACCCTTTGGTTCCTTTCCTAAATGATCAATTGGCAGTTTGCACAATGAAAGGTTGGTCTTCTAACAGTCCACAAAATAATGCAACTTAGTAATCAAACTTATTAATCCTAACAAGGCATGGAAACTATTTCTTTTAAGATAAGTTTAGTTGTTGTGTTTGGACAAAGTTTCTAAATTCCAGGTTAGCTAGACTTCTAGTTGTTGAGACAGAATACCTTATTTTCCATCCACACTTTTCTGGAATGCAAGGTCCACACCTCTGCTAAATGGCAAGAACAGGCAATATGTCCCATATGATTTTATCACCATCCTCCAGCCTAAATTATGGATTTGACTGAGACTCTTCTGATGACAGGCACAAGCACCCATTTAGCAAATCTGCATGTGCACCTAGACAAACCCATGCAGAGTGAACTCCCATGAAGGTTGGTATTGAAGATGCTGCTCTGATCCGGGGACGGTGCAGGCAGACCTGGCGAGTGCCAGTTCCGGCCTGGCTCTGCTCTAGGCTGTCTGAATGCCACTGTAGAGGGAGGTGTGGGGGTTGTCCCTTTCTCTCCTTTCTCCAGAGCACTGCCAATCTGAAGCCTTGGCTTGAGAAGTGTCATAATACAACTAAAAACAAATCGTAGACACATGTTTACCTGGAGCTGCCAACTGTCCTGGTTTGACCGTTCCCATCCAATAAGCAAGCCCGAATCTGGAGAAAAATAGGCACTTCAGAAATATTTGGAAACTTGGGCTCACTCTTCTCCTCCCTTTTTCTCTCTTTCTCTCAACCCCCAAACTCCCAATACTTCTTAAGTTGCTGTATGAAGATTTAAGCGTCTACATTGATAATATTTGCTATCAAGCCTTCATTTTATATTTTAAAATAATATTCCCACTTTGAAAAAAAATTTACTCTTCTGGCAAGTTTTCAGGAAACAAATGCTTACCATGTGAGATTTTAGGGGGAAAAAAAAGGAAGGGAAATTAGTCACTCAATACCTTGAAACATCCAGTAACTTCTAAATCCCTAGAAAAATCAACATGGGGCAGACCTCTTGCAGATTTCTTAACTTTTCTAGTCTCCTAGGAATGCCAGTCTCTCAGCTAAATGAGACCCAATTTGTGAGCTGGGATTGGCTCAAATCAAATTGTGATTTTTTAAATTTTTCTATAGCCATGGCTTTCAAATTGGTAGTAACAGCTGTAGCCTAAAGTGTGTCCCCAACCACTGGGCAGAATGAGGTCTGGCACTGCAGACCTTTCTCTGATCTGCTGTGGAGAGGGTGTCATTTTCCGGCCAGTTGGTTGCTAGAGTAGTAGTGATCACCCACTGGCCAAGAAACTTGCAGGAGGAATTTTGTGTTTACTCTCAGGGTGGGCTGCCAACGGAAAGCACAGACTTAAGTGCCAAAGAGCTTCACCCATATCAGAAATCTGCCCAGCACCTCTCACGGCAGGAAAGTTCATCAGCTCCCTACCATTCACGAGCCCTGTGGCAGCACCACTTATCAGCACAGGATCTAGTTCCAGCTGAGAATTGAGTGCCACCACATTACAGAGCCCATCGGGGTGGCCCTACACAAAAGTGGTGAAGGATTGTTCAGCCAATGGGCAGAGATGCAAGCAGCACACTTAGTGGCTCACTTTATAAAGAGGGAGACGCTTTGGGAAGTCCAGATGGCATGGGCCCCGGGCCCAGGGTGAATGGCTTGGCTGCTTGGTCAGGGCTTGGAAGGAACCACGTTGGAAGGTCTGTGACATGGGAATCTAGGGGAGAGGCATGTGGAGGGAACTATGGCTGAGGGCAAAAGGCGTGGATATCTTTGAGTCTTACATTAGATCAATGCCTGCAAGAAAACACGGGCACAGAGGAAGCTCTCGGTGATGACATCAGTGTTACGTCTCATTTTGTGGGTGTGGACAACGAATGCCCAGCATTTAATGTGACACCACTCCTCGAGGAGATAGGCCAGCCACTTAGTGGCAGATTGATTTCTGTCTGTCCTTATCAGAACTGATACCTATCATGCCATGCATCTCTGTTACCATCACCAGCAGAGAGCTCACAGAATACCTCATCTGTTGCCATAGGGTCCTGCAAAACGTGGTGGTAATGAGCAGGAGACCGTGCACTCCTCTGACCTTATCAGCTGTCTGATTAACCTGAAGGAGCTGGTCTACTAGGAGAGTGAGCAGAGGGCTGACTGCTGAGCTAGGGTGCCAGTTTGAGGCAGTATCCTGTAGGGTTAGGGTGCTGTCTTCCAGTGGGGAGTACATGCACTAAATCAGTGACTCTGGTGCTGTTTCTGGTTACTAGAAGTTACAGGTACAGGAACCAAGGGGTTGAAATAAATCTGAGCCCTCTCATAACCACTGCTTCTCAAGCTGGAGATTTTGGATTCTGCCATATTGGTGGTCCTTGTTCCCACAGGGGAAAACCAGGCAGTCGTTGAACTTGAAGCTGTGACTACTGCCAAGTCATTTGAGGTTATTTAGGTTAGTGGATGAACTGCCAAAGGAAAGAATTATGATACTGATGGGCAAAATTGACCCTATTACCAAGAAAAGCTAAGGTGGTTCCTACATAATGCAGCATACCTGGAACTTGGGGCATTCCGTGGGGTGTCTTTGTGCATCTTGCTCAAGGCAGTGTAATAAATGGGCAACTGGGACAGCTAGGGCTTGGGGAGGCCAAAGCAGCTAAGGACCCTGGTAGATACCAGAACTGTTACCATCAGATCTTTCCCTTAGCCCAGCAGACTCATGAAATCAGGAATTGGTAGTGGAGAGGGAAATTCGGCTTTTGGCTGGGGGCATGCTTTTCAGGGAACTCAAGAGTGACTGCCAGCATCAGGAACCCATTGACGTTCTGTTGTCAATGATATAAGTCTTATTTTATTTGGTACTGGTGATTGAACCCAGGGGCTCATGCAAGTGCTCCACCCCAGCCCTTATTATTTTGTATTTTGACAAAATACAAATGGCCAAGTTGCCCAGGCTGGTCTTAAACTTGCCATGTTCCTGCATCAGCCTCCCGAGTGACTGGGATTTCAGACGTGTACCACCCCGCCCAGCTTTCTATAAATCTTTGATAACACGTGATGAAAGAACTGTGCACTGTGCTCTGTGGTAAAGGTGTGTAAGTTAACGCATGTTGGAGAAATGCTCAGGAATCCCAGGGGAGTCCGTGTGGACACGTGGCACTCTCAGCTCCCGTTTCAGCAAGGTTTTTCCTGTGTCCCTCCCGCAGAACCAGGGCTCTTGTGGGAAAGGCTAACACTCAGCTTTGGAAAGGCACCAAACCACCTCCTCGCTTGCCTGTGCAAGCCACTGTGTCACCAGCAGGAACTCATTATTCCTTCAAGTTGGAGCAACAGAGAGAAATCCAATCCTCAAGGCTTAACCATTTTTGCTCCCAAATAAAAAGCCAAGTCACACATGGCTACAATTTGGATGCAGTGGCACTTTCACACTTCAGAGCTCCCTGCATAAGCCAGTTCAATATTTTTGTAAGTGACTTAATGAATTTCTTTTTAAAATTATCCCATGTACCTTATTCCGATAAATTACCAAAATAACCAGAAAGCGTAATGTAATTACAGTGTTGACAGTGGTTTAAGGTTCAGCTAGATGAAAAATCTCTTTCCCCCTGCCCCTTCATTTCTCTCTCCTGAGATCAGTTGGTTAGAGATGAATTCCCAACATATGAGTTGTTTGCTTGAAGTGGAGGCGGAGGCCTGGATGGGTTCAGAAGTGGGTTCTTCTTCTTTTTTTTTTTTTTTGCCTAGTACTAACTTGGGAAGGAAGAAGCTTTGCAGATAGGGACAGAAAACCTTTCAGCCTTTCGCTCTGTTCCCATTTTTGTTTTCTTTCTCTTAGACTTGACAACTTAATGGTGTGGTTTAAGGAATTCTCATATGTTTCAATCTCATTCTTGAATGATAAAATTTTTGGTGATGTACTTAATGGGATGGAAACACTCAAAACTACAGTAAATGAATAAGTGATGTAAGTACCACACACACACTCTCCTGGGGTTGAACACTTTCTCGTGTTGTCTAGGGAAGCCTCCACACGCATTGCCTCATTCACCTGGTGTTTGAGAAGAACTTTCTGCTGACCCCACCTTTCACTCACATGTTTACATGAGCATAAAATTTGCCTCTGGTGCTGGCCCACCAAAAATAATCATTTTCCCTTCATTAAAGTTATACATAGCTCTATATCACTTTTTATGATCTTCTCACCTGCTCCAGCATTCTGAACATATTCAGAGTAGTCAGAATTCCAGTTGTACCCAAAATGAAATTTACACCTTGATCACTATTTGGCTGTGTGTTGGTGATGCGTTTGTGAGAGGTCACACTCCTATATGTGACCTCCTTTTATGGTTTAGATATGAGGCAACCACCAAAAGTTCACATGTGAGACAATACGAGAATTTTCAAAAGTGAATTATTAGATTATGAAACGTATAACCTAATCAGTGGGTGAATCCACTGATGTGGATTAAACTGGGTGGTAACTGTCTGTGGGTAGGTAGAGTGTGATTAGAGGCATGCCTTTAGGGTTCATTTTTTCTCCTTGGTGAGTGGAGCTCTTCTCTCTTCCTGGCTGTCCTGTCCCTGACCTGTTTTCCTCTGCCACACCCCTTTGCCATGATGTTCTGCATCATCTCAGGTTTAGAATTATGGAGTTGATCCACCATGGACTGAACCTTTGAAATTGTGAGCCCAGATATATGTTTCCTCCTCTAAATTGTTCCAGTCAGGTATTTTGGTCACAATGATAAAAACCTAACTAAAATATCTACCATTTAAGAACCATGAATCTAGCTAATTATGATGATTTCTGTTAAGAAAGAAGTATAAGGGTTATGAGTTTTGTTTGCTAAGATCAAATTATTCCAAATTTAGGTAAAAAGATAACTATATGTCCACACAGATGTCACCCTACAATGTTGACCAGCAATCCTGTCTAAAGGACTACTTGAACCTCCAGCGGAATGCCACTTTGAAAACTATGTTAATTATGGCTCAAACTCTGTAAAGTTAAATGTCAGTGAAGATATTGGCTAAATTGCCAATTGATTTCTGTTTGGTTGAAAAGATAACTCCAAAAATGATGGCTCTGTTGCCAAATTAGTTTTGTACCTAATTTAGCAGCCTGCTTCTAGAAACCTTTATTTTTTTTAAAAAAATAGTTTTTTTCTGAATTATTTTGATTTTATAGAAAAATAGTAAAAAGGGTCCTCTTATAATGTGCACCCAGTTTTTCTTATTCCTAACATCTTATAGTTGGTAAGGTACGTCTGTTATTTATCATTTGTTGAACTGATGTTTTTAGATTATGATTAGCCAAAGTCCACACTTTATTCAGGTTTCCTTAGTTTTCACCTAATGACCTTTTTCTATGCCAAGATCCCACCCGGGATGCCACATTACATGCAATGGTCATATCTCCTTAAGTTTCTCTTGGCTACTGCACATTCTCAGACTCTGTTTTTAATGACTTGATGTTTTTGAGAAGTTCTGATTAGGTTTTTTTTTTTTGTAGGATGCTCCCTATTGGAATATTTTCCAGTATTTTTTCTCATCATTAGACTGGTTTTATGGGTTTTGCAGAAAAAGAGATTTTTATTTATATTTGCCATTTTCATTATACATATGATATCCATGGTGCATAATATCAGCATGATTTATGACTGTTAAAATGGAGTCTAATTTGCATGGCTGAGGTAGTGTTTGCTAGTCGGGAGCTGCTCTGGACAGGATCTATGTACACACCTTTAAGTCCTGAGTGAAGAGGTACTGACCTTTGCAATGCAATTGGACCTTAGGATAAGAGAGGTGCAGCTCCAGGAGTGGGCGTCACCCGACGGCATTGGATTACAACCACTTGTTTGTTGTAACCTGACCTCTTGCCTCAGTTGAATGGCTTCTTCCCAATAAAACCCAGGTTCCAGGAGGTGTGCTCCTTCTCTTTCTTGCCTGCCTTGGCCCCCTTGTGGGAGCTGCGGCTGAGGAGCAGTCCATGAACCCAAAGAAAAGGTACTATCTGTGTCTGTGTCTTTATTTAGTTCCCAAATTCTCTTGGAATGACCCTGACTGGTTTAGTTTAATGTCGTGACATTTGTCAGATTTCTCCATTGTAAACTTACTCTTTTCTTCCCCCTTTCCAGTCTGTCCTGTTTGAAAAGATGTTATGTGTAGTCCACATTCAAGGAGTGGGGATTTGTGCTTCCTGCCCTGAGGACAGAGGAGCTGCATAACCTATTTGGAATTCTTCTTATAGATTTGTCTCTTCTTCTCCACTTATTGAATTATTCAATCATTTATTTATACCAGTGTGGCTTCATAGATTCTGGGCACTGGATTACTTATCAATACTGAGTGTTTTTTCTCTTAGGCAGTTGACAGAGCACAGAAATATATGCATATATATCACCCATGCATATACCCATGTCTACGAATATTTCCACATGTAACCATCTGTGTGTATATATAAGCTAAAAATGAGTTTAATTTGATGTCTCTAATTCTAACCCACTACCACATAGATAATTCTATGCTCCTCCCTTGCTTATCTGTAAAGAGAAAGAAAACTGACTTCACGTTTCTGCCATCCACGTACTTAATTGTTCAATTCTAGTGTACATGTGTAATGGCACCAGAGCTGTTAAGCTATGCCCCCTAAGAAACCATCTCGTCACTTACCTGAGCATAAGGACAGTGCTTACATGGGTCTTGTGCTCTCAGTTTTACAGATCCCACCCATTTTCAAATTGCCTAGGTCAGGACCTTTACCCCAGACCTCCTTCAGTGAGGACACTTCCTTTATTTGTAATACAGATGCTCTTCAACTTCTGATGGGGTCACCTCCTGCTAATCTCATCATAGGCTAAAGTATCATAAGTCAAAAATGCATTTAATACACCTAACCTTTTGAACTTCATAACTTATCATGGTTAGAACACATGACATTGTAGCCTACGGTGAGTTGAGCAAGGTCATCTAAGACAAGGCCTTTTTTTATAAAGTAGTGTTGAATATCTCATGTAAGTTATTGAATGCTGAACTGAAAGGGAAAACCATAATTGTCAAGTGGGTATGTTTGTGCACAATTGTGACATCACAAAAACTATATATTGGTCTCTTTTAAGTCAGAAATCATCTGTGCAGTTAGATTCTCCCATCACAGTCTGCATTTCTTCTTGGGATTCTCTGAATTCCTAAGTGATTTTTAAAATTTGTACACTTTGAGGTTCACTAGGGGTTGGGGATTTCGCTCAGTGGCAGGGCACTTGTCTAGCACACACAAGGCTCTGAGTTCCATCCTTGACCTTGGAAAAAAACACCGAGGAAGAAATTCCCAAATCTCCAAATCCCCAAGGAAAAACTGAGGTTCACTCTTTGTGCTATAAAGTTCTATGAATTTTGACAAATGTATGATGTCGTATATCATGTGGTTTTATGTGGTTTCACTGTCTTAAAAATCTTCTGTGCTTCACATCCCCAGCCCTGTCTCCTTCCCTTCCCTCTTCTCTCCTTTCTTTCTTGACAACCACTGCTCATTTTATTATCTCTATAGTTTTTCCTTTTCCAGAATGTCAGATAATACAGCATGTAGCCTTTTCAGACTAGCTTTTTGTAATGAGCAATATGCATTTAAATCTGCCACCTTTCTGAGGCTTATGAGTTCATTTCCTTTGGTTGCTGAATGACATTCCAATGTGCAGATGCCCCACAGTCCATTTATCCATTCATCTATTAAAAGACATCTTGGTTGCTTCCAGCTTTTCGGCATTATGAATAAAACTTCTGTAAACATTCATGACAGCAGTGCTTTTTTTCAACTGACCATCTATCCCGACTGTATAAGATGCAGGTGACTATTTCTATGTACTTGGAGCCAGTTTTCCCACGCTGTTAAATCTCTCATTAATTGCACATGACCATGAAATATTTGTATGGGAATTATGTTTTTCACATCTTGACAATCATACATTGACATGCTCTTTTTATAAAGTTCCTCTGGGATGATGTAAGTATTCCTTTTGTGGTTTAGGGCACATGCCGATTCAAGATTGGCCACCATCCTCATTTCATAGCCATGGACCTTCATGTGGCTGTGGACTGGGTGAGAACTTCCAAGGGAGAACCAAGGGGGGATTTCTGATGAGTGGTGCTATGGTTGGTGATCTCCCTTAACAGTGATTGCTGAGAGGGCTTCTGCAAGCCCTGATTCTGCATGCATGATTCTGCATGTCCTGAAGAATGATCAGGTCACATTAAGACCCCTCATTAATATCGTAAGGAGATTTTATTCCTGTTAAGGAGATGTTATGAACATGAGGAGGTTTTGACATGAGGGCTGGGTTGGAGGGCTCTCCCATTCAGTGCCAAGACCATCAACACTCTGAGCTTCAGCTTTCTCCTTTTGTAAAGTAGGAAACCTAAGGGCAACATTATAATACTGTGTCTGATGAAATACCTAAATCCATAAAGATATTTGGTCTGAAATAAACGAAGTTATATGGGTGAAGTACTTTCCAAGTACTTTATAGAAGAATGTTATAAATCTAGGACAGGAGCTGGGAAACTTCTTCCATAAAAGGGCAGATACTGAATTTTTTTTTTTTTTTTTTTAGCTCTGCAGGCCATGTGGTCACTCACAGCTGCTTACCTCTGTTGTTACAGTTCAAAAGCATCCTCGGATGGTTTGTTAGTCAGCTTTCTGTCACTGTGACAATATACCTAAGACCGTCAACTTTTAAGGGGGAAAGGTTTATTCTGGCTCATGGTTTCAGAGGTTTCATCCACAGTCACTCGATCCTGTTGCTTGGGCCTGTGGCAGTCCAGTCCATCATGGTGGGACACGAGGCAAGGGAAGCTGTTCTCCTCATGGTACTTCGGTAGCAGAGACAGGAAGGAGCTGGGGTTCCAAGCTCCCCTTGAAGGGCATGCCCTTAATGACCCAACTTCCTCCCACGAGACCCACTTCTAGAAGTTTCCACCACCTCCTAATAGACCCATAGGCTGGTGACCAAACTTTCAACCCCCAAGCCTTTGGGGTCATTCAGCATTCACACGATAGCAAATCTTCAATAAACCAATGTGTTCCATTAAAATTTTATTTCCAAAAACACCAAAAAAGACTGGGCTGTATTTGCTGAGCCTTCCCTAGTCTGGAGCACAGAAAGATGTAAACCATCCTCTGGATTCTTTCTTGAAATTTCTGCCACTATCGTGTCATGGAAGTAAATTTAATAAGTAATTTTAATAATTTACTCATAGTATTTATTCAAGCCTGAAAAGTGACTCAGTGAGGTTTAAGACTTGCTTTTCAGCTCAGCTCTTTACAAAACACAATTACTTCTTTGCTTTCTACCTAGGGTCTCATCTTCCTGGGACCAGAGCTCAACCTGCTTCTACAGGAACTGCCACTGTTCTGTCTCCCCTGCTTACCCACTCACCTGGGCCATATGATTAGATGTCTGGAATGACTAAAAACCTGTTATTTATTTCCTTAGCTGAACCAAGGACTTGAAAGATCAAAAAAAAGAGAGGAAGGGACTAAAATCATGACATCCCTCTTAGGAGCCAGACCTGATGCTAGCTGATTTCTCTACATCAACTCATTAAGGTTTGCGAGCATTCTGTGAGATGCGTATTAGTACGCCCACTGTACATTTGGCAAGTTCAAATTTCATAGTTAGCACACTCTGTTTTTCATCTATATAATTGTCAAGAATTCTTAAGTCATGAAACCGAAATTCCCACAGAGAGCTGAAGTTAACTTTTATCAGCTCAAGGTAACAGATTTGAACATGGTTGGTACACTTTAAATCAATTAATGGAAGGTCTCTTTTCTCCCCTCTTCTCTCCTTGTCACTGGGGTAGACTAAGTCTCTGTGGGGTTGGCTGCTACAGCATCCTGGAAGGAGAGGTGTTCAGCCCATGACGGCTCAGAAGTTTGTCTCTTATAGTCTTTATGGCCCTCTTGCTTTTCTGTCATGTTCAAGGTGAGTCTTCAGGATCTTAGTCTTGTCCCAAGGCCCAACTCCTTTGTGAGTATGGCTTGTGCTCCGTCACCTTCCTGCTCCTCTAGAAGCTCACAGAAACCTTTTGCTTATGGCTTTGTGAGGCTGGCCTGAGATTCATCTGGCCAGGGCTCAGCCATTGCTAGGCGTTTGGATCTGTTTGGACCACTGTAACAAAATATCATGGCTTGTAAACAACAGGAACGAATTCTCACATTTCAGTGGGTGGGAGTCCAAGATCAAGGTTCTGGCTGATTTGGTATCTTGCAAAGTTCTATTTCTTGGTTTGAAGATGGCACAAACTTACTGTGTCCTTCCATGAGGAGTGTGGAGGGCTGTGGGGTGGTGGTGGAGCATGTGGGTTAGAGTTAACTCTTTCTTGTCTCTTCTTATCAGGACACAACTCTCATTCATGAGAGCTCTAACCCAGGACCTAGCCACTTTCAGAGACCCTACCTCCTAATACCATCACCTTGGGGGCCGGAATTTCACCACATGAATTTGAGGGGACAGAACATTCAGAGCATAGCAGTCGGTGACAACTCTGGGGCCATGTTGAATGTGAGGCTTCTCCATAAAACTTGAATCTCCTGAGCAATACTGTAGGGAGCCAGGCGATGATCTGTTGGGGCCTGGAGATCCTCTAAGATTATCTGGGTTTTCTTTGTCCTTCTGTCCAAGATTTTTGATCCCTGGAGCAAGATCATGGTGTAGGACATGTCTAAACTTGGGTTATAGTCCCCCTGACCCTTCTTCCCACAATCATTGAATTCACTTTTTTATGTTCCAATGTAAATGTAGAAGAATATTTTTTGATACCATCCCCTACCTCCCATCATTCCTTAGTCCATGGTGAGTCCTCAGGATCCTAGTCTCTTAGCCCTTTATCGAACATTTTCTTTCTTCAACCTCCTGCTTTCTACAGAAAAGGTCATTTTTCTCACTTCATGGCCAGGAAGGGAAAGAGAGGAAGAAGAGGAGCCTGGGGTCCCACATTCTCTTCATGAGAATATCCCCAGTGACTGGAAGATCTCCTATTAGGCCCAACCTCTTAAAATTTCACTGCCTCTTGATAGCTTGTGACTAAACCTTTAACACACTGGCCTTTGGGAGACCAAAAGATCCAAACTGCACTATCCAACTTGAGATCCAAACTACACTATCCAACTCACATGTTGTGTCATAGCCACAGAAAACAGACTGAGACCCTAAGTAGAGGAAAGTAATGAGTCAGTGTAAGTGACTAAGGAGCTCTTGATGCCTCAGTATAGCAGCAAGAAGAGAGAGAGTTAGAAGAAAGAGGGGATGGATGTGCTATGGATGGCTGTCAAGAATAAATGGCAGACTTGTATCTGCAGCTGTTTGCTTCTGTCTCCTTGTGCTGGCCCCTGCCTGGTCCATCAATGAATTCACGTGGAAAATGCCATTTGACACACACCTTCAGTTCTGAGGAGTCATTCCTAAACACTTGGGCTCTTTCTGTGAGGGTAGGTGGCCCTGTCTTGGGAGCATAACTGTGGGGAGAGGTCAGTGTGATGAGAAGGAAGTGAGGCCAGCGTGGGATCTCAGTGTGGTCATAACACCTGGGAGCGCTTACACAGGTCACCTCCTGGGTGATGTTTTTTTTAAGTTGGACACAATACCTTTATTTATTTACTTTTATGTGGTGCTGAGGATTGAACCCAGGGCCTTGCATGTGCTAGGCAAGCAACTCTACAGCTGAGCCACAACCCCAGCCCACATCCTGGGTTTTTAAGTAGGCATCTCACCTGCATTTTCCAATATAATTCCCACAGAAACTCAGGCAGGTCATGGATGACCCTGGAAAACTTTTTCAAGAGGAGAGTGGGAGCCAGATCTGTAAGAGGTGAGCAAGTGAGAAGTGGAGGGGAGTGGGCAGCAGTAGGTCTGCCCCATTCTTTCAAGAAGTGTGTTGGTGACCGGAAGTGGGAAGAAAGGATGGAATTCCAAGGAGGGAGAAGAAAATGCGTGTTTTACATTTTTATTTTCTTTCCTTTTGTTTTATTTATTTATTTATTTATTTATTTATTTATTTATTTATTTATTTATTTAAATGAAATAAACTGAAAGGAGAGGAGGGAACAAGTAGCAAGGAGTTTGAACATGAAAGGGGGGACTCCTTGAAGCATCACATTCTGGGAGGAAGAGGTGGGATGGTGGCCTTGGAGTGGGACAAAGAGTTGGTTCGGGGGACAGGTGCTCAGGTGCAGGTCTCAGCAGGGAGAGGCTGGAATCTTGCCTGAAGGCCGAGGCCTGTCTTCATGTTCATAACCTGAGGCAGGTGCGTTCTCAGAGTGGAAACATGGGCCTAGACAGGTGGCGAGATCAGTTCCAGGACTAGATGCAGAAGAGGTACTCCCGGGCGGGGGGCTTTGAAGGGGGATCTGGAGACCACCTGCTGCTAGGAGATAGGAGTACAGGTGAGACCTTTTTCCTGGGGTCCTCCAAGGATGGCAGGAGCCAACTATCTAGGAACTGAGACTGGTCACCTTTGGTTGTACTCAGAAGAAACCTTCAGACCTAACTTGAGCTTGGCTGTGCCTCCGAGAACAGAAGGAAGGGATTTATTTGCTCTGTACTTGGACGTGAGAGTTGAAGGACTCTCCTTCTCACCTGTGGTGACAACGAGGCTCCATCAGCCGGGGCCTTAAGAGAAGGTGAAGTTTAGGCTTAGACCTTATGCTTTAAGAGCCTCTCTTGGGAATTGTTTCTTTTTCTTATAAGATGTAGAGTTTTCTTATGGAGGAATAATACCCAGAATCCCTTAGTATGAGATAGTTTCTCAGGTACATCAAGGGGATAAGCTTCCAGGGCTCATCCAGATGTTCATATAGGGTAGGTGGCAGCAGCTGGCCCACCTCTCCTGTGTTTCATTGGTGCTAGGTGCCTTCTCATGGGGGCTTCACGTCATTAGGATCAGCCTGTCCTGCTGAATGGGGGGTCATTTTCAACCTGTACCAACCCAACACGTTGGGTTCCTGGCTTCCCCTTGGTTTCACCAGGTAGCCGTTGTTCCAGAGTGTCCTTTGGAAACGGAATCACACCGGGAGGAAAATTGTCCCCACAGGAGGAAGAAAGCAGCCGTCCCAATGCCAAGGCCAATTGACCAAGGTGCCAATTCTTACCACAGACTCTGGAAAATAAAATGCATAGGATCTTGTGGCCTGGGATGGAAATTAAAAACAGAGAAAGGAATTTTTAGGGCTCTATTATTTGCCAACATTATGGCCACAGAGTTGACAAGTGAGCACAAATGTAAGGACACAGGTGATTTTTTTGCACCTTAAGCAGACTGTGTGCAGTGCAATCAGCACCTCCCAACCTGTCCTGGGGGAGGGAGGGCTCAAGTGGAGTTAGATAGAGCACAGTGGTTTTTTTCCCCTGAAAGATGGACTTGTCCAAAAGAACTCTGGGTGGAAAAATACCAGCTATTCTCCTGGCTGTCTCTCCATCTCCCTCATGCCATCCATCCATTGGTCCACTCATCTATCTTTTTCTAGGATTTTTGTTTTTTATAAAGAACACCATGTCTGTTCTGGCCATTATTCTTGTGCCTGTTGTTTAAGGACTCTAAGTCCCCTTCACCCAGTGACATTGTAGGGATAATGTCAAAAGAGGTGTAAATGGTTCCCTCTTTGCAATACCTAAGTGGGGTCTTATAGGACTTGAAATCCAGATTATTTTTATAAATGAACCGCAAGTTGTATATTTAGAGGACAGAAAAATCCAGTGCCTTTTCACATGGTTTTGTCCAAAGGAGACACAGCAAAGAGTTATTTAGTTATTTACAGAAAGTGATTGTCACTCTCAGAAACCAGGCAGTGTGAACATTATAGCACATATACCTGGTCATTGCATTTGCAGATTAAACAAGAGAACATTATTAGTTTATTCATCTTACTGTCTAGGAGCATCATAGCGTGAAGTTGGAGATGGAAAAATTGGGGACGGGGTAGAAATTATAGATCTTTAGAACACATTTGCTAATTCACTAAGGGTGTTGAGTAGGGTTTCCACAGCATTAGACTTGGATGCTGTTTCTCTTGTACAAGTCTCAGTGCATGGGATCTGGAATTGCATACTGCATTGGGTCCAGCCAGCTTGTCCCACTTCCCTTCTGACCTGAACCCTTTAGTTGGCCCTTTGAAATGAGGTTGAAGTGCCAGGAGAGATATGGGGAGAGAGCAGGATTTGTGTAGAAGTAAAAAGACATGTTCCTACAGGCCACGAGGAGTGGGTAGAGCCCAGGGAGAGAACCAAAGCCTGCCCACCTACCCATGCATCCATCCTTCTGTCCTTCCATCTGTCCATCATCTAACTGCCACTGTTACGTGCATTTGGACGATAGACCCAGGGAAGAAGCTGGGCCACCTGACAGGAGTTGTGACCGTTAGTAGAAGGATGAAACCAATCCATGGTGGCCTTCAGGTGGGAATGCAGAGAAATAACAAAGGGAGACCGTCAATTCCCTGATTTGGGATATGTTTAAATTCATCTTTTTCATTTTGGTTAGATGCCATTTATATGAATGAAAGGCTAGTGTATTGCATCAAAATGTTTAAACTTTTTAAAAACAGTGAACTTTAAATGAAATCATGCATATAAGGTATTTAGTCATTCTAGAAAGTGAAATTCCAGCTGCCCTGCAAACATTCCCCTCCTCACTATTGGGACCCCTTCACAGAGTCCCTGGGGGTGCCCCCGGAGCACAGGTTATCGACTGCTGTGTTTTAGTATGAAACAAAGCTTGATAATATGGCACAGGTTGGGAGCTTCAGAAGAGGCCCATGGGTGACTGGAGACTTGGGAGAAAGTATCTTAGAAGAGAGGTGACATGAGATGTGCCTTGAAAGGGGAGTTGTGTTTGAACTCATGAAAGAGGGGACACACTTTTTTGGCAGGGTCGAGGTCAGGGATAAGATGAGCAAAGGCCCTGGGGCCATGGAGGTGGGTGTAAGTGTGTGTGGAATGTCAATCCAACAAGAAAAAGATGGCATCTCAAGCTGGGAAATCAAGGTGAGTTTTGAGGGGTGACTGAAATCAAGGGGTGATTGAAAAACATGTAGGCAGGCTTTAGGGAAAACCAAGTGCAGAATCTTGGACTAGTGGCAGCTGGAAGCATTACTAGGGCCAGAGTCACTACTTCTGGACCAGAAGAGGAAGCTGGGCCACCTAACAGGAGTTGTAGCCTTTGGTAGAAGGATGAAACCAAACCCTGGTGTCCTTCAGGTGGGAATGCAGAGAAATAAATCCTCCAGCTCTATTTCCTCTCTCCTGCAGAGCCTCTCATTGTCCAAACCCACCTGGAAGCCAGATACCCGGGGAATTCATAAAGATCCACCTCCCAAAGCCAAGAGAGTGGTGAAACAGGATGAAGGGACCTGGAGAGACAAGTAGTAAATAACCAGATGGACAGTTCCTGGGTTAGGACCCAGGAACATATCAGTTAGTTATTATCCTAATAATGCTGTGTAGTGAACCACCCCCAAATCCCAGTGAAATGTCTATATAACATGAAGCATTTTCTCTCACAGGTCTGTGGGTTGGCTGATCTCAGCTGAGCTTGGCTGAGTGCCTCTGCTTCAGGCTCTGAAGCTTGGGCCAGCTCTGCTTCTCACCACAAATCTGTAGGAGGCAGACTGCAGGAGCAGCAGCTCCCCAGGTGAATCACGTCTCATAGTGAAGGCAGGTGTGCAAAAATACAAGCCCAATTACCTTAGTGCATTTCAAGTCTTAGGTTATATCACATCCACTAACAGTGTCCAAAGCACATTGCATGGCAGTGCCAAGGGGCAGGGAAGTTCTCTCCTCCCATGGAGATGGGAAATTGTCAGATCTCATGGCAAAGCAGGTGGATATGTGAGGCATGAAGAATGAGAGGCAGTCATTTCAGTTAAAGTCTTCATAGGGAGGCAAAAGGGAGAAGGTGTTGGGTAAGGGTTTTCCTGTGGGCCACTCTCCATGGAGCAACTACTATTTACACTTCTCTCCCACCACTTTCCTTTCTTCCTTTCCTTTATAGTAATGCAATTTTTAATTTGGCACATGATTGTATTTCCCAACTAAAGACTACATTTCCCAGCCTCCCTTGCAACTAGGTGAGGTTATTTGACTAGATTCTGCCTAAAGAGATGTGAGTAGAAATGATGTCGATGTAGTAGAAATGATTTCTGCCCTTAAAGGGGAGATTTCATTTCTGCCTCTCACTTGAACCTATTGCATGGACTGAGGATGTGGTACTGATCCCCGCTGGACCTTTACAGGCAAAGGATGAGAGAGCAACAAGATGACAGGAGGGTGGCTCTCCTGGGCTGCTATGACTTATAGTTAGGTGCAAGAGAAAGAAGCCTTCATCTTACTTAGATTGCTGTTATTTTGGGGTCTTCATTTCAGCAGCCAAATCTATAACTGATACAAATTGGTGGGAACCTTTACCCTGATAACTAAAGAAAGGGATAACATAGAAAGAGGTACAACTTCTTTTTTCCCCAGGTCTAAAGGAGCAGAGATACCATAATTTTAGTTTTTCTTTTCCATGTCACACTTCCCTAATATTTTGCAAGGGAATATTCTTGGTGAAATCATTGCCAAAGCAAAGTCTCTTATGAGAGCAAGACAAGCAATGGTAAGGCTTGCCCTCTATGTGATTTGGAGGCTGGGGGAAGAGGAAAGGGGAGAGAGTTGTTTGCCACTTATCTGAGTACATCCAATGACTAGAAAGAAGACAGGATTCAAAACTGGGCCTCTTCGTCTCCACAGCCCTTGCTCCATTCATTCAACACTAATTAATCTAGAGAATTCTGAGAGGCTCAGTTACTTGAGAATCTACAGTGATTTCTCCAACTGGGCCTCTGTTGACATCTAGGACAGTGGACATCATATTGACCTTTCTTCTTTGCTCATTGGCAGTAAAGGGATTATTAGTCTAGTGCTCTTATTGAAAGTCTACAAATCAGGATTCCTACCCGATTCCCTTGGTGCTATTAGAAAGAGAAGGTAGTCTTGATGCCTCTGCTGAATTTCTTAAGATCAAGAGAAGCAAGTACAACCCAAAAGCTCAGGCTGCCAGTAAGGTCAGAGTCAAAGCACGGAGACAGCATGATAGAACGGAGGTGAAGGGACACTGGGTTCCGACCCCAGTTCTTGGGATAATTACTTAGCGCATCTGATCTTTAGTTTCTTCAAGGAAGGGTTGGAGATAATATGTGTCAAATTCCTAACCCACCGTGGATGCTGTTACAGCTATTATAGAGCTAGCATTGGGTTCTTGTACTTGTCATGACCGAACCAGCTCTTTGGCTTCATGGCAAAGGAATTGATTTTTAAGAATCTTATAACTCCCTGCTGCTTCCAGCAGTGATTTAGTGGGGCACTAAGAATGATGGCTAAAGAATACAGCAAGTTCTGGCAGCAAAGATTGGAAGACTGGCCAAAATACAATTCTCCATTCCTGGCCCAAGGGGTTTAATCAAGACCCTTTGGTTAAGCTCATTTAATGACCTGTCTGGATGAATTGTTGGAAAAAGCCACAGCCCTGGCAGCTGACGCCACCCAAATTGCAGTGATCTCTGCTTTGCAAACTTGAGGCTAATAAGTCCTTGGAGGAAATGGAGGCTGGGATCTAATCCTGGCTATGGCAGGCGGGGCTGGATTGGGAGAGTCCATTCATACCCTCATTGACTGGCAAAAGCAAAGTCCAGGGGAAACCTCTGGGAATTAGAGTTGGTTTCTTTAAGCCTGCTTTCCATCTGGCGTAACCTAGGCAAGCTGCAGACCAATTGGAACAAGGGTCTGTAGGGGAGGAGGATGGGTGGATGACAACATCAGCTTTGTGATTTAGAAAATAAATATGATGCCACGCCATTAAGGAATTCTTCCCAGGAAAATAAAATAATTGTATGGAGAAATAGCTTCTTAGAAAGAATGGAAAGTTTGCCTGCACTTGAAAGATGTTGAGTATGATGGTAAGAAATGAGATATCCTATCATACTGTATGTGGAAGCTAGCCCAAATTAAGTGGGAGGGGGAAGAATAGATATTCAGTAGGTTAGACAAAGGGGAATGAGGGAAGGGAGGGGGAATAGGAAAGACAGTGGTTTTCCTATGTACATATATGAACACACCATAGTGAATCCCACTATGATGTACATTCATAAGAATGGAGTCCCAATGAGAATAAGATATATTCCACACTTGTATAATTATATCAACATGAATTCCAGTGTCATGTATAACTAAAAAGAACCAGTAAAAAAAGAGGAGGAGGAGGAGGAGGAGGAGGAGGAAGAGGAGGAGGAGGATTAGGGGACACAGTGATTGATCGAGGTCTATGGTACAGTGCCTGACAAATACTAAGCACTCGGTAAGTCATTATTAAGCTGGGAGAGGAATAACTGCAGCTGTGGAAGCTGGCATGACTCTATTTTGGTGATGGCATCAGATAGTTAATTCCAACTTTTCTTTCTCTTTTGTAGGACTAGAGATCAAACCCAGGGGCTCATGCATGTTAGGCAAGTGCTATGTCAATGAATGACTCTCAGCCCTCTTCCAAAGACAAACCTTAATTAACATTTGAAAAATAGGAGTAGTATTTTTTAAAAAAGGACTGACTCATCTTTATCTATTATCCAGTGTATCCTCAGCATCTAGCAGAATCCTGTTGAATGAATGATTCTAAAAAATTGGCTAATTCTATTTGTTCTTTTGTATTCACATAAAATTGCCTGGCACTTAAAGACCAAAGTGTTCACATTCCTATTTCCAGAAATAAAAACTTTCCATATTTCTAAAAAAAAAAAGGTTCTTGAGTCTGAAAAGGTCTTGGAGTCCAGTGTCTGCCTCATGTCACAAGCTCCTACAATTTAAGCTCATGAGACAGTGTCCTGAAAGCCTGACCAGGCCACCTGGACAGGATATCAGAGCATAAATTTGCCTGGAGATGGTCTTTCCCAGCTGTGAAGTGGCACAAATGGGGATCAGAGGTAAAGCAACACAGGTGCAGGTGTGAAAGTCAAACTGTTTATTCTTTCGCCATTTTATTTGGGTTAGGTAGCAGCACTGCTCGGAAGACCCTTGGGAGTGGGGAGAGGGAATCTGTTGGATGGAATCTTCCCTCTGAGCAACAGTTATCCTCAGTGCCCTATTTCAGCACTTTTCGTGGTAGACTTTTCAAAGGCAGGTCAAGGTGTGGAAGGAAGATGGTTTTGGAGGAAACGTTCTTTGTAAAAGTTCAAGATAGAGGCCAGAAGTTTATTTTTTGTATCTCCTCATGCATGTGCCTTGGAATTGTTTTTGGAATCTGACTTCAGACAGACAAATGTTCCAGGTAGCATATAACGGGTTCCATCTTTCCAGGATCTCTGCCTTTGGCTGATGTGACACCATACTCTCTTGATAGTTGAGTATCAGCTCTGGGGTGGGCCTGATACCATGTGTATTCCCACATCAGCCATAAAACAGGGCCTTCCAGACATCCAGATCTGGGGCTCTTCCCTACCCTGCAGATGCCTCTCCATCACCCCTGCTCCACCAACATGAAGCCAAAGCACATTCGAAATTGACCACTTCCTCTGGGGCTGGCCAGACACACATCGAAGGTGGTGACAGGTGATAGGCTGAAGACAGAGCCTGCTTGACTGAGCCAGGTATGTGCTCAGGCTTGATTTATACCAGAAAAACCTGCAAGGATATTTCTAGACACTTGAAGAGATTCACTGTTCTGAAAAAATGATACATTAAAAAATATATATATACACATATATTTAATTATATTTTTAAACCACAACTGAAAAAAAATTATTTGCCATCAGGTAGAATTAAATCTGACAAAAAAACTAGGATGTTTTATTAGTACCATTATTGTTTTCTTTGGCTCCATGCATTATATTGGTAAAATGCCAATAAAAGGGAAAATAATTGTAAAAGGCAAAATATTTTGTACAAAAATACAAAGTTTTAAAAACTCTTTAAGTATATTTCATATTATTACTAAGAGTTGGTCTATATATCTGTATGTCTGTATATTTTTCCTACATTTGGGATTTTAGAAATGTAAGGTACTGTTCACGCAGTGTATGTTTAAGTTCTTCCCGTAGCTTGGCAACCAATGATGGTCTTTCTGAGTGGAACATTCCATGTTGGAAGGTAACATTTGTATAAATGTATGGTTATTGGCTGAGAAAAATCTGTGTAATTCAGTCCATCTGCACACTGAAAATTGACATCTCATAGTGGGGGAACATTTTTGTACCCAAGTCCTTGGGTCATGGCAAACACTAGTTGTCAATTTTCTTCAGTACTTAGCTTTCAGTGCTTCTCTTCCCCCAACTTGGTGAGAAGGTGATGAAATCAGAAAGGAGCATCCTTTGTCTTTGAGAAACTGTCTGGAAATGTGTTCATGTTATTACATCACAGTCCATTATAATGCGGATGATAGTACTAGGAGAGAAAAATAAGGATGGACGTTAGTTTTGCTTACAGAATAAAGTTAATGTTTCCTAAAGGAGAAATCTTTAGGAAAGATCCTAAAACACATCATTCAACATTTTCTTTTTTAAAAAAAAAAGTCTAGAAATTCTTATTCAGATTAAGTCAATGCTAAATTTCTTTTCCTTTATTGCACTACTGGGAATCAGACCCAGGGCCTGATACATAGGTAGGCCAGTGCTCTACCACCAAGCCACATCCCCAGGCCCTAAATTTTGTTTTGAAAGGATCTATTCTGGGAGAAGCCTATCCCTTCTTCAAATCTCAAAAGGCCAAACAAGTTACACAAATTCTGGATTGTCGGCATTGACGGTAATTGCTCGTTTAAATATGCATGTTTCTCCCCTCAACTTACCAGGGTGTAGTTTCTTATGTATCTTGTGATCCCTAGCACTTGGAACAATATTTGACACATTGAAAGTATCCAGTAATTGACTGTTAAGTGGGTATATGGATAATTTGAATCCCAGATAGTTCCAAAACTAATCAAAACAAAATATACCTGAGGGTTTTGTCAACCACTTTGAAAAATATCAGTTTTATTGAAATATAATTCATGCATCATATAATTTACCCATTTAAAGTGTTATAATTCAGTGTTTTTCACAAATTTGTTCCTATTAGAAATAGTCTAATCTTAGTAGAAAATATTTTCATTATTCCTCGAAGAAATCCCACACTTATTAGCATTCCTTCCTCATTTCCTTGATCTCCCACCACAAAATATAGTTCTGATGAACAAAACTAAGAAACTGGGTACAGTGGCACTCTTCTGTAATCCCAGTAACTTGGGAGACTGAGGCAGAAGGATCACAAGCTTGAGGCCAGCCTCAGAAACTTAGTGAGATCCCCATTTCAAAAGAAAAATTAAAAAGGACTGGGGATGCAGCTCATTGGTTTAGCAATGCTGAGTTCAATTTCCAGTACAATAAGAGAAAAGAAAACAAAACCAAGATGTTCATTCTCAGATGTTCTTGGGTTTTTCTAAGTTGCTGAGGCTTGCCTGGAACATTTGATCCTCTTGCCTCAGTCTCCAAAGTAGCCGGATTATAGGTGCGAATCACCATACCTGGCTGATGCCCCATTCTGAAGAGGGTAACATATTAAATGAAGCTTTAGATAAGTATCTTTTGAAGTCCAGAAAAGCTCCAAAGGCCTCTTTGGCTTATGACCTTCTGTAAGGATGCACACTATCCCTCCATTATGTAGCACAACATCTGGCCTATAGTAGATGCTCAATAAATACACATGGAATTGACTGGTTGGCTAACATGGATGGATGTCTACACAATCCAGATGTGACATTGGTGCATATTAAAGAACAGTTAAGTGACAATATTATAAGCTGTTGACCTGGACCAGTTAGTCTGACATTTATTGAGTACTTCCTATATATCTGGCACATTTATTACCTTCTGTAAGTCCTAACAACAACCAATGATCAATATCCCATTATTATTTCCTGAAGATTAATAATCTAACCCACAGTTAGTAGCAGAACCAGATCAAAACCTAACTGAAGAGCCTGCATTTGGAGTCCTTCCCCTTACTAAACTCTGTCCCTGAAACAGGACATGAGCTCTGCAGTGACCTCATAAATCCCATCCACTGCTTACCTGTCTCCCTGTCTTTCTCGCAAATGAAGTTATTGATGTCTTCACACTGGAAATCATTCCACTGTCCAGCATAAATCAACCCAGCACAGTCTTCTCCTGGCCCATGGCCATGACCCCAGTTATCTGGCTGTCCAGCTTTCCAATTTCTTTTAAAGAAACAGAAACGGAGTGTTATTTGCATAGTAATGCAGAGGTTTGCTTTGCTTCCTAGCAGCAGAAGAATGTTAAAAAAACCCCAAAACCAAAAAACCAACCCCCCATTCCCCCCCCCAAAAAAAAAAAAACCAACCCTGAAGCATGTCATTTGTCCTGGAATGAAAGGGTGCTGTTTGAAAGCAGGGCCTACTCTATTCAAAATCAGAAGCAGCTGTTCTGCAGGGCCATGGGTAGTGCATGGCAGGCCCTGCAGGCTTGTTATCTTTGCCATGATGAAATCAACTCATGGAGCTTCTTCACAATGCTGAGGGGGTGACTCCTTTTGTGACACAATGAGATGAATGGCTTCCTAATGAGTACTGGAATGCTGACCTCTGGGGATGTGGGTATGTAGATGTGCACGTCCCCATGCTCGTCTCACACGCATGCTTGCTTGTGAGAACTCAGAGGGATGCTTGTACACATGGATACTGCGTCCCTCACATGTTAGAGCATCAAGGAAGAGAGACCCTTGATAGGCATCCACAAGAACCTACAGTGACCAACGACTGGTAACGATTTTCCAGCTAGATGTGGATGGTTGATTCCTTTAGAAAGAAATAGTAATTTAACCCCACTGAAAGTGACTTGCATATTTCACTGCCTTTTGGGGGGGGAGAGAGATTCTGTGGAAAACAGTGACAGTGACTGGGAGACTAGTGTTTGAGACTGGGGTCCCTGAAGACTTCATGGCTGTGGCCTACTTGGTGACTGGGAAAATTTCTGTGCAAAGGCATAGGATGCCCAGTTGCTATGGCGATGTCCTCCACACTAGAGTCTCATCAGCTTTGACCTTATCTCAGGCACAGCAGCTCCTGGGAAAGAAGGAACTTCCTTGCTAAGATAACCACAATGTTCACCAGTTCCGCTGCTCCTGAATCTGCCCACGAATTTAGTAACTTTAAACAATGGACTTTCTTGAGAGCTGCACAATGCTCCTAACATTGCACATTGCAACTGTAGAATGCAACTGAGGAAACAGCTGCATACTGTTGCTAACTCTGTAACTTTCATGAATACAAAGAATAATGCTTGCATAGTCTTTAATCTGATTTAGAGACATATATAATAAAGATTGCTGGTGTAATTCTTTAGACCTGCTTCTCCATTAGACAGCAGCGCTCCACCAGACCCCAGATGTTTTATCTTCAAGATCTGCATGTGTTGACTCTTTATTTCTTCCTCGCTGCAACCTGCTAGTTTGGCTGTGCTGGTGGAGGCAAGATTCTTCAGAACAAGTGCTCTTTAGGATGCGTTCACTTGGGGCTTGTTACCTTGGAAGCTGTTCCTCAAAGAATCACTTTGCTAGAGCTAACAGTTCTTGATTCTGTTTTTGTGCAGTAAATTAGCTGTGCTTCCGCACTCCATTCTTGAAGGTGAACTTTTCTTTTCTTTTTTTTCCAAAGATGCAGGTTCACACACAGACACTTGTGGTTTTTGCCCAAGAGGACAAGCTGGCCTCACGTGGTGGGTCTGAAAGAACACCTGCAGCAGGTGCTTCATATCACTACCCATCAGCCAAAGGTTATCCTGGAATCACCCAAGAGGCACTCACTGCCCTATAGCTTTTGACAATATGACCCCAAAACCAGAGGGCAGTAGGAAAGGACAGGTGAAGTTTATTGTCAATGGGTGGGAAAGCGACTGACATCCTCAGGCCCAAATATATGTCTTGGGATTTTAAAAAATAAAATGATCTCAATGAAATAAATCTAATGATGCAGATAATTTAGAGGAAACCATCAACTGATGGTTGATGGGAATAAAAAAATTGGAATGATGCTTAGGGAGAATTAGAAAACTCACTCCATACCCATAAAGTACCTACTATGTGCTGGTGATGTCAACGAAGCATTGCAGAGCACAAAGTCCCAGCTCTCAAGGAACTTATATAACAATTCAGAATCTCAGGTGGTCACTGTGATGCCAGACACAGATGAAGGTGGGAAGGAAAAAACAGTTTACTGTATTTGTGTTTGTGTGTGTGTGTGTGTGTGTGTGTGTGTGTGTGTGTGCAGTTCTATCCACCTTGCAGGAGGACACCCTTGGAAGTATCAATCATGCCCAAGTAGTTTTTGATCTTGTTCATGTACACTTTATCCATTTCTGCCAGTAACATGAAGGGGGCTGATTCTAATTTTACTTACAAAACTGGAGATCTACAATTCCTGAGTAGAATATTTGATATTCTTGATTTCTCTGTTAATTGGCAAACTATACATATGGCTTCTTTGTGTTTAGAAGACCTGTTTTATATTGCATTTTCTTTTAAGTCATGGCAAGCTAAGTAGATAAAAGAAGATCAGAGACTAGACTGGAAGATAACCAAGTGATAAGGAGATGGCTTTATCACTGTTCTCCTCTTGGCTTTCTAGGTCACTGGAATTCTTCACATACAGAGCTCAAGGATTTTCTTAGGACTAAAAGCCTAGCCAGCATGGGTGGGAGGTGGGCAACCAGAAGCCAGTGGCAGGGGCAATTCATCTTGTAAATTGAGCATTCAAAATCTCAGAGCAGCTCTCTGAAATAGCTAAAATCCCATGGAGTGACTTGTGGTAAAACCCCAAGGTCTGTGTGCTTACAATACAATGGAACAGAACATGCCAGATAAACAGAATGTATATATTTTGCAAAAGAATGTCAGCTTAAATAGCACCTTACCCTGGAAAGATTCTGGAAAGAAGCACTATAGGGATACGGCCACATCAATGATTATAGCGGCACAATTCACAATAGCTAGACTGTGGAACCAACCTAGATGCCCTTCAGTAGATGAATGGATAAAAAAAATGTGGCATCTATACACAATGGAGTATTATGCAACACTAAGAAATGACAAAATCATAGAATTTGCAGGGAAATGGATGGCATTGGAGCAGATTATGCTAAGTGAAACTAGCCAAGCCCTAAAAAACAAATGCCAAATGTCTTCTTTGATATAAAGAGAGCAACTAAGAACAGAACAGGAGGGAAGAGCATGAGGAAAAGACAAACAGTAAACAAAGACGAATGGGGGGAGAGAAAGGGAGAGAGAAGGGAAAGCATATGGAAATGGTAGGAGACCTTCAATGATACACAAAATTATAAGAGGTTTTGAGGGGCAAGGGGGAGGGGGAAAAAGGGTGAGAATTGAACAACATCAGAGGAGGTAGAGAGGGAAGATGGGAGGGGAGGGGAGGGGAGGGGGGATAGTAGGGGATAGGAAAGGTAGCAGAGTACAACAGTCACTAATATGCCATTATGTAAAAATGTGAGTATATAACAGATGTGATTCTGCAATCTGTATTTGGGGTAAAAATGGGAGTTCAAAACCCAATTGAGTCAAATGTATGAAAGATGATATATCATGAGCTCTGTAATGTTTTGAACAATCAATAAAAAAAAAGAAAGATTGAGTCTGTGCTGAAAATCCCTGAGTCCCCTATTACAACACACACACACACACACACACACACACACACACACACACACACACCACAGAGTTCACTAGGGAGCAACACATGTACGTTGGAAACACCTAGACTGGCATCTCCACTGAGCTGGAAACACATAAACACATTAGCTAGTGGTACCGAGCACCCCCAGACTTAAGGGGTCATTCTAATGCGGGCAGAAAACATGTTCCCAGTCTTGGGAAGAGTTCCTCCCAACCTCACAACTTACAACTTTCTCATCAACCACAAGATTGAGGCCACATGGCCAAGAAACCTCTGCTGGTAAGGACCTGGCCTCAGAACAGAAAATAGTTAGTGATGAGAAATGTTTCTCTACAGTGGAATGTTCTCCCAACACAAGGGAGATGTGGAGGATTCCTCTCTTGTAGCCTCAGCCAGTCCCACTCTGGCAGAAATGGAAAGTGTGGACTGGCGTGGGCTATTATTGAACTAGAGGACACTGAAGATTCCCTTCTGGTCCCTGCCTTCCTGTGGTTCTATATTGTAAAAGCACAACATATGATGTGATATGGAGCTGTCTGCATGGTCGGAAAGGCAACCTGTGTCTGATCTTTGTGAGATAAAGATGAAAACTGTTATTCAAAACTTGACAGATGATCTCCAGATGGATAGAACAGGAGGAGATTATAAAGTGTTTGGGGAAAGCTCTAGGAAGACTCTCACATCTCTGGTGATTTCAGGTGAGCAACTATAAGCACATTAGGGCAAGATTTATTGCCCTGAGCAGGTGGGCAGACCCTAAGTCCCGTGCATATCCAGTTCTGCCCGGTACAGACAGCCTTCATTAACAACAACAAGCTACCAAATGGTATACCTACACTTACTCCATGAAGAGTAGAAATATTGGCATTGATATGACCCTACTCTCACTGATCCTTTCTGTTGTTTGTTTTTTTATTTCAGTGCTTTTTTGGGTATTGACCGTTTCTTTCCTTCTGTTCATCTTGTATATATGTGTGGTGCTGGGATTGAACTCAAGGACCTTTTTGTGCTCCTTATTTAGGGATTAATTTGCTCTTATTTTTCTACCCTAGTAAAGTGGAAGCTTAGATCTTTGATTTTCAATCTTTAAAAAATGTTTCCAATGTACACATTTTAAGGCTATATGAATGGTCCTCTAAACACTGTTGTAGCTGCGTACCACAAATTTTTGACATGTTGTAGTCTCATTTTTTAAAAACATTCCTATTTCCTTTGTGATTTCTTCTTGATCTGTGGTTTACTTAGAAATGTTTCATTTAATTTCCCAACATTTTGAATTTTACAGATGATCTTTCTGTTATCAATTTTGAATTTAATCATTTTAGACAGAGAACACACTCTATGTAATTCCAGTTTCTCTTAAAATTATTGAGACTTGTTTTATGGGCTTGCATATAGTTGATCTTGGTGAACATACCACATGCACTAGCAAAGGAAGTATTTGCAGCTGTTGGGTGAAATGTCTCATGGATGTTAATTGTCAAGTTAGTTGATCATGTCTACCATATCCATACTAATTTTCTATCTACCTGTTCTGTCATTTCCTGAGAAGATAATGCTGAAATCTCCTTCAAAGTCCTGCTATATCCCCTTTTAGGGTTATATCCCTTTTATTATGACACAGCCTGAAAATCTATCTTTTCTAACTGAGAACAAAGATAACACCTCTTACCCACACTGTTGCCTCCATATTCCAAAAATACCCTACAGGCCAGCACACAGGCTGGTTCACAATGGACACTTCAGGATAATTCATCAAATGTTATTTCAGGACTATGAATAGCCCCCCAATCTCCAGTCAGGGCGGGCAGGTGCTGGCCAGGAATCAAGTTTTCACAGGTACGCAGTGAAATGAGAAAAACAGGTGTGTGTTGACCCGTGAATGTGTGTGATTGACTGTAAGATGTCCAACTGTCTCTTTTTTTGGAAAGGAGGGTAGGTTTATTATTTATTTTTAATGCTATGATTTGTTGATAGGTTATTTAAAGCAAAAAAACAAAAAAACAAAAAAACAAAACCATGTCCTTCATAGGCAAAAGAAATCTGTCACTCTATGTCATCGGTTAATCTTTGTGCTGAAATGGCACTGGTGTGCCCGAGCACTGTCCCAAGCTATGGCAGAGTGCATCTCATGAGGTCCTTTTCCCCTGCTGGTCCTGCTCCAGTGCAGAACTAGTGTAAGATGTGGTGAGTCAGGCTTTACGGTTTATGGGCTATAAACCCGAATACAGGTCTGTCTGTTCCCTGAGCTTTTGGCATCTAGTTCACATCAGTGTCACTTTTCATCTGTCTGCTCCAGTAGCTCCTCTCCAGCAGGTCTCAGCAGGCACAGCGCAGTGGGGCTGAGAGGCTGAGGAGAGAGTCCTTTATTCCTTGACTATTTCCTCTTTAACAACAACCACAAAACCCTTAAACAGTTTCAGAAGGGCCATGTGTGTGTTGGGAAAAGGGTAAGAGGGAAGCTAAGGCTCTTAATTCTTTTGTGGCTTGAGCAAGGCCTGGAGGGATGGTGCCGGGGCTGTCTCCCTCTGGTTTGGGGAGGAGCTGAAGAGGACTGGGATTAATCCTTGTTGAATGTTGAGTAGAATTCAGCTGTGAAGCCTCTGGGCTTTTCTTTGTTGGGAGGTTTTTCATGACTACTTCAGTCTCCTTATTTGTTACTGGTTTCTTCAGGCTTTCTATTTCGTCTTGATTCCGTTCTTGATACGTTTCTAGAAATGTCTTCGCTCTTCTAAGTCATCTGAGTTGTTGGTGTATAATAGTTCATAATAGTCTCTTGTGGTCTCTAGACCCTGAAATGATTGCTGGTGGCGAGAGAAAGGGAGATACATGGCTCTCTGCTTGGAGCCCTCAGAAACAGAGAGGAGGAGGCTAAAGCTGGACCTGAATAGGAGAAAAAGCATCTGGGGATAGGATACTAGGGAGGCCCAGTCTCTGTGCCGATACCATGACAGGAAATTTTACTCGTCTTGTCTTCTTTACACACCTCTCATAAGACTTGCATGAGATACTGTTTGTGGCATCTCAGTCAGGACATTGTTCAATATAGAAATTCCAGATAGTAGTATTCTATTATGATGGTATATCGATTATTGCAAACTATGATAATATATTGATTATGATGATAATAGTAATAATAGTACCAATACTTGCAGGTAATATTTCTCAAGTCCCCCATTGCAAGCACTGTACTAAATACCATATATATGTGTGTATATAATATGCACACACACATATATATACATATATACATACATGATTATATTTATTATTATCATTATTATTAGGTGGTGGCATTGAAAACAGGAGCAGTGGAGGGTTGGATATGGGAATGGGAGGCAGAGATTAAAGGAAATGACCAAGTTAATTCTCTGTCAGTCAAAGAAAGCCAGGATCTTTTTACAGGGAGTTGAAGGGAGCTAAAAAACAAAATCCATCTCTTCTACTTTTCTCACTACCTTAAAGGGAAAACAAGGCCTGTGGTAGATTCACTAAGAAATTCATGTATACAAATATATGATATATATTTACACATATTATATATATATATATCACTGAATTTTCAAAATACTGGCATAGATATTTTGTTAAACTCATGTTTGTACCTGGGGATGTCGAGATGTTGAATGGCTGAGTAACTCCCAGGGGACCTTGAGACATCAGGTTGAGGGCCTGGAACACAGATCTTGCTTGATTCCAACACATGTGCTCCTTCTCTTCTCCTTGACTACACTGCCTGTTTCTCTAGACTGAGCAGTGTTTATTATGATATGTCAAATTAAATTAGCCTTCAGTTATTGAGACCTCATACGATGTCTGCCTAATTTATTCTTGCTTTTAGAATTTGATCCTGGGGATTTATACATGTGTATGTATTCCTTTGGGTGGAAAATGAGACACAGAGTCTGTGCTGTGGCTGGGGCGCAGGAGCCGGAGCTAGCAGAAGGCTCCAGGGTGGCTGTGGCTGGGGACAAGTTCCTAGTAGGTGTCTGGTGATGTAATCCTTCTCAGGGACCAGGTACTAATATGGGCACTCTCCACCCAAATCACATAAGTCTTGCTGGATCCCAGGGAAAAGAAGCCAAGTTTCACCTTGGGAGAGCTGGCGAGGACAGTACTGTTCCATCTCAATCCATTCCATATGGGCCAATTCAGTTTTTTCTTGGAGGAAGGCTTAAGATTGAATTTCTTAGTGAGTCTAACCCAGACCTTTTTTCCATTCATGCTAGTGAGAAAAGTGCAGAAGATGTATTTTTTCCTTAGCTCCCTTCAATTCTTTTAAAATATTCTGGCTCTCGGCTGTCAAAAAAAAAAATAGATTTGCCTTTTCCCCTAATAATCTTTGCTTCCCATTCCCACCTGCAAACTTCCATAGCTCCTGTTTTAGACGTCAACACCCAAACTGTTTTAAGTATCTTGAAGCGCATCCCTGCTATTCTGAGTGCTCCTGTTGGGGTGTCAGGGTATTCTGGAGTGCCAGAGTGTGCCAGGGCACAGCTTCCTCCCCCGAAGGACAGGTGCAGAAGAGCAGACAGAGAATCGGACGGGCCAGCAGGCAGATATCCACTGGCCTTAGTGAGCAGTATGAGGCTCACCTACAGGGCAGATGAAAACTCTTCAAACGCTCTACCTTAATAATTGGTCTCTTTCTTCTTCTAGGAGATGACCTGATTCTGGTTTCCACCTATATTTTGTAGTCATGTACTTCACATGGAGGATTTAAAAATACAAAGCCACCTGTCTACCATGTGCATGCTCATATGCATGCAGAGGCATTTTTAAAACTCTACATGGTTTCTCCATCACCTCTGAGCCTACTGCCACTCCTCCAATACAGGTCACTTTTAAACCCAGAACACTCTTGTCTTCTCCTCTCCTGGCCTGGACCAGCCCCAGGGACTTTGCTGTTCTCTCTCTATGGTGAGATCCAGGGCCTGTTGGAGCCTCTCCAGAGCCTGGCTTCTCTGCTTTCATCAAACTAATGGTTCTCAGAGGTGGATTTTTATAAGTTCTGCCCCACTCGGAACAGTTTGTTGCATATTTCCTCATCTAGAAGAGGCAAGGTCAGAGTAGGAAGAAGTGAAATTCAAATTTATAGAATTGACTCATCCTTAGATCCCTGGCTAGGATTAGGGAGGGAGCTGACACCCCTGGGTAGGAGGCAACTCTAGAATCTCCCTTCCAACTGGGAGATGTGAGAAGGTACTGCAAAGTGCTTCCATTCTTTGTGCTGCTTATGTAGAACTCAGGCCACCTGGGATGTACAGGGAACCTTCCAACCTTTAGGAGATGATGGTGCTATGATGCAACTTTGTGGTGCATATAAGTTTCCCAGGTGTAGAAGCATCAAGATCTTGTAGTTTATAATCTCACTCTGGCCAGTCGCCTCCTGGAGGCCAGCATCATCCTGAAGGGAGTCCCTAGTCCTCAGAAACATATCTGGGATCAACACTGAACTGGCCTGAGGTTGCTGGGCTTCATTATCCTCCTGCTAGCATTAAAACAAACACACACACACACACACACACACACACACACACACACACACACACACACATTGGCCAGAAGTACCGTACTGTGGTACTTTTATAAGATTTTACAAGTCTCGTGATTTTGGTCTTAAAAATGAAAAAAAAAATAACTTCACTCCATTAAAAGAAAAGGGGAAAACCCTACTCAATGGCATAGCAAGTGTCAACCACAGATGCCCTCGCAGAAATACACACCGGGTACCAGGAGCCTGCCTTGGGGAGGAAGGCTAGAATATAAGGTCAGAAAGAAAGAAACTTCAGGAAGATGGGCCAGAGGTGGACACACAGAACGGGGCGCATCTGACCACCAACGGGACGTTCCCGAGCACTCACTTGTAGTCCAGAGGCTTCCCATCCAGCCATTTCCATTCGTTTTCCTGTTCGGAGTCTGTGAGGCCGATCCAGTGGCTGTCTCGCCCCACAAGCTGCTTTTTTATCCATTGCTGAAAGAATAAATCAGTGCAGATGCACTATGATTTCTTGGCACAGGTGTCTGAGGGAATTTCTTTTTTGGCTTAACATATGGGAAAAGGGACAATTGAAAGAGGACATTTGTCAAAATGTACAGTGGCTTCTGTTGCCTTCTTTCCGTTATGCTTGCTTCATTTGGCTCTGTTTTGGGGGCTTTGACTTTTTCCTCTCCCAAGTTTTCGAATGATATTAAAGGGACGCCCTTCCTCCAGATCACCCAGACAACTCCAAGAATCCTCTGAGTGAAGCCTCATTTCCCTTCTGTCACCCATCCCTGCTGTGAGCTGCTGACAGGGAATAGCCCTGGCATTACTAAGCTCTTCCTCTGGGGCTAGGTCCCATGGCCATGTGGTGTGCAGTGTGTCCTTAAGCCTCTACCACATCCTATTTACCAAAGATGACAGGGCTGAGCTGGGATGGGGCCCGGGTCTGCTTATTCTAAAGCCCAGCCGCTCAGCTGCTCTCCTCTTCCTTAGCAGTTACTTTAAGAGAACTCTTTTTATTATTTTTTTAAGGGTGTGTCTGCTAGAAATATCTGGGGGAAAAGGAAAAGAGGTCACTGGAATGGGGTGGCACCAAAGGAAGAGCGTTGGCCTTGTTGCGAGTTGGGCCTCAGTCCCAATCTCGACTCTGGATTTTCTTGATGTTCTATGAATACAGCATTTAAACCTCCTTGGGCCTGTTTTTCTATTCTAGAAAATGGGAAATTATAAAGAGGTTCAAAAAAAAAAAATGTCTTCCAAGTGCCCAGCACATGGTATGGATCTATTAAGTGGTTGCTGTGGTTGTCACACGTGGGCCCTACTTCCTCCTCAGACTTTTGTGCTCTCCCCCACCCCCCTAGGGCCAAATGTCCCGTCCCTCACAGCCTCCCACCCCCCAGCCCTCCAAGTGCTCTGTTCTCTGGCTCTTTCTCCACAACCTCAAGCTTCTCTGCATTGTGACTCTCCCAACAGCCACAGGGAGGAGCCGTACATCTCCAGGCTCCAGAAACCCTCCCTCCCAGGCAGAGGCAGGAAGAAGACAGAATTCCCATCAATGCTGTTAATGCTTCCAGTCACTGGATAGAGTATCTCCATAATGGAGCCTTCCATGTTTATGTGACTATGAATTCTTGATATTTTGGACTCCCCAGCAGGCATGCAATTTCCTGAGGTAACATAGCCTTAAATTACAGCTTTCCTCCACCAGGTGTGTGGCAAACAGACCTGCTCCTCTCTGGTGTTTATGAAAACGAGATGTGAAGACTTGTCTTCACAGAAAAGCTTGGCATCCTCAAAAATTTCTTTCTCCACCGAAAAATAGTAGCATTTGTCTGTGAAGTTTTTCCAGTGAGGTGGACAGCCTGGGAATACAGAGGTTTAATTAAAACACTGAATAAAAACACATAGAATGCACCCAGCCTCTCAGCTATGGTTATGAGGCACAAGCTGCAGCCCCTTGTGAGTGAGCAGTCACCCACAAGCCAGGAGCCACCCGCATGGAGCCCAGGGCTGACGTTCACAGACAAGCTAAGAGTAAAGACTCGTCCTCCCACGTGGACCACAGAGCATCCAGTAGTAAAACCACATAATCTGGGAACGTCTATGACTGACTCTTTATTCCTCTGTGCCTGGAATAGTCTTTACAGTGATAGAAATAACAGAAACAATGGAAAGCAGGGCAGGCGCAGATGTAGATGGTCAGTCTGGAATCTTTTGGAACCTCCGAACACCTGGATGTGAGAACCCAGAACCACCCCGGGCTCCTGGAACAGCAAAGGTAACTGGAGTCTCACTGGAGCAGATCAAGTGGAACGGGGGTTGCCTCACAGGCTTGGATGCGAACCAATGACACGTTTGCCAAAGGTGGAATTGTCAAGGGACTCGAAGGCTCCAGGACACCTTCTTAAAAAGAAATGGAATCTGGGCATCAACACAGAAATTCCATCCACATGCTGATGAAGTAAACCAAGAGCACTGTCCGTCCCCAGCCTGAAGGGACTCAAATGAGGACAGGGTGGCAGGGAGTGGCCGGCTGTGGGCTGTCATGAAGGAAGTGTCCAAGGTGTGCTGGTCTCTTGAGAGCCCCACTCCTCCAAATAAACAAGTACTGGAGAACTGGGTGGTGTGTGATGTGTGAGCTGCCCGGGCCAGGGCCTATTAGAGCAGCAGGGGCCGTGCATGGCCTCCATGGTGCCTCACCGGTAAATAACATGGTGGGAGGGGGCAGGAGTGTGGCATTGGTCCATGGTGAGCACACGCACCACTCACCTCCCAACCCCCACTGGAAAGGAAAGCTCAGACTTACCATTGGCCTCTGGTGCCAGGGTTGGCTCATTCTGCAGGGCCAGAGGTGCCACTGCTCCTGATGAGCCCGGCGGGCCAGGAGGGCCCTTGGGTCCTGGCATGCCAGGCACCCCTGGCAATCCCGGCAGTCCCCGCGGTCCAGGCACTCCAGGTTCTCCCACAGTGCCCTGCAGGCCCTGGAAGCCAGGAGGGCCCTGGGGGCCGGGGAGTCCGTCCTTGCCTGGTGGGCCTGGGGGGCCTGGGTCCCCACTGGGTCCCTGAGGTCCAGGTTTCCCAGGGGACCCACGGGAGCCTTTGGGGCCCTGTGAGCCTTTGGAGCCTTTGCCACCACGCTCTCCCGGGGGACCAACGGGTCCTATGGGGCCTCTCTCGCCTGCAGGGCCGGGTGGACCAGGCTCCCCCTTCTCTCCTTTCTGTCCTTTGTTGCCAGTTGGACCAGGGGGTCCCTGAGATCCTCGGTCACCTTTTGGACCTCTGGGGCCAGGAGGACCTAAAACATTAAAAAAAAAAAAAGTAATTGACATAAACATGAAGACCCTTGTGAGTTTCAACATATGAAGAATTTATCTTATCCTGAATTTTAAAAATATCTAGCACAGGAGCTCCAGTGGCGCAATCTGTTAGCGCGGTACTTATAAGAAAAATATCTAGCAAAATGTATGCCATGAAGAATGCTTCTGGGGCTGTTTTACTATTGTTGGCTCTAGTCGTAGGGTAAATCGTTTCCCCACGAAATTCATGTTGAAGTCCCAATCTCTAGTACCTAAGATTGTGACTGTATTTGGAAATGAGGACTTTAAAAAAGTAGTTAAGTTTTGTGCAGGGGGAGAGATGGGGGTTCAATCTGAATCTACTCCCTATGGATTTCCAGTTTCCCCAGCACCAATTGTTGAAGAGACTCTTTTCTCCAATGTATGTTAATGGTGCCTTTGTGCAGAATGAGAAAACTGTATTTATGTGGGGTTGTCTTTGTGTCTTCTATTGTGTTCTGGTGGTCTTCATATCTGTTTTGATGCCAAATGCTGTTTTTGTTACTACAGTTCTGTCATATAATTTAAGGTTTGGTGTTGTGATGTCTCCTGCTTCACTTTTCTCGCTGAGGATTGCTTTGACAATTCTGGGTCTCTTATTTTTCTGAATGAGTTTCATAACTGCCTTTTCTCTTTCTATGAAGAATGTCATTGGAATTTTAAAAGGAACTGCATTAAATTTGTATAATCCTTTTGGTAGTATGGCCATTTTGACAATATTATTTCTGTCTATCTAAGAACATGGGAAATCTCTCCAAGAGATCCTGTGCCTAATAGAAGAAAAAGTAGGCCCTGGGCTGGGGTTGTAGCTCATGGGTAGAGCACTTGCCTGGTGCGTGCAAGGACCTGGGTTGGATCCTCAGCACCATGCAAAAATAAATAAATAAAATAAAGGCATTGTGTCCAACTACAACTAAAGAAAAAAAAAAGTAAGGCTCATATCTACTCAGGAACTAACTTCTTCAATAAGACTCCTAAAATGCAAGAAGTAAAATCATGAATCAATAAATGGAATGGCATCAAACTAAAAAAAGAAATAATCAAGAACACGGAGAGCCTACAGAATGGGAGGAGAAAATCTTTACCACCTGTACCTCAGATAAAATGTTAATACCAAGGATATACATAGAACTGAAAAAACATAACACCAATTTCCCCTATAACCCAATCAATAAATGGGCAAAGGAATGGAATAAGCACTTCACAGAATAAAAAAATACAGAAGATAATGCTAAGTGAAGTCAGCCAATCCCCAAAACACAAATGTAGAATGTTTTCTCTGACATAAGGGGGGTGGCTCATAGTGGGGTAGGGAGGGGGAGCATGGGAGGAATAGATTAATTTTAGATAGGGAAGAGGGGAGGGAGGGAAAGGGAGGGGGCGGGGGATTAGCAAGGATGGTGGAATGTGATGGACATCATTATACAAAGTACGTGAATGAAGACTTGAATTGGGTGTCAACATACCTTATATACAGAGATATGAACAATTGTACTCTATATGTGTAATAAGGATTGTAATGCATTCCACTGTTGTCGCGTATTAAAAAAATAAATAAAACAATACAAATGGTCAAAAATATGTGAAAAATGTTCAACATCACTAGCAATTAGAGAAATGCAAATTAAAATTACAGTGAAATTTCATCTCACTTCAGTGAGAATGGCAATTTTTAAGAATAAAAGTAACAATAAATGTTGTCGAGGATATGGGGGAAAAGGTACATATAAACATTGCTGGTGGAACTGAAAATTGGTGTGACCACTCTGGAAAGCAGTATGGAGATTCCTTAGAACCATTTGACTCGGTTATCCCACTCCTCAGTATATACCCAAAGGATTTAAAATCAGCACACCATAGTGATATGCCACATCAATGTTTAGACCAGCTCAATTCACAATAGCTAAACTATGAAACCAGCCTAGGTGCCCTTCAACAGATGAATAAATAAATATCATGTGGTATATATACAACATGGAATATTACTCAGAAGAATGAAGAATGAAATTATGGCATTTGCTGAGACTGTCATGCTAAGTGACAGCAAACCAATGCAAGTTAGATTCCTGGATGGTTTTGTTTTTGTTTAGTAAGCTTACTCTTTCAACTTCATGTATTTAGAATGTATCTTAATGATGCACAACTTTTTAGTACCCCATTGATCAGCTCCATGTTGATACTACCTCAGTGGGTTTGACAGCAGCAGAAATGTTGTGTAGATTGAGATCAAGATTCCCCTCTACTTATTTCCTCTTCCCCCCCCCCACTAACTTCACAAATATTCGTGAATGACTTATTTGACAAGCGCCATGAAAGGTGCTGTGTGTCAGAGGCGAATTTGACCAACAATTGCAATCAAGGGTTGAGAAGCACTGACCTAATAATTCACTCACTACCACCACACCCTGGCCTCTTCCTCTCTGTTGCACACCATCTTGAATTTATATATCCTCTAGCAATGTCTCCTCCAACACTGTTGTCCTTAGAGCTGAGCCTTATGAGGCATGAGGACTAGCTCAGAGGGATGGGAGGAAAGCTAGATGGGCTTCACTGCCAATTGTAGGTAGGTGCCCAAACTCTCCAGGCTGCTTTAAGTCTAAATACCAATAGAGGAATAAATCAGGTGGCCCACCTTAGAAAGGCTCTTTCTTTCCTATTATCCATCCCAAAAATCAGCTTACTTCACACAGGATTATTTTGAATTTCTCAGGAGTAACAGGACTTCACCCATATAGTTCACAGTCGGAATTTGCATAATGAATGACAGCTGTCAAGGAACTTTCAAATAAAATCAGGTTGCCTGACATTCACCTGTGACATATTACTCCCATAGCAAAGATGATGACAGATAGGACCAGAGACACCAAGATGTTTGTTCAAAGTTACTTAGCTGCTAGCAACAATAAGACATGGACAATCTCAATCTAGTAGTGGAGCTAGGACATGAATCCAGGTCTTCATTGAACTGAACGTATCTAGGAGGACACCATTATCAAAATAGTTCATTGGTATCCCCAAAAAGCTCTTGTTAATGCAGGAATATTTGGAGATAAAAATGATTGGATTAGGAGAGCTGTAGCCTGATTAGTCCATCCTAGTTTGAACCAATGACTGGGTGGTCACTTTAGGTAGGTGGGTAATGGCTGGAGCAAGTGGATCACTGGGGCTCCTGGGGACCCTCCCTCTCCTTACCCTCCGCTCTCTCTGCTTCCTGACCCAGCCATGAGCTCAACAGTTTTCCTCCACTGGGCCCAGAGCCGTGGGGTTGGCCATCTATGGACTGAGACCTCTGAAAACGGGAGTCCCAAATAAACTTTTCCTTCTCTAAATCGTTCTTATCAGGAATTTGGTCCCAGTGATGAAAAAGCTGACTAAATCAGAGTTTCTGAGATCTCATAATTCTTCATGAATAAATAAAAGAGACCGCAAAAGCAGAAAGTCTTCAGTTAGGACAGAAGTGCTGGGAGATGAAGGACCGGTAGCCCTCCTAGCCTACCCTAAGCTCTTCACCTCTGCTGCTGCCCAATGCCCACTCCCTAGCTGGTCTGAGGCCATAACTATGAAGCAGCCCTTCCCACCTGGGCAGGACAATCTCCTTCTGCCCACCTGGAGGAATGTTCACTGTCCCCTTGTGCCGTCCATGGTCTCTGAGCTCTCTTAGCAGAACCTGGGCTCTCGACTTTGCTTTCCCTATTCAAGGTACCCTAGAGGCTGCTTGGGGGTTTATTGGCAGGACCCTCTACTGGCTGAAAGGAGAGTTTGTACTAATGTCTAGGCTTCCGACTAGCTTACACGCGTACCTTCTAGTGTTATCTGCTCTGTAACAGAGAAGTTAGGAGACTGGGTGAAGTGCCTGCTCCCTGAATCCATCTCATTGACCTCTCTCTGTCCACGGCTCCTCCTTATCCTCAGATCCCCTGGCTCTGGGCTGTTACTTCTATCTCTTGTTGGATGGTCCATTTTCTCTGGAATATTCCGCAGCACTTCCCCTAGCCTGGTGCTTACAACTCAACTTCTCAATGTCTTTGTTGTTTTCATTCCCCATCAGCCCTGTCTCCCACCACACCATCACTGCCCTCTCTGATATGCCAGCCATGACCCCAGTGTGGGGTTGTCTCCCACCCTCCTTCCCTCTCACCCTTTTCTCTTTCTTTATGGTAGATTTTTGCAGTGGCCTCTTAGGCGATCTTCCTGCCTGTGATTCCTCTCCATTCATTGCACTCTGCCTCTTGTCATCCTTAAGCCCAGCTCTGAGCTCTGTTTTCTCAGGAACAGTCAGCCCCAACTGGACCATCTGACATCAAGGTTATTCATGGACTGGTCTCCTCTGCATGTCCACACTTCTCTTAGCATTGCCTCTGCCTGTAGCAATTCCTGCTCAACCGCCATGCCATCCTCCCAGGTCACTCCAGATTGAAATTTCCCTCCTCTCATCTTTCAGTCCTTATTTGTCCTACTGAGGACCCTACCCCACCCAGCACCTCACCCTGTCTATCAAATCCACGTACCTCACTGTTAAAGGTGCGGTGCTCTAATACTAATATTTTGGACTGCAGGAAAGATCAGAAAGGAGAGGTTTTAAAGGAATGGTGACCTGCCTTGTGCTCCTCATCTTATTCCAAAAGATAACTTTCTACCTCATCTATGTGTTCTGTGGACCTTGGCTGCCACTATGGGATTACGGAGGGGAGATCTGTCTTTCCTGACTCCGTGGACACTTAAGAACTGATCCACTGGGTCTTGTTGTCTGCAATCCAAGGATTTTTCTTTTTATGCTGGAGAAGCTCATTAAACAACCTAAGTCATTTAGGAAAGATGGGGAAGGTGGACTTTTTGCTGCCAGCCATGTCCTTGTGTAGTTCCGAGTGTTAACAGTGGGGCAAGTAGCATGTATGTGTTCCCCCATAATGGCTATAGCATTACAGAAGGGTCTAGGTAAAAAATGCTGATAATAAGCCAAAACAAACAAACAAAAGAGAAAAAAAACAGAATCTTTCTTCTCAACTAATTCTGTTTCATTTATATAGATATAGAAGATATCTTTTTGCTTTTGATAAAATCTGAAATCCTACTTGTGATGGATTTTTCCAGCTGGGTTAGTATAAAAGCCCATTTTTTTTTTACATAAAACATCACAAATATCCATGATAAACAGGACACCTGTCTCTCTTAATAAGCTAAAGCTTAGTATTCATGGCCTTGGATAGTCTGACAAGCACATAGTCGTTGGTATCTTTATCCACAGTTGTTCGAGCCTTGTGAAAACCACCAGGAAGAGGGTATCCTGCTCTCAGATGCTAGTTATGAGAATAGATAAGGAGATTCACATAATGTCTTGCTCACTAATGCAGGCTCAAAAGTTGCTTTTTTTCTCTCTCTTAAATAATCATTGAGAAAAGGAGCTAAAACCATTTTAAAAGTCAGTACTGGGTCCTCATAAAAATAGATTTTTGTTAAAGCTGGGGTCCATTTTCTTATAGGAACTGTGATGTTGGTATCACTTGTTATTATTGGGATGATTTCAGGCTTTTAGGTCTCGCTTGAATATTTTATTGAGCAGCTGTTAAGGTGAAAATAAATTGAAAAAGAAAAGAAACCCTCAAGGATGAAATGATAGAGTATTTGTGAGTTTGAGGAGTAAACAACTGGAATTCAGAATCGAGAAAATAGCAACACCGCACGCAGAAGCACTGTTGAGCTCTGCTTTCAAATTCGCTGAACATATAACTAAATGTCAAGGCCAACTGGGTGGCTCCCTGGCTTGAGATTCTGAAATGCCAGGTTACCCATGTGGCTGGTAAAGTGGCCACAGTCTCCAATAATGCCTAAAGACAACCATAGCAGGCCCTGTGTTAGCAATGCCAGCAAAACCTCCACCTCATGTTCCCCAGACTCCAGAGCTTTGGGAGCCTTGAAAACTTGATCCTTAGGCAGTTCAAACTCAATGAAAGACAAATCACTTTGTTTCCTGCCTTGGCAACTAAACTGCAGGCCTTGAGAAGTGCCCAGCGCTAAATCCTGCCCCTGAGACAAGGTTCAAATGTGTCTTCCAACAAATCTTCTGGTGCTTAACAAAAGGTAGAGAGATACCTTTAATTCGTTTTGCCATCTAAAATCTTGAAGCCTTGATGTTAAGAACCTCCAGTGGTAAGGTTGGAGAGACAAGGTAGAAAGAAAACAGTGATATAATCTGATATACTTTTCTTCAAATTAAAAAGAAAAGATCTACTTTGAATGCAATTAGTCAAACATTTATTAAACATCTGTATGTTGTTGCTATAGAAAAATACCTGAGATAATAAAAAAAGGATAATAAAAAAGAGGAAAGGTTTATTCTAACTTACAGTTTTAGAGGTTTCAGTCCATGACTTATTGGTTGCCTTGCTTTAGGTAAAGCCACCAGGCAAGGGGAACATTAAGGCTGGGAAGTTATGATGGAGCAAACTATTTACCCCATGACTAGGAGATGAAGACAGGAAAAGACTGGTGTCCCAATCCCTTGAAGGTATACCCCTAATGACCTAAAGACCTCCAGTTAGGCCATACCTCTCAATACCACTAACTCTCAATAGCACCAATCTGAAGACTTTAACACACAGGCCTTTGGGGAACTTTACAGATCTAAACTACAGCATCCTGTAACATGAACAAGGTATTCTGCTTCAGTGAAGTAAAAAAGAATATATAGGGGCTGGGGTTGTGGCTCAGTGGTAGAGCGCTTGCCTCACTTGTATGAGGCACTTGGTTCAATTCTCAGCACCTCATATAAATAAATGAATAAAATAAAGGTCCATCAACAACTAAAAAATATTTTTAAAAAGGAGTATATAATTTTGGGTGGCTGGGGCTATAGCTCAATGGCAGAGCGCTTGCTTGCAAGTGTCAGGCACTGGGTTTGATCCTCAGCACCACATTAAAAAAATAAATAAATAAAATAAAGGCATCTGTCCATCAACAACTACAAAATAATTTTTTTTAAAAAAGAATTTACAATTTAAAAAAATTAAGATATTATTATTATTATTAAGATATTTGGCAGTCATTTTGAAGAATAACTTGATTTGTGATCCAAGCTTAAGAAAGTCATGTTTGGAAAGTCAGGAAAGCTCCTGTGCATGGAGGAGGGTGTATTTACACCACTGTTTCTCACCAACTGGCCACAGGCGGCTACTGTGTCTTCCACTCAGGGATCCCTAGAGAGACAGTCTTGCTCAAGACACGCAGAACAAGGGTGTGGGGTGGCTACGGGGGACACTGAGGCCTCCTGCCCAATCTTCCCCGCTCTTTGCATTGTCCCTGTCCTTCCAGCTTTCCTATGCATCTTTCAAGGCTGAGCTCAGGTGTCAACTCTTACTGAAGCCTTCACTGACTGCACTTCTGAAAATAAACTTCCTGTCACTTCAATCTCCCTGAACACGCTATCCATTCTCTGGAGTCAGCCCAAGGCACAAGAGTTTGGAAAGGGGTTTGGCATTTGCCAGCTATTTGACCTTGACTAAGTTACTTGGGCTCTTTGTGCCTTGGTTACTTCTCCTGCAAATGGGGAATGCTAACAATTCCCACCTTAAAGAGATGTACTGTAAAAGTAGACCATTTGTCAAGCAGTGGGATTGGCATATTGCAGAGACTCCATAAATCCATATGGAGCAAAATGAATGCAGACAGCATCTGAGTTTGATTCCTCTGTAGGACTGGGTACTAGAAGCCATCAGAATCAATCTTAACCCTGTCTATATGATTTTATTCCTTACATATATGAAGCTGTTTTGCTTTCCACCAAAATGTATTGGCAGCAGCTACAGCAGGTGGAAAATTTTTAATTTAATTTTATTATTTTTTTTTTTGCAGTGCTAGGGATCAAACCCAGGGCCTCTCAAATGCTAGGCAAGTGCTCTACCACTAACTCCAACCCCAGTTCCAGAAGAGAAATATTTAATAGGAATTGAACATGTCCACACCAGGATCTTATGCTAACCTCAAACTCGGAACAGCACTCAGTACTTTATATTATTTTACCAAGTCCTCAAAACCCTAAAAGGCACACACAGATGAAGAAACTGAGACACAAAAAGAATGAGGAACTTGGTACCCAAACCCAGTTCTGACTGATATCTTACCTATCAAACCTTATACCTGTCTCAGAAGAGCAGAGAGGGAAACGCTGGGTTGTGCAAAGAATGCCCACACATTTAGGATAAAACTCTATGGTGGTTGGGCTCAGGGGCGCATCCCTGTAATCCCAGCAACTTGGGAGGAGGCTGAGATAGGAGGATCACAATTTTGAGGCCAAGCCTCAGCAACTTAGCAAGACCCTGTCTCAAAATAAAAACTAAAATGGGCTGGGGATGTGGCAGAATTGTTAAGCACCCCTAGATTCAACCCCTGGAAACAACGATAACAACAGCAACAAAACCCCCCAAAGCCCCCAAAAGTCTTTATGTTATTTGTAAAGACTTCTTAATAATGTTTTTTGGTTTACTGACAGAGATGACTGTCATCAGGATTCAACCTGCTCCTGACCACTGACTTCCACTCTGTCAGCTGGCTTCAGATACTTTCTTCCACGCCCCTTCATCCCTAATACTCTTCCTTTTGCTGCACATGCACAGCTTATCCCTGAGGATGAGGAAAAGAAGGATAAAGCAGGGTGTAGCAGGATGTGGGCCTTCCTTCTGCAAGATCAAAAATATGCTTTCCAAGAAATTCTTACCGACTTGGCCCTAATGAGGCTCTGAGCTTATAGTTCAACTGCCTAAGACAGTGGTCTCATTAAGAAGTGCAGGCTGAAGCCACTCAGAATATTCACAGCCCACCGAACCTTGCGGCCCTCTCACCTTGGTGAGGGCATGGCCAGGGAAACTAGTCAGGACCTTTTAGAACAGAACCCGAGTGGGAGTCCTTGACAGGTTAAGGGCAGGGCTGCCCTTGATTCTACCTTCAAATTCCTCTTAATTGAGAAGGTCCACTTCTTCCATCTCCACTGCTACCATTCCAAGTCCCCCACAACTGTTCCACACTCTGAGTGGACCCTGCTTCCACACTTCCCTGGGAATCTCTTCCCCCAGCACCCAGAATGACCTTGGAAAAATATCAATCAGATCATGTCAACACCTTGCTAAACTCTCCGACTCACACTAAGAATAAAAGCCCAGGCTGGGGGACTGGGGTTTGTAGCTCAGTGGTAGAGCACTTGCCTCCCATGTGTGAGGCACAGGGTTGGATCCTCAGCGTCACATAAAAAATAAATAAATAAAATAAAGGTCTTGTGCCCATCTACAACTGTGTGTGTGTGTGTGTGTGTGTGTGTGTGTGTGTGTGTAAAATCCCAGGCTGGGGTTGTGGCTCAGTGGTAGAGCGTCTGCCTAACATGTGTGAAGCACTTAGTTCGATTCTTAGCACTGCAGGTAAATAAATAAATTAAATAAAGGCCCATTGGCAACTAAAAAATATATTTAAAAAAATAAAATCTCAATTCCCAGACTTTACAGGCTGGTGTGACCAGAGACAAGGCACTAAGAGCATATGCATTCAGTGACTATCCTTGGGGTTAATGACATAAGGCAGCCTCGGTTCAAATCCTGTTTAGCTGCTTATCCTTTGTGTAAGTTTGAGCAGGTTACGTAAACCTCTCTAAGGCTTGGTTTCTTCATTCACAAACTAGCCATATTATAAATACCTGTTCCACAGAGTTGTCGTCAGGAGGCACAGGCATGGTGCCTGTGAAAAGCACTCTATACACCCCCACGAGATTAGCTGATAAGGTGGACCATAACCATGGATAGGATAACTAACTTAAATATCCAGGGTCTACTCTTCAACAATGAGCATCTCATATACACTTCACTGACCAGTCTTGCTAAATACGTCAGAAATGTCCTGGCAGAAGCCAAGCGAACAATTAAGCCAATAAAATCCTTAAACTATGGAATTAATAGCTGGAAAACATCCAGAATACTCTGGTAGGGCTGTCTGAGGTATCACAATTAGAAGGGACATTGAGAAAGCTCTTAGCTTAGGAGGATGCCTATCAACTGCCATCTGCGGTTGTTCTGAATTTTGGATGAGAAAGAATAGAAAAGACGAAACACTGAAGAACTTTCTTACCCTTTGAAGGCCCACTCCTTCTTCAGAGAATGACTTACACCTATAATTTTCCTGATTTAAAATTGCCCAGTCCCTTCAGAGTTGCGGCACCTATGTTGCTCAGGGAAGTCATTCTTTCTTTTTTTTTTAAGGTAACAATTGTTATAAAGGAAATTCTATAAAACCAAACACCTATTGGTCTTTCACTGTCAAGAGCTCCTCATATACCTTTTATTTATATTTATTTTGTGGGGATGGATACCGGGGATTGAACTCAGGGGGCACTCGACCACTGAGCCACATCCCCAGCCCTATTCTGTATTTTATTTAGAGACAGGGTCTCACTGAGATGCTTAGTGCCTTGCAGTGGCTGAGGCTGGCTTTGAACTCGTGATCCTCCTGCCTCAGCCTCCTGAGCTGCTGGGATTATAGGTGTGTGCTATTGTGCCCAGTTCCTCATACACCTTTTAAATACCTGCAGATGGCTTCCCTGTCCCCCAGTGAGCAGGTTCTCCTACAGGTCCTCAACCCTTCCTCACCTCACACAGTTTCTAGATCCTGTCATCCTGGTCCCTTTTTTCTGAGCATGCTGAGCTTGTGACTATCCCTCTTAAAAGGGAACCCCTCAAATAACCCCTATCATCCAGGACTACGTAACAGAGTGAGATATCATCTCCCTCGTTTTGGAGATCATATTTCTATGAATAGAGTAAAAAAAAAAAAGCACATTTATTTCCCTGGAAGACACCCTTAATTGCTTCCTGTCAACTAAACCTTCTCAGGGCTTTTGGCACACACTTATTCTAAGCCACACCCTTATCGACATTTGTCTGCTTGGTCTCACCCACCTCTGAGCGGATCTTTCATGTGTTCCCTATCGATTTCACTTGATTGGCATCTTGCTAGTATTCCAACCTCTCAATCATTTTCAATACGATTCTACCATCCATGAGCGAGTGTATAGTTTTGTATCACGTAAGTATTGAATTATGAGGTCATCCTTAGCCTCATGCTGGTCACTGACAAAGCTGCTGAACAGGGTCCATGTCAACCAGACCTGCCTCCAGGCTCACAGGGACTCATTAACTACCACTCCTTGAGGTCTGGTCACTTCACTGATGTGGCAGATACTCTCTAGGGGAACCCTCCAGTGACTCATGTCCTTGTATAATCCCTTTACCTGGAACATGGAACCTGAGACTTGCTTCTAAGCAACAGCATATGGCAAAGGTGATGGGCTGTCACTCCCTCAATGAAGCTGATTTATTTGAGGCTCCATCTTAGCAGAGTGGAGTAAGAGACTCCCTTGCTGGCCCTGAAGAACCTGTGATATTATGAGACGGTCAGGTGGTCAGGAACTATGGGTGCTCCCTCAAAGAAAGAGGAAGCTCAGTCCTACTCCAGAAGATGAGTTATTCCAAAAACTCAAGGGAACATGGAAATGGATCTCTCCCCAGTCCAGCTTCTGATGGAACCACAGCCCCTCAATTAACCAGGACTTTCAATTTATATGGATGACCTGACCTGGATGACAGTAAAACTCAGATTTTATATAGAAGTCACACCATTTCCATCCTCTGTGGTCTTACAGTTATTGCCATGGTCAACCATCTAACTGCTCATGATATTTGGAAACAGAAATCCTTTAATAGCAGCTGAGTGATCTGAAAAAATTAATCTTTCTTTCAGAGATGCTCCCTTTATATTGGCATTGCAATAGTTCTGGTACTGAGAAAAATCCAAATGGATCAATCTTTCATCAATAAATAATTGATGGAGTGTCTTTAGTTATGCTTCTTTTCTAGATGTGGGACTTAATTCCCCTTTCCCTGAGTGGTGGCTGAACCTGTGACTTATTTCTAAAAAACAGAATATGTTAGAAGTGATAGTGTGTGGCTTCTAAGGCTTGGTCATAAAACAGTATTGTGGCTTTCGTCTTGTTCTCCCTCTTGGATCACTTCCTCTAGAAGCAACCAGATGCCATGTTATGAAGATACTCGAGCAGTTTTTCACACAGTGAGGAACTGAGGCCTCTTGTCAAAAGCCACGTGAATAACTCTGTTGGAAGCAGACCCTCCAGCCCCAGTCAAGCCTTCCAATGACTACAGACCTAGATGATATCTTGACCATGACCTCATGAAAGTTAGTCAGGGTCAACCTGCTAAGCTGTTCCTGAATTCCTTATCCACAGAAACTATGAGATAATAAATGCCTATTATTTTAAATTGCCAAGTTTTAAGGTAATTTGTTATGCAGCAATAGGTTATACTCATACAAATCCAAATACAGCCCTTGTACTTACCTTGTAGTATTGTAAAATTCTTGATGAGCTGACCATGCTTGGAATCCACCAGCTTCATCTCTTCCATAATCACCGATAAGTTGGCCACTTCAGTATCTAACCTTGACCTCATCATATCTTGTTGCATCCTGAGGGAAACAGAATCCAAACGGATATTGGCCAGTGTGTTATTCAAGGAGGTCAAGTCATCCGTGTGTTTGGTTAGGGTATCGGTGCAAGTGGTCCTGACTTCATTCAGATTGCTGGTCAGCGTCCTCAGGTGGTGGGCCGTGTAGCTGATATTACTAATGATGTTCACAATATCTGTCTCAAAGAGCTGGAAGCGTTCCTCCAGTTGGCTGAACTTGATGGCTGTTCTGTTTTCTGCGTCCTTATGTAAGTCCTGAAGGTCTTTCAGGTTCTGCTCGTTGGCTTGTGAGATAGTGGTGATGTTGTCCATCTGACCTGTGAATGAGTTGAGCTGGCTGTTCATATCCTCCAGGGTGTCGTTGTTGGCTTTGGCCAAGGCAGAGTTGTTGGCAGCCAATGTCTGCAGGCTTTGTACTTTCTCCTTCAGCCAATCGGTGTCCTTCTTGGCTTGAAGGAAAACCTGCTGCAGATTTTGGAAGTCATTCTTGATTCGCTGGATAGCTTGGCTCGTGTCATCCACAGACCGCTGCAGATCACTGATGAGGTTCCTCTGCTGCACCTGGGTCAGGTTCAAGTTGTTGAGGTTCATAATGACCACGTTATGAGAATACATTTGATTCTGCAGATTGCCCTGGAGCACGCTGGTATCTTGTTGCAGATTGGTGACATAGCCATTATATGCCTGGAGGGTTTTGTTGACAGTGGTGATAAGGAAAGAATTATTTTCCAAAGTTTCTTTCAGTTGACTCTGCCTGTCCACCAGGGCATCCCCGCTCGCCTGTAGCTTCTCCAGCGTATCTTTGTTCTTGCTGGTTTTTTCTGTAATCTCATGAAGCTGTTGACGAAGATCCAGAATATCTGATCTGAAGGTGGAAAGTTCTGAGTTGGTGCTTAGAGCTTTCTTCCCAGTTTGGTCTCCTGGGAAAAGAAATGTTTGCTTCTTAGACTGGCAGTATGGAGAAGTGTTTGGGCAAGGTCAGTGATCACATTGACACTTAACTAGTATGGATTGTTTTAGAGATAAAATTTATGGTATACACAGACTTCTCTGCATTAGTAAAAATCCACATAAAACTGGGTCCTGGGGAATCAGAATTGGTGTTCAGTACTTCAACCGACAAAGTTGGGTGAATATTTTTCTCAAAGAGAGGAAGAATTGACCAGATTCTAGAACAATGGGCAGGGTATTCTTAGAAGACAATAACCTTTTAAATTTGCCAAAGTATTATTTTTAATTAAGCAAGCCCCAAATCAAGGAACAGAATAGATGGAACTATTTTATTTTTTAAATTAACTTTTATAATTCTATGCAGTTTAAAACTTACTGAGCATTTTATCCAAGAGTCTTTAAAAAAAAGGGTATTTGTGGTTCATTTTAGTTAGGATTGATCTTCAGGTTTAAATTGGCAAATAATAGTTCCAGGTTGGGGGGGGGGGCAGAATTCAACACCAAAATTGGTAATTTTCTCTACTATTGAAAGTCTTTGAATGAAATCAGATAGAAAACTCAACATATAACAACAAAAAAAAAAACCTGAATGTCCATCTGGGAATTTTCTAGAAATGGAATTTTCTAGAAATTTCTAGGAAGTATCATTCTAAAAAGCTGCCATTATTTATATACAGTAGAGTGAGGGGGTGCCACTGGATGGGTCATGCTTTTTGCAGATTACCTAGTTTTTTCAGGTCACTTTCCACTGCAGTGAGCTTGTCGTCATAGGTTTGGCGAGACGTCTCCATGCCACCTGTGACATTGTCCATTTTCTCTACAACTAAGTTTTAGGAAACAATACATTAGTACACATACTCACTCATATTTATATTTTTAATTTCAAGACGAAAGATTCATTACAGAACAAAGGGAACAGAATAGGGGCAAAAGTATAATTGAAATCAAATATGGGGAAAGCTATGATTCTTTTATAAAATAAGTCGCTTATCAAAAAACCAAGTGGAATAGATCATTTGGTTGAAGACTGTACATTCTTAACTATGATGATGATTCTGTAATAGTTTGGAAGCTTCAGAAATTAGAACTAGCTTTTAAAATTTTATATATTAAAGAAGTCTTTGGTCCGTATTATTTCCTATGTTAATTGCTGTTTGACGCAGGCAGAGAACACTAAGGTCATTTAACAAAATCCATCGCTCACCAGCTGCCCTAAAATTCCTGGCAGGTGTGACTTACTTACCTAGGAAGAGATCCATTGGCAAAGAACCCCTAGATCAAGTCTGTATACAAAGTCATCTGAGAAGGAAAAAAATGTCAAGAGGACCTACTGCTTTCATATGGGAGGTACCCTGGAGGCCTGAAAATCTACTTTTCATTAGTGAAAATAAAAATTTGTAGTTTATCAGCCTCCATGTAGATGCCTGAGTAGTATTTTTAAACAATGGTTTACCACGATTTTAGTTTAGTTTTTTTTTTTTTTTTAATTTTCTTGATTGTACAACAGAGAAGGTTAGTGACACAGCATTAAATAAAAGCTTGGTTTTTTAAATCTGTTCTTAGAAGGCAGTCATTCTCTAAAATTATGAATTCAAGTTTGTTTTTACGATGTCTCATAAGAAGATATTTCTTCAGAAGTGATCCCTGTGAGACTCAAACTCCAGCAGGTTACGAGCAAGTCACTCTGTCTCATCCCATCTGTCTGTGCGTCTGTCTATCTGAGATGGGGTCTCACTGTACTGTGCAGGATGGTCCTGAGCTCCTGAGCTCAAGTGACCCTCCTGTCTCAGCCTCCAGGGTACCTGGAACTATGGGTGTGGGCCACCTTGCCCAGCCTTACTGTCCTCAGTCTCGACAAGCTTTCAAAGGTTTTTAAAAGCATAAGTATGTCCCCTATACCAATTGTGAGCTAATTGATGCAGTTTATATTATTCATCAAGGGTTCTACCCACACATGATTGAATGGGTGGCTCCTTTCCCTAAGTTACCATCAGTGTATGTGACCCAAAGTGCACTAGCTCCATGAATCTGGAATGGGTCTCAGGAAGCTCACGGTGCTCACCCTCAAGTATCTACAATTTGGCCATAATAATCCACGAACACTGCCTCCAGTGCTCTCTCTCATGAGCCTTTCAATGTGTTCTTCTCTCTTCTACAATGTTCTTCCGGACTTTTTTCACTATGTTATGTCCCCCTTGCTCCTCAGGCCCCAGCTCAGCACAGCCTTTGGGAAACCTTAGCTGAGCTGCATCTTGCAGAATTCTCCTGGCAAGCAGCCCTTTCCCTATTACAGGACTCCCCATGCCGTATCCTCATGGCTTGCTTACTAGAGCCTTCTGGGCAGGAACATTGCACAGGTGCTCCTTGACTTACAATGGGGTTATATCAGTATACCCACTGCTAGTTGAAAATATTGTAAGTTGAAAATGCACTGAATATCCCTGACCTACTGAGCATCCCAGGTTATCCAAGAGCACACTGAAGGGTGTAAGCTGTTTCCTCGCTGTGATTTCAGCGGACTGGGAGCTACTACTGATCAGCATCACAAGAGCATCTTACTATATATTGCTAGGCCAGAAAAGAGCAAAATTCAAAATTCAAAGTATGTTTCCTAGTGAATGTGTATTGTTTTCACACTATCCTAAGGTCCAAAAACCCTAAGTTGAGCCATCATAACTTAGGGACCATCTTTATTTAGTTTTATTTCTACCGCTTAGCTCAGTGTGTGGCACTTAGTAGGTGTTCAACAACTATATACACGTGATGGCATTTATTTAACTGAGCATCCGCCTGGGGCAGCTGAGACCAATGAATGAACTGGACGAATTATATACAGGTCATGTAAACAAACCAACCAACCCATCCAGGAAAACCTCTGCATTGGCAATGAGTATGACATTTTGTTAAATAATTATTGTTTCTTAAATGACTACTTAGATGCAGACCTTGCGCCTAAGGGTTGGGTGCTGGGCATGCAAACACCAAGTCCCTGGAAACTCGAAAGAACACAATGTATCCTGCGCATTTTAGCAAAACTAACTTTTTGAAACACAACATAGGGAATGTTTACAAGTTTAGGGTTAGTTTTGATTCTCAAATCAAAACAGATGCCTCTGGTCTGTCCTCAAACCACATGCAGGATCTTAAGTCTTGCCTCTTTTCCCTGGAAACCAAATAAACCTCTAAATATGCTGACAGTCATTCATTTTCTACCCTCTCTAATTTTTCTTCCATTTTAGTTTAGAAAAACACAGCACTGTCGTGGACAGACGATTCAGGTTTGCTTGGAATATAAGGAATGAATACTTTCCTTTGGAAAAAAACAAAAATTTAAAAAAGAACCTGTTACCTTTATCTTCTGGGTAGCAAGGAAACTATCCTCCCCACCCCAAGTGCAGGAGTGGGGTGTGTGTGTGTGTGTGTGTGTGTGTGTGTGTGTCTGTGTGTGTCTGTGTGTGTCTGTGTGTGTGTCTGTCTGTGTTTAAAAATAGGATCTTGGTAAAAGCTGCACATTTTAGGGCTGCAATGCTGGAAGATGGCTGGTGCATAAAAATACCAGACTGGTGAGGATCCAGAACTCACACTTGCTGTATGAGCACACAGCCTTTACAGTGGTTTTTACTCAAAATTATTAGCACAAAATCTCAATCAGGAATGTAGAGGCAGAGCCATCCTATCTAACGCTGAAATGACCAGACTACAGATATAGACCTGTTTGCAGATCATGCTTGTAAGAGAAAAATGAACAGGAAGCCACACCCCAGGGTTATCAGCAGTCTGGTTTTTGACAGGGTCTCTTTTTATTGGAAACTATATCTCAATGTGGACTATTTTTCTTCTGAATATTGGTATTTGGGGTATCATACCTGAAGAGTTGCCCCTCCTGAAGTACCCAAAGCATAATTCCCTGGAATAATCTTACAATAATACCTCCCCATAAAAACACCTTGGCACCATCTCTTGGCCGGGGCCATTAACCTCCTCTTTCCTTGTACTGTTTTCACCCACTTTTTAAAGTTCCCCTTCGAGTCTCACCATCCCTTGTGTGAAGCCTTGCTTATAATTTGATTCTAGAGCACACCAACTGAACCTTTATTTGAATAATAATCATTTCAATAGCTTCTATTGTCTCTATAGTATAAATAATAAAAGTTCCCATTCTTTGCAAGGTGCACTGTTAATTCTTACCACTCCTGTTGTACAGATGAAGAAACTGAGGCTCACAGATGTTCCATGACCTGCCCAGAACCACAGATCTTGCATGTGACTAAGTGGGGTACCGGATTAAGAGACCTGATTCCAAAATCCATACTCTTTCTACAACTCCACATTGCTTTTCATTTAGCATTTCTTAATCCTCAATCTGGTTTCCCTTGATTAAAAAAAAAAAATTCCTTGAAAGGAAGAATTGGGTCTTCTTTATATTTTCTTTAAGTCACCATCACCAGGTGTTTATTAAGCACCTGCCATGTTGTGGCACAGTGATAGCCACTGAAGAGTCAAGAGACATGGGACATGGTCCCAGCCCTTGAGGATAAGGAACAAGGATGGAACTTGGAGCTCCTATTTGGTGCTCCGAAGTGTCTAAGAGATAAATATATCCTCTGATGGGTTCCTAAGACTTCCTGATTGCACTCCCCAGGAATTCAATAAAGACATCTCTATTTGAATGCTCTTTCAGGTTTCATTATGGAAATACAGAAAATCTGTCTGCAGGGTGTTATCCTGGGTTCTAAAGAGCTCTACAGTGTGATCTGATGCATATTTTGAAAGCCCCCTTATCCAGTTGTCAATGCTATTCTGGTATAGCTTAGGAGCAAGGCAGACATTCTGTGGCTACTGAGGAAGATTCATATTTCTGTCCTCCTTCTTGGTCCTAATCACCTTAAGAAGGCTGCCTGCTGGGCAGAGCAATGGAGTAGGATTTTCCTTTTCAGAGAATGTTCTGGAGGAAACATGACCCACTAAACTTAAGAGATGGCTCCTGCCAAGAAAGCTCCATGAACTAATGAGAAAAAGCCCAGGTCAGAAGATGTACCAAGCGTAACTGTCCAAGAGCATGTTTTCTGCTAAGTGACCGACATGCCTCATGATCACAGCCACTGTACAGACCCTGTCTTGGTAACTAAGCAATTCTTTGGCTCATTCAGCAAATGCTCTGGGGGGGAAAAACCCCAAAAAACAACAAAACATTATATCCCAACTTGTGGCTATGGGAGTGACAAAAAAGGAGAAGTAAAAAACAATTTTGAGGAAAACAGTGTGGAATTGCCTTTGTTGGCTCTGATAAATAAAAGAGTTTCATTTCTTTTTCATTATGTCCTCCAGAGAAACACCTACTTGCATTTCTTTAACTGAATATTCTTTTTCTTTTCTTTCTTTCTTTCTTCTTCTTTTTTTTTTTTTAGTAACTAGATAATAGTAAATGCTCTATTTTTACTATCTGTACCCTCACATCTCAATTGTGCCATGGCATTAATGTCTTTTTCTTTCTTTTAACAAAGGTCTTCCAGCCACCAAAGGAAGATGCGTGAAGGGAGAATTGGGTCTTATCTTTTTTGCCTCTTTGAGAGGTTGGGTCACCAGAACCTTATCAGCAAGAAAAAGGAATCACTGTCAATGTGAAGAGAAGGTACCTCTGGAAAACATCAGCATTTTAGCTCCTTATGGTCGTGTTTGGAAACCTAAAGTGCATTTTGTATTATCTCATTTTTGACAGCAGCAGCCGAGGAGTGGGGGCATCGAAAGAAGAAAAAGAGGCTCAAGACACCATCTTGCCTCCCCTTCCACTTGCTCCATCCCTTCTCCCTGCATCTGGTGAGATCCCACTCAGAGAAGGCCAAGCTAAAATCTAGGATTTTAGGTTTCAAGGTAGGACTTTGCAGGGCAGCAATTCTTTATATGCAGATTGACTTAGTGTTGCTTGGGTATCAATTGTTTGCTTTTGTAGAAATCAGTCCTAATCTACCATCCACCCCTCCATCCATCCATCCACCTATCCACCCTACGATTAATTCATTCAGTAAGCTTTGCTGGGTACCTGTTGAATACCATGAGGGTAGATGCTGATAGAAGATAAATAAAAGATAGTTTACATACAAACATCTAGTTCAAGTGCTGAGACAGAGAAGCCAGACACACTGGCCGTAATGACGGAACAAACATGAAGCATCCAACTAAGCTTCCAGGGGATTTGGACACGACATGAAGGGCATGAAGGAGTCATTTAGGTGGAGAGCAGGGAAAGGGTGCTCCAGGCACACAGACTAGCACAAGGATAATATCAGAACTGGAAAGATGCCCAGTGGATAAAATGGAGGAAATACCTGCATCTTACCAAACAGAGAGGAATAGAAAAAGCCTCTCTCCTTTGGATCTTTCTGTATAATTCTAAAGATCCTAGCCCTTATGTCCTAGCAGAGGTAAAAATTAAAATATAGTCCATCTTCACCAAACCACTCTGGACTCTTTCAGAAGAGAATATTTATTCTCCTGATATCACAGGATACTGAGCCTTCAAAGGTACTTACTAAATGGCTGTTTTAGCTCAGCTCACTAGGAAAAGCCATGGAGGAGTTAGTAACCAAGCAAAGGTACCTCTGGAAAACATCAGCCAGCATGGAGGACCCAGGACACAGAACACCCTCCTTCCCTTACTAGCCACCCCACCCCCGCTGTCCCCCTGCGCAGCCCTTGTCGTGACTTAATGGCCTTTCTTAATCACTTACTGTGTTTGCTGCTTTGTCTAGAAACGCAAGGCTCTCCCAATTAAATGAACTCATCACAGATGGATAAAATGACCCGGCAATTTTCCACATTTCCATTGCCCAAATTCCACCATCAACACGCTCCATGATGCATGTTATTTTCCGTGGATGTTTCCTTGGGGGAAGGACTAACAGGCCCTAACTATACTCAGGACTTTTAGCACGTTTTGCCATTCTAGCGGCTGGAGCTGTATTAAATGTAGTGGCAAAGGACAGAAGGACATTATAGTCACTCTACTGTGACCAACAATAGCACAGGGGGTTTCTATGACATCGTCTTTGTTCAGCTCTACCACCTTGAAAGTGGCATCCCAGTTACCATTTTGCAGCTATGAAATCAGATTCTCTGGGAGGTGATGATTCATACCCAGGTTCCACAGCCATGGAGAGGACTTAGCGTGATGCTGGCGCACAGAAAGCACCCACTGAACTTTCATTACTGTATTAAAACCGGCAGGATCAAGTCTTGAACTTGAATGTCAAGATCCAAAGCCCATTCTCATTCTAATATGCTGTGTCTCCTCAGGACACCTGAATACTGGGGAAGCCTGAGAGAGGGGGTATGAAGGAATTCACTTTGAATCCTTCTCCTCCAAGGTCAAGTTCAGGGGCTAAACAACAAGGAGGAAACATGTGGAAGTTCTTCTCTGTGGGAAGGCAGCCATAGTTGCTGCTGAAAGAAGGGTTTGCAGATCAACAGAACGACGTCTACCTCCATACTGCAACCAACCAGATGGACATATCTATCTCACGTGACATTGACAGCAATGTGTTCATGCTGGTTTTTTTTTTTTTGTACTGAGGATTGAACCCAGCGGCACTTTACCACCGAGCCACACCCCAGCCCTTTTTATATTTCATTTAGAGACAGGGTCTCTGAAGAGAGGCTGGCTTTGAACTTGTGCTCCTTCTGCCTCAGCCTCCCAAGCCGCTGGGATTACAGGCATGCACCACCAAGCCTGGCACATCCATGCTGTTTTCTATAAAAGGATTTGTGTAGTTTGTGACTCTGAACCCTGATGCCTACCTGTGCTCTACTTTTTTCTGCAAGTCTGGAGGATGCAGGCAAAAATCTCCTCTTTACTTTAAACTAGCCAAGTGTATGTAGGCCTAATGTTTTATGGAGTTGAGGTGGCAGTACCATTTCGGTTTTCACTTTTACAATAATTTTATGAAACTGTACAAACAAAAGAAACCTCAGTGAATGTGCTGAAGAGAAAGAAGAAAATTTCTTGGCCAGTCCCTGGGTGACTAAGCTTCTTTGGAGATCTTGTGTTTTGCTTCTTTTTTTTTTCAATAGAGTGTCCCTGTGGGCTGACTCCAGTTTCCACTGAGCCTCTTAGAGATAAGGTGGGGGGAGGGGAGGCGGAGGGGATAGCTAAAGATACGTAGATAAAAGCAACAAAGAGGAAAAAACATCGTTATAACTCAAAGAGGATTATTATCATTATTGAAGAGGGTCAAAAGAAATTATCTTCTCCCTTGTAGGTCCCATAGCTACAAGAAGCTTAGGACACACAGAAGGAGCTCAGGAGGTCCTTAAGTTTTATCCTTGAAATGCATAAATGTGATACAGTTGGACTTCTGTACCTGTGGGTTCCACATCCCTGAATTCAACCAACTCTGGATTGAAACTATTTGGAGAAAAACTGCATTTATATTAAACATGTACAGACTTTTTTCTTGTTATTATCCCCTAAACAATTCAGTGCAACAACTTTTCAGCATCTACATCATGTTAGGTATTGTAAGTCATTTAAACCGGGTGCGGTGGCGCATGCCTGTAATCGTAGAGGCTGGGGAGGCTGAGGCAGTTGCGAGTTCAAAGCCAGCCTCAGCAACAGGGAGGTACTAAGCAACTCTGTAAGACCCTGTCTCTAAATAAAATACAAAATAGGGCTGAGGATGTGGCTCAGGGGTCGAGTGCCCCTGAGTTCCATTCCCGGTACCATCCCGAGAGATTTAAAGGCTATGTGACAATGGGTATAGGTTATATGCAAATACTATGCCATGTGTACAAGGGACTTTAGCATCCACAGACTCAGATATTCTCATGGATCCTAGATCCAATCCACAGTGGTTCCTGAAGGGCTACCGTACTTCATACTTGCAAAGATGAGCTTTTTTCATGCTTAAATTAATGAAGGGAAACTTGCTATTCAGAAGGAAAAAGGAAAGGCTACTTACCTTTATATCCCAAAATGGCTACTGTGATGGTTAGCAAGGCACATAAAATGTATAATAATATGATAGAAAACTTCAGCGCCCAGTTATTTTTACATTTGGTACATTGGGTTCCTTCCTGAATACCTGTAAGAGAAGTCAAATTTTAATAATGGTAGACAGAAATATATTTTGAAACAGTATCACTTTGCATTTTGGTTCAAATACTGTGACTAAGAATGACATTTATATATGCTTCGCTATAATAAGAAAAGTACTGGGAAATTAAACTGCTATGCAATACAAGGACTTTGCACACTGCATTGTGTCGTTATTGTTGTATTTTAATATGACTTTAAAACATCTTTGTTTCCCAGAAGAGTTTCAAAACAAATTCCATTATAATTTCAATAAAGATCCCTGTGTGACAGAAGGTTTTAAACACCCAAATCTTCATTTTAGACATTATTGAACCTATAGCAATTCAACCATAACCAATCCACCAAACCAAAAACATCTGCCTTATCCCCTGGTGTTTGTTTTAATATTGTGCTGGGGCTGGTTCCCACTGGCTTATGAGAGCCAATTTGTAGAATTTTGGTTGTTAAACTGATGGCAGCACAAAATCAACCCCAGAGGAAGTATTTACACCATGGAAATGGGTGCAAACACTGCAAGTTAGCATACCCCCTTACCCTTAAAAAAAACTGGTTTACTAACATGCCATTTGTTGTAATGTACAATTAAATGCTCAATATAAACCACTTTTTGTACATTACATGCATACAAACAGATTCTGACCCTTCTCTCAGTTATCACAGTCATCTGAATAACGATACGGAAGAAAAATAAAAACCAGACATTTTTTTATGAGAGCAGGTAAACTTTTACTGCTGACAGTTCAACTTTCTGAAAAACAGTACAGTCTAAGTGGTAAACCAGCATCCTTGCTGCAAGTGATTCCAGCAACTAACCCATAAAAGGGGAACTTTCCCTCTGATTGATTGGAAACACAGAAGACAGAGACTGAGCACATTGTAATGTGAAAATCACATTGTATGGGGGATCACAGCATCAGTAGATTCCTTGTTTTCCTGTCCTGTTTCCCTGTGTGTGTCTTACAATAGCGTCCCCCAGGAGCAACAGCATATAAAGGACTACTGATCTCTTATAATTGTGCTCATAATTTTTGATGGGTAAGTCATGAGGATTAAACCATAGTTGAGGTTCCTCTCCTTTGGTTTGTGACTTTACACCGAGTGCCCCTCTTCCGTGAAAAGAGTTCTTCAGCTGTGTTTAATGCAAAATGATGATGGAAACAGCATAGAACAATGACTCGAACTTAGCTCTCAGAGTTCAGCCAATCCCTCTGGTGTTCGGGGCGACAGACACAAGGGGAGGGGTACAATCTGTTTCACGACTTAACAGCAGTGCTAACTCAAACTTTGGGGTGCATCGGAATCACATTATCTCACTTGTTAAAACACAGCACTTCTGATTCAGGTGATGTAAAAGGGGCCCGAGAACGTGGATATCTAACAATGCTCAGGTGGTACCAATGCTGCGATTCTAGGGACCACACTTTAGAATGGGTGTCTCAAACTTTAAATGGCTTCACATATTATGTTGTTGAAATGCAGATTCCAGTTCAGTAGGTCTGAGCTGGGAAATAAGACTCTGCATTTCTAACAAGGTTCAGGTGATGCCTGGTCTAATGACCACATTTTTTTAAAAAAATATTTTTATTAGTTATTGATGGACCTTTATTTATTTAATTGCTTATATTCTTATACTGAGAATCAAACCCAGTGCCTCACGCATGCTCTACCACTGAGCCACAACTCCAGCTCCTCCCATTTTGAGGAGCAAAAATCCATTTCAGATGATGATCATGGTGGATCAACCATTGGTTAGTCAATTTCTTATGAGGGGGGGAATCCAGGGGATTGAACTCAGGGGACTCGGACACTGAACCACACCCCTGGCCCTATTTTGTATTTTATTTAGAGACAGGGTCTGAGTTGCTTAGCGCCTTGCTTTTGCTAAGGCTGTATTTGAACTTGCGATCTCCTGCCTCAGCCTCCAGAGCCCCTGGGATCATAGCTGTGTGTCACTGCACCTGATTGATTAGTCAATTTCTTCAAGGTGAAGCCATAAAATCAGACTCATTCATTAAACAGACCTAGAAGTCTTCTTCATGTTACAATTTCCCCATATTTTGACTCTTTTTCCTTTTCAACCTACATTTCTCTAATAGCCAACTGCATATCTGATGACCTCAGTACTAGCTCTGCTAAAACAGATCTCCAGCTTACACCCAACTTAAGTACTACTATCATTTCAATCTCTCAGGTGATTGTATGCAAAGGCACTGTGACTTCTTTGGTATTTATTCTCTGATTCAGTCATCAGGTCCTGTGGAAAATTTTATTTTTAAAATATTTTTTATCTGTGCATTGTATATACTAGTGGGATTCATGATGCCATATTGGCATGTGTCCATCATTCCTGTGGGATATTTTTATCACAGTTATCATCTACAGTTTCCTGATGTTCATTGGCTTCCATTATGGTTTGGATATGAGGTGTCCCCCAAAAGCTCGTGTGTGAAACAATGCAAGAGAGCTGAGGTGAAAGATTGTGAGCCTTAATCTAATCAGTATATTAATCCACTGGAAAGGATTAACTGGGAGGTAACTGAAGGCAGATAGGGTGTGGTTGGATGAGGTAGGTCACTGTGGACATGCCCTTAGGGTTCATATTTTGTCCTTAATGAGCAGAGAAACCTCTCCTCCCCACCTCCCACCTCTCTCTCTCTCTCTCTCACACACCTTTTTTTTCCCTCTCTCTCTGTGATTCTTGGTGACCATATCTTGACCTGCTTTCCTCCACCATGCTCTTCTGCCATGATGTCCTGCCTCTTCTTGGGCCCAGAGCAATAGAGTTGGCCATCTATAGACTGAGACCTCTGAAACTGAGTCCCCAAATAAACATTTCCTCCTCTAATTATTCTTGTCAGGTCTTTCGGTCACAATGGTGAAAGAGCTGAGTAAAGCACCAGGTTCTTTACACAATAGCATCTTTAATCTGTAAAGTAACCCTACAAGGTGGCACAGTATTGAGGGCTGAAATGACACCCTACACATGTCCAAGCCTTGATTCCAACCAGTGGCAGACTCCAAACACCATGATCACTGCACCAGGCCACGGTGCCTATCTCCAGTGATCCTCTCCATTCCATTGCCATCATCCAAATGTAAGAAATCTTACTCTCAAGTGGAAGCTTCCTCTTCCATTTCTACTGGAATCCAGCCTCACCCTGCTCTAAAATACTGCTGTCCTCATGACATTTACCAAAAAAGAAACAAAACAAAACAAAACAAAAAAACCCCAAAAAGCCAGCTTTCAATGGCTGGCCCTTGACTAAAGGATGAAAACACACACACACACACACACACACACACTCCAGCTCTTATACTCCCTTTAATTCTGGTGCTTTAAAATGACAAAAAAGACCTCTTACATCCCATAAGAATGAAACCATCTGGAATTGGAAGTAGAGGAAGAATAGGTAGATTTCCACAAATGTGCCTCCTTCCATGTTGAGAAAGAATAAATTTGTTTTGGTGGTAACTGTAACACAGAAGGATGACGAACGCAGGGACAATGGACCAACCTCTTGTAGGAAGACTGAATAACACTTTCATGATTGACAGGACTTTCATTCTTTTTGTAGTTTAGGACCATGGTGGGTGACATCTCAGAAGATTTGGTCATTGTAGGAGATTGTGGTAGATAATGGAATCTGAGGGCCAGAAGACAGTGTAGAGGTCATCTGGCCCAAGCATCATCACCGTGGAACTGATGGGAACAATGAGGACCAGTGAGGTGAAGCAGGATCAGGAGCCCCGTGTCCTGACTCCGACACAGGAATTCGTTCCTCCGTCCTTCCCTGTGTGCACTGGGTGGCCACTGGGCATCTCGTGCATGTGGCACCCATGCAGCTCTGCTCCAGAGAGCCGTCACTGGTGCACATTCCTGAGAGCAGGGGCACTTCCTCACAGTGTGCACTTCTACCTCTGACTGCCTCAGATCAATCAATATCAGATGCCAGCGCCTGGTCTCACTTTCCACTTGACACACTTTCTCTGGCTTGTTTTTTTTCTCCCCCGGAGACTTATTTTTAATAAGAACTCTTGTTTTATCTTTCCTTCTCTGCCCTCCCCTGGGAGGACATCTGGCCAAACATACAGATGCCTACTACAAAGAGACCCTGCTGGCTCCCGGAGCTGGGGGACCCCCTCCCCCTTGAACCTAGATGGTCACAAAAAACATTCGTGAGAGATATCCTCCTGTTACCAGCCTTTGTAGTGTTTGTTTTCTTAGCATTACTTTCCAGAGACTGGGGACTTTGTTCCCATGGGGGTGACGGGGGGTGGGGGGAGGCCAGAAGATGGATCTGCACAGTGCTGCAGATAAGAGACTCCAGTTCAGGAAGCAAAGCAATGCTGCCTCTTACCACCACCGAGAGAGAGATCCAGCTTTTCAAAAGACCTGGCCCAAACAGCACATCTGTGATGCAGAGAGCCACAGGCAGAGAGGTTCCAGGGGGGGAACATGTCTTTTACTGGTTTTCCCTCTTGAACTATCTCCCATTCGGTTCCATTCTTGGCTTGGGCTCTGAATGTGTTTTCCAGTACCCACATCTTTGTTATTCATAAACCTTTGGGGGCCCAGTGAAGCCCAAATCACTCTGGTTAGCTCCTGGAATATTCCACGGAAGTTCAGAATAGGCTGACAATTTGGTCTCCAGTGTCCAAACTCCAAGTTCCCCTGTGTTGCCCTGTTTCCAATAACACATGTTTCAAGTAAAAAGTGTGGGGGTGGGGTGGGGCCCCCATGAGAGGGCGGTTAGCTGGTTGCAGAGAATAACTGAAACGCTCCAGGAATGACAGTGCAAAGGGCCAGAAGAATTCACCAGCAAAGAGAATTCCTTTCTGCTGTGGTTCTCCATAAAGAGCCCTCCCAAGTGCTGTGGTCCAGGCTTCAAGCCAGTCTGTTTTTCCAATCTTTTGAGAGAGAGAGAGAGAAAGAGAGAGAGAGAGATAGTCCCCCTCACTATCTCATTTTCCTGCCATGTATATTGCTGAAGATGGATTCATCTAAATAAGTTTAATGAGCTCTCGCCTATGGAAATGGATCCATCCCTTCCTCAGTACCTGGAGGCTAGCACTGTGGATCATAGTAGATCACTTCTCGGCTGGGCTGTCTTGGTTATCTTAAGTGTCTGTAGCTCAGTGGTGTTGCTACAAAGATCATGTTACCAAAGAGAAGCTTCAAAAAGCTTGTCGATTGCAAAATGCACAAGACCACAAGTTTTGATCTGAGGTTGGAAGTGACCTTTTCATGTGGTTTTTTTATACTTATTAATCTACTGCCTGGTGGCATATATTCCCATAAACCCAAAAAGAATGATTTGGCTCTAACAGTAAAACTGATGATTCAAATAATTCCTATATGTAATTTAAATGCCCTCCAAGGTAACAAAACAATCAGAGTTAAATCCTGGGTGAATGTTATGCAATATTGCTAGAACAAAAGTTAAATTCAAACCCACAAATAATTAGCTTTCCCTTATTATAAAAGCTATTTACTGCACAGATTTAGTGAATACAAACTTTTTAATAATATTATTATTATTATTATTATTATTATTAGCGAGTAATTTAGTTTCCCAAATACAAATCTCAGCTCTAGACACCTTATTATGCCAAGTTTCCTAAACGACGTGGAGAATCACAAAAATGGGAAGCAGGACAAGAACTGGCAATGAAACCACTTTCTGTATAAAATGGGAAGCCTCACAGCAGCTCTGTGTTCATAATGGTGGACTCACACCAGAAAACTTATTTAGAAGAAAGTTTTATGTGAATACAAAGTCTTCAGCATTTATCCTGAACATTCTGCATGCTAACCAAGGCTGTTTTTATTTTTTCATTAAAATTTTTTTCACATATATAAAAATAAGAGACATTCCATTCTGGTTTGGTTTTAATGTTTTTTTTTTAAAAAAGAATATGTATTATTTGTTTCAAATTTGTAATTTATATCCTGTCTCTACTGAAAAAGAACTGTAGGCAAAAACCAGATGTAATGGTCTCAGAATATATAGTGTCTGCTAGAATGTACAGAGTCTCAAAAGAATGCCATTATTTTCTCTTTGTGGTTTTTAAGCATCAGAATCCTTTACCATATGAGCTGTCCACAAGAGTTTTCGATGCAGAGCAGAGGAGTCCTCCCTGGCTGGGGAGGTCAACCAGCATACCTCTTACATTTGTCCCTCCTAGCTGGCTCCGCCCTCTTGGCTGTATTCCTGGTCACTTCATTCTAGGGGCACAGAGTGAACTGTCAACAATCCTGACAATATATTTCAGCAGGCCTGACAACTTCATTATCTGGCACTACCATACAATGTCCTTCTGTGATTAAGCACTGAATCTTTTCATTAAAAGAACTCATGAAAATTCAGCTCCAGCTTGGCCGTTGGCGTCTCCTGAATAATTGAGACAGACACTGACAGTGTGCAGGTATTTGGAGGGAGGCCATGAGACATTTCTTGAGTGGGTGAAAGTTTGCTATGGATGTGCTCACAAAAGGGAATTGCTGAGGATGGTGCCATTGCTGAGGACCTATGAGGGCCAGATGGCCCCTTCTTGCTACCAGTAATGCTTCTACTAACTCGGCAGAGCAGGATTCTGACCCTATTTTCTTCATTTTAGGGAAGTAGAGGGTCAAAGAGGTTGGGTTCCCAAGCCAGTGAGTGGTTGAGCTGGGAGTTGAACACAGATCCCTTACATCTTGCTTCTCCAAGCTTATTGACCTTCAGAAGTGAAAAACCAAGGACAGCTAGATGAAAGATCCTGCCTAGATAAACTGTAGACAGCTAATGGGTTAGACTTACACTAGAAGTATCCTGTCAAAATAACAACATGGGCGCAAACCACCTTTCCCACATTGACAGATAACCTTTCTCAGAAATGAGCAGTAAAATTTGGACTCCAGTTTATGATTACAGGCCTGAGGTTTCTGCAGATTGCCATTTCTCTTACTAACTGCGGTGACATAACTAAGCTCATTATTCCATAAGAGGTCAGGATTGGCTAGCTCAGGAAGTCTTGCTGGCCCTCAGGGAAATAGCACTCAGAGGCAATGGGATTTTTGGAATAGGATGGACTGGGAAGGAAGAGAGCTTTATAATTTCAAGGCAAACTATTAGACATGCAGAGGCCTCCATCAATTTAAGCTGGAAACGAAAAGATGTTGGTTGCTCCTTTCATATTTTCTTATAAATTTCTGCTACACTGAAATGAGAACCTCAAAGTCACCAATGGCTCAATCATCTATGGACCTGCATGACTGTTGGTGGATCAAACTTGCAGGAATTGGGCAAGAGAAGTTAGCAAAAAGGAAGGAGGTGAAAGGAGAGCTCATTAAATGCTGATAGAAATTAATTTATCTCTAGGGCTGGGGTTGTGGCTCAGTGGTAGAGCGTTTGCCTCTCACGTGTGAGGTACTGGGTTCCATCCTCAGCACCACATAAAAACCAATAAAAATAAAAATATTGTTTTTAACTACAACTAAAACAATATTTAAAAACAGAAAGAAATTAGTTTATCTCTAGTCTCTCGACCCCTCCCCCAAATGTGGAGTATATTGGGAAAAAAATTTCTCCCACAAATGCCAGTATGGTTCCCTGGTTCTGCAATCCACAGTAAGTCTCTACCATTTTAATAGTCTGTCTACGCCTTAAAGAAGATTCCAAGATGCTTACCAGCTGGTGTTCTGACTGGCAAGTGCTAGCTTTAGGACAAATGTTTCCCAACTCTCAAGCAGAGTTCTCTAGACCCCCAGACCCTGCTCACCTCACCATGCTCCTTTCTTGCTACATGCCGTTTATTCATTTATATGAATATAAAAATTGGGGCACCAACTATTGTCCCAGGCACCAGGGATGATGAAGAGCTGTTTCTTTCCTCTGAGCCTTGAGAGTTGCTCTTGAAATACCCTCTTCTCTTGATAAGCAACTTCCTTCCAACCTGCAAATCCCTCCTCAGAGAATCCTTTCCTAATTCACCTTGCACCCAGCCCAGCTGTACCTGAATCCCTCAGCATATGTGTAGACTGCATGGCACACATCCACACTCAAAATTTAGGTGTTTTTCAGGTCATTTAAATACCTTCTTCAGGATACCACTGCCCATAGGTCTAGGAATTTAAATTTTTTGCAGTATTGCTTTTGCATTTGCCCCAACAGACCAGTAGTCACTGGGACTCTGAACATCATGTGGTTTAATCCATACGTGACTGGAGTGTGAATTCTGGTAGTAGAAAAAGAGGGATCCATAGTTCCCTGCCCTCTGTCAATCATTTCTCCTTCCCAGGAATAGGAACCAGCTCTCAGGTGCAGGGGATTTCACAATCTTTTCTGCCATCTTTGTGCCAGACTTTTAGGCGAGGAATGACGTACGAATCTCACTGTCCTACAGGCCAAGGTGTAGACTACTGGGAGAGGAAAACAGCTCAGGGGCCTGACAGTCAAAATGCAGACACCCGTGAGAACACCTTCCCCACCCAGTCAGGGTTGATCCTCAGCAACCTACAGACTCAGAGGAAGAGTTTTCTCTTCTCTGCTGGAGGTGGGTGATGGGTGGGGTGAATACTAAAAATGGAAGGAATGCAAACCATGCCTTTAGACCCCTTTCCCAGACCAAAATGAATTCCAGGGCTCTAAGGTGACCGGGCAGTTCTACATTTTATCTCTCGGCACTCACAAAACGAAATTTGATAGAGCAAAGATGAGAAACAAGACCACAGCCCAACACTTGCCTCAAGTGTTGCTGCTTTAAAAAGTGTCATTTTGGGGCAGCTGAAGGACTAACAAAGGATGGGGAAGAGCGATGGGCACAAATCTCAGTTAATGACAGGGTATTTGTTGTTTATCACTGAAAAAGTGTCAGGGCATGTGAAAATTATGCTTCAGGGCAGGTGTTGGCATAAAAGCCTATATTCACTCTCTCACCTACCTTCTTGATTTCATTTTAACGAATGAAACTAGTTTTTGATGAGAGAAACATGAGTTTCAATATAAATGAAAATAGCCATCAGCTTGAAGACATTCCTCATTCCTCTATGAATATGTGGGTTTTCAAATTTATTTCGTCAAGTGAAGAATATAGTTGAGGACGCTTAGAATTAAGAGGAAAAAGCCAAGGCAGTGACAGATTTTACTGTCAGCATGTTCAAGCAATTATTCTGTTCTTCACTGAGTGGGGCCTCAGTCCTGAACCTTAATGAGACATGAGTCTATCAACTTGAAATGAGGAAGAGTTGGCAAGTAAATAATGAAGGAAATTGGGGGGATCTATTTTACGGACTACTGCCCTACAGAGGCTGCAAAGGAAGTGCAGCCTCTGGATTTAGGAAGGGGCCGCAAAGTTGTTGCCAAAACTGGACAAAGGAGAGAGAGAAGGACAAACTTTTTCATGGGGCCGACAGCTATGGTTTTCAAGGTCAAAGGAGTCATACTGGAAAATAAAAATGATAAATGACATGCAACCAAGAAGTCAGGAAAGGAATGACCATTGAATGTAACGCAAATGGGAAAATGAACGCTGATTTAATTTCCCATGCCACAAATTCAAAAATGACAGAATTAAATTTAGAGAATTATTTGAAATTGAAATAACCAGATTAAACACATATATTTGGGGTTCGAGGTTGTGGCTCAGTGGTAGAGCTCTCGCCTTGCAAGTGGAAGGCACTGGGTTCGAGCCTCAGCACCACATAAAAATAAAATAAAGGTATTGTGTCCATCTACAACTAAATAAAATATTTTTAAAAACCATACATTTGTTCGTATGTACATATAGAATGACTCACTTTGTACAAATGTACACACACACAAAGTGGTTTTCTTCTTCAGACAGAAGATATGTTCGAGAAGGATCTCTAAAGCAAAATTCAAATTCACAATTTCTCATAGATCTACAGGGGCAAGCGGATGGTGGCACCAGCTTACTGTGACTAGCAAAAACCAGTTGTTTGCATTGCCTCACAATTCCATGGTCAGCAGTACGTGGTAGCCTGAAATGGGTCACTGGGAATATTTATTTATATTACAGAAATAAGCCACAACCCAGATCAGGACTTCCATCTTCTGGAGAGCTGGTTGTTAGACATTTGCCAGCACACCACTCAGCAGTGCACCTGACCAATCACATGTAAACAAACCACGGCTCTGTCCATAGAGACTCATCACTTGAGAAGTTCAGGATTACTGACACCATCAAGCCTGGACATGATGGGGATTGTATCAAAGCACTATTCTCTCCCTCCCTTTCAAGATTACAGAGATCTTACAAGTATTCTTATTAGCATGCATGTATTGGCATGCATGTAATATCTGTGCACATTAAAGATTTTGAATTCAAAACTTCCATGGAAACTTATTCAATTTCAAATTCATCATCTCCATGGGGTGAAATAATTTTAGGTTCCTAGTGACACTGACAGTGTTTAAGGCTCCATTCCCACATATCTGTTAACTTCAAATCCACAGATTTAGGTTTGACTTAACTCTGGATCAACCACCCTGAAGGTGCATTTCCTTCTTGGACTGGCTCTCATAGCACAGAATGGAAAAACTGGGCCAAGGGCATATGAGTCTAGAAACAAGTTAATCATAGAGATCAGAGATGAACAAAATATGCACAATTTCATATGACATGAAAATCTCAGGATTAAATCACTTTCTTGTGTTTCATGTTCAAGGAAATGAATTTTATTTCCCAAATGGCCAAACAACTCCTAATTAGGCTTTTAAAAGGGTTAAGCAAGCTGAAAGAAAAGGAGGCTTGGATGGGGATTTCAAAACATTGTGCAATCCATGCCTTGTTCAAGGATTTCTGCATTACCCCAGGGAAAGTAGAATATGAACCTAGCATCAAAATCACCCATTCATTCATGTATTTTTTTTCCTAGTTTATAGCATATATTTATTTACTCAAACTCTGGTAAACTGCATAGTTTTTAAGTAGTTGAGAACATACTGTTGAGTTCATTGTTTGTTGTTTAAAAAAAAAATATCCTGTGGAAAGAGTACCTTCTACTAAGGAAATATACATATTTTGAGGGGGCCACTACACAATGGGATCCTGGGATCCGAGGGACAGGACAGTGGTGCTTGAGCTGGAGCTCATTTTGCCTGGGGCATCCTGGCCTCTCAGCTCTCTGGCTGGAAAAGTAACCGGAGTTCAGGTTCAGCTGACAAGACAACAGGCCAGCAGTGGTATCCTCCTTGCAAACACAAAGATAGCACTATTTCATTCCCTCCACATTATGCATGACCCTGAAGAGGAACTGAGAAAGGATTTGGTAATTCACGAAAGCTCCATTCCTAAATGAAGACTAAAATTAAGCCCAGACTTTACAGTTCTGACTACTATGCAAATGTTCCTTCCGGCCGGAAAGCAGTAGACTTATAGTGGCAAAGCAGGTCAAGACAACCAACCACCTGCAAATACAACCCACCGGTTGCCCTGAAACAATCTCTCACCTCCTACAGCACTTAGGGGAAACAACACCTAATAAACAACACCTAGTAAAGCAAAAGAACATACACTAGAGTCACAGGGAAAGTCCCACTTACATCCGTGGTTATGACAGTGCTTATAAAATTAGAAGCACTAATTTATTAGGGTATACAGAGACCCAGTTGGTTGTGATGGTATATTAAATTTTATCCATAGGACTCTGGCACGGAAGTCCATTTTCATGGCTCTGAGCTTGGTGGAAGATCCTTCTGTTTCCACTCCTGCTTATTTCCCAGACACACACACATACACACACACACACACACACACACACACACACACACACACAGTGGCATAAATCATATATGAGAAATGTTTATTCAAGCAGAGCTGGAGAAGTCATGGCTCCAGGTGGCCCCGGCCTAAGGGAAGTCTCCTTTATTCAAAGGCTTCTGCTATAGGGAACCAGGGTAGGGTGGGCAGGATCACAGAGTAGGGCACAAAAATTATTTTCCCCCCTGAAGGAAAAAGAGCAAAGACCTGTGATTATCTAGACAGACTAGGAGAAAGGGAGAGATATGACAATGGGGAATGTAAGAGGTTTATGGAAGACACAGTAAGAATGTCCCTGCTATTGGCTAATTTGTGTCCTAAGAAGCTGGAGATCTTGAGGTGGAAGATGTGTGCTTCGCTCACTGGGACTTACAGACCACATGGACTATTTTTGTTAGTAATAATGGACAAGTTCCAAAGCACGAGAGAGAAACCAATATTATATAAAACATGTGGGCATCTAGAGCAAAGTCAACCAAATGCATCAGGTAAAGGAGTATCAATCTCCATCTTCACCATAGAGATTCATATTTCTGGAATGGCAGATTAGCTTCCAATATGAAGGTTTCACATACATCTGCATCCTAGGTTGGCAAAAAGGGACTGGACTTCAACTCCCATTACCACCCACATCCAAGAACCTTCCTGCAGCACCAAAACCGTGAGCCAGACATGGTAGCCCCACTCTCGTGTCCTGTATCCCCCACACTCAGGGGAAGAGGCAATTTGGACCATGAAAGTATTCCTCTTTGAAAAGAGAAATACTTTCCTATTTATTCCCAAAGTCTCCTTCAATCTCAGCTCTCCTCTCTTAGCCTGCCTGCAAGAAACACAAAACAGGTCATGGACGGAAAAGACCAAACCTGACTCCATATATTTTTATTGGACTATTTCATTTCAATTAGGTCAGGCACCACAGTTCCAAAGTCACTGAGCCAAAGCCTGAAGCAGACCACCTAAATCTTTCAAATAGTTATGGAAGTAAAAGCAAAAGTGTCCTGTGCCATTTGGGGGGCTATACCTGACAGAGTATTATTTACTAACACTGGATAAAACACATCCAAAATAGGGCACTTGGTGGTTCAAGGATGGACCTAGAACTTTCTGACAAGGAGACATTTAATGACATGACACAGGCAGTTTCACGATGCCTTATTAATAGTGGATCCATTTTTAGTCTGATATTCCAGGAGAAAAATGCTTCTGGCCAAATAAGTTAAATTTTGCCCCATCAGAGATTACAGCTCAGTATCAAAAGACAATTAATCCCTCGGAGAGATGGTATACTCAAGTCAGTAAGAAGCACGGGCTCTGGCTCCCTGTAATCAGGACAAAGCTAAAATGGTGGAGGTGGAAGGAGCTCAGGCTGGAATCTGTCATGAGAGCACTCACAATTTGCCTTTGTTAAAGTTTCCATCTTGGTGAAAAACAGGAAATTATCATGGGACTGAAGAATAAAATACAGCCTCCTGTGTCATAAGGTTATGGCTAGTCCCCACTTCTCATCAAATATAAGCTCACCATACTTGATCATGTTTTCGATAGTCATACTTTCTTGCCCTTCCATAGTGATAGGTGGATTCTCAATACTAGGGGCATATTGTGGCTTCTCTCTTTAGGCTTCTGACCCTGGTGTGACAAGCAGATATCTCCAGTGAGACTGGTGGCGGGGTGAGGGGGAAGCAGTGTGGACACATGGAAACTGATTCAGATAGGAGGATCTGAACTCTTTCCCTAGCCACACTGATGAAGGGTTTTTCCAAGTTCTTTAGTGAGGTGGAATTGGAACCTGATATCAAAACCCACTGTATGTCCTTTACAGTTTATTGTATATAATTATGTACCATAAACTGTGCATGGTTTGCATTCCAGGGCGTGGGATCAGTCATTCTCAACAAATCCTTTTGTTGACTTCTGTAAGTCTCAGCTAAGAACTCAGTTAAGAACCCCCCGAGGGCTGATCTGAACCGGGAGAACTGATGATTGTGACAGAACTCCAGGGACCAGGGGGAGCAGCAGCACCCTCAGAAACTGCCTGATGTGCTTCACAGTACGTGCTCAGGTGAGCATCAGTTAGCAGACATATCTGGCGTGCACTGTTCCCAATACCAAACAATGCCACTACATGCCAACAGGACTTTGGGAATGCATATAGGTTGAATATTCCTTATCTGAAATACATGACACCAGAAGTATTTCAGATATTTTCAGATTTTAGAATATTTATTACAGATTGATGATTTTTTTTCTCTGTTTCCTTCCCAAGCTTGGGCCTCCTCTTGCATGTGAGTCTAGTTCCATAAGAACCCAAAGGGAGGGGGGGCTTCCAAATACCTGAGGCCTAAGTTGTTGTTTGAAATCCTGTGCCCCATGTGCATGCCTGTAAAGCAATGCTAGAATTGAGGTGTCTCAATGTCAATAAAGAGCAAGTAGGAACACATGACCAAATACAGTGGGTAAATTCCTGGCTTTAAATAGCCACTGAGCAAGGAAGCAAAACAGACCTTGACTGACTATACACCTTGATGTCCTAAAAAAATACATTCCATGATTTCTAGGAGACCATAATTTATCTTTCCTTCTTAGGAATGCCAGAAATCATATTTGTCAAATATATTATATGCATATATATAATAGAATAGATTTTGCATATACATAATAGAATCTTAAATATTAAGGAACTAAAAGGTCCCTTTAAACTCTGTTTTGAAATGCATGCATTTTTTCCACAGGTTTGCACAAAGGTTAACCTGTGAGCATATCTAATGTTATAAATAGGGCCTATAATTGTGATAAAGCCGTTCAAGGAATAAGCCACATGGAGACTATGATCTCATCCCAGAAAAACACCCACAGGTAGACATTTGTGCATGATTTCAGGAGACCTTGGGCTCCATAAGCTCTGTATCAAAAGACAATTAGTCTCCTGGATCTGAGGTTCAGAACTTGTGATTCAGTCCTCTCATCTGAATTTATAAATGCTAATATGTTTTCTGGTTGCCTGTGACACTGACATCCTTCGTATTCCCCACAGACAAAGTGATTCCATTTACAAACATCTCTTTCCCCACCCTTCTGCCCCATGCCTTCTCTTGGTCGCCGGGCCCAAGCATTTCTTTTCTCTGAGACCCTGGTTCCAGTAACTCATTCACCAAAGGGACACATTAGGCATCCTGAGTGCAGACTGCAGTCATCTATGCAGCCAGTTAAGTGGCCCCATTGAGACAACTCAGTGCAGAGAGGCACCAAAGGACAGAACCATTCAACAGAGAGGATGTTGGACACAGAGACAGGGCAAGTTGGGGAAAGTTCATCTGTTGTTAAAATCAACAAGGACAATGTCTCCACTGGAGGCCCAGACGTCCCATTAAGAAATGTCCTACTTAATAGTCTCAAAAGGTTGGCAACTGTGCTTGTGGGAACCAACAGCAAGAGGAGCAGCTGGAGTAAATGAATCCAAAGTGTCCTTTCCCACATCTGGCTTCATCTTGACCATGTTCCTGTTCTGCTCAGGCTCCTCAGGGAGCTTCCCATCTCACTGAGAGACAGAGCTGAGGTCCACATGGTCCCACACTATTTCCCTCCAACTGCGACCTTATCTACTCAATCCTCACCACTTCTATTCCAGCCACACTGCACCTTGAACCTACCAGACATGCTGCCCCAAGGCCTTTGCACTCGTGGTTTTCTCTAAGACTGGGCTCTCCCCTTCCTACCCTCATGGTTTCCTCCCTCAGTTTTTGCAGATTTTTTTACCCAAATATTATCTTCCCAGAATTCTTTTGAAAAATGCAACCCCCTGAGCCCTGTTCTACATCTCCCTTTCCTGTTTTATTTTTCTCAGTAACACTTACCGCCTCTCAGCCTCCCACAATATAAGTTCCATGCAGAGAAGGTTTCCTGCTGTTTGTACTCACCCACATACACCCAGAGGCTAGTGTGCAGTTAGTATAGTACCTGCCTCACAGGGTTGCTGAGATTCAATGTGTTAAAACATGCAAAGCCCCTGCACAGCACATGGCAACACACTGAGAACTCTATAATGTTTGCTATTGCTTGGGTTTTGTTTTAAACTTTGTGGGAAATCTAATGGGTGATTATCATTTTACAGATTAGGAAACTGAGGCTCGGTATCTTTTCCTTGAAATTCCACGTTTGTGGTTGGCAGGGTCAGGATTCCTATCTAGATATGATTCCGAGTTCTGTGCACTCTTTGCCCTTCCTCTGCTTTGGAAGTCCTGGGACAGAAGTGAGGCAGAAAGTCCATTCTTTCTGGAATAAGCTCAAAACCTGAGGATGCACCAGCCTAGGGGGTGGGAGGCTGGGGAATGGATTCTGCAGAAGCCGGAGAGCATTGACTGACAGACCTGCATGAATCTGAAATGGCGGGTGGCATTTTGTTTACTTCCTAACTTCACCAAAAAATGTTAGCAAGCCTGCCAATTAAAAAATGTTTTCATGACCCCAGAAAATCCATGGATTGGAGACATTTACTTTAAACAGTCATTCCACCATAACAGGAAAGAGGCAGAGCAGAGGAGTTTATTATAACAGCTGCTTTCATACCCCAAACAAGGTTTGGCTATTTTTGGCAGGTTGTACTGTAGTTGGCAAGAAGCTGATAGACTGCGTGAGTTTCCTTTCCAAAGATCATTTTGCTTCCCCCCAACCAAAAAAAAAAAAAAAAAAAACACCCCCAGCTGGACTATCTAGTGTGAACGGCAGATGTATGGCTCTCCACCACCCCCCTGTCCTTCTGGGGTGTCCATCCTACCTGGGCCTCCGTGGGGCATGAATATGTACAGCAGAAAGAGCCTTGGGATTGCAAAGATGTTGATTCGAACCTAATGATTCCTTTAGCAGCTGCTCAACTCTCCAAACCTAGGTATCCCTGTCTGCAGGGTTCTGAGGACCCGGGTGAAGGAGACAGAGATGGAGCACAGAGCTAGGTTGTATGGGCAGCTCTGAGGAGGCTTCCTGGTCAGTATTGTGAATTTCCATGGCTGGAGGTTTCAGTTCTGCCTCCTTCTGAGGAAATCTCCTGAGATACTTCATTTTACCAATTGCAGGCAGCAGAGAATGTTAGGTACAAGCCCCTTTCCTGAAGAATTTTTCAAATGTGACTTCTCTGCAACACTTTTCCTTCAAACACACAAACCAGAAATGGAATCGGGAGAGGTGTCAGGGTACCTACTCCTGCATATGCCAGAAGGAAGAAAGGGAAGGAAGAGAAGAGGACCCGGTGGTGGCCCGAGGGCAGGGCTTCACTGAGCTTAAAACTGGAAATCCTACAGGAAGTGAAGGCCCCTGACTGCTAGGATCTGGACAGCGCTGGGCTATACCTCCTGTAAAACCCAGTGCTCAGCAAGCGCCTGAAACCATTTCAAGGCTAATGGCTTCCAGATGGCAGAAATGCAGCCAGCGCAGGATGCACGCAGCACGTGCGGGCACGAGGTGTCTGATGCCCATCAGCTGGGCTGCTGACCCAAGGTCATAAAGAACCCATATGAATTATGACTGACCCCCTGCAAGCTGGGATCCCCTGGCTGGACTCAACAGTGGGTACTGGGATATGCCAGGTATGGACGTGTCCTGGAAGCCACCCTTCCCAGCTCTCTGGCCACATTTACTCTTTAGCATCTTGGTCTGAGCCCCACGGACAGCACATGCCGGCTGCTCAAAAGAAAGGAGCTTCCCAGAGTATTGCTAGGTTTTTTGGACTGTGGTGGAGGAAATCCTTGGCCAATGCTGGAAGCTTTGAAGACCTATTTTTTTTTTTTAATCTTAAAAGCTTTTAATCCTCTGTCTATTCAGAGCCTGAGTTTGGAACACTTGCCTTCCAAAGAGAAGCAGGAAAGCCAGGGAGCAGCCCAGGAAAGACAGGAGGTGGATTCAAAGGGCCACTGCCATCTGGACACATAAACAGCAGCACTCCTGGGTTCAAGCTCAGAGAAGGGTGGATTGGGGGAAAATGGATGGGAGGGTGAGAGGTGGGTCCTATACTCCATTCTCCCTTGGAGGACTGTGGTTTAATTCCATATACCAAACACCAACTCAACCCTAAAAGGAGAATAAGGAATTGTGTACATCTTCAGCCCTAGCCTCATGTCTAGGGGTGATATTTCAAATACTTAAAACACGTTCTAGTACAATCATGGATCAATTAAAAGGGAGACACTAGAGTACTCCCCGTCAGCCCTGCCTATATCTCAACACAGACATTAAACTCCATTAAACACACACAGAGCAATTATCTGTGGGTGGAATATCCCAGCACAGCCTGCACACTTTCCACTGTTGACACAGAACTTTCACTGCCTGGCACATTTCCCAGAGGGCACCCTGCTCCGCATGGACCAGGCTGCAGGGAGCTAATGGTACATCAAAAGACACACTCTATGCCCAAGTTGTGATTGAAAACAAAAACAAAAGCAAAAAAAAATGTTAAAAATAAAAGTAGACAGATGAATGGCTATTTTAAGTTGTTCCACTGTTTAGGGAAAGTAGTTGCAGGGACGGGTGCCAGGGCTTGCAGAATATTCTTCCATTCCTACAAAGCTGTGTAAAAAACCCAAGTGTACCACCTGGTGAACCAAAACAGTCAGATGCAATTATCACGGGTTCCTCAGCCAACTGACCAGCATCAAGCCCCGCAGGGCTTGGCCAGTGAGGGAGAAAGGAGGAGGCAATGCTGCTCTCCAGGAGCTTACGAGGAGATCCTCGCAACTGATTTCCTGGCAATTACTATTAAAAGTTGTCGGTCAATCTCTAGCTCCTACACTGCTCTCCATGGGGACAGTGTAAATGCCAAAAGGTACACTAAGAAAAAATACTTTGTCTTCTCCTTTCTGGACTCATCTTTCCAACATGATGTACTTCATTCCAAATTTCCCTTTTCCTTTCCACTCCTTCACTGCTCTCCTCTCAATGTCCATCTGTCTTTTCTCTCTTTGCTCGCATGCCTATTCTCCTCTGCCATTACCTCCACCCGATTTCTTCCTCCTAGTTCCTTATTTCCACTGGTGCCCTCAAGAACCTTACATCCAAACTGCCAGAAATAATCCTGAATGCCTTTGGGTAAAGATGAAATGGGACACGGTGGGACCGAACGGCTTGCTGGCTATTTCCAGCAAGCCTCCTCCTGCCACACACAGGGATCACTCTGTTTGGGAGACCAGGGCTGGATGGGTCATGCAACCTTCTATCACAGCACTTGAACTTCATTAGGAGAAAAAGCCTAAACAAGCAGAACTGTTTACTTACTCCAAACCGGATCCATACAACCCCATTTTTTTTTTGAAAAAAAAAAAATAAGGGAAATAGAAGAAAATCATGAGCCAGGGGCGGGGGGGGGGGTGGCGCGAAGGAAGAAATGAGGAACAAAGAGTGGAGAGAAAGACCCAGCTTCAGAGTGACCACGATGTCCTCGGGTCAAAGCTCAGAATACTAATGTTCCACTAAGTAGCGGCCCCTCGGTGCTTCTGACAAGTGATTTAGAGTGAAGTGGTTTGTCCCCAAGGGGGGCTCATGGATCTCCACGCACCATGGTTCAACCCAGAGAGCAAGAGTGGCCCAGTCAGGAAGGTGGCAATGCAAAGGTCAGACGTGCAGGGAAGAGATCATTCATCAGCCTGATGTGTGAGCATGCCTGGGACAGCACACAGGACAAGAGCCATCTGGGAGCTTTGCTTGCAAGACCAGATTGAGAAGGCACCAGCACAAAAACCACAAAGGAGAAGATGAAGCTGTATTTCCGGAGGAAAGAAAGCAAAGATTTCCACCCAAAGCTGAGGTAAGAGCTTTATTCTTAATTTTTTTTTTCCATTGATGAAGAAAGACTCCTACTTCCGTCTGATTTGGATTATTTTTAGCACGTATGCCTCAGCGTTGGTGCCTGACACGTCTGGCCATGTCCTTTTCCACCCTGAAAGTTTTCAGTAGCTTCCCGCTGCCTAGAGTTTAAAACAGAAACCCAAGAAGAGCCTCATGTCCAAGGTCTTCTTGATGAAGCCCACCCCCACTCCTCACCTCCACCTTCTCCCCTGCACTCCTCAGGTCTGGCTTCAGAAGACTGGTCGCTTCCAGAGCACATGCCGCTGTCTCCTGCTCTTCTCGTCAGTTTCTCTCTGCCAGGAACACTGTCCCCTGCTTGCTTGTCTGGCCAGACTGCACTCATCCTCTATAACCCACCTCAAAACCCCAATTCCTCTGTGAAGCCTGACTTCCGAGGGGCTCCATCTTCTACACCCCCACTGCACTCAAACACCACCCGCTGGCTACTTGCCTCTCATGATAATAGAGATTACAACTCTCTTGTCCTCTTTTTGTCACCAGTGACTGCTACAAATGTATACAGATCATTCATATAGTATTCATTGGAGTCTCTCTCTCTCTCACACACACACACACATACATACACACAATGTCATTACTTCCTGCATCTCTAGTGATTGATTCTAGTTAGGTCCTTTTCTACCAAGTGTCTGATCAGGGACCCAGCAGTGGGACAGATGCCATTAAAATAGAATGAGCCACAGATCAAAAGTTAAGTTTAAACTTGGAAATGAGTTCTAAGTGCTTAGAGACCTCATCTGTTTGGGCCTCAGTTTTCAACTCAGGCAGGGGATGCATGTCTGCATGAGAGTGGAGTAGAGAAGAGAGAGAGGGGCAGGGGATGGGGGGGGTGCATGCATAGGGCCTTGTGCAGACTGCCTGCCACCTGGTCCCTTACAGCTGGAAGGGGACCTGGCCCCTGCAGAGTGGCTTTGTCTGAAGAATCACACATTATTTCCCTTTTTAAATCAGCTTTTTTTTCCAAAGAGACACAGAATAAGAAGTGGAGCCCTGTATAAATGTCAGAGTCAGTGGATCCAGAGACAGAGAAAGCCAGCTAAGGACAGGAAAGGCCCCTTGCATTTGCAAAGCAGGTACAGAAAAGTGAAGTGAGTACTTATGCAGGAAAGAATGTTTGAAACAGTCAGTTGTACTGAGATATAATCGTGCTCCAAAACCCCAGTTTTCAATGAAACTGGCAAGAGGAGAGACAGATATCAAACTCTCAATTGTTCTGCAGTTCTGTGGTGCAGTCTGTGTTCCATTAAGACAGTTCACTTCTCATTAGGAAAATAATTGTTAGATTTATGAATGCCAAACACTCATTATTCACACAGGTTAAGCAAGGATACAGGTTTGTGACATTCTAAAGAACTAAAAAAATGTCCTACCCACCATAAAGGGAGACAGAAGTCTTCCTAGGGATTAGGAATGGGCTGCAATACATCTGTCATGGAGCTGAAATCATTTGCACATACCATGCACACTGTGTGCTAAGCAGGCATTGCAGATAGCCAGAAGATCTGCTCACCAATGAAAATATAGCTTCTAGGGCAAAATGTGTCTTTAAATATTATAATATTTGCCTTAAAGAACACCTTTCCTGTTTTAAGTTAGTGGCTACTCATATAAATCCTTCAGATACACTAACTGGAAAAAAATCCCTTTTTGTTTCTACTTTTCATGCACAGAGGCAAGAATACAGGATCAACTAGTTTCACAGGTGTGGTCTGACTTACTACTTTAGACAATGGCTTGCTCCAAGGCAGGAAGTGAGTCTTCTAAGTGTTCTGCACCTCATCATAATGGGGAACGTTTTCCTAACCTAGCAAGTTCAAGGCATGCAGAAATAGGATTTGAAAAGACAAAAAAGGCTGGAACTGGAGCAAACCCAGTGTACTAAGATCTGATGAGATGCAGCCATTCCTTATGTTAGCAGTGTGGTGTGATGGAAAGAGCCCATTCAACTTTCCACCCCAACACCCCACTGGTTAGTGCATAAGTCCCACTGAGTCCCAATTTCTTCATTTGTACCCAAACATAATAGAACTATTATGTAGATTAAATGAAACCTTGGCATTTCTGATAATAAATTCAGTGAATAAAAAATTCAGCTACAACAGGTTGGATCAATGTATAGTATTCCCCTCTTCTCTCTTTTTGAAATGCTATTCCTTTTCCAGTGGGGTGGGGAGATGTCTACCTGTAGACAGCGTGGATTCTAGTCTGCACCCTCATGTTGTGTCACAAGGGAAATCCCTACATGGGGAATCTGTGGATCATGTGGGTCAATCTGTCTAATTCTTGAGTTTGGAACTGGGAAACTCATTGTGGTAGCACACAATGAGTTTCTTTACATGGGTGTCTTTTCACCTTGCCCTTATCAACACCAAAGCGACTTTTTAATTTTAAAGCAAAAAAAGCAATTGCTAAAATATAAGATGGTTTAGCAGCAGCATCAAAAAAAAAAGAAGAAGAAAGAAAGAAAGAAAGAAAGAAAGAAAGAAAGAAAGAAAGAAAGAAAGAAAGACAGACTTACGAGCCAGGTGTAGTGGCACACGCCAATAATCCCAGTGGCTCTGGAGGCTCATGCAGGAGAATTGCGGGTTCAAAGGGTTCAGCCTCAGCAATTTAGCAAGACCCTAGGTAACTTAGCAAGACCCTGTCTCAAAATAAAAATCAAAAAGGGTTGGGGATGTGGCTCAGTGGTTAAATTCCCCTAGGTACCAAATCCCCAGTACCAAAAAGAGAAAAGAAAAAGACTTAGGAGTTTAAAGGAATAGCAAATACAATACATGATGTGGTTAATACATGATGTGATAGAGCTGGGGAGGCAGGTGTATATACTTCAACATCCTAACTCCCCCATTGCCTCAATATAACATCTCAAAGGGCAAAATAATATCTGCCAAGGCCAGGTGTCGCGGCACATGCTTGTAGGTCCAGTATTTGGGAAGTTGAGATGGGAGGATCACTAGAGTTCAGGAGTTTGAGATGAGCTTGGCAACATAGCGAGACCCCATCTAAACCAAAAACAACCCAACTGCCAGAAACATGATACAATCATATATCCCAGCAATATGATTCTAGCTAGTTAGCTATATTAATTGTGATAACCAATATCATAACTTATTATCATGACAAAAATTAAGAGTCAAGAAACAAATATGAGGTCCAGCTCATGGAAAGATCTATACATTCCACAAGAGGATGTAACTTCCCCTTCCCCTACACCTCTCCACCATCCCTTTTTCACATTCCACCTATGCAGCCACCAATGCCTCTGATTAGTAAAGAACTCAGGCAGTAATTCTCAACCTTGGCTGCATCTGAAGTGCCCAAGAAGCTTTTATCCATCTTGAGGCTCAGGCCATGGTCCAGTCAACGAAACCAGGATGTCTGCATTTGGGGCCAGGCAAGCATCCAGGTGCTTTCAATGTGTAGCCAAGGATGGGCCTGCTAGTCCCACTTGCCTTTGGAGCATGGTACCAGTTCTGGGCCACAAACTTGAAGAAGGGTAGAGAGAGAGAGAAGAGCCTGTTCAGAGGAATGTGACCAGGGCAGCAAGGAAGTCTGACTTCTGCCAGAGGACAACTGGCAGAGACCTTGGAGAAGGGGGTCTTGGAGGTACAGCTGTTACTTGCAAATACTTGAAGGACTTCAGGTGTAAGAGGAAGTTGTTTGGTTTTCCCTTCAGTACTATCCAAGGGCAGGAACTAAAGGAAATTGGATTTTAGCTCCATCAAGAAATTTCTTCTTTTTTAACCTGTAGTATGAAGTCAACGGGGAGGGATCACAAACCCCTTTGTTTCAATAACTCCAATTCCCTCCTACGTCACCTTCCTTCAGGTTGGCTGTTTCAGTGTGCTGATACTTTTTTCTACCTCTGAGAGCTTCTTCAGGATTTCATTGACCTTGATCTCACCAAATTCCAAACACAGAAATTCAGATTCCTTAAGAATCTCCCTCATCCTCTCCAGAAAGGGAAAGAGCTCCTTAGGTGGTACCTGTGGACAGAGCTAGCTCCACAGAAGCTCCTCAGTGATGCCCAGGTAGCCACAAAGGCATCCTATACCAGGCTGCTCAGGGGCTGGACTGGGAACTTGCAGCCCCAAACTTACCTGCCTTGGTCTGCAAAGTGTGCCACCCCCCAGCTGAGAACTTTCTTATGAAGAGGTCTTCAGACAGGGACTAAAGGGGAACATGCAACCCATCGCTGACATGGGTACATAAACCAGAGTGAGAACCCGCTAGGCGGAGATTCTGCAGGAGCTGAGGCACTAGACACAGGGAATCAGACTCAACAGTCCTCAGCGTCCTTTATAACTGTGATTCCAGATGTCTTTGATTCCAGGGGCTCAGCGGCTAGTAATGGACTAATTATCAAATCTGCAGAATGAAGGAGAAGATTCTGTGTAATTCAGGAGAACAAATCTATCATAAACCTTACCAAATGGATAAACACGAATGGGATGGAACATTAGGAAGAAACCCAAGAAAACAGAAATGTCTAAAACAAGTTTTCTCTACCACACCATACACTTCATTAGAACAATTCAAAACACAGCAATAAAAAGCAGTCACAGTAAATGGCCTGGCTGTGGCGGCTCCCTAGGAGGGTATCTGCTGATTTAAGAAGGCAGACAGTCTGCAGGAGACTCCTGCTGTTTATATGGTTGTCCAAGTTAATTATCCCTATACTTTCAGATGAGGTGAATGGTATTCTGTTTATCTAGGTCAAATATTTGGAGCTAACTCTGTCCCTTGATAGTCATATGAAAATACATAGTGTTGTCCTTTTGGGCATTATAAGAAAGGATCAGGTTAAAAAAATAGCATCCCCTTCTTTATGGGCACAACATAGTAAGCCTTTATTTCTAAAGGGCTCTAATTAGACCCAACTCCAAACAAATGATTTTAAAAGGGATTAAAAAAAGAAAGAAAGAAAAATGTTTGTGGACAATTATTTCTCTTTCTTGATTCATGATGTACTTTTGTCTTTGAGTTTATGGAATGTTTCCCTACAGAAATGATGAAAATCTGGCTTCTGACCTCTGCAACTATTCCTAGAAACAGTAACTACCACTGAGTATGGAAGACAGCGTGAAGTTACCATAGAAAACTAGGAATGTGTGTGCCCAGAACAAAGAGCAACAGCGTCAGATGCAGGAAGAAAGTATGTTATCACAATGTAGGAGAAGTGTTCGTGTGATTCAATCTGCAACATAAAATCTTTGGAAGAGTCAGGTATTTCCTGATGGCATTTAACAAGATGCCCTTTAAAGTTAATCTTGTTTCATATCAAGTCCGTCAGAGTGAGCTGAGGATAGAGGGGAATAAACCCACCGTGGAGGATTACTGGGAAACCTGCTCTGGGTATGATGGGGAAGAAGGATGGTTTGCCTTTGGAGGGACGGAGCCCTCAGGAAAGTGCAGATTCACTGAGCTTTTAGAACTATAGGCTTCCCTTAGACGGTGGCCTTTAGAGTCATTTCCAATGTTTCTAACATTATTACAGGACAGCTATGCAAGGCACTTAAACACAGGCGTGCAGTGATAACAGGAAGACTAAGACATGGCTGGAATCCCAGATGATACTGCTACACAATCCTCCTACTCAAAGTGCCTTCTGTGGACCAGCAGCATGTGTGTTTCCTGGAACCTTGCAAGAGGCAGAACCTCAGGCCTCTGCCCAGACCTACTGAATCAGACTGTCCATTTTAGCAAGATCCCCAGGTGACTCTTCCTGTGCCCCTTAAAGTTGGAGAAGCACTGTGATAAAAGACCTTCAAGTCTCTCATTTTGCAGATAGAAAGCCAAGGCTCACAGTAGTTGGGTGACTTGATCAAAGTCACACCATGAATTCATATCAACCAAATCTAGAACGAATGTTTCTTGATGGAAAAACATGTTACAAGAAAAGAACAGACCTGGGAACCAGGGAGACCTGAATTTGGAAGCTCTGTGTCTCCACTTTTAACCCATCCCTAATAGGGGTTATTATATTTTCCTAGTAGTATAATTCTGAAGAATTCAACAAGATAACATATGTAAACTGCCTGAAGTGTTCAAAAAATTTAATTTCCCACATTTTTTTTTCCCCATTCCCACCAGTACCTTCTAGGAACATACAGCCTCTGGGAGAGGCCAGGGGTTCACCACGTGGTAAAGAGTTTCACTGGGCAAAGAATGCAGAATGCTACCATCTCCACTAAAGGGCCAGGGTGTCACATTGCTGCTCCATGTTCTTTAGGACTGTGGCCTGTGCTGCATGGAGACCCCTGGATGTTTCTAGTCCTGTTTTCTAACACAGTGACATGCTCACTTTTGGCAGGTTAATTGGCAGCGTTGTCAGCACAGCTGCCTTTTATTGCCAATAAACTTGGGTCCCTGAGAGCTGTGGCCTTAATTATTTGTTATTTCTTTTTCCAAGGGGGATAAAGTAGGCCTTTGCTTTTAAAAATGTGTCTCCTGCATCAGGACAAGAAACTGAAGAATTCACTCAGGAATTTAGCACACAGCAGTCACTAGGAGTGTCTCACAAGAAGGAAAACAAATCGCAGACGCTGCAACACTTTTGTGCTGGCCTATAATCTTGTTTTTTTTTTTTGTTTGTTTGTTTTTTTTAATCTTTCTCCCCTGAAAAAAATTCAGGCTTAATGGCAAAAATTTCACTTCTCTTAATGGCACAGAATGATCTGCATCCATTCTAAGCCTCATGAAGAAATTTCCACCAGTAAAATATTGTGATTCTGTTCCCTAATTCCCCAACAATGTTTGAAGGCTCTAATGTCGTGATGCAATCCTTTAGTGACAGTCTCTTACTCAGTACTTGAGAGCTGCTCAATTTCTCATAGCACCACTGGTTCAGATACAACCATCCTTGACTGTGTATTCCATGGCTCTTAAAAATAACGTGCTCTAAGGAAATTCAGAACCTTCATTGACAGCATTGAGAACTGGGCAAAAAATCATCCTGATGAGTCTAATTGCTGTGTAACCTCAGTGTGTCACTTTTAAAAGCTTGAACATCTTGTTGGGTTTATCAGAGCACTTTTCCTTACGTGTGACAAAACTAATATTACATAAAACAGAATCCTGCTGAGTTGACTTCATACACTACTAAAAAACATTTGGTCTGGCCCATTATTAGCTTTCTCAGATATTTGGGATCTAGGGAAATCAGAGAAAAATTTAGTCCATGGGGAATGCAAAGGTCTGTTGTAGCCAATAGTTTTCAGTATCTTCCCCACAAAATAGCTTCCTGGATTGGCTGGTAGGCAGACAGATGTAAGTTTCACCTTCTTTCATTTCTACCTTCTAGTCGAGGGGCTAATGAACTGTAAAGACAGTCCCAACTAGACAGCAGGAGGGACAAGGAACAAAAAGAACTTGGTAACGGGCCATGTACATAATTGGTACTTAGGGGAAAAAAATCAAGCTTAAACAATAATTTTTAAGGCTGTTAGTATCCCTGAGCTTCCAAAATGGCAAGACATAGTAAACTAGTAAACTATTCTATTATGGTCAAACACAACCTCACTTTAAATAGAGTCCTTGTAAAATTGAACTAGATTGATATTTTAATCAGAGTTATCTGTATAATCTCGAACTAAATCTGCCTAATTGGATCATCTGCAATGGCTCTTTTGGCCATTAGTCCTAATTAACATGGCGCCACCATTACTGCACATGTTCATGTGGCTTAAAAGTAGAAACTGACATCATCCATAGCCTTTTTAGGAGATTCACTCAACATTTTTGTATGTGGGTCAATCTCTCCAAATGCCAACCATGCATCAATGAACTTTGTAGACTCCAGGCTGACAATACCTAAGTCACTTCATTGGCTATTTGTGACCACCATGTCCCAGAGGTGTATGTTACAGAAATGGGAAACACAGAGATCATGTGGGGGAAACAACTGAAGGTAGTATTCCCATACCTGATGGCATGCAAACTAACAGATGCCACATTTAAGGCTGGTTTTGCCACAAACTTTGACTCCTAGGAACACTTACCAGAGTAGACAAATCAGTAATTATTATAATGATTGTGCTTATAAAACTTTTATCTATTGTTTCTCCCTTTCTTTAAGGACCATATCCACTAGGTGAGGACATATCTGCCCCCCCACACCAGGGTCAACAAAGGAAGTTTATCTCAGGAGCCCTCCTGCCCCCATCTCTGCATGGCTCTTCTTCTTCTTGAACACCCTTGCCTTGTCCCAGGTGTGTTCATGGCCCTGCCAGCTAACCACAGCTGCTCCTGTGGCACTTCCCAATTTTTCTTGGTCCCAAGTACCTGAACAGGTACTTGGGACCATACTCTCTCCCCTATGGAGTGTCTAAGCCAGGCATCAGAAGGAAAGCAAGCTGCTGCACTATTCATTAAATTCAAAATTTAGTGTGAAGGTGGAACCCCATACAATACCCATGCAAGGGTACTGACAATTGAAGAGGTGAGCTTATTGACACAATGGGATCTATAATGGATAGAATTTCAGCCAGTGTCATTTTGCAAAAGAAGTTACTTCAGGCAGAATTGGAGATATTTGTTTTTCAGACAAAATTAGAAATGAACATTTAAAAGCAAGAGATATATAGAAACTCAGCCCTCTATATCCACTGGATCTGCATCTGAGGATTCAACCAACTAAGGATTGAAACTATTTGGGAAAAAAAAAAGCATTTATATGGGACATGTACTGACTTCTCTTGTCATTTCTAAACAATATAGTACAACAACTATTTACACTGGAAAGTGTGTTTGGAATAACATGCTTATTTGCACAGCATGAACACTGCATTAGGTGTTAAAAATATCGAGAGATGGTTTCAACTATAGAGGGGTTATATGCAAATACGATGCTATTTTATATGAGGGACTCTCTAGATTTTGGTATCCATAGAAGGTCCTGAAACCAATCTCTCAGAGATAACAATGGACAACTGTATATCTGTTTCACACACACATACACACACACACACACACACACACACACACGCGCGCGCGCGCGCACACACACACACAGTCACTATATAGAACACTATGCAGCAATTTATATATAGAGAGAGAAAGTGCATTATAAATACAAAATAGAAAGTTTCCTGGACACTACAGAGCAGCAAGCCCCTTTTGGTTTCTTAAATCCAACCAAGAGATCACAAACAAGGTCAGCCCTGGTCTTCCTCCTCTACCTCAGAGCAACCCTCCTCACCCTTCCCCTCTCCCTCCTCGCTGAGAAAAATCAGGCTCTCTCAGTGCCACCTAACTCCAGCCTGAAAAGCAGAACTGGAAACTGGGCACAGCACTTCTGAAGAGGTGCTAGTCCCTGAGCCTGACCTGCGAATATGGCAATCTCAAAAATTGACAAAAGACCACTCAGAGATCTGGCCACAATCATAAGTCTGCAAACCACAGCTCTGGATTTCTAAGGACTGGCTTTCATTCTAATTTTTGTTCTAATCTAAGGTCAAGATAAGATCCTGAAGGATTTTAAAAAAAAATATTGAAATCCCAAGTAAACAAAAGGAAGGCCCCGAGCTAAAGGCCTCACCTGACTTATTTCACCAGGTGCTGCCTTGGGGGGGGGAGGGGGGGGCAGGTTCCAGGGCCACTCACATCTGCATGTCCAGAGATCAGCCCTCAGGTGCTCCAAACCCTGGTAAGGGAAGTCGTCTTGCTGTCCAGAGGCTGGTTTGCTATGGAAGCAGAGCGGGCCTGTGCCTCTCCTACTGTGAGCTAATTCTAAAAGAGGCACCAGGACAAAGTTGAATTAGACTCTAAAAAAGCAGAGACTGCCATCTGAGATTCAGGTTTTTGGTGTTTTGTGGGCTTTGTTTTTGTTTTGTTCTGATGTTCCATTAACCATTTCAACTCACTAAGGGTCATTCATCAAAGGATTCTTTTCTGTGTTAAGAGATTTAAGAGAGAGCAGAAGAAATAGCTCTTTGGTGCCAGCATCATAATCCCCACGAGTTAGGAAGACCCTGAATTCCTAAGGTCCTTGTCACAGGTTACCAGCAGTGCACAGAAGGCACGGGGCCACCCCTGGGCTGCTACATTGCTGGGAAAAAGTCCACCAAGTAGCAAACCAACATCTTTCAGGAAGTATGTATGGCTGTGGGCAGATACATGTGTGTGTCCAGAGGGAAATACTTCTGTTTCTTCTTCTTTTTTAGAAGAGGGCTCATATTACATTGCCCAAGCTCCCCACCCCATCCTCCTGACTCGGTCTCCCAAATGGATGGAACCAAAGGACCCTACCATTGAACCCAGCTACTTTTACCTTTTCTTTTAACCTGAATTTCTGGCTTTCTCACAAAACCATTTCTAAACAATGGGTTTTCCAAACCAAAGTCTCAGATTTGTCTGTCAAGAGGGTCTTGTCCCCACTGCCTTAACATGAACTCTAACAAATTGGGGCATTGGCTCTTGGGTGTGTAGTTACTGGCGTCTTGTAGATCCAGCCTCCGCACGCTCTGGGTGTTCCCAGCTGGAAGCCACGTAGGAGATGACACACACTCTTATTTTAGGACTGTGTGCAGGTGCCAACTGGAATGGCCCAAGTGGAACTAAGTGTGCCCAAACAGAAGAGAACCGGAAAGAACAATCTGAAACATTTCATCCTCAGCAACTGGAGGATGAGTTGCTTTTGGAAACTTTTGGCAAATAATTGCACCAAAATATTTCACTTCTTTAGAAAATACACAATGTATACTGTGTTAGTACCATTCTGAGATCTGGGATTCACTTCTCTGACTGTAACATATAGTTTATATATATATAGTATATATAATAATACATAACATGGGAGGAATAGACGAACTCTAGATAGGGCAGAGGGGTGGGAGGGAAAGGGAGGGGGTATGGGGTAACTAATGATGGTTGAATGTGATGATCATTATTATCCAGCGTACATGTATAAAGACATGAATTGGTGTAAATATACTATATATACAACCAGAGATATGAAAAATTGTGCTCTATATGTGTAAAAGAATTACAATGCATTCTGTTATAAATAAAAATTAATATATGTGTGTGTTGTGTGTGTGTGTGTGTATTTGTTTGGGTTTGGGGTTTTGTTTTATTTTTGGTGTGTGCCATATCAAGTACCAGGGGCTCTCTGGCTATAATATTCCTGTTGATTGGGAGGAAGAATCCTGGCTTTTGGACACGAGTTTATAATTCAGTGCACCATGACAGCAGAAACATCCATGTCTGAATTTACTTCATCTTTGAATTTCAGGGATAACCAAGAAAAAAAACAATACTGTCCCCACTCATTTTCCACTGTAGGACAAAGTAACTAGAAACAAGTTAGCTCTTCAGAGGTTTGATGACAATGTAGACAGGAGGTAGCAAGGAGTTATTTTTACTGTGGTATAGTACTTATAAAAGCAATCATTACAACATACAGAGTTCAAGTTCATCCTTATATTTACAATGAGGAATTGCTTCTGGGAAGATCTGGCCAAAGGTATATTGAAGTTTCTACAATGTTGGTGAAACTAGTCTTGCACCCGGCTGAGAACATCCACACACTCACATGTGCTGACCTACTTTGTATGTTTGGTTAAAAAAAAAAAAGTGGAAAGAATAAATCCTTAGGTTGTTTATGGCCAGTGTTTATCTGGGGCCCTTCATGGGGTCCAGAACCAGAGGTACTTGTCCCATGAACAGAGCATCACGGGAGCATTCCTGCCTATCAGATGGATGTTTCTTCCCAAGTTAACTGCAGGGAGCCTTTCCTGCCTACTGTGTTTGGAATTTTCCAAAGATGTACACTAGTGGCTGCATGATTATCAGGACCTATCCTTTGGATGAGTCAGGTGGGCCTGGGAAGGTAGAAAAACAAGCGTACTAAAATCAAAAGATCCAGGTTACAAGCCCGGTTCTTCCCCCTACATCCACACCAACTTGCTGAAGCCTTAGTTTTCTCATCTGAATGATGGGATACTCAGTCAGTCTGCTGCAAAATGTTTATGAGATTTAAGTTAGATATTTGTTGGAAATGATGGGAGTCTAGTTTATTATTAATTTCACTACATTATATAAATCTGTGGGCTGTCACTTGTGTTTGACAAAACATACGCTTGCATTCTGGTGAATGCCACAGCCTTGCAAATCAAAAACAAAGCAAAATAACACACACGTGCACCCAAATCAGGTTTTTGAAATTAGGTCTGTGCTTCTCACAATTTGCTTTAGCTACTAAGGAAAAGGGGTAAGTCTTAAAAATATGCTCAGCCCACAGCTTTATCTGTAAAAAATGAGGACTTTCACAGACCCACCTTTAGCTAGAGTGGACAGTGAGACACATGCTCTCAGGTCAGGGATTTTTACTAACAGCGCAGTCCTGGTGCTGAGCCCTGGGGTTGCACTATTGGTCCAGAATGATCAATTACTTCCTTCCATGGTTAAACCCCTTTGGAAAAAAAAATTTTTTTTTTCTTTGTTACATAACCCAAGTTTCAATCTCCTTTGTTCTTAAGTTTTTTTGCCAGTGAAGAGAAGCTTAAGTTCACTGCCTGCTAATACTTTCTGAGAGCCTGTTGCATGAAATAGTATTCATGGATGATTGCCTAAAAGACATGAAGGAAATCTCTTCCTCTAGATATCCTAAATTGTATCCACACGTCAAGCCAAACCATCAAAAAGCAGGCGTAGGCTGAATGGTTCTGGCCCTGTTGTAGAGCTGCTTTAACTGAATTACACTTTGGCAGTGTGCCATTGGCTTGCACTGAGGGACATTACAAGAAACAGTCCTATAAAAACTGCTAGCATTGAAGATATTTTCACTGTATCCCGCATTGAGCCTTTAATAAAAAAATCAGTGGAGAAATTTCCCTTGACCTTTCATTCCAGAGAAGTCTGTTTCTTTTGAGTAACTGGCTCCCTTCCCCACCAAAACAGGTACAATGAATTCCTATTTCACCTTTTTGCTTTTGTGTCTAGGAAGCTCAAGGTCAAATTTTCTTCCCAATTCTAACAATGGCACATGAACTATATATAAAGTAACTGCTCGTGGTCTTATATTATTTTCATCTCAGGAGTTTTCTTACCCTTGAAATTTCTTTTTTAAATTTTTATTGTAGATCTGTAAGGTATTCAACACAGAGATTTCTTCTTCATGTACTATGTGTTTGTCTCAGTTCCCCTGAATCTTTTGAGAGCATGTGTGTATTTATACACTGCAATAACAGATCTTCCAGATCCCTACCTGCCTTTCTGGTCATCTTCTGCACTCTACCATGAATCTATGATCCAATCACACTGACCCTCAGAGCTCCTCGCCTGTGTCACTGAATATGTCATGTACTTCTATGTGGTTCTGCATCTGCTTATGCCTATGCATATTTCCTCTGCCAGGATCACTCTTTGCCTGTCTTTCAGCCAAGGGAAATCCGGAAAGAATTCACGGCTCCTATTTCTGTGTAGCTTTCCATGCACCCTGACCGCATCTTGCTTATTACCTTCCATAGTCTGTGTACACATCTGTGTCCTCTGCTGCTAAACGAGAAAGTTTTTTCTAGACAATACACTTCCACATATCCCTCTACCTCTGTTCCAGGTCTAGAGCAAGAAGCTCTCAACAAGTTTCTGTAAAATTAACTGACTCAGTGAATACTCCTGCACCAGCACCAATACAAGAAACCCTCAGGAGGCTGTTTGTTACCAAAGTTGATTAACAATGTGTTTCGGTATTCACACAGGCCCTATGAGATGATCCCTTGAGGTAGTGGTGTCTGGCTGAATTGGGGACACCTGGGCCACATCAGTCCTTCCTGAGAGTAGATCCCAATCCTTAAATTTTTTTCTGGAGACAGGAATGTGGGGATGCCTTTGTTCTACAACATCTGCATCGCAGCGTTTTATAGTTGGTTAGATGGTGGCTGTTGCTCGTCGATGGGGTCAACACCAGCACAACAATCAAATGAAGACAGAAATACAAAAATTGGGCCTCATTCTGTCTTTGTGATCCCATAGGTGAAAAGAGAGGAGCTCAGAAAGAAGGATGGAGGTACCCTGGTTCTGGGGGCAGGACAAGTGCACACACACATAAATCTGGAGGAAAGTTAACCCTAGCTACCCATCAGTCAATCAATTTTCCAAATGCTGGGGTTGAAATGTTGCGGTCACAGGCTCCCTAGGGCCTTGTATCATCGCCTTTCAGCAAAAGAAGAGTGTGTTTCTGATTTGTTCAAGAATCCAAAATATTCACTGGATGATATAATAGAAGATGAAATTGGCCACTGCCGTGTTTACAGAGGCAGATGGTATCAAAATATCTCAGAAGGGCATTGATTGCAGAGGAAGTTCAATACAGTAAGCTGCAACTTTCCACCTTGAAGGTTTCCCCGTTTTTGCATGTTGCTTTGATGTTGCTTTTCTTTAAAACCTCAAAGTAAAGTTAATGGAGTCATTACCATTTTAACAGGAAGGACATCAAGCCCAATACCTTCCTTTCACACATGGATGCTCTGAAGCTCTGTCAGATACCCTGACTTGCCTGAAGCTCATATGTTGGCAGCAGAACCAGTATTTGATTCTAGGCCCAGGGTACTTCCTGTTATCCCACACAGCTGCCTCTTGGTAGTCAACAAATAAAATCTAAGTACAACTAATGGGAAGCTTCTGGGAGAAGTAGCCAGTCTCCTGGTTTCCATACTGATGTCAGCTCAGTTAAAAAAACAAAACACAAAATCAATAACCCAACCTGGTACTGATGGCTTAACACACTCATTTCAAGCCATGGCACACACCTGTAATCCCAGTAGTTCAGGAGGCTGAGGCAGGAGGATATCCAAGTTCAAAGGTAGCCTCAGCAAGGGCGAGGCACTAAGCAATTCAGTGAGACCCTGTTTCTAAATAAGATACAAAACAGGGCTGGGGATGTGGCTTAGTGGTTGAGTGCCCTTGAGTTCAATCCCCAGTAACCCCTTTGCAAAAAAAAAAAAAAGAAGAAGAAGAAAAAATGGTTCAGCAAGTGATTAATGGATACAAGGATAGATGCTAGAGTTGCAAAGAGATGTTCGACCTTCAAGCTTGGCCTCTGGGAAAGCCTAATTTCTGTGGACCCAGTGCCTGGAGGAAAGAGTTGAGGCAAATGGAAGCCAAGCATAAGAAGACAGCAGCATTCCAGGGCTCAGACCTCATGCTCCATTGATGAAGGTGTTATAAATGTCTCTTGGCAACCGGCACATGGTATGGATCAGCTAAAAGACACTGGTAATTTTTGTAGGTGAGTAGTGGGGACATGGTGTCCTTTCAACAGTTTACAATTCAGTCAAGAGAGTCCCAAGGAAGGCAAAAGTCTTGATGCTTTGTCTTTTTTCCCCACCTAGGACTGGGGATGGAGCCCACGTGTGCTCTATCACTGAGCTACACCCCCAGCCCTTTTTCTTTTTTGGAATTTGTAATTCTCCTGCCTCAGCCTCTCACGTTGGTGGGATCACGGGTATGAATGAGCCACTGCCCCAGACACCTGGCAGTCTTAATCCTGGCACACAGGATTCTTTTATCCTGTTCCTAGGGGACTGAGTGATCCATACTGTCCAGGCACACACAGCACAGGGGAAGCCTCAGGACGGTGTACTAGCTCAACCACTGAGTGCACTCACATTCTTGAGTCTCTGACTGCCTTTTTAAACAATAAAAACATAGATAATAATCCTTTCCAGAAAAATGTGAGGTTAAAAGTTTAAGCTGAGTTCATAGCACATACATTCCAAGAGGGTACTATACTTGGGGAAATTACTCACCTAGAGTTTATATAAGTTCCGAGGCGATTACAGTCAGCCGACAAATTGGAGCCAGAACACGTTTACATTTAAGGTTTAAAAATGTATTCTTCTTCTTATGGAAAGAAGGAAGGCAGGAGCAGAGGGAATCACCCACCACCCCATGTTTCTTGTTAAGGGAGCAGGCCCCAGCAAGTGTCAGTCCATTGTCTGAAACAGTGTGGAAGATGCCAATCCCTGGTTCCCCCTCTGTCTGTCACTCTTGAAAAGCACATCTCACATCTGCTTGCTATCAGCATTTATCTCTCAGCGTGCGCCTGACTCATTTGGAAAACTCAAAGCACATGTTTCTTCCTGCTGAGGCACCAGCCATTACCATGCAATTTACAGGCCCTCCGCGGCCCAGAGCGCACAATGTGATCCTGGGGAGCTGCCGGGGAGCTGGTCTGGGTTCTTGGTGCTGCCTTTACTGCCAGCTTGGTAAGTGGAAACGATGCCCCTGTCGGCCTCTCACGAGCTCTCCTGTTATGGTTGGATGAGAGGTGTCCCCCAAAAGCTCATGGGGGAGACAATGCAAGAAGGTTCAGAGGAGAAATGATGGGGTTGTAGGAGTCTTAACCCAATCAGTGAATTAATCCCCTGATAGGGATTAACTGAGTGGTAACTGAAGTGGTGGAGTGTGGCTGGAGGAGGTGGGCATTGGAGCGTGGCTTTGGGATGGATAATATATATATATAAAACAAGTGGAGTCTCTCTGCTTCCTGACCACTGTGATGTGAGCTGTTTCCCTGTGCCACACTCTTTCTATTCACCCTCACCTCAAGCCCTGAGGAATGGAGCTGGCCTCCTATGAAATAAGACCTCTGAAACTGTAAGCCCTCAAATAAACTCTTCCTCCTCTATAATTGTTCTGGTCAGGTCCTTTAATCACAGCAAAAAAAAAAAAAAAAAACTGAAACATCTCTGTCACTTCCCAGCCTCAGTTCCAACTGACCCTCTCCTTCTTAGCCAGTGGGGGAGAGTGAAGATCCCAAAGCAGGTGTGTTCAGGAAAGAGGGGCAGCTAGTAATGGACAAGAAACAAATGGAATTTATGCAACAATTCATAAAGTCCTGGTCACAACACAACATTGATGTGCTCCTCCTTTCTCCAAATCAGGGATGGGTCTTGGTCATTACAAGACACCTTTTACATTGGGCTTGTCTCTGCCACCCAAAATGATTTGACATCTCTAATGACTCTGAACCTGCTAATCTGGGCCTGCACAACCTACTAACTTAACTAAGTGGCTCTCTAACCACATGAACCCACTTCATTAGGCCTACACAAGTCACATTCCAGGTTGGAATGGAAAAGTGAAAATTTTTCAGTCTGTCCGATCTTTTCTCTGGTTTTGGCTCTATTCTGCCAAAATTCATGGCAAATTCATCACCCTAGCCAATGAACACAAGTGTCTTTGGGTAAGATATGGGAAAGTTCCCCCTTCATACAGATCAACCCCTCAGACACTTTCTGCAAAGCAAAACCTGCACAGTCAACACAGCTACCCTGCCCACAGGTCTTCTTTTTCCAAAAGTTTTTAAATGTGGGAAAAATTCTAAAGTCTGCCTCAAATGAAAGAGGTCGCACTTGGATGTGTAAAATGCAAGAGGCCAAAGGTTTGAATCAAAACCCACTTTGCCTGTGTTATTGGAATGTTGACCATGCAGAGGGCAGGTTGGGGGAGGTTGTCACGAGTTATATATATACATAGATCCCATTAATACATCCCTCACAGCCATCCAGTCAAATGAACTTGTGATACAAGAACCCTCTCCCTTAACCAGTTTCCTTTTCTGCAATTTCAGTTTCCTGCATTCTGAAAATATTACATGGGTAAAAATTCCAGCAATAAGCATTTAAAACTATGCACTGTTCTGAGCAGCATGATAATATGTTCCACTGTCCCATACATTCTTGCCTGGACATCCATTATCCCTTTGCCCAGTGAATCCACCCTGTATACATTACCTGCCTATTAATCACTTAGTAGCTGACTCGGTTATCAGATTGACTGTTACAGTGTTACATCACATGTGGTCAAGGAACCGTTATTTTATTTAATCATGGCCCCCAAAGGGCAAGAATGGAGATGCTGGTAATTCAGATATGCTAAAGAGAAGCAGAAAGGGGCTTCAGGTGAAAAGGTAAAGTTCCTCTTAGGTATGAATGTAGAGAAAAACAGTATTATAGGATTTAGTACTATCCACAGTTTCTGACAAACATTAGGAGTCTTGGAGTGTGTCCCTGCAGAGGAGGAAGAACTACTATACTTGGTTGTCTTTAGAAGCAGCTTCTACTCAGGACTTGTTGCTTTGGTGAGTCTTTCCACTTTTTGAATTAATTTAATTAGGTCTTTAATTCTGTGCATTTCTTAAATGGAGATTTTCTGCACTCCTGGTGAGTTCAATAGGTCCTCCAGTGTCTTTACTTCTCACCTGTGGCTTCTCTCATCCCTTCAGACTTTGTCTGCAGGTAGACTTGCCCTCTGAGGCCACCACCCCTTGAACATCAACCCCAGCTGATGTCACTCCCTAAAGCAGTGGGTTCCAAGCATTTTGAACATGTAGGACACACATGCCTTGTTTTATTTATTCTGGCATAAAATATAGTCATCCCTTGGTATCTATGGGGAACTGGTTCCAGGACCTCCACGCCCAGTGGAAACCAGAAACCTTGGATGCTCATTCCATAAATAAAATGGCATAGTATTTGTAGATAGCCAGTGCATGTCCTCCTGTATATTTTAAGTCATCTCTAGATTACTTATCATACCTAATCCAATGTAAAAGCTGTGCAAATACTTGCTTTATTATACTGTTTAGGGAATAATGTCAAGAAAAAAAAGTCTGAATATGTTTGGTTTCAGACACTATTTTGTCCCCTTCAATGTTTTCTGCCTGGGGTTGATTGAATCCAGGGACATAGAACCTGTGGATTCAGAAACCTTACTGCATATCCCTGAGTTCCTTATTTTATATATTATTTATTTGTTAACTTACGAATGATCTACACAAGACATTATCATTATTTAATAGTTTGAGACACAGAATAAACTTTGAGTGAATTTTTTAAATAAATTACAGATATGAAATTTCATCATGATTCTCAAGTATAATTGTTCAAAATTCTGAAGGATTGGGTTGTTTTTATTTTTGTTTTGGCCAACTGCTTGGCCAATCAAATTAGACCAAGGCTAGTTTTACCTTGTAATGGTAAGTGGCAAAGAGTTGGGGGAGGCTGGACAGAAGTGCTGACTCGAACTTGTTGTCATTTGGGTTTTTTGTTTTCTTAAAATATATCTTGTTTGGGGGGCTGGGGATGTGGCTCAAGTGGTAATGCGCTCACCTGGCATGCACAGGGCGCTGGGTTTGATTCTCAGCACCACATAAAATAAAGATGTTGTGTCCACCAAAAACTGAAAAATAAATATTAAAAAGAAAACTCTCTCTCTAATATATATATATGTATAATGGTCAGTGGACTTTATTATTTATTTATTTATATGCAGTGCTAAGAATTCAACCCAGTGCCTCACACATGCTGGGCAAGCGCTGTACCACTGAGCCCCAACCTCAGCCCTACAATTTGGTTTTTTGGGGTTTATATCATCAATGCTATCTTTAACCCATGTTTCCTTCCCAGACATCTTTTTAAGCCACAGTGCATTTCATGTAGGTTAAAACTGAAGATACCTGGTCAGTGCATTTAACCAGGCAGAAGTAACCAGGCACAGTATGCTCTGTGCCCTTGAGTTTTAGAACTTGGAGACAAAAGACTAAAGATGGGCCCACTCAGTTAGGATTAACACCAGTCATCCAGCCAGGAAAAAATGCACTGGGTTTGGGAGCTGCCAGCAAATGAGAGTTTCACAACTAGTTTGACATCCATCTACTTTTCTGGTTTACAACACTCCTCAAAAAGGAAAGGTTAATTACAGATACTAAATATGTCCAGTGTCTTTAATACTTCTATAGGGAAGGAAGATCTATGACTTAATTTTCTAGGGAACAAACTAACAAAAAAGCAGACTTCGTCTTCACACATCTTTATTCCACAGGCCCTTTGCATACAACATCAAAGCTGAAATAAATTGGAGGGATGTAGTTTTTTTCTCTCCCCATTAGCCCCCACTGCCACTGTTTAGCTATAGTAACATCTACAGTCTGAACACCTTCAGTGAATTGTGTCACCCCATTCTCATTAAATAGATACCTTTTCAACACCAAAGGTCACAGTTCTAGTTTGAGAGAGACTTTGAGACTTTATCCAAGAAAAGCAACCACCATCGTGTTGAAAAGAACTAGTGGCAAATTCCCCCTTACACCACTTCTAGGGTAGAAAACACAAGATCAGCACTTTTCTCCAATGTTGCCAGTGAAGGATGTTCTGGGGCTGTTTCTCCAGTCCTTGAAAAAAATCAGCCCTTCTAACCCTGGTCTTCTCTCTTTGCATGAGCTTCCCTTGGAGGGAAAGAGCAGCTCCTTACATTTGGTGGTCCCTGATGGAGAAAGGGAACCTGTGAGACAGAGTGGGTCACTGACAGGTGCAGGCTGGATCATAGGAAAATCTCAGGGTGGGAAAAGAAGACCCAACCCATGGAAGGACGAGCTCATAACATGGACCTATCAGCTTCAGTGGCATCTGTAATGAAGTTCAAAGAAGTCAGTCCTTATGTAGAGAAGAAGGAGAAAACAGACACTGAAAGCAACGGAAGACATGGGCTGAGACAGCTTAGATCTCCAGGCTCTTCTTGGGGGAAGTGTGTGAGCCAACAGCTTTGACCTTGCTTTCCACATGCTGCCTCTTTTCGCGCTCCTTGGAGATGTTTATATACTGATTGTAAGTGACCACGGACTTAAATAGTACAAGAAGGGAAGAAAGGATTAAAAGATGGTCTATATGTTGTAATCCAGACCCAAATCCTAACCTAAACACAACCAAATTCCTCTGATCTTGTTACCAATAGAATACAGCAGCGTGGGTCCAAATAATGCAAAGCATTTCAGGGCCACCCAAGTACACCAGGCTACTCTGTCAGCAGCTCAAGGCACTGTTTAAAAAATAAAACCAACAAAAAAACAACACACACACACACACACAAAAAAAAAAAAAAAACCAAACTTGAAATACTATTCAGAAAATGCACAGCAGTGTCTGAGCCTGAAAAGACTGTCCACGGTGCTGGTCTCAGGCTAAATGCTGGATGCTCCTACCCTAGACAGAACTGAAGAGGCCTGTGAGGGGTACCAGCAGCCCCAGAGACCTAGCATGTGGGGTGAAGGGAAAACAGGGACAGAAGCAGCTGGAAGAGTGACTAATCGGAAGGGGGAACTTCTCATCACTGTCCAGCGGGCAGCTTTGGGACCCTGCAGCCGTTCCTCCAGCTGGTGGGAATCCTTCCCCATCAAAGAGAGGACCAGTCTAACTCCGGGCCATGCTCTGCCTTCCATATTGTGTCATTCACTGAGTTACTCACCCATTTAGCAATTATTTATTGGCCTCTTTTTAAGCGTCATGCGCTGGGAACATGCTGAGGAATGGAACACACATGGTCTCGCCCCTCATCTGAAGTTTTCTCTAAATCTCTCTGGCAGGTTGTGTGCCTGAGTTTTCAACTAGGTTAAAATGAAGATGCTCTGGCAAGAAACTATCTTTGGGGGGTATTATCAGTTGTCAGTTCTGTAGAGTCGTTAAGTTTGGGATGGATACTGAGTGCTTGCCAGGATTAGGGGCTCATTTCTTCCCCAACCCCAACCGTTGCCAAAGGAGGGGGCTAGGGACAGATGTGTGGTAAGGATTGTGGTAGAGCGCTGGGAATTATTATTATTATTTTTTTCATCTGCTTCATGGTGTGCTTGGGACTGGCCCAACCTATAATGGGCCCCAGTCCTCGGTTCAATCCTTAGGCAACCCTTGTTAAAGGGAGGGTTTGGGAGTGTATGGGGGTAGAGTGGCTGAAGAGGCTCTATTTATTCAGAATATATAGAAAATCCTATGACACTATTTTAGCAAGGACTTTCAGCTTTCTCTTAGTATAAATGGTTAGTCCTTTCACCTCCATTTGTCCCCAGTGTAGATCTGCTGGTGTTCCAAGGGAGGAAGAAAACTCCAAACTTCCAGTGGCCAGTGGGTATTTAGGAGATGAAAAGGGTCCAGAAAAATTCTGGTCTGGATAACTTCTGAGTACTGGATAGCAAAGCACCAGCATGCTTTAAAAAATGAACCGAGATCTGGTCTGACTCATGCCAATTGCGTGTTCAACAGTTTCTAGGGTAAACAGATCCTTTTAGGCTGTCAGAAGTTCATGCACTGGGAATGACCAATAATGTATTCTTAAACATGTAATAAAACTTAAGAGAAAAGAGGGCCCAGGGCATGCAGGGGAAATGAGCTATTACTCCTCTGGCGTGGAAAGGCTGTTGTATTTCACGTATGCCTCGGTAAAGCAATTTCAGCTTTAAATGGCACATTTCCTTTCTTCTTTATTAGGCTTCCTGAATGGTTATTTCACCACAGGTACTTTCCTACACCAAGTAGTATTTCAGCTGTATTGTGCAAACCCGGAGATCCTTACAGAGATCTCAGGAACACTCGGTATGTCACTGATGGTCAACAACCAGCTGTCTGTGGCTCTGGAATCCTGAAACGCATACTTAAATCTGTGATAGAGTTTACGACTGTCAGAATGTGTCTCCAATCATCACAGAAATGCCTGAGCACATGGTTGTGGGTTATGCGATGTTAGGACGTGACTGACTGTGTTTTTTAGGATGGGCATGTGTGCCATTGTTTATTATTGTTCTGGTAACATTTACTATTTTGGAGGGTTTGTTATTCTGTTTTAAGAAATAACAATTTGAATGTGTGGTTTTCTTTTTCTTCTCTTTTAAAGAAGAGGTCTAAACCTTCTTTCCCTGAGTTGTGGAGCAAAGCAGCATCTGGGAACATTTGGTCCAGCTTCCTGAAAAATAAACTTTCTTCCCTTATTTTGGTAAGATGCATTCTTTATCCCTAATGAAAACAAGTCCAGATTAATTAATGAACTTTTTCCCCTTTGTGATTTATCTCCTTGGGAATACCAATCTCACGGGTGCAATCTCATTAGGACATTGAAGGCAAGAGTGGGAGGGAAGGTAGACATTTTGCCCTTTACATGAGCATCTTCAGGACCATGAATTCTCACCTTGGAGCTACATACACTGTTCTCCATGGTATCTGTACTCAGATGTTTGCTGCAATCTTCTTAGGATTTAGGGATCTAAAATTAATTATTCATGAGTGAAATAAAATATTTCTATTTACATTATAATTTTTCAGATCTGTAACCACTCATACTGGCTGGTCTTTTAAAGAATTTCTCAGCTAGGCATGGTGGCATGTGCCTGTAATCCCACCAACTCAGGAGACTGGGGCAAGTGAATCATTAGTTTAAGGCCAGCCTCAGCAAGTTAGTAAGGCCCTAAGCAACTAGACAGAATCCTGTCTCAAATTTTTTTAAAAAATCAAAAAAAGGATGGGGAAGGAGAAGGAGCTCAGTAGTAAAGTGTAAAGTGACCCTGGGTTCAATCCCCAACACACACACATACTCAAAAAGAAAAAAAAAATCCAACAACTTTACCACTCAAAAAAACCTAGAAAGGAGAAAGGAGGATCAGGATCACAAGTTCAAATCCAACCTTCAAAACTTAGTGAGATCCTATCTCAAACTAAAATTTTAAAAAAGCTGGGGGCGTAGCTCAGAGTGGTAGAGCACTTGCCTAGCAATTGCAAGACCCTGGAATCCTAGCACCACTCAAAATAAAGAGATCCAGTGCCATTTGGCTTCCTTAGAGGGATTCAACTTATTCCAACAGAATAATACCAGGTTCTCAAAAGGCCAAACACTCCTTGGCTTCTTGGTTGCTCATTTATTGTAATCAGAAAAGATACTTTCTAATTGTCACCAAGGACTTGTCCTAAGACTAAAAGTCTTGAAATATAACTGACAAGGGTTCCACCAACTCTGGCCTGGGATTGACTGTGCACCTCCTGGCATCTCAGTGTTCTCATTTATGTGGTTGGGCTACCATCCTCAGAGATAGTTTAAGAAATACTCCAAGGGAATATGTTGAAAAGCTTGCTTGAATATAGTTCTTGGAGCATGGTACTGGTGACCTCCTATCATGCCACGCTTCCTAAGTAGGCCCCTGTGAAAAACAGCTGGGTTACAAGAAGACCCAGGAGGTCTTGCAGAAGGCTTTTAGCTTAAGGGGAGTTTGGCTCTACCAAAGACCTCCATTCTAAGACAGCAGAAAGGACAAGACACTATGAGACATAATCAATGATCTCTGAGTCTGGCCATGGCATTCTCATGGTTTCTGTAGCCTCACCTATAAAATGAGGCTGTGGGACTATTCAGTATCCTCCGGAACCCCACCCCATTCTAGCTTGTGTGATTCTTTCATTTGAACATGGCAGAGTAAAATTGCAATACAACTTATGAAGCATGCTACTTTTAAGAGTTTAGTTACAGGAGAGGTCCCACCACGGTAGATGTTTGACCTTTACATAATGCAAGGTCTTAGCAGTAGCTGACTTAAGGCCACTTGGGTGGCTGGTTCCCTTCTCCATCTGCCTACGGCCCCTCCCCACACACACAGTGAAAGTTTGTCCCTCACCTCCAGTGTGTGCTCTGGAGCATCCTGGCGGGGAGGTGGATGTGTGCATGGAAGCTGGAAGTACACAAAACTGAGCTCTAAATGATGAAGCAGCCGAGGTCTAAGTTACCCCACGTCTTTGCAGAGAAGGTCTCAAGTGTTCATAGGAAGTCACCATTTCTTGTTCCTGACAAGGAGCCATCCACAGTCACTACTGCTTCAAGGATTAAGTCACTCTGCCCTTAAAGGGGGCTTTCAACTTCCCACCTGTGGTCTTAGCACCCATAGGGATGCTAATTCCACTGAGAGGGCTATCCATACTCGGCTCTTGAGGTTATTAAGAATCAAAGACTAAGAGCTGTGAAGGAAGAGCTTATTAAAACTCCTGAAGCTTCAGAAGTGCAAGCCACATTCAGTGGGACCAGATCATGATAGAAAAGACTCAAAGGAGCCCCTGATGCTTTTATCTTCACACACAATACCACCACCACGCTGGTGTAATAGTGAGGTGGTGGCTGCTCAGCGAGAGGCAAGTGGCCACCAACCAAAACCACCTTGTCTCCTTCTTGGTGTGTTCTGCGCGCATGTGAACAAACTGCATAGGATCCTTACCTATCTCAAGGTGTGTTTAGTCCCTTCCAACAAATGTTTTTGTTGTCTTCATAAAACTGCTGGTGTGTGTGTGTGTAGGGGGGTGTTGAGGTGGACAGAAGAACCCTTTTGGGTGTTGTTATAAGTAGATCTATGAACTGGTGAACACGAGGTAACTATAAAAAGAAGTTGATACTGAGAGTGATGAAAACCCAGGTCAGCAGCACCCATTGGCCCCATTTTTACTACACAGAACACAGATAGCCCTGGAGGGGAACCGTCAACAATACACAAAAGTGCACTAAGCACACTACACTCTGTTAGGGGTATTTGCTTTTCTTTCTAGGGCCCCTTCACTGTCCAACTTTCTGGAAAAAGATGGTTTTGACTAAAAAAAATTAAAAAAAACCCCAAAAAACAAAAACACACCCAATCTCATTTCTTTGGGCAATTTCTCTTCCAGCGATCTATGGGGTTGATTAGTATTAAGTTGTATCTTCATTAGCCAACCAAACTGGAGAACTGAGGAAATGATTTGATTTAGGCAAAAGTAAGAGAAAAATAATCCTCTCAAATGTCTCCCACTGTCTCCAGAGCTAATTTTACCAGGTCGTCAGCAGCCTCTGATTCTCCTGGAGCCAAGCGAACATGAATCAGGGATGTCTGGCTGTTTCTTCTCATGTCCCTGTGGTACTAGAAAAAAGGGTTGGGAGAGGTTTTCTTTGGCTGCTTTGGAAATGGAAGAAATCCAAACTTCTAAACCAGGACATCTTCCTTTTTTCTCAAATGTATTCCTCGTTTATTTATTTTATTTGGGCAAAAATGAAGATCTGTAAAACCATCAGAAAAACGAAGCCGGAAACACAGCGCCTGATGCTTTCATCTTCGCACAGGATACCTACCACCACCGTGCTGGTGTAATAGTGACGAAAGCATTGCAACATGAACTTGGGTGATATCTTCTGATCCCTTGAAATATGTTTATTTTCTTGAACTGAAATAATCCCTGTGGTTTTATTTGTTGAGGAGCATTTTTTTCCCAAGTTTGGAAATATGTAGTCAAAAAAGAGAGAGAGAGGAAAAAAAGCACACGTTAAAACAGGAATATAATTCCTCTGCCTATTTCCAAGACACTAGAATGAATTAAGATTGACTTTAGCCATACAGAATGCTAACATTCTATTTCCTGTAACTAAAGATATTATCAATGCGGTAGCAATTTATGGGGAGCTGGCTTAGGGGGTTGTAAACCCAGGCTTTTTTCACAAAGTCATGAACTTGTATCACTGAATAAAACAAAATGTTCAAAAGACAAGACAGAACCACACATGAATTTTAAATGAGACTGGGGATGAGACTATATAAATACAATAAAAAAATCTGCCACCCCAACACAAGTTTTCTGACTAGGAATGATCCATTCATGGCCACGTGGCTGACAGTTAATACAAATGAGTCAGAGATATGAGACTTGTGATTTATCTTCCCATCTCCTCACCCTACCCCCATCCTAGTCTCTTCTGTCTACATCAATATTGTGGGCTTTTGACCTTGCCCCCTTCTCTTGCTGCCTACTTGCCCCTTGGACTGGCACCAATCACATACCTAAAACCCTTGGTGCTCAATTTTTTGTTGTTGTTGTTTTGGTGCTGGGGATTGAACCCAGGGCCTTGTGCATGCAAGGCAAGCGTTCTACCAACTGAGCTATATTCCCAGCACTATATTCTCAGTGCTCTCTAGGACTAGCTTGCATCCTGCTTTGGTTCCCCTTCCTCTTGTCCCTGTGCTAATCACCTCCTTACTCAGTGCTGGGCTCCAGACGCCAACATCAGCTTTGGCCATCTGACCAGCACCTTGAGTAGACTAACCCCAGACATAAGGGACAAATGGACAGTGTGATTGAACAGAAGACATCTGTCCTTCCTCAGTTGCTCTTCCTGGGACTGGACCATCTCAGCAAGGCTGTGACTCTCTAGCAAGATAATGCTTTCCTTGAGCTTATGGGTAGACAGGGAGCTTGAGTCAGGCTGGATATGTCTAAGGGAAACATAGGGGTAGGAATCAGAGCTTTTTCGGGCTGAGCTGCATCAGCCCAGTGTCAGTGTTGAGGCAGAGCCTCAGTGAGGTGTCCATCTGATCCCCCATTTTAAAGGAGCTTTCTTTAATGATATCTCTGGAGATATATGAAATGGAACGCATCTAGAAGTCTTAGTTACAAACGAAGTATGTTAGTCAGGGTTCGCCAAAGAAACAGAACCAACAAATTGCATGTACACAGAAAAAGAGATTCGTTATAAGAAACTGGCTTATGTGATTAAGGAGGGGCACATATTCAGATACCTGCACTCGGTAAGCTGGGAACAGGGAGAGTTGAGTTCCACTCTGAAATCCAAGAGACCCAAGACCTAAGAATGGCTAATGTTTGAGCTTGTGGGCAGGAAGCATCCACTTCTCAGCTCAAAGGCAAGTCCCTCTTATTTGAAGGAGGGTGGGTCTGTTTCTTCTATTTAGGTCTTGGAAGGTCTGCATGAGGTCCATCACATGAGGGAAAGAGGTTTGTATTACTCAGTCTACCCATCCAAATGTTAATACCATCCAGGCACACACCCAGGATAATGTTTGACAAAATGGGTACCCCATAACCCAGTCAAGCAGACACATCAGGCTGACCATTAGAGGGGGTGATGTAAGAGAGCAGGAAAGCAAGGAGACTATAACATGTCAACCCTGGCTGTACATCAAAATCCCCTGGAGACTTTCAAATTAGCTTCCTGGGCCCCACCCCAGGACAATTTTAAGAATCTCTGGGGAGTAGGGCTTGGCATTTATGTTTTTAAAAAGCTCTTCAGGTGATTCTGATTTGCAGTCAGAATTATAAAACTCTAGACTAGAAGGAAGAAATAAAATAAATAGCTAGATGAATGATGACTCATGAATAGAAGGAATCCAGTTGGCACTAACCTAGGAAATGAATTTTTAATAACTCAAGAGTTTACAATTCAAGAGATTAGTTTAATGTCTTTGGTTCTGGACATGATATAGGGCCAGTATCCATGGAATAACACAGGTTTAGGTTCAATTCCAGTTTTATTACTATAACTATTTAACTTCCATGACCTCCAGTTTCAGGCATAGTAATACCTGAAAGGGAAACAGTGAAAGGTCAGCACAGTGCCTGGCCCCTGAAAGGACACTTGCAATGTTAGGCTCTTCCTCCTAACTCAGCAGGGATCAGGTATTATTAAAATTTGAGAATAAGACACATTCATCATATATGTAATTCCATCCACGTTTTCAATAAATAATACATCACATATTGCATTTCCTTTTTCATTCTTTTCAATCACTATCTTGTAATCAAAACTCTTGTGGGTCATAAAGATTAAAAAAAAGATGTTATATTTTTAACTTGAAAAAGAATGAACGTAAGAATAATAATTTGAATTATTTGAATTATTCAGAGCTGTCTAAAAGTTGGGAACTTCCAGAGAATTAAAGTATTGCCAAATATTGAGAAAGAGAAAAATAGGGAAAGAGCAAAAGGGAGGGAAAAGAGAGATTTAAGATTATTTCTTAAAGTCAAATTGCAGTGACAGGAAATAGATCTAAACTCATGAATGTATACAGAACACCTTAGAAAATAATCCGCCACAATAACATGTTTCACACTAAAATAGAGATTGAAATACCTGGCTCAGAAATGATTGTGTACCACAATTACTATCAGCTTATTTATTTTAAACAGAGTCAACGAATTTTTCCAACTAAAATAAAACTATCTGGATATTCTGCAGGAAATGTTTTAGGTTCTAAAAGAAATATCTCTTTAATAAGCCGATCCCCAAAACACCAAAGGCCAGATGTTCTTTCTGATATGCAGATGCTTACACACAAGAAGGGGCAACAGGGAGAACAGACGTTCACTGGATAAGACAAAAAGGCATGAAGGAAGGGGATGGGAATAGGAAAGACAGTAGAATGAATCTGACACAACTTCCCACATCCATATATGAATATATGACCAGTGTAACTCCACAGCACATGCAAGGACAAGAATACGAAGTTATACTTCATGTATGTCAAAATATACTTACTGTCATATCTATCTAAAAAGAACAAATCTTAAATAATAGAAAAAAGGGAAATATCTCCTTACCCCCAAAGCCAGCATTCTTATAAAGTGCACCAATGAGGTGCTTTATTTGTGATCTTGTAGGTATTGATTCATTTGTGTAATCAGTGCATGATATCATGGGCATGGCTTCAATAGCAATACCAGAAAATGTTAATATTGTAGAATCTTTCACTGATTTGATCCTGCAGATATTTATTGACTACCTACGTTGAGCGTGGGACTCCTCTGTAACTATGCTTACACACATAACCACAATATGAATGTTCCATCCACCTGAAAACTGCCTTGGAGTGGTATGGATTTCCTAGGCAAGGCATTCAGAGGTAGCCCCAAAGATCACCTCTGTCCTCATGGAGCTAACCAGCTCCCTGAAGGATGTGATGGAGAAAAAACATGAGCAGAGTTGACTTCGAGACCTAACTCTGCCGACCACTAGCTGTGTGATCTGGAACAAGTTACTTCATTTCTCTGAACCTCAGTTCTCCCCTCTATAAATCAGGGTTAATAATACCCTCCTGGTGGCATTCTTCTGAGGATTAAGTGAAATTGTGCATAAAGTGCCAAGCACACGGCAGACTCTTTTCCTCTTACATAAATCCTGGAAACAAGTGCTTCCTGCAGGTGGCTGGGGATCCTTCTGGTTTGTTAAGTGGTGTGGCATGCTCATAAAATATTGAGCTTAAAAAAACCAAGCTGACTAAAAATGAAAGCTCCAGGACTTCTGCTTCCGGGAGCTGAAGTAGACATACTTTTCTCCATTACTCCTGTTGAGTGTAGACAGAAAACAAACGGAAGACTCTGAGAGGTAGAGAACAGGCAAGCTGCACAGAGAGCTCATGGCTCATAGAACAACATGCTGCTGAGCTTCTCTGGTGTCTTACTGCTGCATCTCTTCAGAGTTGGAGGTGAAGGAGGCAGCAACCTGAAAACATGGATAGTCACAGCCCCCACCCCACCCCAAAAGAAAAAAGGAGTATCAACAAAAAGCCTGTTCGGCCACACACCACAGAATACACTGGGGCCCCACCTCTACCGATAACAGTCACCCCCACTGTGCTATCAAAGGAAACCAAGTGGAGAGCTGGATCTCCCACCCCTGTCCATAAATCATGCTTAATAACAAAAAAAGAATGAAACTCAGTGGAGACCCAGTTAGAACCTGAGTTTCTAACTCCACCTAAGCAGTAATATGGTGATGCTCATCCCTCCCCACAAAAATTCATGTCAAAAAAAAACTTAAATCAGAGGGGTTTGATACAATCCAGAGTCTCATAATACAATATAAAAATATTCTGGCTTCAATTGAAATAACTCATCATACCAAGAAGCAGGAAGATCTCAAATTTAATGAACTCTGGGGTCAAGCTGAATCCAGATGATATTGTGAAAACAAGAAAAATTCACCAACCCAACCATTTTCATATATATGAGAAATACCACCCGCCCAGCACAGTTCAGTGGTATTAAGTATATTCACATTAATAAAAAAATAGCAATCAATAGATGTCAATACCTATATGATAGAGATTTTAGGATTATCTGCAAAGATTTTTTTTTAATATTTATATTTAAGGTGAAGATGAACACAACACAATGAGTTTATTTTTATGTGGTGCTGAGGATCGAACCCAGGTCCTGCCTGTGCTAGGCGAGTGCTCTACTGCTGAGCCACAATCCCAGCCCCATCTGCAAAGATTTTTTTAAGAAGAAATTGAACAGACACTTAGAGACTATAACAACAACAACCACAAAAACAAACTAATATTCATGTCACAGAATCCTGGAAGAAAAGGGAAGGAGTGGTTAGAAAGTACTGAATTAAAAACAGGAAACTTCCCATATTTGGAAAAACACATAAGCCTGAAGACTCAGAAGATGAGTGAAGCCAAAAAAGGATAAAGTCAAAGAAATTCACACTGTGACACAATGTAATTAAAATGAAAGACGAAACATTGTGAAAGCAGCAAGAGAGAAACCACAGACAGAGAAAGGGAATTCAAATGTCAGTGGTTTTCTCATCAGAAAACATGGACTCCAGGAGGAAATGGAAAAGTATTTTTCAAGTGCTGAAAGAAAAGGGCCGATAAAACCGAAATCCTATACCCAGCACAAATATCTTTCAGGAATGAAAGAGAAAAATGAAGATATTCTGAGAGGACATAAAACTTAAAGCAGTTGTTGCCAATAGATCTACTCTGAAGGAATTTCTCAAAATATGAAAGAAAAGAAGAAATCTTGGAAACGCAGGAAGGAAGAACTAGTAAGCAACAATATAGGCAAAAGCAAGCAAAAACATAGACAAAAGCAATAGGCTTTTCCTCTTTTTCCTAAATTATGCTTGAGGATAAAGCAAAAAAAAAAAAAAATCTAAAACGGACCTGGTTCTAAATGGATATAGATGAAATATTTAAGACAAATGTATGATAAATAAAGGAAGCTGAACAGGAAGTAAGACTTCAAGTGAACTGGTAAAATGCCAGTAGCAGTAGGCTGTGATAGTTCAATAGATCTATCACGTAGCACCTAAAACAAAAAAGTTATACAAAGAGAAACGCTAAAAAAAAAAACCACTATGAATCAATCAAAAGAAATTTCTAAAAAATGTTCAGGTTACCCACTGAAAGGTAAGAAAATGACGACGGCCAATGGCTAGAGTCTTAGCCACTTGGAAGACTAAAGCAGAAGAATCCCTTGAGCTCCAGAATTTAAGATCAGCCTGGGCCACATAGCAAGACCACGGCTGGGGGTATAGCTCAGTGGTAGAGTGCTTGCCAAGTACTTCTACATCTCTGGGTTCAATCCCCAGTATCATAAAAGAGAAAACAATGACAAAAAATAAAACGACAGACTTCAACCTTAATACGTCAATAATTACATTAAAAGCCAATGGTCTAAATAAACCAAAGGTGGAGAACAAAAGAGTGGATTAGAAAACATGATTCAATTATACGCCATCTACCAGAAACTCATTTTAAATTTAACAATACAGGAAGATTGAAAGTAAGATGATATATTATATAATCATTTATCAAAAGAAAGCAGAAATTGCTGTGTTAATATCAGATAAAGTGAACTGCAGGAAAAGCAAATAACCAGAGATACAGAGGGATACTACCTAACTGTTATGATTTGGATCTGGAACGTCCCACACAGGCTCATGTGTTAACAGGCATGGCTGCCAATGGCTGGGAAGTGATTGGATCACAAGAACTCTGACCTCATCAGTGGATGAATCCACTGAAGGATTCATACTTGGACACATACTCACCACAGGCCCAGAACAATGGAGTCGGCCAACCATGGACTGAAACCTCCAAACTGTGAGCCAAAATAAATCTTTCCTCCTTCAAGTTGGTTTTCTCAAGTATTTTGTCACAGTGATTACAAAGATGACTAACACACTAACGATAACAGGTTCCGTCCAAAGAAGACATAGGAATTCAAAACAGGAAAATGTGTGGGTATGAAACACCAGAGCTACAAAGCATGTGAAATAAAACTGATACAATAAAAGGAGAAATAAACAAATTAAAAATTAAAGTTGGAGGTTTCAGCTCCCTTCTTTCAACAATTGGTTGAAATTTTCATCAACAGTGGTTCATATACACAATGGAATATTACCCAGCCATAAAGAATAATGGAATTATGGCATTTGCTGGCAAATGGATGGAACTGGAAGCTGTGATTCTAAGTGAAATAAGCCAATTCCAAAAACCAAGGGCCAAATGTTCTCTCTCACATGTGGATGCTGACTCACAACAGGATGGGGCAGGGTTGGGTATCGGAAGAGGAGGTTCACTGGATTCCCCAGGGGGAAAAGAGGGAGGATGGGAATGGGAAAGACAGTAGAATGACTCAGACATATCTTTTCTATGTTCATACATGAATACACAACCAATGTAACTCCACAAGAACGTACCACCACAAGAATGGGAATTTGTACTCCATGTACAAATGATATGTCAAAATACATTCTGCTGTTGCAAATTTTTTTTAAAAAATTTAAATAATAAAAATAAAAAATAAGAAACTGTTATCAACAGAATCAGTGAGGACAGAAAAGAACTCAACACTACCAATCAACAGGGCCTAATCATGATTTATAGAACATTCCACCCAATAACTGCAGAATACACTCTTGTAGTGCTCACAGAGCATATAACAAGAAAGACCACAGAACAAGACAGACCATATAAAACAAACCTAATCAAACTTAAAATAATTGAAGCCTACAGAATGTGTTCTGTAACCCCCATGGATTCAAACTAGAAATGACTAACAGAAAGATAACAACAGTAAAATCTCCATACACTTAGGTATTAAACAACTAACTGCTAAAACAAAAAAATCTATGGGTAAAAAAAGGAAGTCTCAAAGGAACAATGAATTAATGAAAATGAAAATACAACACATCAGCATTTGTGGGACATAGTTAAATCAGTGCTGAGAAGGAAATTTACAAACACTAAATTTTAAAAATTTAGAAATGAGGATGGATGAATCATGAATCTAAACTCCCACCACATGAACCTAGAAAAAGAAAGCAAAATAAACCCAAAGCAATCAGCAGGAAGAAAATAATAAACAGTAGAAAACCACAAAAATAAAACTGAAAAACAATAGAGTGAAGAGTAAAACAAAGAGCTGGTTGTTTGCAAAGATAATGAAATGGACAAATCTTTAGCAACTAGACGGGCAAAGGATAAAAGAGAAGATACAAGTTACTAATATCAGGAATGAAACAGGGAATCACTACGGACCCTACAGGTATCAAAAGGATAATAAAGGAATAGCAAGAATTTCTGCATGAAGAAGTGTGACAAGTTCTGTGAAATGAACAAATTCCTTTAAAAAATATAACTACTGCAATACATCTAAGATGAATAACTTGAGTAGCCCTATTAAGGAATATGAATTTATAATTTTAAAGCTTTCTAAAGAGGAATCCATCTATCCATGGAGAAATTAATGGATAAGTAAAATATGGTATATACGTATAACAAAATTCTGACAAACTACAACACAGATGAAACTTGAAGACATTATATTAAGAAAAATAAATCAATCAAAAAGATTTTCTGTGATTATACTTATATAAGGTACTCTAAAACTCAAAAATATTTATAGAGACAAAAATGGAATCATGATTGTCAGAAGCTGGATAAAGGGAGAGACGTAGTATTATTCTTTAATGGGTACAGTTTCAGTTTTGCAAGATGGAAAGAGCTCTGGAGCATGAAGGTAATCATGGCTTTGTAAAAATATGAATGTACTTAATGCCACTGAATTGCATATTTAAAAATGGATAAGGGGCTCTTTTTAATGTTTTTTTTTAGTCATAGATGAATACAATACCTTTATTTTTTTTTATTTTTATATGGTGCTGAGGATTGAACCCAGTGCCTCACACATGCTAGGCAAGTGCTCTACCACTGAGCCACAATCCCAGGCCTGAGGGGGCTTTTTTTTAAAAAAAGCTGGGGATTGAACCAAGGGACTCATGCATGCTCTAACACTGAGTTATGTACACTTTATCAATAAAAAAAAAGGAAGAAAAAAAAACCTCTAAAAGATCTCTTCAGACCTAGACAGTTTTCCTGGTGAATTCTACCAAATGTTTAGCACTAGTTCTATACAATCTCATTCACCAAACAGAAGAGGAGGAAACTTCCCAATTAAATGTATGAATCTAGCGTACTGCATAACCAATGCCAAAGACTGTTATGAAACAGGAACAAAACAAAAAGAATAACCCCTAAAACCTACAGATCAATATCCCTCATGAATACAGATACAGAAATCTTCAACAAAGTATTAGTGAATATAATTTAACATATAGTATAAAAACAATGACATACCATAACCAAGAAAAGCTAGTTACAGGATGCAAAAGGTGGTTCAAAATGTGAAAAACCAGTCCACGTCATCCACCATATTAACAGATTAAAAAAGAAAAATCATATGAGTATCAAAAAATACAGAAAAAGGGCTGGGGATGTGGCTCAAGTGGTAGCGCGCTCGCCTGGCATGCGTGCAGCCTGGGTTCGATCCTCAGCACCACATACAAACAAAGATGTTGTGTCCGCTGAAAACTAAAAATAAATATTAAAAAATTCTCTCTCTCTCTCCCCCCCCCTCTCTCTCTCTCTCTTAAAAAAAAATACAGAAAAAGCATGTGACAAAACAGAACACTGACTTTATAAAAGATCAAAAAAAAAATTTCATTCAAGTAATAGTTTCAAGCAAACTTGAATAAAATTATTACTTATAATCTCACCAGAATTGCATACATTGTAGAGCCAAGGTGATGGCCAACACTTGATGAAGTTTTGCAGTTTCTTACCATTATTTCAATTGCACATAGCAACAATTCCATGTGATATAAGAATTAGTGTGCCGTCTGCATTTTGCAGATGAGATAACTAAGGCTCAATGAAGCTCTAGAACCAACCTGACATCAGAAAACAAGCAAACTGCAGAACTAGGGCTCCTACCTAGGTTTTCTGTCTTTGCTTATGAATGCCTTTTCCTCAGTATGATATTCTGTTCTCCCAGTCCTACGGGTGAGATAATACCCACATCCTCACAAAGCTGACTCCATGCCAAATGGGAATTCCCATCACAAGACCCAAAGTTAGTCCTAACTCCTCACCACCCTGCTCCAGACCTTCTGGATACCACCAAATCATTTTGCACAATGAGATACTCTTATTGAGGGGGGGAGGTAGTGCCTAAATTATAATTATTTAACTATCACAAACTAATTTTTGTATCTCCCATAATAGATATGATATGAATTATTTATAGAAGTTGCCTTGATTGCCATCTGAACACATGAAGCCATCTCATGTGGTGACTTTTCTTGACATCTAAAAGGCTTTGCATTTACACCCCTAGAAGCTCCTATGAAAGCATTGGCAAACAGGTATCTGTCACCAAAGAAAAGAATCTGGCTCTTCAAGGCCTAAGAAATGGAATAAACAGCTTTCTGACTTTTCTGGCTAAGTGTGCAATAACACAGAGGTTTACTCAGTTGCCTGTCATAGTGACATATGAACTTAATTATACTGTAATTCACATCTGTCTTTCTTCAGCTACTCGATAGTCTGCTGTTGAGTATGTCACGCCCCAAATAAGCTGAAGAAAAATACCAGATGATCATCAATAGCACTGATTCCTGGTCAGGCTACTGCTTTTCACTACCCTCATTGTGGTATCATTGTGGCAGAAAAAGTAGGTAACATATTTGTGAGATGGGGAGGTGACTTCTAAACCTCTTGGTCTAGATCCTCCGGTTCTTTTCTTAAAGAAACCCAAGGATTGGCTAGGATTGTGGCTCAGTGGTAGAGGGCTTGCCTAGTAGGAATGATACCCAGAGTTTGATTCCCAGAACTTCAAAATGAAATGGAAAAATAAGAAACCCAAAGATGCAACAGATAAAAATGAAAACTGGACATTTTACTCCCTCTCTCAAAATTTCAATCAAAAAGCAAAAGCAAACTGAAAATAGTAAAGACCCAGCCAAGAACACCTAGTGAGGTACTGATCACAGGCTGGGAACTCAAAAAATTAAACAATAAGAAGACAAATAACCCAATCAACAAATGGGCCAAAGACCTGAACAGATACTTCTCAGAGGAGGACATACAATCAATCAACAAGTACATGAAAAAATGCTCACCATCTCTAGCAGTCAGAGAAATGCAAATCAAAACCACCCTAAGATACCATCTCACTCCAGTAAGATTGGCAGCCATTAGGAAGTCAAACAACAACAAGTGCTGGCGAGGATGTGGGGAAAAGGGTACACTTATACATTGCTGGTGGGACTGCAAGTTGGTGCGGCCAATATGGAAAGCAGTATGGAGATTCCTGGGAAAGTTGGGAAAGGAACCACCATTTGACCCAACTATTGCCCTTCTCGGACTATTCCCTGAAGACCTTAAAAGAGCGTACTACAGGGATACAGCCACATCGATGTTCATAGCAGCACAATTCACAATAGCTAGACTGTGGAACCAACCCCGATGACCCTCAATAGATGAATGGATTAAAAATATGGCATTTATACACAATGGAGTACTACGCAGCACTAAGAAATGACAAAATCATGGAATTTGCAGGGAAATGGATGGCATTAGAGCAGATTATGCTAAGTGAAGCTAGCCAATCCCTAAAAAACAAATGCCAAATGTCTTCTTTGATATAATGAGAGCAACTAAAAACAGAGCAGGGAGGAAGAGCAGTAGGAAAAGATTAACATTAACTAGAGTCATGAGGTGGGAGGGAAAGGGAGAGAAAAGGGAAATTGCATGGAAATGGAAGGAGACCCTCATTGTTATACAAAATTACATATAAGAGGTTGTGAGGGGAATGGGAAAAAATAAGGAGAGAAATGAATTACAGTAGATGGGGTAGAGAGAGAAGATGGGAGGGGAGGGGAGGGGGGATAGTAGAGGATAGGAAAGGTAGCAGAATACAACAGTTACTAATAGGGCATTATGTAAAAATGTGGATGTGTAACCGATGTGATTCTGCAATCTTTGTAATGTTTTGAATAACCAATAAAAAAAAGAAGCTTAAAAAAAAGATGACTGATGTATATATGAGCACTTGAGCCAGTCATGGCTCTAAGGGTTACAGTGATGATTGACACAGACAAGGTCCCTGTCCCTGTGGACTCTAGCTGAGTCATATTCCTAAGGCCACTGTCAACATAACTGTTTAGTGACTGAGGCACAGACTTGTCTTTCCCTATCTTCTGGCCAGGAAGAGCCCATGGTGAGAGGTAGACATGGAAGAGGTGCTGAAATGGTGGAGCCAGCCTCAGCGACATCACCAGCAGAGGAAAGATTTCATTCCCGAGGCCTGCTGCTGTCAGCAAGTTCCAAGAAACACTGGTCATTGCTGTAGCAACTGATTTCACATGCATCAGGAGAAATCATAACAGAATTCGATTTCCCTGGAAACAGACAAAATTAAAACTGCCTGCATTGGTGTTCCCCATTTCCTCTAGTGGGGCTGGGGGTTCTCTGATCCTTTTGCTTTTCTCTTAACCACTCGGGGTGACTCAGTCCTCAGAGGCCTGTCATTTTCTTTCATTGGGAGGATGACCCTGCTCTGTAAGTGTGTGCACGATCCATGTCATGGAAGGCCAGGACACCAGGATGGAGAGGTGGAGAACAGGGTAAGAAATGACAGGATTCAGAGTTAAAGTCCTAGGCTTGGGGTTAGCCATGTGATCCATGGGCAGTTCATTTAACTTCTCTGTATCTCTGTTTCCCCATCTGAAAAGTGGTGTCCCTAATAACATCTCTCTCATGGGATCAGTATGTGGAGCAAAGTAGGTAACAGGTGTGAAAATGCTTCCTAAGAATGAAAGCCACGGGGCTGGGATTGTGGCTCAGGGGTGGAGGGCTCGCCTAGCACGGGCAGGGCCCGGGTTGGATCCTCATCACCACATAAAAAGAAAGGCATTGTGTTGTGTCCATCTACACCTAAAAAATAAATATTTAAAAAAAGGAATGAAAGTCATGAAAATACCAAGTATTTGCCTGGTACAAAGGCTCTATTCTTCATTCTAGGAGATAAATTTTGAAAATTCTCTCTCTAGAAAAAGTCCCTTACTATGGTCTTCAGTTTCCTTCTACCCATACTAGGGCATTCCAGATAATTATTAGTGAAAATAAAAACTAACCTAATTCTGTTCCTGCTCTGCCACCATTGGTAGCCAGTGATATGATGTGGACAAGTCACTTAACCCTTCAGCCCCTCAGCTTCTTCATCTATAAAATAGAGAGTATATCCAAACCTGATATAGGGCTTATATAATATATCATAAAATTCTCTGGAAAACCTCCAAGAAATATAATGCATCATGCATATATGTACATATACACTAAATGATTATGGATCATAATTGGAATTTGAAGTCAAAATGTTTCCATCAAAATTTTGCTGTCAATGTAGGCACTGTGGTACATGCTTGTGATCCCAAATATTTGGGAGGCAGAGTCAAGAGGATCAAAAATTAGAGGACAGCCTAGAAAAATTGGTGAGATGTAGCTCAGTAGTAGGGTGCTTGCCTAGTCCTTAATAACACACACACACACACACACACACACACACACACACGCACACACACACTTGCTGTCCATAATCTTTACACAGAAAGAACTCTGAAGCGAACCACAGTGGACTATTTCCACCTTCTTAAGGCAGGTGCAAAGTAAAACAAGAACAATATTTTTGTGATGTGCTAAATGCCCAGGATTATTCATTTATTATCTGTGATACATTAAAGATTCTTTGCTCTTCACCTCATTAAGAAGTGAAGTCTATGTCCCCCTCCTTGAATCTCTAGGGTGGGGTCAGTGGGTCTTTGAAAATTTAACTGCCAGACTATGGCAGAGAAGATGCGGTGCCAATGTCCAGAGAAAACCAGCAGCTCCCATCTTGTGAGTCTTGGCAGTTGGGTTCTCGAAGCCCTTGTAAGATGTCTGACTTTCCTGAGGCTGCCATCCTGTGAGGAAGCCCAAGCTGGTCACCTGGAGAGGTCATGGGAGGAGAGAGCTGCCGGGCCATCTGCAGCAATCCTAACTTCCGGTCATTCCTCTCAGGCCAGCCAAGACCTTGGATTGCAACCCAGAGGAGAGCTGGGCCTGCCATACTGCCTCAGTTCCTGACCCAGAGCAGTAGAGCTACGACAACAAAAATTCGTTTTAAGATGCTAAATTTTGAATGGTCTCACCTCAACAGATAACTGGTCAATTACCCGAATACAAATGATAAAATGTATGATGGCCATGTATGAATGTGTGTGTTACTAAAATGAAATTTCAGCTCCAAAGTTGCTTCAGTCTTAGAACAGGAAATTTTTATCCTCTATCTAAGCTGTCAGTGGGGGTCTCAGAACTTAAGGCAACATGCAGTGATTCCTCAGTATCACCAAGTACAATGAAAAAGGAGCTTCATTAGGTTGTAAAATATTCAGAGAATAAATCTGTTTATAGAAATACAATAGAAAGGAAAAAAAACTCTAAAATTCTAAAATGCCCTTAAAAAGTCTCTGGTTCTGGACAATCCCCACTCCCCTCAAGTGAAGTTCTTGGAAAATTATTTCAGCTTGGGTCAACCAGAGTATATTTGCAAATGACTGTGCAACTCCACAAGAAGGAACTGAGAAAGAGTCAAATAAACAAATAAGTTACACTTGTTTAAATTGTATAGATATTTCTTATCTTCTGTATGTTATAATGTTGTGACATTTTAACCTTTTTTACTTGGAGAGAGACCACCTTTCCCTCCTGGGGCCAGCCAATTCTTAGAGATAACAGAGGACCCAAATGGGAGCAGGTCTTTGATATGCAAACTAACCAGTCAAGAGTCATACCTCCTTTCTCTGGTCCTTATAACCCAGAAGGCAGTAATTCCCAAGACTTAATTATACCAGGGCCAGGAATCAGGCAACTAGGAACCACATCTGTAGTAGGGAGTGAGCTGAAATTATTCAAGCTAGCTAATCCTCAACCCTTTACCCTCCCTGCCTTGCCTTTCCCATGGAAACCCTGAATATAGGCCAGGGCCTATGTCACACAGCTTTAGGTGGAGAAGGACCATGGGGCTTCTGAAAATAAAGTCCATTTGTTACTGAATTATAAAAACTCCATATTAGGGTTACATATACTCCAATTAAAAAAAAGTGAAATGGAATCTTCTCACCTGATGATAAAAAATATATGTATCTTATTAATAGCCCATCTTAGAGAGCAGATGACAAAAATATACATAGGAAGGACTCACTTCTATCCTGAAACGCTTGACTTTTCTGTATAATCAGCAGAAATCAGATTTCATGTCTTCTAAACTTCTAAACGTGGTACATTCATTTTTCTTTGAGAAAAATGATCGTTTTTTGTTTTTTTTTTTAAATGAGTTGAGGTCATCATTCTTTACAGATCCTCCACATTTACAGCAGCTCATTTTCTGCTTGGAGGTTGATGAAGCAGGAGGCCATCGGGAATGATTCAAAGGAATGTAGGAGGAAAAGAATGTGTAATTAAAAGAATTACATGTCTGCCTTTTTATGCCTTTAATTTAGGAAGCCAGTGGCTTGAATCACCTACTTTGTAACAGGAACAATGCATTGGAAGTCTGTGCTGTGGCCACATTTAAAAGGAGTCTGCCACCCAGACTGAGGCCGAGTGGCACTTTTCTCATTTGGTCAAAATGCTGGACTCCAATGTCTGAGTACTGATAGTTTTCTTATCTAGACGTTGCTGCCATTGGAATTTTTCTCATAGCCTTGGCAAATAGACTCTAAGCTGCATTCAAATGTTTTATAAATGTCTCCAACTCGATTCCAAGATGATGAACAAAAACATGGGGGGTGGGGGGGTGATTGCCTTTGGGTCATGCCAGCTGGATGGAGGCTGAGTTCTCATACGTCCTTCCAATTTTTGGACATCCATCTCTAGGGCAGGTCTAGCTGGTGACTCAGGCAAATTGCTGGTACTTGAGCCACTGGATTTTTGTCCTCTTCCTAAACAGCCTTGTTAGTCCTGTGGCCTGTCCAACGGTATTGCCAGTCCGTCCTTCTCAGGTGAGCAGGTCAAGTCTTAGTGATCTTCCTGTCAGGCTGCTGGCCTCAGTCAATCAACAGATAAATCACAGGGATGCCTACAATTAGGACTGTTATTTGTCAGCAGCACCCAATTAGTTAAGTTAGGACAGGTTTTCAGAGCAGAAAATATGCACCTTCCAATGACAAGCGAGTGCTCTTCCTTGATTTCTGATAGCCAGGTCTAGCAATAGACTCAGCTCACATAGCCTTTCCCAAGTTCTCAATTCAGTTTCATCCCTTTCGTAACAACGCCAAAGTCAAATATCTAAGTCAAATTTTTATGCCACTTTTTTGAACAATTCACATATGTGTTTAACACTGAAAGAATGTTTAGTAAATCTCAGGCCAATGTTAAGAACCAGAGAAATACCCTTAAAGAAGAATTCAAACAAGGAGAACTATGTAAGGGTTAAAATGTGAAAGTTCCCTTTACTCTTTTCCAATTTTCCTCTCCTCCCCCAGAGATAACTGCTGTTAACAATCTACATTTTCAGTAGCTTTGTGAAATATATGTATGTGTTTACATGCAGTCTATGCATGACATTCTAAGTATGGACATGTGGAAATGTAAGGATATATCGGCACAATTTTAGATACAGTACCCAAAAGTAAAAAAGTATGAATTGCTGAAAATTATATTAAATGCTCTTTTTAAATTCCCACTTGAATATTTTGCTCATAGAAATTTCTCAAATTTGCAGAAATATGAACCACTGGATCCAACGGGAGCTTTTGCCTGATAAATGTTCTTCTCGTTTGTTCAAAACAATCTTTTCTCGGGTCTAGACCAGGAACCAGACACTGTGCTAAGTAGAAATATAAAAAAGGAAGTTGTGGCCTTTCCCTCAAGACATAACATGCAGGACATATTAAAATTAACATCAACACTATTTTTTAAGAAAAATTCTTAATAAAAACAACCTAAAAATCAGTTTTTGTTATAGTTTATACAATATGAAGAGGGGAAAAAAAATCTGATAGTTTTTCAAATAGCAGCCTTCTCGGTTTTAATGCATGTCTTCCCAGAGGAGCCTTACTAAGTGACTCTTCCAAATGGAAATTCCAAGTAACTTGAGAAACCAGCAGGTGAGATTTGGAGAGGAAACAGACTGGACTTTCAGTAATATCATATCATACTGGCCCCCTGTACCCAGGGCTGGCCTGAAGGTAAGGAAGGCTTTGGAGCACTCTTGTTTTTGTACTCATTTATAACTGAGGTGGACTCTGCCAGAATGTGCTGATGGGACTCCTGGTTCAGGGTGGGAGGGGAAGAGTCCTCTGCGACAGTCTTTCTCCCCAGGGAGGCGGTTAAGCAGCGGAGAGCACTGAAGAGCTCATCTGAAGTCGGGATTTAACGCCATCTCTCTGATCTTACTAGGAGACAGCCTCTTGTTCCTTCTACTCATTGGGAAGGAAAAGAAATGACTTTGGAATGTGCTACAGATGGGCATTGATGGCTCCCTAAATCCAATTTTCAGAACAGCAGCTATTTTTTTTTTAACAGAACATCATCTTCTTAGGAGTAAAGAATATTGCACAATGCCCCTGACCATTTTTCTATGTGGAATAAAAGTCTGATGATAAATTATACCAAAAAGACTTAAATCACCCAATGACCTACAAGTGACCTTTTTGCCTTCCACGGTCCAGCCAGCCGCATGGCTCCTCCAGCCCCATCACCATGGACCCCGCATCCCCGAAGGAAGGAAGGCTGAAGTGGGACTTACGTAAGCCACAGCCCCGTCTCCATCCAGCCCTCTGCTCACATTAACACTAAGCAGTATATAATTTAGAAAGGGGGAAATGCGATCATAGCTTTTGCCCCCACACTGCTATGAAACTCTGGGCTTTTATGTGCAGGAAGCTCCGTGTTGATCTTGGCGTCCTCGTGGGTTCAAAATCTTGTTTAAATGTTGCAGCCTTAGAATAGTCTTTGAGGTTTTTCCTATGTTGTTTTATAAAAGGCTTCTGCCTGATTATTTACAGATGCTGTCTTTGAGAAAGCTGAAAATAGTCTCACTACGAATGCTGGAACTTGGACCCAGGGTTCCCTACTATTTTATGGTGAGCAGCTCAATGGAGCTCAGGCTCAGGGGTCGGCGTCCTGAGTTGGCTTTTGAATGGGATTTCCATGGTGTCTTGGGTGTTTCTGTTGACCTGAACTGAGCTGGTCAAGGAGTCCTTTCTCAATGTACTCATTCAACAAATATGTGTGGAGCCCTACTGTCAAGTCTGTGCTAGGGGCTGGGGACAAAGGGACAAAAAAAACAAGCTCTCCGCTTAAGAAGCTCAGTAGAAGGAAAGGCAGTGAACTGACCCACAACCAGAAAGCGACATGGAATGTCATGTCACAGACTTGCTGGGTGTCCTGCGGCTGCCTCACAGACAGGGAAGGAGAGGAGGTGGACAGGCAGCCCGGTTCCACGGCTCAGGCTCTCCTGTCCTCAGCTGGCTCCCTTACTCATAATAATCGAGGTAGGACAATCATGCTGGTGTCTGCCTCTCAAGAGGCTGGATCCACAATCTCTCAGGTTAGGAGAAACCCTTTCTGGTACTTCAGAATTTCCAGGAAAGAACTGCATGCAACTAACTTTCTTTCTTTCTTTCTTTCTTTCTTTCTTTCTTTCTTTCTTTCTTTCTTTCCTTCCTTCCTTCCTTCCTTCCTTCCTTCCTTCCTTCCTTCCTTCCTTCCTTCCTTCCTTTCTTTCTTTCTTTCTTTCCTCCCTCCCTCCCTCCCTCCCTCCCTCCCTCCCTCCCTCCCTTCCTTTTTTTCTTTCTTTCTTTCTTTCTTTCTTTCTTTCTTTCTTTCTTTCTTTCTTTCTTTCTCTCTCTCTCTCTCTCTCTCTCTCTCTCTCTCTCTCTCTCTCTCTCTCTTTCTTTCTCTCTCTCTCTCTCTCTCTCTCTCTCTCTCTCTCTCTCTTTCTTTCTTTCTTTCTTTCTTTGGTAGCAGGGAATGAACTCAGGGGCTCTCAACCACTGAGCCACATCCCCAGCCCTATTTTGTATTTTATTTAGAGAAAGGGTCTCACTGAGTTGCTTAGCACCTCACCCTTGCTGAGGCTGGCTTTGAACTCTATCCTCCTGTCTCAGCCTCCTGAGCCACTGGGATGACAGGTGTGTACCACCGTGCCTGGCGATAAGTGCAACTTTCTTAAGTGTGTCCCTAGAATTCACCAACTTAGCCAGAAAGCCCTCCCATTTCTATAACCCAAATCCTTGAGCTGAGGCTGAAGCTGCTTACCCTTGGGCCAGCCTCGGTGGAAAGAAAGCTGGCATCTGTGGAGGCATCTTTCCCTCCGGAGGGCCTTGCTGGGTCTTCTCTCTTCCAGCCAAAGCAGGCCCAACCCCTCCCATCTCGGCTTTTTCTTCATCTCCCTTCACTACTCTCAGGGTTATGTCCTGGACTCCCTCCAAGCCCTCCTTCTCCCTTCTCAATGACAAAACACAGAGTTGGACCAGGAAAGGAGTGTGTTGGGCCAAAGGTTTTTTCCTTCCCAATTCCTACAAATTCCTTAGGTCTCCATAGGCAGGTTCAAGGAGCCTCTTTTTACATGATAACCAAGAGAGATTCTGGAATGACAGCCCTGGGGTTAGAGGTTGAAGAGAATAAAATATAGTCTGTATAGGTTTAATTAGGGACACATGGCCCCCATGGTCATCAACATTACCATTCCTGGCACCACTCACCTCTCTGGAGCCATCAGGACATGTGGGTGAATATTGAAAAAGTGTTTTTGGACTAACAGTAGTACTATAAATCACTGTTACTGAGTTAAAGACTTTTCCAGGTGATTTATAACTTGCAGTTAACAATGACCTTGTGAGTCGAAGAACTCACCACCCCATCTCTTGTTCTATAGTCTCCTAATCTGGGAGCAATAATATAATCACATCTCCAGAGTACCTTCCCATCTATTACCTCATCTAATCCTCACGGTGACCCTGTGCAGCAAATCTTGAACACAAAGACTCAAAGGTACAAAAATGAAGGCACAAACCTTTGTTAAGTGACTAGCCCACAGTGACACAGAAAGAATCAGAGGTAGGACCCAGACAGGCCTGCCTTACCTTGCTCTTTTAATACTTCCAATACAACTTACAAAACATAACCATAGCTGCTAGAGCACTTTTCATATACAGATGGTCCCCAACATAATTATGATTCAACCGGTGAATTTTTTACTTCAACGTGGTGCAAAATAATGCTGCTTTTCACTTTCAGTCCAGTTTTCAATAAACTGCATGTGATATTCAATGCTTTATTATAAAACAGGTTTTGGGTGAAATGATTTTGCCCAAACTATAGGCTAATGTAAGAGTTTTGAGCACATTTAAGATAGGCTGGGTTAAACTAGGATGTTGGGTAGGTTAGGTGTATTAAATGCATTTTCAATTTACAATGGGCTCATCAGGCTGTTACCCCATCATAAGTTGAGGGGCATCTGCACATTATTTTATTGGTCCTCAAAACATTACTAGGAAGTAATTAAGGAAATAGCAATAATTATAACTGGTAGAGAATAATTGTGAAAAATTCTGAAATGGGCAAGAATGATTAATGAATGTTGTCAATAGAAGATTAGCTGTCACCTTCCATGCCCTTCCAGATTGTCTGATTCTATCAGGTCTCTGCATGTTTTGTGGCATTTGATCTTACAACTCTAAGACAACTGACAGCAATGTGAATGACTGTCAGTCATAACACACCAATGGATTCTGTCCAATGGAAATACAATTGATTCTCTTCTTCCTCTGTAGAAAAAGGCAGTTTTGCATCTAAGTAAGTCCACTTCAACATTCCTGTTTGCTGCTAAACATGCCTGCTCTTTGGATTGTCCCTTGAGTTCTCTGTAACATCTCACAGATTCTCCCATTAATTAGTGACTTAATGACATCATTAACACATGTTGATATGACATTCCTATGAGAATCATGACTTTACCTTAAAAAAAAAAATCTTTGAGTAACAGCTAACATAGAACACTTAGTATAAGCCCTTACTAAGAGCTTAGTGTGCATTTTCTTTGAATGCATTTAATTTGCAAAACCACCCATAAGGCAGGATATTTTATTATTGACAGATTATAGATAAGGAGACAAAGGTTCACAAAGATTAAACAACTTGTTCAGGGTTTCACAACAATACAGAAACGTATCACTTCTCTCTCCTTCTGAGGCCATTACTATTTCTAATTTTTCCTTAGAGTCTGTGATAACTGGGACTAAATAGCTTCCTGAAGCAGCAAAGTCTCTAAAAAAGGCGAACACACGCATCCCTCTCAGACAGTGTTGGTGGCAGCCTGCAGTTTATGCACTGAGGAGTTGTAATCATTCACATTTCTAATGTTGACCAACAGTCTACTCAGAGACAAGTTGGGGTACATTCAATGTTATCTGTCTGTAAGACAGAGTGAGCCTGGGTAGATGGGGTCATGCAAACAGAACTGACTTCTGAGTTGGAAGACTCACTTTTCCTGGGCAGGCTCAGCTACTGGCAAACAGTGTGATCCTAGGCAAGTTGTTTAATTTGCTGGTTCTCATCTTTGAAGTGAGAACGATGCAATCCACAGTAGAGTAAGCAGGAGGACCAAGTCAGCTATGCCAATAGTGCTAACAAAGACAACTCTCACCAAGTCAGATTTCAAAATATGCAGGCCCCTGGCCCTTCAGTTACTAAACCTGAAAAAAGTCCCAGGGATTCAGGAGGCTGAGGTAGGAGGATTGCAAGTTTGAGGCCAGCCTCAGCAACTTAGTGAGGCCCTAAACAACTTAGCAAGACCCTGTCTCTTAATAAAAATAAAAAAAAAATGGCTGGGGATGTGGTTCAGAAGGTAAGTACCCCTGAGTTTAATCCCCAATACCAGAGAGAGAGACAGACAGACAGACACTGTAAGGAGCAAGAATTGGAGGTCATCAAGTCCATGAAGCTAGAAGTGTTAGACATCTTGCCCCTGATGGGCAGAGCTGTTCTGAGTGATTTCTCAGGTCTCGCCCTTCAGAGGCTTCTTCTGAGTCCCAGGAAGTGGCCCAGGGATGCAGCCCTCTTGGAAGAAATGTGAAAATCTCTAGTTGGTACTAAAAAACCCCAGGCTCTTCTATGTACTTAACCCACTGGGGTAAAGGATCTTGTCTTAATCATCTTTGGGTCTCTCTAGTGACTTGCACAATTCATTACCATCCTCAAATGTGCACCGATTGAATTCAATACGAGACCATTAATGTCCTAGGGTGGAGGAGATTCTAGCCCACCCCAGGGTGCTCAACATACACCCCCATTCTACCCTGCCCTTGTCTGCTTTGGGGACGCATTCTCTCCCCCTTTCAAAATTGCCTTTGGCCATGGTGGTGGTTTTGTGGTCTGGGGATCAAATCTAGAGTCTCATGCATCCTAGACAAGCATTCTACCTCTGAGCTATACGCCCCCACATCACCTTTGGTATTTAACTGTCATCTTTTTAAAATATGCAATTTCATCCCCACACACTACTATTTGTTGCCATGGAAGTACCACTTAAAAAGAACTTTTTCCACCCAATACTGATTGAATGTTTACCATGGGCCCTACCTTGTTCTAGAAATTAGGAATACAGCACTGATTAAAATAAAGTTCCTGCTCCTGTGGAGTTTATTTACACTTTGGGGAAGGGGAGATAAATGAAACGAAAAGAAATTTTTAAAAGAGCACACTACCAAACTTTTGGAAATTATAAGAAATTTTACCCTAAATTGAAAAAATAAAATAATAACCTAAGCAATATAAATCCAAACCTTATCAGAACATTGCAAATTAAAAGAGACCCAAAAGGTTCAGATACATATGATTTTGTGGTATTTTCCATTTTTTTTAACCTTTATTTTATTTATTTATGTGGTGCTGAGGATCGAACCTAGCGCCTTGCACATGCTAGGTGAGTGCTCTACCACTGAGCCACAACCCCTGCCCGTATTTCTCGTTTTTAAGAGAAGAGAAAAATTAGATCTGTCTGTTCACAATAGTGCTACATACTTAGTTGCTGCAAACTACTCATTGGCTAACTGAATCAAATGGACCAGAATACATTTTGTGAATTGCTCAGCAATCTGCTATGATGGCAGCGATTGATTAGAAATTATACCCAATTTATATGTGCAGCACATGTCAGCGGGGAGTTCATTAGAACAGATTTACTTTAAGGTATTCATCAAATAAGGCAGTATTGCATTTAATTAGGTAAATAAAAAGTTTTTTTGAGACTTAAAAATTATAAGTCAATATAATTTGGGAGAAAATAATAAGGCACCAAACTCTACATAAATATAATAGATATAATATCTTTCCATTAAGATTTCATTAAGTTCATGTTTTTCTCCTTTTGGGTTAAATTACATCAGGCCAAAATGAATTTTCCCTAGAGCAAATAATCTAAGGAATGAATATAATATTTACTAGGGAACACAAACACAGTAAAGAGGCTTTTCAAAAAGATACTTTTTAACCAGATGCAAGGCTTTACTTTAAAAATGTAAAAGCTCATAAAAGCCCCCTCCCCTTTTGGGTAATCATAATTTTTTAACAGGCCAAAGTGCATATTCTTAACACACAAGAAGGACTTTTAATTTTTTAGAATGCAGTGGGGAATGATTTTTTTTCCTAAACAGTAAGGAGGAAGGTCCTCCAGAGATTGTGAAGTCACAAAACCTGAGACTAAAAATTTGCTCATATTGGGACACTGTCAGTTATCCATATGCTGTGTGTGTGTGTGTGTGTGTGTGTGTGTGCGTGTGTGTGTGTGTGTGTGTGTGTCTGTGTTTAATGAAAGCACTTTGTCTCCATCATGACTATGCTGCATATTTCGAAGTATGGAAACTATATTTCGAAGTATTTAAACTCAGGTCAGGACAACGTGTACGACAGTAGATAAGCTCTATACTTGGTTGATTTGACAACGAACAACATGAGCTATTTTTTCATGCAACTCATTACCAACACAAGCTGGCAGAGAATATGTACTAGAGTGAAAGAGACAGGAGAAATTCAAGAGGTAGATGTGCATTTGGAGGTCTAACTCCAAAGCTATGTAAATTAATGAAATACCAATGAAGAATCAGGCAGAGAAAGATTCTACAAACTATGGGAGATTTCCCCAGCACCCCATCTATCTAAATAAACTAGCACCTCTTTATTCTAGTTCTCACTGCTTTTGTTTTAATTCATATCTTTTATCACTGAACAGCATTATAGGTTGGTTATTTATCTCTATCTCTTCAAATAGACTGTAAGCCGCCTTGGGGCACAGACTTCTGTTTGACTCACTTCTGCATCCTTAGCTCCCAGAACAGGGCCTGGCACATGGAAATTGCTCCATCAATCCCTTGGAGAAGTACAGACATTGTACCTAGATAACTATGCATCTTGATTATTCCTACCTTGGAAAACTACACTTTCTAACATCCTAATAATACATTTTTGAAAAATAATTTTCCCTTTCACTTATATGGTGAATTTTAAACGTTAAGTGAATTAAAAGATCGCTAAGGTTTCATTTACAGAGACCAAACTGCTGAGATATGAACATACATAGACTAAGCAAAACTTACAAATCCAGCCTATTTTTTTTCAATTGAAAAGTCAATTTTAAATTGCTTCGACCTACCTTTATAGCACTATAAAAAAATCATCACACAGATACAAATCCAACTAAAAGACTGAATATTATAATGAAGAGGGAAATCATTCACAATAGAGCCACATCACGTGAAAGAACATTTTTAGGACCCAAAATGAATACAATGATAATAAAACTAGATTTCTTGACAAATATTTTTTTGTTTATCCAAGGGGCCAAAATTTTAAAAATATGGACTGACCCCACGATTACACCCACTGTACATGGCTAAACTTTGTATTTAAGTGGGTGACAACATGGAGCGATGGCCATACTGTGTGGCCTCTTAACAGATAGTCCACACATTTCACAATGACTGGCCTTCTGATGTGGCTTTTGGTTCAGGCTCTGCATCGTTTACATCTGGACATGGATTCACGTTTCTTTCTTGAAGCACTTTGCAGATGATCTAAGACACATTTACCTCAATAAAATCATAGCTGAATGAATGAATGACCTACAGATGTTGATGAAGAAGGAGAAAACAGAGTAAAGGACAACGGAGGACTAGCTTGGGATGGCTTTAAGGACGGGGGGGATTCACAAGAAGGGCATTTGGAAGAAGATAATGGGTTTGATTTCAAATTATGTTGAGTTTGAAGGCCTATTAATAGCTGGATAGAGATGTCCAGTAACTAATTTAGAAGACTCGCCTGGAGCTCAGTAGAAGTGCCAGGACTCCATCTCACACATTCACTGGTCCCTGGTTCCCTTCAATATATAGAGGGGGATACTGGAAAAGCAGCAGCAATAGCAATTATTATTATTATTATTATTATTAAAAAGGAAGAGACACATCCAACTCTTGCCATCTCCAGTTACTGCGCAAAGTCTATGTATATTACCTCTTACAAAAACCAAGTCAGGTAGATACTACTATTATCCAAGGGAGTTCAATAACTTGCCTGTGGTCTGTCACAAGCCCATAATGTACTCATTTTACTAAAACGCAAACCAACCCAAGACCTGAAGTAACACATGGAAAGAGTGCGGTCACCCTTAACTTCCAATACAGTCAGCCCTCCAGAGACACAGGTGCTGCAGCCACGAAGTTAACCAATTGTGGGTCAAAAATATTCAAAACAAATAAGTATCAATGAATCTCACTATTATGCCTAATTATAATGTGCCAATAAAAAGGAAAAATATTCAAAAACAAACTGTATGGACAGACTTGTTTTTCTTGTCATTATTCCCTATACGGTTCAGTATAACAATCCTATATGTAGCATTGACATTGTAGTAGGTATTACAAATTGTCTAAGAATGACTTAAAGTAAACGGGAAGATAAATCAATATAAATAAGCTATATAAATACGACACCATTTTATATAAGGGACACAAGCATCCTTGAATTTTAGTGTCCTCAAGGGATACAGGAACCAATCTCCCATGGATGCTGAGGGGTGACTGTATGTAATATATCTTCTCTATATTTCTATCTACACTCTTAGGTCTGGAGCTGGGTCTATAGCAAATCTGGACTTGATTCATGTCCACTCACTAACCATGAATTCATTCACCTACTAACAAATATTTGAGTTTTGGGAAACTTTAAGTTCTCGTATCTACCTTAAAGATCTAGTCCTGAGATCCAATATTAAGACAAGTACTAACACAAAATTATCATGAATACTGACTATAATAATGACAGGAGTTTTTAAAATACAGTAAAAGAGTAAACAGAATGAAGTGGACACTCCTGGTGTGACAGAAGCCTGACGTCCAGAAATCCACACCCAGCACAGCTCCTCACTTGACTACTAACCCTCATTTGGCCTTGAACTCCTTATATAAACATCAGAGGATATGATTTCATTCAGTTCTCCTATAGCTCTTATTTTGAAAATACAATTTTTTAATACAATTAATACATCCAGGGACAAGTTAAGTCTCTAATGAATTTCCCCCATTTTATTTTAGGTGGGGGGAGAGCTGTGCATGTTTTCTCCTGTGAGAACCATTAAGTGAACATAGAAATGTCACCTGGCGAAACTGAGCCATGTTGGCAAACACAAGAAGCACACGATATACACATCTTCTTCTTTATGTTTTTAGTTGTAAATAGATACAATACCTTAATTTTATTCATTTATTTTTATGTGATGCTTGAGGATCATACCCAGTACCTCACACATGCTAGATAAGTGCTCTACCACTGAGCTACAGCCCAAGCCCCATATACACATCTTAGACCTCTACCAGCTGCCTTGATTCCTCGGGTGTCATAAGCCACATGTGCACATCTGGTGTTTTCACTTTCCATCTGATTTCAGATGCCTCCATCCACCTCTGGATCAAGCTGCTACCTCCAGGCTCCTACCTCCTCAAGAAAACTCTTCAAAGTCAAGTGTTATATTCACTGTAGTATGTATGTACTTCTTCACCACTGAATACATAAAACTAGGCTAAATTTTTAACTAGAATCTTATAGCTCTTTAAATATATGCCACTGATAATGTTTTTGCTGATGGTTCCCCTTACTCCACTTTTCCCATGAGCCTGTGTTTCTTGTGGCATGATTCTGCACAGTGCGGTGACTGCTAGGAAGGTGGTATGTCATGTTACAGCAGCACCAACTGTGCTCACATCCTTTTCAAATTCAATGTTCCCTTCTGCCTCACTTCCCTATGTTGTTCCTAGATTGAATGCTTCTTTGGTCGTCCTTCAAGTGAAACTGGATGCTCTGAGCCACACCAATAGGAGGCTGAAAATAAGTAGGACTTATTTCAGTCTAAATGGACTTTTTTTTTCCTTAAAGGGAAAAAAAAAGACAAAGTCAAACCACTAAAATGATCATGCACTTGCTATCAGTTTTGCTTCTGGCAGCTGGTACTCTTCTAGATACAATTAAGAGAAAGAGGAGGAGGGTTAAGTATCCTGGAAGAATCTGCCAATGGTTGAAAAGTGGTTCAAAGCCTCATTTGAAAATTCAAGAAACTAAAGATACACAATCCTTCAAAATGCACTGTATTCATAAATATAAATATAAACAATTTTCTGGCTGATAATGAACCAGAAAGATAAATGTAGGTCACAATATTGTCATGACAGCTCTCCCTTACTGGGGCTAAGGTTTTGGTTTCATAATCTACTATGAACCGGCTTGAGATCCCTGTTTTAGCGCCTCTTTGCTGTATGAACAGCCACAGCTGGCCCTTTCTTCTTCTGCAAGACCTCTCTTCACCACTCTTGGCTCACAACAGGTCTTTGTCACTGGCCGCTAATCAGCTCAGGCTGCCGTGGCCTCTACCCAGTGTGAGGCAGTGAGTGGTCAACTCAAATTCCTACCTAGATACCTCCTCTCTATAATCACTTCTCAGACCATCCTGCCCTCCAAATGACCTTCCCAAAGCAAATCTATGAAGTTCATTCTCCCCAGCTACCTGTTCCCTAGAGAAACTGTCAAGTGGCTTTTCATGCAAGCATCATCCCTGCTGAAACTTACTGATTTAGCTTAAAGGATTTTTTCCTGACTCAACCCTCATCCTGGCCTTCCATATATCCTCCTCTTGAGCCAAACGACCTGCCATTCCTAGAATTCCCCTTCTTGACCCCACCTCGAAGCCAATGCTCTTACCATTTGCTCATCTTGGATGTTAATCCTCTCATTCTTGCCTTTTTTTCTCAACCACTTCAACCACTTCCCTGATTTTGATTAGCAGCTTTGGGGTGTTTATTTAGCACGTACTCTTTTTCCCCCTAGTACTGGGGATGGAAGCCAGGGATGCACTACTACTAAGCTACATCCCCATATTTTTTAGTTTATTTTGAGACAGGGTCTCACTAAGTTGCCCCAACTGGCCCCAAACTTGCAGTCCTCCTGCCTCAGACTTCCAAATTGCTGGGATTATCGGCATGGGCCACTGTGTCCCAGTAGTACTTACTTTTGATATTATAATTATCTTCACTTATACTTCCTTAGCTGGATTCTGAGTTTCTTAAAGACTTCAGCAGCCAGTGCACTCTCTTGCACATAATGAATGCTCTATTACTGTTCACTAAAATGTATTTCAGTTGAATTTCTAATTAGAAAAAGGGTGAGAATTCAAGATCTTTGGTGTGTGAATGTATGTGACACAGGCACATATTTGAAGTCCCTTTTTTTTATCCATAGACTTTTTTCTGATTACCCAGAGGTAGTGAGAGACTGAGTTCGATCCTCAGCACCACATAAAAATAAATAAATATACTGTGTGTTCATCTACAACTAAAAAATGTACATAAAATTTTTTAAAAAAACATTCAGAATTTCACCCACTTCTTAAAAAAATAACTCAGCATATCCAAAATCTGGATATAAATATCAAACTGAGCATCCTGCTGCACATAAATCAAAGAAGTTCACTTGTTTTCAAAATGGAAAAGGTGTTGAAAGATAATGACGACTATTTTGATGGATCAGCCTGAAGAATTTCCTGGAACTTTGCGCTTGTTTCTAATAACACACAGCAGAAATTTGGAGGGACATCTAGACTCTTCATCTCCTTCTCACAGCAAATGTCCATGAAGACTCTGATGGTGTTTCTGGCAGTCAGATATTCTTAATAACATTCACCTTTCCCCTTTTGTCTCCTACATGTCTGTGTCATCTCTGGAGAGAATTTAAGTCAGAATCCATGACTAATGTGCATAGTATGTCCACCAGATTATTGCTATGAAACAAGTAACCTCTGGTTGGCCATCAAACTGTGTCATAACACCGCTTCTTGATCAAGTTACTTGGTTCCATTAAAGAGGCCACTTAGTGATTTAAATTCTGTTCAATGTCACCCATGTGATCTGATGCCCTGTGGGGAAGGTAAAGAGAGTTTAAACATGGCAGAAAGGAACATCTTGATATCAGTGCAAGTGGCAGGCAGGTGCAAGGGCTATTTTTCTCTAAGTACCCTCAGGCTGGGTGTAAAAAGCTAGTATTGGTAGGCTGCATTTAGAACACTGACGGGGCACAGGGCAAAGACAAGGTCCCAACTCCACGGTATATCACATGCAGGAATGAATTGAGAAGTCCCAAATAGCACATTAAAGAGCAAACTTCAACAATGAGAAAGTCATCTTAAAATTGGAGTACTCAGATTACCAAATTGTGAAATAATGGCCTAAATGTAAATGTTCCAAGATAAACATAGTAGCTTTTTTTTTTTTAATGAATGCAGATAGAACTATTCTGTATTGAATACTGGAATTTGTCAATAAGCTATTTTGGTATGGGATATTTGAATGTTATTGTATTTTACATATAGTAGAAAGATTATCATTGTACACAGCTCTAATCAATAAAAGCACATCAGAATATTTTTTTTTAATTCTGTTCCAATAGGCCCTCCTCTACCAGAGGACTAAATAGAGAAAAGTTTCAGCTAGGCATCTATTTTTTTACAGGTAATAAAGGAAAAAAGGGGTACTTTCTGCCACTTAGATTTGGGGTTCCACTCTGTAAATCAGGTTTTCTCTAAACATCACATAGATCTCTGTATTCAACTGAGATAGGCAGGCCACATGTCCAGCCTACCTGAACTAAAGTCACCAATAGAGGTAGATCACAAGGAGTATGTAGTCTTTTCTATTAACAGCTATGGAAGAGTTTTTGCACTTCTTTCTGATGGTCTGGTGCCTGCGACTCATTCCTCCATAACCAGAAGGCAAGTGAGTTGAGTCCAAGGGCCACATTTCCTATTTTCTTTCTATGCTTCACATGGTTGATAGTCACCAACACTGAAATACTCCTACTCAATATCTGTCAATCAATTGACTTTGCTATAAAAATATAAGTAGGACCATACCTGCATTTTTTTTCAGAGATTTCTAGCTTTTAAACTAGAAATAATCACAAAGTCTCACAAACTAGGAGCTTTGAAGGTGAGAAGCAATTCCCTGAGAAGAATAAAATCAGAGAAGGGGTGATACAGACCGTGGAGAGATGCAGGCAGCAGCCACTGAGAAATTACAGCCTACACTGTCTGGGGACACACCAGGGACTCTGTTACCAGGACCCTATATTTTTAGAGAACAGCTCCATTAAATATTGACGACAGGACTGCTGTCGAAGGCCTAGAATTAAATTCCAATCCTGTTTCCATTTTATGGGCTATCCAACATAAAAACCAAGGAGGAACATCTGGGCCACTGGGCCACCATGTACATGTTCACAGCTGGAAGAGATCACAGATGACCCAAGTTAAATTAGCTTCAGGGTGGCCACCTGCACAGCATTTTCATTTCTCTAAAATTCTTTCCCTTGCCCATTTTGACCTGTCCCATGACTCTCCACTTAAACTGGATTTTTTTTTTCCCAAGGCTGTTTCTGCAGTCTCTTTTCTCTCTTCATTTTGCAGTGGGTTTTTACTGTGCTGGTGGTGTCTGTGCCCTGCAGAATGAGGAACATGCAGTTCTTTGCTCAGTCGATAGCTAGTTATCTCTCTCTGTAGTGTATTCCTAAGTACAATCAGAAAGGACAGGAAGTGACTCCAGGGCTAAAAAGTTTTATTCTGATTTGGATAAGTGGCTTGACTCAACCCAGATGGTGCAACTTCATGCAAACATATTTGGGCTTTAAGGACAGCCTTTGGAGAAATCATAGCAATGGCAGTAGCTTGCATTTGTTGAGCTCTTACCTGGCACCCAGCACTTTTCTAAACTCTTTTGCCTTTATTAGTTCATTTAATAGATGGTATGAGTTACAAGTAGAAGTTAAGGGGGGAAAAAAAATCTAACCTTTCTCTGACAACCAATAAAACAGACTAGGGAAAGCAGAATTTAAAGCTTTGACCTGTTATCTCATGGCACACATATTTCTGAAGAAATATACTTTTTGAAAATTTACAGCCTACATACATATGTTACATGTATATAGTCAATGGTAATTCAGCTCTGAACTCTAGGATGTATTTTGAATTTAACCTTTTAAAGAAGTACGAAAGGGGTAAGATGACATATGTGCTAGATTGTCATAGAAAAGCCACATTATAAAATAAAATGTAAAAAAATGGAATAAATTTGATCATAGAAATACCACTGGATATTTAAAAAGCAGACATGAGTGATTTCAGATGTTGTAAAGCCAAGAGTGCCAACCTACACCTCATACTATTATAGCCCAGGCTGATAGATGAACTAGTAATTTTCTTTTCCTAATTTGTGTCTTCCAAGTTGATAGCTGAGCTCAAATATAAAGTGGTACTATATCATGGAACTAAAATTCATTCCAAATTTTAATATACCCTGTATTTCTGCCAACTATTTATTATTTTTAAACAATGAGATCTTAAGTGAACATTTGCATTTTACATTCAATACTTCAAGGATTTGTACATTGAGTGTAGTTGAACTTTATGAAAAAAAGAAGATATATCAGAACTACAATATAGGATCCAAAATTCTCATTCCACAATTCCCAATGACCTCACATCTAAAAATGTTCATTGGATCTTTTTAACAGCCATAGAAGAAAGAAAACCAGACTTGATGTTAGGGGATGAGGCCATCATAGCGAGAAGTTAAAGGAGCAACGGGACAGAAGAAATAATAAACAAAGGGAGAAGGAATAACAATTTTGGATACAACCTGGCTGCCTTTAACATGCCACGTCTAGCTGGAACACTTTCAAGAGCCAACTCAAATGTCCGTCTCTCTTTCCTCTGCCCTTCCTCTAAGAAACCAACTACATCCCATTACTCTTCGTGTAGACATCACAGTGGTACATTCCTCACTGTTTAATCATTATGTGCTTCCATGTCTGCTTTTCCCTAAAAACCATTAACTCCTTAAGATATTCCTCATTTTAACAGGGTGCAGTGACCCACGCCTGTAATCCCAGCAGCTTGGTAGGCTGAGACAGGAAGATTGTGAGTTCAAAGCCAGCCTCAGCAAAATCAAGGTACTAAGCAACTCATTGAGACACGTCCTCTAAATAAAATACAAAAATGGGCTGGGGATGTGACTCAGTGGTCGAGTGTCCCTGAGTTCAATCACCGGTAAACCGACCCCTCCCCCTAAAAAAAGAGATTCCTCATTTTATTCGTAGTGGCCATCCACATGCCTATACCAACCAAAATGGCCCATTATCTTCAAAGCCCACTAAGAATATGTAGATGGGTCAATAAATGAATGAATGAATAAATGAGAAAAGGTGTCTAGGACCGAGTGAGAAAGAAAACCTGGAAAACACACACACAACAAATAAAAAATTAAAAACAAAAAACTGGATCTACAATGATCCAAATTTGCTAAACATCATGGTCTCCAGAAACATGGATTTTTTTCCCTGTTCCAATTCATTAACAACATTTGCTGGGATATAATTCACATAACTATAAAATTAACCTATTCCAAACTGAAAACACAATGAGATATCACATCACACCTGTTAGAATGACTATTACCAAAAAAAACTAAGAGACAACATGTTGGAAAGGATATGGAAGAAGGGAACCCTTGTATTCGTCTGGTAAGACTGTAGAATGGTGCAGTCATTATGGAAAACAGTATGGATTTTTCTCAAAAAATTATAAATGGAACTACTATATGATCCAGCAATCCAACTTCTGATATATAACCAAAGAAAAGTAAATCAGTTTCTCAAAGACATATCTACACTCCCATGTCATACAGAATTATTCACATTAGCCAAGATATAGAAACAACCTAGTTGGTATGTATGAATAAATGGTATGCAATAGAATATTATTCATCCGTATTTATTTTACCACTTCATTACATTTTCCTATTAGTTTGAGTATATAAAGAAAAATATGCTTCGTTTCCACGTCAATTTTTATTGGGATATATTCACTAGCAAAAGGAAGATAAAAACATGAAACAGAATGGACGCTATTTTCGTTGGTTTGAGTATGTGGACAGGGTCTTCATTATTTCTATTACCATGAATGCCCTAAACCAGAGTCTAAGCCAGAGAGAGCAAGGACCATGTCTGCTTTGCTCTCTATATACATTCAGCATCACACAGTATGATGAACACTTCCAAAGGATTAAGCTCAGTGTTTCCCAAAGTGTGTTCTTTGAAGTAGTCTCCACAGATGGTTAGAAAACTGTCCCTTGATCACATAAGTTGCATAGCCTAACTTTCTGTGGAGACGGACAAGGTGCATTAAACCTTTAGAATGACGTCCACTTCAGGGGAGCTATTTAGCGTGGTCTAACCTAACATTTCCCCCAAATCACCTGTGATGGTGAGTGGTTTAACCTTTCCAAAACTCAGGTATTTGATGGAGGTGATAAAATCTAAGGTTTGAAAGAAAAACAAATATATTAAGGGATCAGAACAATTATCCAACAAATGTTTATTGAATAGCAACTCTATGTCAGACATGAAGGATGAAGATAAAGGAGACAAATCTTTCTGGTCAAGGTTGGCATTACAGAGTCTACAAAACAGACAAGTATAACAAGAATGATTGTTTGATGAAATGAACGGCAATAATAAAAGCACAAAACAGGTGATGTTCAAGTACCAAAGAGGAGGCTCCCAAATCTGCCAGGGAGAGAAAATGGCAGAGACATGTAACACTTAAATTGAGTCTTGAACTATGTGTCATAACTGTCTAAAGTCTCTTCCCACACTATTATTCTAATTTATTTTACCCCTTCACTCTCTTAAAATGAAGTCATGTAATTTACTTTAAAAACTGCTTCTGAGCCAGGCACGGTGGTACATGCCTATAATCCCAGCAGCTGGGGAGGCTGAGGCAGGAGGATCGCAAGTTCAAAGCCAGCTACAGCAACTTGGGCTCTCACCCAGTTGCTGAGGCTGGTCTCAAATGTTCGATCCTCCTGCCTGGGTCTCCAAGTCACTGGGATGACACCATGCTCCAATCATTCCGTCCTTCTCTTTGTTGCCACTGCAGGCTCCCTAGCTTAGATCTGACATGCCAACCTCAAACAAGATAATAACATTTGGAACTTTTTCTGATACACAATGCAATATCTTGGGGATAGTATCCCAGTCTAAACATAAAATTCATTCATGTTCCAGATACTCTTTGTTCACACAGCCTGAAGGTGATTTTATGCAATATTGTTAGTGCACCAGCATTTTGACTGTGGGCTATCACTTGAGGTCAGGTATTCAATCTCCATTGGGGCACTGTCCACTCCCCAAAGGTTCTAATTGTGGAGTCATTATGGAAAACAGTATGGAGTTCAAAGCCAGCTACAGCAACTTGGGATTCTGTATTAGGGAAGTTCAACTGCCTTCCATTAGGTGACAACATCCAGGCTTTCTAAGTCCCTCTCCAGTGATTCCCCTGGCCCATCCTGGCATTAGGGATCAGGGTGTAGGCAGAGAGACTGCCTCTGGAACCTGACTGTCACAATCTTGGGTGAGCCTATCGAGATGGAGCTGCTGGGAGGCCTGATTAAGAAAACTATCACTGGGCAAGGTGGCGCATGCCTGTAATCCCAACAGCTCTGGAGACTGAGGCAGGAGGATCAAGAGTTCAAAGCCAGCCTCAGCAACAGTGAGGTGCTGTCTCAGCAAGACCCTGTCTCTAAATAAAATACAAAATAGGGCTGGGCGTGTGGCTTAGTGGTTGAGTGCACTTGTGTTCAATCCCTGATATGCCCCCTCCTAAAAAAAAGAAGAAAACCTATGCCCACATTTAGCCCCATCCCCTCAGCACTCTCAGTAAGAGAGGCTTAAGTTTTAAGTTGCTAGGTGTGGTGTGTTTCTTGCTCTTTGCATATGCTGCAGCTCTATGAGAATTCAGCTTTCATCTTGCTTCTGAAATTTTCAGCATTTCAGCTCAAAGGAAGCTCTGCTTTCTCCAAACTCCTAGAACCTTTCTCCCAGCTCCTCTATACACTGGTGAAGGCATCTCCAGCTCCTCTACAAAGTGATGGAGTTACCTGTCACAAAGCTAGAAGTCCCTGCAAGGGTTTGTTTGGTCCAGACATCTGCTAGCAAGAGTAATATCTTTTTACTAACAAATCAAGGCTGTCTCATATACAGTCCTGATTGCTCACTAATGTTCCACACATGCGTTAACAGGTTATATAATAATATTAATATTATATATTATATACATATTTCATATACATATATAAAAGCTGGGTGTGGTGGCGCATGCCTTTAATCCCAGCTGCTTGGGTGGCTGTGACAGAAGGATCATGAGTTCAAAGCCAGCCTCAGCAATGGCAAGGCCCTAAGCAACTTAGTGAGACCCTGTCTCTAAATAAAATACAAAATAAGGCTAGGGATGTGGCTTAGTGGTCAAGTGAGTTCAATCACTGGTACTCTCCACCCCCCATCCAAAAAAATATATATGAAAATGTGTACTCTGCATATACATGCTTTCTTTCTAACTACTTTGTAAGTTCTTAAAAAACAAAAACCTTGGGCTGGGATTATGGCTCAGTAGTAGAGCGCTTGCTTAGCATTGCGAGTTCCTGGGTTTGATCTTCAGCACCATATAAAAATAAATAAATAAAGGTATCGTGTCCAACTACAACTAAAAAATAAATATTAAAAAAAGAATGAAAACTTTTCTAATTTTCCCACCTCACATGGACAAATGAGTATTTAACTGACGTCCATTATCTTTAGATTGGAGTTCAATTGTTGCCGGAGATCTCCAAATCTGGATAAATGTGAATACATCTATTTTCTCATGGCTGAAAGAAACCAAAAATTGAATTGGAAAGAAAATGAGCTTGCATATTCATTTTTATGTCTTTTGGTTAGTGCAGTGAAACTGCTTTAACTTTTTGTTTAAATCCTCCTCTTGAGTCTTCTGTTTAAATAGTGGTTAAAAACAGTTGGCTCTGAGAGTGTGGCTGTGCTCCGATTTTCAGAGCAAAATGTCTGTCTGCTCATGAACTCTAAAGTCCTCTTGGCTTCAGTGCATGCCTGCATTCCCTCCACCCAATGGTGCAGGGAAAGGAAGGACTGTGGGGATTCATCAAGTGGCTTAAGTGTAAAGAAGGGTTAAGTTTCAATGAGAAAGAGAAGGCTAAGAATAAAGGAGAGAACTCTCCCAACTTTTCAATCAAATATCCTTATCAGAAACAAAGTAACCAGTAGCATTCAGTATATATATATATATATATATATATATATATATATATACTGAATTTATATATTTATATACTGAATTTATATATTTATATACTGAATTTATATATATATACTGAATTTATATATATACATACTGAATTTATATATATAAATTTATGAATTATACATATACTATGTTGATCGATACATTAAAGAGTATTATAACTTAAGTGTCTTTTTTTCAGATTTTGAAAAAAAACATGTTTATACTATACTTTGGAGATCACTGGGATAGAGTCTAAAATCCACAATTTACAGGCTGGTCCAATAACAGGTGAAAATGCTGACATAATTGAAGTTAAACCTAGAGCTAATATCCCATCTGTAGAGTCAATAAAACCATGCAAATGAGAAAATATGAGCCCATATGTACATTTCAGCATAGTATCAGCAGTTTTCATGAAACTAATTTAATGTTGAGATATGATATTCCCAGAAGTAGCTTCCAATCCTGACACTTTCAATTTTTATAGCAAAATTTTTACGAAATATAAGAAAGAAAGTGGGATAGAGGAAAGGAAATGAGAAAAGGTTAAAACATAAATAAGAAAACTATCTTTCTCCAATGTGAAAACAACTTTCGCTGCATTTTACTTTGTTTTTGTTGTTGTTTTGTTTCTTTGGTACTGGGTTCTGAGCCCACTGAGCTCTAACCCCAGGCCTTTTTAGTTTTTCTTTTGAGACACAGTCTAGCTAAGTTGCTTAAGGCCTCACTAAGTTGCTAAGCCTGGTTTTGAACTTGTGATCCTCCTGTCTCTGCCTCCCTGAGTGTCTGGGATTATAGGTGTGTGCCACTGCGCCTGGCTAAAACAACATTTTTATCTGAAAAAAAAATATGTATCTATATATAAAGGAGATAGGACACACAATATTTCCATATTTCCTTAAAGAAATTTAGAGTTGCCAGGAAAAATATCTTCAGATCATCCCTTGGGTTCTCAAAACCGAGGTAACTGCGGTTTTCTAAGGGGTGTGCATGATATGATCACATACACAATGCTTTTCCACATCAAAAAGAATACTTCATCAAGAAAAATAGTTGGATTTTTTTTTAATGTTTTGTGTTTATTTTGTCAGCTTAAGCTATTTCAATTTAAGATTTTTTTTTCTTATGTGTTATTTTAAAATAGAGGTCAGGTCTGACTCATTGCCCTTTTCCTACGACATTCACAGTTCATTACTTCCCATTGAAAATTACTTTCCTGCATGACATTTGGCACTCTCTGGCAAACATATAACAAAATAATCAAACCTGACCAGGGCAATGGTTTTCATATGGAGAACAGAAAGAAATGAGTGCCAGAGACTGCAATAACATGCACTTGTTCTTTCAATGTGGCACAGAATTCCACTGAGTGTGGATTTCAGAGAACCCTGGGAAAAGCATTATCAGTCTCTCCTAGGTTATAGCTACCATTCCTCAACCTGCCTCCTAGTAACTTGCAAATGAAGCCTATGTTGTAATTTAAGATCTCATTCATTTGCACTCCAATTATTCGAAATTCTGCAATTCTGATCATGCGGTGGACCGAACATTTATCTTTCTTTGACATAATAATTAAACCCACATACTATACATTTCACCTCTCTGAAGTGTAAAATGCTATGATTTTTAGTATATTTGCAGAGTTACACAGCGATCACTGCAATCAATTTTAGAGCCTTCTCCGCACACCAAAAGAAATTCCATACCCATGAGCAGTCCCCCATACCCCAATCACTAACCTGCCTTTGGTCTCTATAAATTTGCCTGTTCTGGATATTTCATTTAAATGGAATTATACGACTGGTGACCTTTTGGGCATAGTTTCTTTCACTCAGATTAATACTTTCAGGTTCATCCACATTGTTTCGTGTATCAGAACTTCATTTCATTTTATGACCAAATAACATTCCATGTATGGATATGCCACATTATATAGATCATTCATTATATCATCATTCGCTTTTTGGTTATCATGAACAATGTCCAAGTTTTTTTTTTTCTTTCTGTGAATTCTTATTTTCATTTGTCTTCTATACATACCTAGGAGTGGAATTACAAGGCCAGTTCGAAGTTCTATCTTCAGTTTGGAGAAATACTCAAACCGTTCTGACACTTCTCTTTTTAATCTAGGTCAACAACTTTTGGTGAACAAATTCATGAAGCTAACAAGAATGCAAAAAGGGAACATTCTTTTTTCTAAAACAAAATTCCAAACCTACCAAAGTTTCATTACTCTCTGCATGAATAATAATAATTACTTTTCTAATTGCAAACTACTATTTTATTAAAAAGAAGTCCAAATGATCTTAAAGTACCCTGCAACATTTCGTCAGTTGTTCATTTGTATTATGGAGCCCTCCTAAAATAAACAAAAAGACATATATTTCATCTATATTTTCCATCTGACTTCTCCCTAATCATCTTGAGTTATCCTATTCATTTGTCTTCAGGATTTAAGGGTCCTGACGCATATAAACACATCAATAGGTTTTTGAAAAAAGTAAGCATTCATCTCATCACAGTTTGCCTTATGCTAGTTTGGATTGAGAATGTCTTCTATAGGTCCTTGTGTTTAGTCCCCAGGCCATAGTGCTATTGAGAAGTGGTGAAAATTTAAAAGATGGGGCTCAATGCGAGGAAGTGAGGTCATTGCAGGTGTGCCCTGTTCCCTTCCTGCCTCTTTACTTCCTGGTCACCATAAGATGAGTAGGTTGCTCTACTAAATACTACCCACCCCACCATGATACCCCAACAAAGGCCCTTAGCAACAGAGTCAACTGATCATGAACTGGAACCTCTACAACTCTGAGCCAAAATTAACCTTGCCTGTTGTTAAGTAGGTGGTCTCTGGTATTTTTGTTATAGTAACAGAAAGCTGACTAACACGCCTTGAGGGTTTACTATCGCCTTAAGCGTTGTTCTTGATCATTTTTACCACTTTATTTATGTTCAAGATGCTAGCTGTTTATGGGCTTCTCTGGCTCATGCAATTGAAGGGAGTGATGTCATTCTGCAAATTACATGGCCCTCAGTCACATGTAGAATCCCTTCCTATTAAAGGCTGTGTTGCACAAATCCCATGCAGTCAGACTTTCCTTGGCTTATATAGCCTTAGTTATATATGTGATCAAATCAGATCCTGCTTAGCAAGTGAGGTATCTTCCCTTGTAGGAAGGTGCTACTGACACAAATCTCTCTTGGATGCAACCACCATTTGACCCTGAGTTACGTATAGACATGGGAATTTACTAGAACACGGTGTTTGTTGGTTAACTGAAACCCACAAACTTTGGTAGGTTTGGAATTATTTTAGAAAAACAATTCTTGTTGGCTTCATGAATTTGTTCACCAAAAGTTGTTGACCTAGATTAAAAAGAGAAGTGTCAGAACGGTTTGAGTATTTCTCCAAACTGAATATAGAATTTCAAACTGGCTTTGTAATTCCACTCCTTGGTACGTATAGAAGACAAATGAAAATAAGAATTCACAGGGGGAAAAAACTTGGACATTATTAGTTAACCAACAAACACAGTATTCTAGTAAATTCCCATGTCTATACATAACTCAGGGTCAAATGGTGATTCCATCCAAGAGAGATAGGTGTCACTAGTACCTTCCTACAAAGGAGGACACCTTGCTGGCTAAGCAGGATCTGATTTCCTCAGAGCCAATCAGACACCTACCCACTTTCCTCAGGGGCAGCATGGGCCTCCTCCGTTTCTGAGGAGATAGTGAGAAAACAGAGAAGACTAGCACTTCTGGACACTCACCCACAGTTCCTACTTGGTGTGCTGAACAGAGGCCACCCACTCTGGCTTCTTGAATGGAAACTGACTACTTTGCCAGACCAAGTGAAACAGACCCACCATAGAGGCACTGGAGGAAAATGGTAGTTCATGACCTCAGTGTGCAGAGAATCTACTCTACTGCGCTCTCTTTATGAGCCAAAGCGGGATGGAATAACCCCAGTTTCTCCTTTAGTGAAGCCCACCCCTTCACTGATGACATAACCAGAAGAAATAATCACTAGTTCTTGGATCTTTGGCTAATACACAATGAAGGCAAAGTTAAAACAGTTCAATGGTATGTCCTGTCCTCTCTGATGTAACTAAATATAAAGTTACGATTTTTTTTCCCCCAGTAGCAAAATATATCAAGAATGTAATCATATGGGGAGGAAAAACTATAACATTCACTATCGGTAATGGTCACTTTGAGAACTCTTCAAAAACAGCCAGCAGTCAAGGTAAATTGTAACTTTGGATGGGGAGATGGAAATCTGACTTCTGGGAATAGTGGGCGTGAAAAGACATACCCCAAAAATTCAATGGGAAAGGCTGCACTCCTGAGACCGAAAAACAATACTTCTGCTGCTTTCCAATACCCAAGTGGTAGCCACAAAATTTGTCTTTCTCTAAAGCCTGTCTGTATCAGTGCCTTTGTGTCTCTCTTGAAAATATTATTATTTTTTTTTGTAGTAATCTTTTCTAACCACTTTGTCATCATCATGGGATAAACACAGTAGAGTTTCCAAAATGAAAACCAGGGAGGTTGGGGTTGAAGAGATAAAACAGGGTCTGATGCTGTAATCTTTGTGTTGGCAGAACATCACTGTAGTGGAACTCGGTTTGGCAAACCTTTGTGCAAAAATAGGACCCTTGACTTAAGACACAGTATAAACATACTGACTTCCTAAAGTCCTCAGTGGGTATGTTGGTGAAAAGAAAGAAAAGAAAAGAACTTGGACACAGCCTCTGCTATGTAAAACTTAATTAACTTGCAATGTGATTTTTCTATTCTAATGCTTTGGCATAATACACGGGCAGCTCTAATCCCATCCCCCCACCACAGACTTCACAATTATTATCAGAATTCCTTGGGAGTCCAAGGGAGAAGTGGTATTCAAAGGAACCAACTGCTGGTGGAGGACTTGAATAAAATGAAATGTCTGCGGGGCCAATTAGGTTGTCAGTGGACAAAAACAAGCATAAATTAAAGCAATTAAGTAAATAAAAATGATCAAAAGGAATTTGTGGAGAGACTTTTTTTTTTTTTCGACAGACTCTTTTCCATTATACAGGTACAAATACCACTTTCACGAGCTCAAAGATGTTTTAAAACTACTCTAGTGTACCTAAACCTCAAGAAAATAAAACAGTGCCTTCTGTTCTACTGTATGAAGGAATGAATTTAATGGTTCTTTTCTTTCTTTCTTTTTTTTTTATTGGCACTGGGGACTGAACCCAGGGATACTCTACCACTGAGTTACATCTGCAGTCGTTATATATTTGGAGTCAGGATTTCACTCTGTTGCCAACCCCTGTGCTCAAAGTTGCAGTCCTCCTACATCAGTTTCCTAAGTTGCCGAGATCATGGTTTCTTTTCCAACGTTATTTTCATTGAAAGAATATTGTACATTTAATAAATCACAGTCAGTAAAGAGGACTGCTCGGCATGGTGGGGTAGCTCAGTGGTAGAACATTTGGCCGACATGTGCAAGGTCCTGAGTTGGATCCCCAGCAGAGAAAAGAAGAAAGAACTGGTGGACAGATACACGAAACGAGGTCATTTTTCTGTTCCCAAAGAAATGACATCTGGAAGGAGAAGGGATATAAATACTGTTTACTTGAATCATCTCTTTCATTGAAATCATACTGAAATTTATGTAATAAAAATGGAAATTTTTAAAAATGTCAAAGACATCTGCTATGGTCTGGATATTTGTGTCCCCTCCAAAATTCATGTTGACATTCAGTCCCCAACAGCAACAATATTAATGGGTGGGCCCTTTAGGACCTGATTAGGCCGTGAGGTCTCTGCCCTTATAGACTGAATTAGTACCTTATAAAAGGTCTGGAGGGAACAAACTAAAAACTTCCCTCCATGAATGGATGCAACAAGAAGGCCCTACCCAGACACTAAATGCTGGTGCCTTGATCTTGAGATTTCCCAAGCTCCAGAATTGGGAGAAATACATTTCTATTCTTTATAAATTACTCAGTCTCAGGTGTTTTGTTATAGTAGCACACACAGCGTGAGATAACAATTTTTTAAAAAATCACTGATTATCTTTGGAGGTGGACTTTTTAGTCTCATAGACTTTTTCTAAGTTATACGTTTCTTAGATTTTTTAAATAATAAAGAAAAAATGGGTTAGCTTAAAAAACAAACAAACAACAAAAAAAAAAAACTCTAGTGTGAGAAATTTTCTTTGAGGCTGGGTTGAAGGAAACTGAATTCCTCTTGTTGAACTAGGAGACAGACATCCAAAGTACCAGCCTTTGTTTTGAAGAACACCTGAACTGTGATATAAGCCATCTCAGAAATGCAAAGAGTTGCTTCATGGACCACATCATGAAGCTTCCTGAAGTATATTCTTCTCCCAGAGGCTCTTACATTGGGCCATTTCCTAGAGTGTGGGAAAGATGCTCCACAGCCCTGGAGGTGTGCAGCTCAGGTTCCCCCCCTCAAGAGACACCCAGCAGCAAGACAAGCAGAGCTAACTGACAGCCTCTGGTGGCTGTACCTTCGGGATCTGCCACAGTGATTCCTGCTGAGGCCAAGGCACCCCGGTTCTGCACCCAGCCCGTGACTCGGCATGTCAGGGTCACTAGACCCGGGTCATTTTCTGCCCAACACAGAACCTTTCTCACAGGCGTGCGCACAGCATCTGACTGATGAGACTTCCTTAGAGATGCTCTGCCGTCTGAGCTGTCCTACCCCGTGTCCTTCCTTCCTCCTTCCTTTTCAAAGGAGTCAGATCTGCATCCCAGTCCGAGGCTCTCCGGGGTAGTTTCAGTTCCCTCACCCCCATCTCTGCCACAGCCATTCCCACTGCTAAGTCCCCTGCACTTCATACCCTGTCTTGGCTTCTGCTTTCTAGATGACCCAAAGTAGCACCAACCTGGATTCCTGTGGGTGACAGAGGTTGTAGGGCTAGCCTCGGAATATCTGTGGCAAACACCCAGATCTTAAATGGGATTGTCTGGGCCCCTTCAGAGCAACCCAGACTCTCCTGCTCAGACCTGGCTTCCCTTTGTCTACTGCAAAGGAGTTCACTGTAGCTCAAAGCAAAGGCATTCATAGCCCCTAGATACAAACTCTGGTCTAGTTGTAGCCAAGGAGTGGTCTTCTTCTTTAAAAAGTATATACTCAGAAACTACCTAACATTTTGAAAATATAAGGTGATTGGCAGTAATATCACTTTTTAAAAAAAACTCCCATTGAGATATTTTTTATTTAAAAATCCCTTTCAGACAGGCACCATGGCACACACTGGTAATCCACACACTGGTCATCCCAGAGGCTCGGGAAGCTGAGGCAGAAGGATGGAGAGTTCAAAGCCAGCCTCAGCAATTTAACAAGGTGCTTAAGCAACTCAGTGAGACCTTATCTCTAAATAAAATACAAAATAAGGCTGGGGATGTGGCTCAGTGGTCAAGTGCCCCCTGAGTTCAAACCCCAGTACCCTAAATAGATGAATCAATGATACAAAGCCCTTTCACCAGGCTGGGGTGTAGTGTAGAGGTACAGTGGTTGCCCAGCATACATAAGGACCTGCGTTCAATCCCCAGCACCACAAAAGAAGAAAAAAAGAAGAGCAAAAAAACTATTTTACTTAGGTAACCCCATTTAATCCCCTTTTAGTCTCACGTCACTCTTATATACTAGGTAAATCATTTGTTTGTAAAAGAGTAACAAAGAAATGAGGCATGACTGCCTTTGTTTGCATCAGTAGACATTTGTGTTACGTAAATGGACAATACTGATACAGGACAAAATCACTGATTCAAATACAGGAACTGCCTTTTCCAGAACTCCTCTCGAGTATTCTGTGACAACACACTCTCCTGGTTCTCTTCCCACCTCTAGGAATCCTATGGTTGGAATATGGTTTGTCCCCTCTGAAAATTCAGGTTGAACTTGAATCCCTGCTGTGAAGTACTAAGAGGGTAGAAACTAAATCTGACTGTGGTGTTCAGAGGTGAGGCCTTTGGGAGGTAATTAGGAAAACAGGAGGTCATCAGGAAGGACCCCTGAGATTGAGTACTGATGGCTTTATAAGAAGGAGAGACACCAGAAGACACACACACACACACACACACACACACACACACACACACACACACAAAAGTGCTCCACGTCTCTCACCTGTGATGCCCTGCACTGCCTTGGGACTCGGCCAGAAAGAAGGCCATCACCAACATACAACCCTTCACCCCTGGGCCTCCAAAACCATGAACCAAAACGAACCTCTTATAAAGTTTCCTAGCCTTGTCAGGCATGGTGGTGTGAATCTGTAATTCCAGTGGTTTGGGAGGTTGAAGTAAGAGCATCAAAAGTTTAAGGCCAGCCTCAGCAACTTAGAGAGGCCCTCTGCAACTTAGCAAGACCCTGTCTCAAATTAAACCATGGGCTGGGGATGTGGCTCAGTGGTTGAATGCCCCTGTGTTGGAAAGGAAGGAAGGAAGGAAGGAAGGAAGGAAGGAAGGAAGGAAGGAAGGAAGGAAGGAAGGGTTTCCTAGCCTCAGGTATTTCATTATAGCAACAGAAAACTAATATAAGGATCCTGTCTTTTTGGCCTATCTCATTGGATCATCATCCTCAGTCCACCTCTTTCAAGGGGGCATCTCCCAGAGTTCTTCTGCCTTTGACCCCTTTCCTTGTCTCCTCCTGACTGCTCCCTGAAGATCATATCCTCCCTCACAGTTTTCACTCTCACATATATTCTGAACATTTCCTGTGGATCGATTGATGGACGATTGATTGGTTTTGGTCATGGGGATTGAACACAGGGCTACTTAACCACTGAGCCACATCCTCAGTTCTTTTTTTTTATTTATTTTTTATTTTTTTTATTTTGAGATAAGGTTTCACTAAGTTGCTTAGCGCCTCAATAAGTTGCTGAGGCTGGCTTTGAACTTGTGATCCTCCTCCTACCTCAGCCTCCCGAGCCACCACACCTGGCATCTGTGGATTTTAGACTCACAATTTACCAACCACTGTCTGTTTCCACCTAGGTTCCAGAGTACTGGTGGTAGGCTGGTCATAGCCCCCAAAGATGTCAGAATGTTACCTTATTTGGGAAAAGAATCTTTCTAGATGTGATGAAATGCAAGATAATCCTGGATTTCTAGATGGAATTGTGCATGTCCTTGGAAGAGAGAGGTGGAGGGAGATTTGACAGGCAAAGGCCACAGGACCACAGAGGCAGTGACTGGGGTGTTGAGGCCAAAGGTTGCAGGAGGCCATCAGTCACCAGAAGAGGAAGAGATAAGCAGTAGCTTCTCCCCTGGGGCCTTCAGAAGGAACCAGCCTCGCTGACACTCTGATTTTTTTTGACTTTCAGAACTGTGACAGAATTAAATTTCTGTTGTTGTTAAGCCACTGAGTTTATGGTGATTTGTAACAAAACCTCAGGAGATTATAAAGTTGATATCCTAGGACAGCACTGTTGATGCGGCATCCTGAAAGCACCACCAGCTAGGTGAACGACAGAAATCTATTCTCTTACAGTGTTGGAGACTAGAAGTCCAAGGTGGAGGTGTGGCCTGGTGTGGTTCCTTCTTAGAGCTGTGGTGGATAATCTGTTCCATGATTCTCCTTGGCTCCTGGTGGTTTTCTGGCAGTCTGCAGTATTCTTTGAGTTCTGCTACATCACCTTGACCCCTGCCTTCATCTTCCCATGGTGCCTCCTGTGTGCATGCCACTAGGTTCAACTTTCTCATGTAGAAGAACACAGTCCTATTGGATCATGGCCCATCCTAAGACTTCAGAGAACATAAGCTGATGGTCTATAAAGTTTCTACTTCTAAATAAGATCCTAGTCACAGGTACTAAGAATTGGAGTACTTTAGGGATGGTAAAATTTAACCCATAACCTCGAGCTCAACAATGACAAAACAACTTAAGATTCTTTAAAAAATGGTAGAGTACTTGCCTAGCATGTGCAAGGCCCTGGGTTCAATCCCTGGCACGGGAGGGGAGCGTTGCTCTTCTTATATTCCTTTGTGAGAAAAAAGCACCACCACCATTAAGCCAGATGAAAATCTTGGCTCCTTGTTTTCTGCTGAATGTCAATCAATCCTGTTTCTTTTGCTCCAGATTGATTAGCTCCTCCCTATCTCTGCAGCTAAGGCCTATAAGTTAAGTGTTCAGGTCCTTATCATCTGGGCTATTCGATAGACTTTTTTTTTTTTAATGGGGATTGAACCCAAGGGCCCTTTACCACTGAGTCACATCCTCAGCCCTTTATATGTTTGATACAGTCTCACTAAGTTGCTGAGGGCCTCGCTAAGTTGCTGAAACTGCCCTTGAACTTGCAATCCTCCTGCTTCAGCCTCCCAAGCTGCGAGGATTACAGGCATGTGCCACCATGCCTGGTTTGGATGGACTCTTAACTGGTCTCCTACCAGCTAGTCTTGTCCTTCTCATATTTACCCTCCTATCTTCTGAGCTCGTTGATACAGGTCCTGTGTCTCACCTTGGAATCCCAATGTGCTCACACAGTGCCTGCCTGTCCCCCCAGAAGATACTCAGCTGATTACTGGATTCGTTCTAGAAATTACATTATATATGTGACAGCCAACCATGCTACTTAGAGATGTTCCTGGAATTTGGAAATAAACTCCCTTATTGGAAAAAAAAATGTTATGATAGTATTTCTCAGAGTGGGATTTTACCAGCAAATGTTTCGCTTTCATACAAGGTATGTCTCAAATCTTATCATACATACCATTAGTTGAAGAAATAGTTAAATCATAGAGAAAGGTATCACTGTCACCCTTGTAACTTATATTGTCTTGCTTTCCCCTTGAGCATCTGTAATTTTTGTCTATACCTTTGATTAATCACTTCATTATATTATACCTTATAATCTTTTTTTTTTCTCTCTCTCTCCAGCGCTGGACTACTCTACCACTGGGATACATCCCAATCCTCTTTTCTTTTTCTTTTTTGAAGATAGGATTTTGCTAAGTTGCCCAGGCTGACCTCAAACTTGTGATCCTCCTGCCTCAGCCTTCTGACTCTCCTGAGTAGCTGGGATTATTATAGGCAGATGCCACCACTCTGGCTTCTTCCTCTATTTTTTGAAAATTATGTTTTCCCTCACTTCTAGATTGTAAGCTACTGGAGAAAAAGAATAACGTCACATACCTTTGAATGCCCCAACTATGAATGATCTAGTATTAAGCACAGTAGAAACTGTTGAGCAAATAAATATCACTGGCATCAATATTACTGACATCAATATTACTCATATTCTGTGTTAGGAAAAAGAAAGAAAGAACCTTGAATTGTGTACTGTTGTGTCCCTATATATGATTTAGATGAGGAGTTTGGGTTCTGAAATTAAACAGACTTGGATTCAAATTTCTACCACCTGTTGGTCTATAATTTGGGGCAATTTATAAAGCTCTTTAGTCCTCAGTTTCCTCATCAATGGGAATGGGATACCCCCCTTTAGGACCTCCCTTATGGGGCTATAGTGATCATTAACTGAAATAAGGAATGTAAAGTATAGCACTCTGCCTGGGGAATGGGACGCTTTCACTAAATGGTGGCTATTGTTATATTATCTTTTTGGTTTTTTTGATTCCTCTAAGCATTTTGGATCCTGCTTCTATGAACCTCTTCTTCAGCAATAGCAACCTCTGTCTCTTCTTCACCACCACTGCCACCACTGTCAGAGAACATTCCTTAAGGACACTGGATAAAATCAGACTGTATTTTTGAGCTTCTAGGTGCTGGCTTTGGTGGGATGGAGTCGAGTTGCAAAGATCAGCAACTATTATCCCAATCAAGAATTTTTCTTATCAAAAGTCAGGACCCAAAGACAGGATGTTCAGGACTGACTTTCAGATGTAGTTTTTAAGTCACTGTGTTCTGCCAGTGCTTCTCTCTGTGCTCTGTCTCACCTGTTCCCTCTGCTTCATGAGCACCTAAGAGCCCTGGCTGCTCCCATGTCCAGCTGGAACCCGGGGCTGCCCAGGAGGTCCATGAGGAGGATTGGCCCTTGGCCCATCAAATAATGCCACCAAGGGCAGCAACCTCAGAGGTGTCAACCCAGGGGAATTTGAAGTTAACAGCTTTCAAGTTGAAAGAATGTAAGCAAAAGACATCATCCTAAAAACCAGCAGGAAACTACGGCCAAATCCATCTTCCAATACTTAGAACTTCTGAAGAACAGAAGGGTCTCTGGGGTTTGGTGGTTTATTTTCTTCCTTCCTCTGTACCAGTCCAACTTCCCCTACTTAAAAGTGACAGTGAATTTAGCAAGCAAAAACTAAATGACTGTCATATGATCAGTGTCACTGGGTTCATTCTGGAGAGCACCAAAGATAGAAAATGCTAGGAGATACAGGACAAGACCCACTCCTGGTAGGCTGGGGATCTCTAGAATTTAGGAATTAACCAAGAAAAGAAAGAGGGAAGGAGGAGAAATAGAGAGGGAGAAAAGGAAGATGAGAAAAGAGGAAGAAGAGGGAAAATACCAGCCTCTGTCTCCCCTGCCCATCCTCCTCCCAATCCCCCAACTCACAGGAAATACACAGAGCCGTTGTCCGGGTGTGAAGGGAACAGGTTTATAGAATTTAGTTTTGTCAGTGCTGAACTTTCCAAAATAGAAGAATGCTCAATTCTCCCTCTTCTTCTCGACCTTTAAATAATGCTCCAGGGCAGGTTCTTACTCTCATTTTCTCTATTTACATTCTTCTTACCTGGTCTCACGCCAGTCCCTGGGCCCTGTTCTGAAGACCCGGATTTTTATCTGCAGCCACAACTTATCTACAGAGCTCCAGATTCAAGCTATTCCACTGGCCGCATCTCTCAAATTTGACGCGTTTAAGACAAAATTCAAAATCAGTTCCTCCCTCAGATTTTGCCATGTCAATAAATATAAGCCTATTCACCAAAAGGCTAAGATCAAACACATAACTCATTTATAAATCGACTCTTTCCCTCCACCCACATCAGCAAGCCTACTCAGCTCTGCCTCTAAAATACATCCCAAGTCCTCTCTCTTACCGTCTCCAGGACTCTTCTGGTCAAAGGCACCATCTCCTCTCATTAGCCCAGGGGCACAAACTCCTGCAGGTCTCCCACTTCCACACTTGCCTCCCCACCCTCCTCACCCATAATCACTTTCCACAGAGGAATCATGAGGTGAGAGTCAGACCATGTCCCATCTCTACATGAACCCTACAAAGGCTTCCCAGAGACTCCAAAGTGATCCTCATGGACCACCAGCTCTTCACATAGCTTAGCCCCTCTAATACCTTGACGACATCTCTTCCATCCCCATTCTACAACATCAAGTATTTTCCACATCAGGGACTTTATGCTTACTAAACCCTGAGGCTATAATGCACTTCCCCAAATCAGCATCCCTCACTCCATTCCTGTCTCTGCACCAACATCACCTCCTCGGTGAGGTCTTTCCCAACCATTGATCTAAAATAGCCATTTTTCTAAAATAGCCATTCTTTCCCAGGACTGAGTTCTCTCCATAGCACTTACAGCTACTTTAATTATTTTTTTAAATCATTGATTACAGGTAATCAATGTCAGTATCCTCCATGACAACAGATACTATCTGGCTGAATCTCCACTGTATTCCCAGAGCCTAAACAAAGTTTGGCATGTAACACTTGTTCGATAAATATCTGAACAAATGGATGCTGAGCTACTCAGATTATTCAGAAAAAGTTTCCAACGATCAGAATTTGAGTTTGATTTCCAAAGAGATGAAGGACACATGTGAGCTGGAATCACACACAAAGATCACTAAGGTTCCTACATTTACTGCTGTTCCAAGCATTCCCATCCCCTCACCAGGAGGGCCACCTTTAATTAGCACAGATCACACAATACCTTTCAGGGCTTGTAAGTCAGACAAAAATCATGCTAAAAACCATTGTTTCCCATTCCATGACTGAGGCAAAGCTTAATGGCCAGCCACACGGGAAGATAAATAGAAATGAAAGGTACTGTGACACTATAACATGATAAAAAAAAAAAAGTAGCACAACCTATTTTAAATGACACCATACTTAAATGTCTCAGGCACAGCCCTGTGCAGGGTGTGAAATCAGACCATAAGTCAGCCCTCGGGTAGTATCACAAAGCACGTGGCTGCAGGCTGGCTGGTTTAAGGGAGCCTTGTAATTCATTATACGGAGCATTTTACTACTTTTCTGCATTGGACATAGACACAGAATTGAGAAAAACCATCTGTCTTCCACATTCACCTTGTCCCATGGAGGCAGTAGGCATGACAGCCCACGGGCATGCGCAGCCATGCCCAGTCTGCGTTCTTAATGAAGGCTGAAAATAGGTTTTGGCATTATACTGTCTTGAAGTCTTAACCATATAACACTCTGTTGATTTCTGCCGTGCACACCGCTCAGTTCCTTGACCTCATACAATACCCAAACCCCTTGCTGGGTGAGAGCGCCAGAAAGTGCGGGAGAGTTGGGACCACTCGTGCCCCCTGAGCAACTAATGCTCATAAACCAGGCCCACACAGATGAACCACTTTGCACATGGAGGGGAAAGCTGTCCAGAAAATATCCTTAGAGAAATAGGCAGCTGGCCAGGCTCTGCTTTCAGTGCTGGGCCAGCACCATGACTTCTGAGTTACCGAAATCTCTTCTCCACACTTTGCTGGAGCCTTCTCACACCTCCATGAAAGGTCACAAACCCACTCTGGGTTACACACACTCGAAGCTTACTGGAAACCCACTGGCAGCTGATTTCGTGTTTTGAGAATCAACTATGTAATCTGCAAGGATTCCAAAAGGCATATTTTCTTTCCAACTCAGAGCAGCGTGCTGCGTTTGGGACGGTTTTGGCAATGGCAACTCCTTGCTGCTCACCAGTTTAGGTCTGGAGAGATCACGCATGGGGATCAAAGGCTATTCAGATGGCAAGATCAGCTTTCCATCTCGAAAGCCAAAATAAAGTACAGGTGGCAGGCAAAAGCTACATGGGCATGACCCTGGGGCCGTTCAACCGCTCCTTGGTCAAGTGCTCAGCCCTCACTTCTCGGCATCAAGGTCTTACCCACATACTTGACTGCTTTGAGGCAGAGTTTTCAAAGGCCTTGGGTTAAGGATGGTGGTTCAGGTGTGATCCCATGCATTTTCTCTTGGCAAGGATCCGTGCGGCTGGGTAACTGCTCTCTTCCTCTTAATTGGTCTTAATTAGATGATGGGTAACTGCATGGGCCGCATCGTGAGCCCCTCCGATCCACAGACAAGGGGTGGCTTACCCTGTAAATTAATAGGCCTGACTAGGATCATGGAAGCTGGCTGTGTAAATGGGAAGGGAGCCCCCAAAGCCAACAGTCCTTGGCCTGCTGACACAGCTGCACATAGTACCCGCTCACTGGAGCACCGAAGGATATTCAGTTACAGTGAAGAAATCATAACAAAGACAGGAAACAGATCAGCATACTCTGGATTTAACACCCTCCCTGGGGAACTTGGGCCGGTTTCTAGGCTGCAGATGTTTTTAACCCTGCCTTGAAGAACATCCATGTCACATGGTTGGGCTGCTAAAGGCGAGTCCAGTGTTTAGGCAGGACATACATATTGGGAAAGTGGACCAAGATGATGCCCATCAGAATTTCTAGCTCATAAATTAGGGGTGGTGGATGGTTAAAATCGAGGCTTCCAAAGCCTGGTGTTTACTTTAAACAAGGTGTAAATGGAGTGATCTGGACTCTTCTATTAGGATCTTAGGAGTCTCCACAGCTGCAGGGTTTCTCAGCTGTTTCCTGCTGTTTGCTCTTTCCAGCACCCTCCTCCTCCTCCGAGTGGAGCAGAATGAAAACAAGCCTTCTTCATTCAGTGTTTTTAAACAGGCGCTGCCAACAAAAACTGGATCCTTGACTGTTTGGAACTCAAGATGAAGGGGATGGCATATCTTCCTGGCAGGATGTAGGTAGTTTTTCTAAAGTTATAGTAAGTTTGCAGAATTGGAAATTTATATTTTTAAACTCTTCTGACGGAGTTACATAAATATGTCTAGTTCTGCATGAAGCTGTGGTTGGCCAGAGGCATCCCACTCTCTTTGTGGCAGAGGGAATGACGGTACCTGCCAGGAAAAGAGTTTCAGGCAAGAGGAGCGCTCGAAAAACCCCCAGCCTAAAACCCAAAGCCGGAGAGAAAACGTTTCAGCCCCCCTCGGATCTGTTTGTGTCCCATCTGCAGTTGTTTTACTGTTCTAAGTTTCTATATAAAATGAGTCATGTTTAAGAATGTTCTTGGAGGACCCTTCCAAGGACCCAAGACTATTACTAATTTCCAAACTTACCCTTGGAACAGCACACTCAGGACGTGTTTTTGTTTCTCATGTTCAGCAAGCAGTGATCATTTCAACTGCTACTGACTTAAGCCTCGCGTTTGAGCAGACTGGAGATTTCTGATAATTGCGAGAAACTCTCCTTTCCCCACCTGAGCTGGCTGACTTACCCAGCAACTAAGACCACACTAGGGTGGGCTGAGGACGGGGCCAGAGAGTCGGGCACTGCTGCTCCTAACGGTGCACACTGGCTTCCTTGAGGTGAGCCTTCACGTCTGTGAATCGGGGGCTGCTCAGGCCCCAGTAGCTGATGACAATTTAATGACACAGTCTCTTCCACCTTTCCCACCAAGCCTCTCTCTCCCACCGCTGGGCAGGTCCACCTGTATGAAGCCTATCCTTATTCTGGACCTTTCCTGTCTCAACTCCTGCTTGGCGGGTTTGATGATCACAGATGCTCTTGGCATCTGATCACTCTCCAAGGTTTCTCTTTACCAGATGAAGCTGTTTTCTCTCCTTTTGGATGGTGGGTACCCAAAAGAACGGTCACTTGCTTTCTAAGTAACCAGTGGATAGAGCTGGATCCCCAGACTCTCAGGAGGTGTTTGGACTGACTTGGAACAAAATGGATGGCTCTTTGGTTCAGGCAGAGAAACACTCTGCCAACAAGACCTACTCTGTCCAGTCAATCTGCCATAAGCTGGGAAGTCTTTGTGGTGTGTTCTTCTTGGAGTTAAGCAGCACCCATCACACGGGTCTAGTTTTGGGTGAATGACCACTTGGGAGGGTGACATGCACAGAGCCGCCATACTGGTGTGGAATGGATTTATAAGTAAAATTGTAAATCAAACAGTCTTGCTTGCTGGGGGAGCTTACAGGAGGGAAAAGGAGGAAGCCTGGAAAAGACAGATAGGGGTACATTATATAAAAGCAGGTAGAGAGATGGGGGGTACTAAGGCTTATCCATGGTTTGAGTGTGTCTCCCAAGGGTTTGGAAATTTATCACTTAGTGGTGAGATATTAAAAGATGGTGGAAACTTAATCTGACAATTGGGTGATTAGGATTAGGTCAAGTCATCCAGGGAGACCCCCCCCCATGATTGAATCCTGGTGACTTACAAGAAAAAGACCAGAAGAGGTAGTTACATACACACATGCTCACATTTCTCACCACAAGATGCAAGAAAACCATCACCAGATACAGACCCTTGACTTTGGACCTCCAGAACCATGAGCCAAAATAAATCTCTTTTCTCTATAAGGTTATCCAACCTCAGGCATTTCATTATAATAATAAAAAACAGACTACTACAGAGGATAGGTAAGTCCATTTTTGTCTACTTTAAAACTCCACTAAGGCCAAATCTATGTCAGGAAACCCCAGCACAGCTTTCTCCACACACCCAAAGTAGTGAGTATCCTCCGCATCCTGGAATGCCTTTGTCTAACCCCACTCCATCTTCCAGAAGTTTCTATGTTAGAAGTGGAGACATAACCAGATACAATTTCCTGGCTCTCCCATACCTCAGGTCTGAGGTAGAAGGAGAAGAGCGGATAAAGGGATGCTTAGGACCGTCTCAAAGGAGGATAATAATCTGTGTCTGCTCATAAGGTTGGCCCTGAAACCAATCCAGAAATCCAACCAAACCCATGTGTTCAACGCACATGTTAGTTTATAAGATGGCTGTCCTCTCTAAATCATCCTGTGCTCCACTCAGCCATGATGACCTCTCTGGGCTTCCCAGGGGAACTGCCCTGAGGTTCTTCCCTTAAGATGGATAAGTGATGAGTGATGACAATCAGCCTGCTGAGTCCTTCACCCAAGAATTCATCAGGAGAAAGAAAATAGACTCGGCTGTTTTCTTTGGGCTGTGAGCTCAAGTATGCAGCTTTTGGACAAGAGACGTCATTTAATGCACGTGGGTCTCTATGCTGTCATCCAAGAATAAAATCCTAGTGGGCTCATATCTCTCTTTATTCTTCTTCTCCCATGATCACTTGGGATGGGCCACAGGAGAGACCCGAATTCTTCTTTTACTATAGGCCTCAGGTTTTATGGACTTCATGTCACCTTTTGAATCCCCACCCCGCCCCGGCCCACCCCAAGTTTCATTTTACGAATCGTGGAAAAAGCCTCCAGCCAAGGGGAAGAAGTTTTCTTCCCCAAGGAATAGAATTCAGGAATTTATCTGTCTTGAGGTCCGAGTCAAACTAAATTATGTTACCTGGGGATGTTGCCAAGATACAGGTCTGTTCTCTGTTTTGAATCAAGAAACCACCAGTGGTGACCTCGTGTCCAAATATCCGAGATTAAAAACACTGGCTCATAATGTAAATTTCACAAAAGACGGTTGCCAAGTGTGTTACACCTTCAACAGAGTTTTCCTGACAATCTGAATACTGACCCTCATCAAAAAGGCGGGCAGGAGGCCCGGGGGCCAGATCTCTCTCTGATTAAGTGGTATTTGCACATTAGTGGAAGGATGACCCGGTGACCATCCTCCCCTGGCCTCTCCCCAAAGGTTCTCTTCTTTCTTTCTGGGTCTCCAATGTCCACTGGTCACCTCTGGGTTACCAGTCCTTGTTCAGGACATACATTACCAGAGAGAGAAGCTTCAAAGAAGAGCTGTGTCTAATTTCTTAAAGGATTTTGCTTTAAAGTGCTTATTGGAATGTTGCTGTCCATTAAGGTTTTGTTTTATTTTGTTTAGTAGATGATGAGTTAACTCTGAATGAAGTTTGGTTGGTTAGTCAAGGCCCTAGAACTAAAAGCTGACTCACATTCCTTTGAATTACATTCTCATTAGGTGCAAAGAGACTCCTGGTTTTTAGGTGCAAAGAGACTCCTGGTTTTTCTTCCATGATTAAAAAAAAATGCTAATAATCATCTGAAATTACCCAAAGGATATTTAGGTTAATTTTTTTAATTTTTTAGTAGTTCAAAAAACAAGCCTTAAAAATCACTGCCTAATAGAAATATCACTGGAGTCAGAAGCATAATCTGAATTTTTCTAGAAGTCACATTGGACACTTGAAAAGAAACAGATAAAATTATTTTAATATTTGTTATTGAACACATTAGGTATCAAATACTATCATCTCAATATGCAATCAATACAAAAAAATCATTACTAGAGAATTTACATGCTTTACTTCCTATTAAGTCTTCCAAATACAGGGTGAGGTTGAGACTTACTGAATATCTCAATTTGAACTAGTCACATTTTCAAGTGCTGGTAGTCATATGCAGCTGGCGGTCACTATACTGGCAAGCTCAGGTAGATTGCCCTTCACCCTACTCACATAAATGGAAGCTCAGGGAAAGGAAAAGAGTAAGAACATTATCCAGGCCTTCTTTTTCACAGGGTAGAAAACTGAATCATATTGAAATGTATATATATTGAGATATAAATAACTCATCTATTTAGGGAAAGGAGGGGTATGGGATTATTAATGATGGTGGAATGTGATGATCATTATTATCCAAAGTATAGGTATGAAGACACGAATTGGTGTGAATATACTATGAATACAACTAGAGATATGAAAACTTGTGCTCTATATGTGTAATAAGAATTATAATGCATTCTGCTTCATATATAAATAAAAAATAAATAAAAATTTAAAAAAATAAAACTACTATTAGGCCATTTTGGTTGTGCCCCTGATATATACTATCGCTATACTATAGAAAATAATTCAAGTTTTTTTTTTTTTTGTCCTTTGCTGGGTAAAGAGAATAGAGTTACAGTATTTAATAATGAAGTGGTGCAGCCACTTTGGAATACAGCCTGGCATTTCCTCGAAATTTTAAACACAGAGGTGCCATGTGACAGCAATCTCATTCCAAGGTGTCTGCCCAAGAGAAATAAAAACATATTCACACAACCACATACCCAAATATTCATAGTAACATTATTCATAGCAACCAAAAAGCAGAAACAATCCAAATGCCCATCAATTAATAAATTGATAAATGAAATGTGGTATATCCATATAGAGGAGTACTATTCAATAACAAAAAGGAGTGAAGTATTAATACATGCTGCAGCTTGGTTAAACCTTGAAGACATTAAAATAAACTAGACACAAAAGGCAACATATTGTGTAATCACATTTCTGTGAAATATTCAGAAATTCAGAACAGGAAACTCCAAAGAGTCAGAAAGCAGATTACTGGTTGCCAGGAGTGGGGTGGAAAGAAGGTGGAGGGACACAGGGAGGGACTATTCACAGGTACAAGGTTTCTTTCTTGAGTGATGAAAATGTTCTAACATTGTGCATCCACTAGATGCACAACTCTGAATATATTTTAAATGACTGAATACTTTAAACAGGTAAATCATTTTAAGATGTGTGACTGTCACCGGGCGCAGTGGCACATGCCTTTAATCCCGGTGGTTTGGGAGGCTGAGGCAGGAGGATGGAGAGTTCAAAGCCAAACTCAGCAATGGCAAGGCCCTAAGCAACTCAGTGAGACCCTTTCTCTAAATAAAATACAAAAGAGGGCTGGAGATATGGCTTAGTGGTCGAGTGCCCCTGAGCTCAGCCCCCCCGGTATTCCCGCCCCCCCCAAAAAAAAGATGTGCAAATGTCTATGAAACTGTTATAAAACAATAAGGACTGCCACTTGCGGCATGAAGCCCCTCTGCACTGCATGCCCATGGTCAGGCTTATCATTCTATCATCCAGATGAGCATGTGAGCACCTGTATATGGATATAACAACATTCCACCAATACAAACAAAAAATGGTTCAAATGTTGACGCCTGTATGTTGCATTTATTTGAAAAGGGCAGAGAATAGCAACCCCAGCTTAATTTCTTCCTAGCCAAAGATGATTATAAGTAAAGCATAATATCTCAGAAGCCTTCCTCAGCAACTATGGAAGAACTGGGACCTTTGGGAGCTGTTCTCTGGGGAGGGAGGGCTCATGCACAGAAGTCGGGGAGAGGGTGGCAGGTCCTACAGCAGCTCAGGCTCAAACTAGGAGGATCCACTGGCCCCTGCCATTTCTACCACCCTCCTTCCGGTCAGCTCAATTCCTTCCCCAATTCCTCCCCTTCCAGCTTGGTTCCCAAAATGAGCCTCCAACCTGAGAGTGGCTTTCCAAGTTTCATACTCCTTTTACAATGTTTTATTTGGGGCTTGGATTGTTTCATTTTCCCCCAAATAGTAAATGTCTCCCATACTACACTGGCACAACCATGAAATAATAGCTGCTTAATAAAAAGCTGGCATGTAGCTCAGTAGAACTACATGCCAGCTTTTTATTTTAGGTAGAACTCTTACTCAGCATGCCCAAGACCCTGGGTTGATCCCTAGCACCACCAAAAAAAAAAAAAAAATTTAAGGTACTTATTATCTGTATCTGATTATAAATTGCTGGCCATCATCAAACCAAAAGATTTTGGGGCCTATTAAAAATCAAGAAAGTAATAAACCACACATGGAAAAATGTCTCAATGCAATGAAAGGTGGCAGCAGATGCTGTAAATTATGGCTGTGAATGGGATTCCTGGAAGAGGCGGGGGACTTACTGTAGCTGTGCAGGACAGGGGCTTGAGCTCTGCCCTCTCCCTTGCTGACCTGGGATTTCAGCGGGCAGATGTTATCAGTTACCCAACAGAGTCAGGCCACCGTGGAGCCACAGATTAAAGTGTCTTCAAGTATCTTTGGTCTCTTTTCTTCTCTCTCTCTTCGTCCCCCTTGTCACAAGTCCATCAACAGCTCATTCACTGGGGACAGCGATAGCTCTCTTTCCCCAACTCCCACTTCCTCTTCTTTGTGTGTGATCCTATGTAGTAACACGCCTGTCACAGACTGCTCCCTCAAGACACTTTCAGGGACCAGTCATTTTAATGGAATCAAGTGGACATTCTTTCTCCTGGTTTTCCAGCCCACTGGGCTGGCCGGCCCTCTTCTGCCTACGTCAGGCCTCCCTGAGGGTTTCCTTCTCTGGTCTCTTCTTCCCATCCCCACAGGCTCATGCCTCCTCTGCCAGTGGTCACCCTGAGCCCCTGACTGCTGCCATGGATCCCTTTTCCTTTCCTGATTTCCTCTTTGTCTGGATTCATCCTTGCCACAGATCTCCCCTGATAGCCTGGGTTGGATTATCTGCTCTTATTTCATGTGAGTAACTTTTCTGTCCTCCTAACTTGATTGTACCATCCTTGAGGGCAGGAACCATGATTGACAATTCTGAATCCTCCTCAGTACCTAGCACATATTAGGCACCTAATAAACCCAGCATCTAATGACCATCACTAGAGGATGGATCCCAGAGATGTTTTTCTGGGGGAATGACAGCCAGCATCTCTTTGCAAATTTCTTTCTGACCAGAGAAATCCAAGCCACTCTAAAACTCAGACTCTCAGATAATTAATAAGTAACAAAACACAAATACTCAGAAATATATTTACATAATGCAAAGCCCCTGATAGACCTAGTCCACATGGGTTCTGGAATTAGACAAAGCGAAAATGGTTCTGGTGGTTTATTTAAGGGGTTACATCAAAAGCAGGGATAAGGTTTCAAGGTGAAGACTTGCTTGGTGATGTCTTGAAATCAGCAGGTTGACTGACATCTTGGCAGGTCACACCCATCTCAGGTGCTGGGTGGGCCATGGCAGAGCAGGAAAGAGATTCACATTGTCCCTAGGCAATTGACCAGAGGAAATGTCCACTGACTATTCTGAGATACCAGATGTCTCTATCCATGGGCTTCCATATGAAGTGACCCATATGCAACCCATGAACGGCTCAAGACAGGTTGGATGTACCCATGTTTCCCTCCCTTGTACAGACACTGAGGTTGCCCCTCAGGGTCCATAGGAGCTTGGTTCCAGGATCCCCTGCAGATACCAAAATTCCTAGATGTTCAAGTGGTAAAGTATTTGCAAATAGCCAACATATATCTTCCTGTATACTTTGAATCATCTCCAGGTTACTGACAACACCTAATACAATGTAAATGCAATGTGAATAGTTGTCATACTGTATTCTTTAGAGAATCACAAATATGTATGTGATAGATACAGATGCAACATTGTTTTCCAAATCTTTTCTATCTGCATTTGGTTGGACCCATGGATGCAAAATGAACAGATATAAGGGGCCATGGTGGTTAATGTCACTGACGCTGTTGACAGATATTCTGTTTCTGCTAGCTAGTAGCTCCTCCTCCCACTTACTGCCTGGGGACATCCTCATTTTAAAGCCCCTTCCTGAAAGAGTCATCCCTCTCTTTGGCTTACTCTAATCGTGGGTTATTCGTCTCTCTGAATTTCGGAATCTGAGGCCTTTATTTCCTTTCAAGTATTTTTCAAACTACAGCTTAGTTATGTTGACTATTACTTCTCCTCTGTTAGACTATGAGCACCATAAATACTCATGCAAGGGCTGGGGCTGTAGCTCAGTAGTGCATGTGCTCAGGGTATCCAAGGACCTGGGCTTGGTCCCCAGCATCCATAAAATAATTTCTTAAAACACCTATCCTACAACTTGGCAATCTAATCTCAGGACCCAGCATACAGGACAGGATGTCATAGGCACACAATTGATGCTGTTGAGTTCTATCAGACAAACTTCCATGGTGATGCAGAAGACACATGGCCAAGCCAAGAGCTGATTTCTTATTCCTGCTGAAAGTTAACCCACTCCAAGAACTCAGCTGAGGAGTCCTGCAGGCCGGGAGAAGCTGATTCACTCTCAGCCTCTCCAAAGCTGGTGCACTGAGGACTCCTACCACTTGGAGGACCTATATTTAAAGGAAATTTCTCCAGGTGTAACAAGGACTTAGACTCTTTCCCTTTTCCTGCAAATATTCTATGGGAGTCTAGAAGTAGAGTTAAAGACTTGGCCTCTCTGCCTCCATTTGACAGCCATCTCCTTTGTTCCAAGCCAACCTGGACTCCAGGAATAAGGTCTGATCCAATAAATATCTTGTGATGAGTTATTCCACATACAACAGCAAATATCTTACCAGGGATAAGACCTGAGATGATGGACAGATCATACCCGATCAGATCACCTGCTTTAGCCACTGTGAAAAATTTCCATCAATTCTGAGATGACGGACAGACCATACCTGATCAGATTACCTGCTTTGACCACTGTGAAAAAATACCCAACTATGCAAACCCCCAAACCTGGCTCTCATTCCCCTCTCTATAAAATTTCAAAGTCATTGTCAACTCCTCCAAGACTGGGTTAAGCATATGGGTCCCCTTGTCTTTGTGGTGTAGCTGCACTGGTTAAAATTCATTTCAAGCTTTTCACCATTACCTTTTCTGCTTTAGTTTTGGGGTTGAGTGGCCAGATCTAGTTTGTGACATCTCCAGATCTCCAGAGTCAGGCCTCTGGTAAAAATAGGATTACATTTCCCCTTAAGCCTTTTTTTTTTTTTTTTTTTGGAGACTGGGGTTCACTAAGTTGCTTAGGGCCTCACTAAATTGATGAGGCTGGCTTCAGACTTGCAATCCTCCTGCCTCAGCCTCCTAAATCTCTGGGATTACATGCATACACCACCTGCTCGACTTAAGCCTTTTGAAGGATGACCCCTGCCCACCTACTTTCTGGGAAGAAAGGGGAAATGGAGGTCACCTAAGCAAAATGGTTAATCATGAGAAGTTTAGGTTTGACACTGTCCTTTCTGAGCTCCTGCCCTATGGCTCGGAACATTTCCTTCCCAATCCCAGGCGCTTACATCCAAAACTCTTTAAATCTTTCCTCCTGCTGAAATAGGAATCTTTGAACAACAACTCGTTTATTCAGCTTGATTTTACAGGAAGGAAAGCAATGTGATTAAATAACTCACCCTAAACTACAGGTGATTATTAGTGACCATCACTTCCAAAACTTCCTAGTGTATTTGAACTTCAAAACAGGACTATTACTAAGCAAAAACTAAAGCCAAGCAGGGGTGCTACTTTGAAGCCAAAGGACATTCCCATTATCTTTCTGAAGGACCAACAGAGAAGGGGGCTGACCTTAGAGATCTCCAGGATCTTTTGAGCAGTTTTCTTTCTGACACTTGAAATTCTCTGACCCTCCACATTGGCTCCAGTTTGTCTACATCCTTTTGCAGACCTCTCCCTGCTCTGTTCCTCCCGGCCCCCAGATTTGAGTCTGCATGCTGTAATGTACTGCTTGGTCTTGAGTCTAGGCCTCTGTCTTTCTAGAATCCAACTATAGACTCAACGTTTTTAGTCCACACAGTCACTCTCAAGGAAAGGCCTACCAGACCACGAGCTTTGGCAAGATCTAAAAAAGCACCTTGATACCTAGCATATAAAAGGTGCTGGGTTTGATCCCCAGGGCTGCAAAAAGAAAAAAGAAAGTGACTTGAGTACAGCACACATAATAAGCACTCAAAACACATTATTCTTCCTTTCTCAAATACATTGCTATAGTTTAGGTCAATGTTCCCCAAAGGCCCGTTTGTTAAATGCTTGGTACCCAGAGTGGTGCTATTGGGAGGTGTAAAACCATTAAAAGGTGGGGACCTACAGGAGACGTCCTTATGTCATAGGGGAAGTGCCCTCAAAAGGGGCTGTGGGACCCTGGTCTCTTCTTCTTCTTTGGCCTCACTTTCTGGCTCATGAGGTAAGCAGTTTTGTTCCACCATGTGCTCCCACCATGATATGCTGTTTCATCAGAAGCCCAGAGTGATGGAGCTAATCAGAGGCTGGAACTTCCAAAACTGTGAGCCAAAATAAGCCCTTTTTTCTTTATAAATTAATTGCCTCAGGTATTTCATCATAAGAGAGAAAACTGACTAATACATGTTGAGCAAAGGAATGTAAAAGAAACATAATCTCTATCCTCACTCAACTTACTACAATGCAGTGGAAAATACATTTGAAAAAAAAAATCAAGTAATTATAAGAATGGGAGGGGCTGGCTGCTCATTCCCTTCTTCATAAATACACAGCCTTTGAGTCCTAAGTAAGATTGCCTTATATTCCAAACCCAAAGCCTGCAGAACTTTTCTGTCACTTCCAGCCTTCTCTTTTCCTATCCTATCTCTCTTTCTCTCTCTTCCTTCCTTTAGTATCTTAGGAATTCCCAATTCTTCACCTCTCTTCAGCAGTGGGTATACTTAAACCCACCCAAGAGCTTAGCAAGGAAAAAACTATCTTTCAATTTACCACCTTGGAATCCACACTTTCTAAGTAATGATTGAATAGAAAAAAAAAATAATCTAACTTTCTTTTCTTCCTTCTCCTTCCTCCCTCCTCTCCTTCTGGTTACCAAAAGCTTGGTCCTTGTCCCCAGTGCCAATCTAATGACAGGACAGTTTTCAGAAAAAGGAAAAATGCATTTTATTGCTTTGCTAGCAAAGGTGAAACACAGGGGACTCTTGTTCCAGAGACTGTGATTTTGCCCCTCAGCAGGGACAGGGGCTTTTAAAGAGGTGATTTGAAGGCTGCATTCCACGTGTTGGAGCTGCAATTCACTCGTTAATTTGGGAGACAGTCATTTCTGAAATCTTCTGGTGCCATCCCCAAAGTCTGAATTACTTTGTTACTCTGGAGGATGTGTAGGCAAGGGCAGGTAACTCTGCCTCAGGAAGAAAGGTAACCCTGTTTCCCCTGCGATGAGGGAGAGGAGAGAGATTAGGGAGGAGAAGGGAGAGAGGAAGAGAAAGAAACATGTCCATTTTAAAAATAAGTCCAAGTAGCAGAGCAGCAAGGGCTATATTCAAAGCATAAAGTGGACCTCTGTTATACTTCCTATTTTCCTCTATTCTAATGCTGACTCACAATTTTCAAAGTGAAGTTAAGTATTTACAAAAAGGTAGAAAGGGAAAGAACTAACCTCATAATTTCCCAGCTGGGAAAAAAACACTAGCTCACAAGCTTTTAAATGTGCATGTTCCCACTGGGTGTGGGGGGCACATGCCTGTCTCCCCAGCAACTAGGAAAACAAGTTCAAGGATCCCAAGTTCAAGGCTAACCTCAACAACTTAGCAAGATCCTGTATCACAATAAAAAATAAAAAGGACTGGGGATGTAGTTCAGTGGTAAAGCGCCCTGAGTTCAATCCCCAGTAGCAAAAAACAAAAATTAAATATAATTTAATTTATTATTAAATTTTTGCAGAATCACAATCTTGGAGAAAGGGGGAAAAAAATCCCCCAAGACACAAAGTACCACATGTCACCTTTGGGTGTGTGTCTCTGTGTGTGTGGGTGTGTGTCTGTCTGTTGCTATGCACATGCTTAGATTTTAATACTCGGTCACTAACCAGAAAAGATAAGAAAATCACAGTTCCCAGCAAGCCTTCTTCTAGGGGCACAGCTGAAGTGATTTACCCTTGTTGAAAACATGTGGATTTATGTTTTCATTCAGTATGTCTTTCATTAACATGAGAAGCACAAAGAAAAAGTTTATAATATGATAAATATAAATAGATCGAAACTGACAAATTTCCTTGAGATTACTAATGGAAACATTATGCTTCCTATTAAATTTATAGACACCTGTGTTTGAACAACTACCCACTGCTTTTATGGAACTTGGAGAGAAGAGAACCTTCTATGTTTGAATCTAGAGATCTAGAATAAAGTTGGTGAAAACACTCAACCTAGAAAACGCTTCAATGCTCAAAAACTTACATGAAAGGAACATGTAACCAAATGGAAAACCAACAATCATGAGGTCACCAAGATTCTGAGCAAAAGTAATGAGAGGAAGGTTTTCCATCTACCCATTTTTGCCAAATAAATTTAACATCAGGAACTAGAGGAGATAAATTTAAGACGAGGTACAAAATATTGATTTTTGAATTGCTGGAGTAAGTCAAAGAAGAATAAGAAGACAGACATGTTAAAAATCAAAAACAGTGCCAAAACAGATTACTAAGCTTTGAGTCACTTCATAGATGGAAATCTCTCAACCTAGAGCTCACAAATGTAGAAATCTCATTTGAAGAGTGAAAGAAAACGAGAAACAGAAACAATTGAACATCAGAAATAAATTTAAACTGCAGAAATTCATAAATATCTGTATATAATAACACTAAAGGTAAATCTTCTTAACTCTCTAATTAAAGGACATATGCTTTAATGGATTCAAAAATAAGACCCAACAATATGCAGGCAAAGACAGCAACAGAATAGCCTAAAAAAAACCCATGAAATCATTTATTCCAACCCATTTTTTTGGGGGGGGGGGAGGTTGAATTCAAGGGCACTCGACCACTAAGCCACATCCCCAGCCATATTTTGTATTTTATTTAGAGACAGGGTCTCACTGAGTTGCTTAGCACCTTGCTTTTGCTGAGGCTGACTTTGAATTCTAGATCCTCCTGCCTCAGCTTCCTGAGCCACTGGGATTACAGATGTGCACCACTGCGCTCAGCTAGAACTTATTTGAGATCCAAACAGCTCACATTATTTGGAAAAATTCTCATAGTCAGTGTATAATCTCTCTCTCTCTCTCTCTCTCTCTCTCTCTCTCTCTCTCTCACACACACACACACACACACACACACACACACACAGTAGATACATGAGAGGAAAATATGAATATGCATAAATGAAGTAGTGAACTTAGTTTTTGTTTCTGTTTATGGAAAATGTAGTTCTCTTTGTCTTTCCCTCTTGATTAATAATGAACATTTATAAAGTACTTTTTAGATAGGGGCATTCCTTTACATTAATAAATCTTCACAATGCCCCTATAATGTAGTCTCCCTCATTCCATAATGTGAAAATTTATACTTAATGTAAACTTACTTCTTTAAGGTCCCTGGGATCCTCTGAAATTCTTATTCATATGCTTCACCGTTTATAGGAGGTACATTTTAGACTACCAACAGTGAAACAAACAGTAAAGTCCTCTGAACCAAATTATTTTATTGCACACTTGGTGAATTGTTTTAAATGAACATAACTGCTGTCAATCAATGGAGTGGACCAACATGGCAGGAATTTAGTCACAGCTGTGGCCAATGGTGTGCAGCACATGGAGATGGAAACTACCCTCCAGACTTCTTTCACTGGCTTATATCAAACAGATTCTCACACCTCATCCCCAATCTGTTCAGGGGCAGGGGGGAGGCTTATGGTTCTCTTCACTTGCACAAACCAGGAAAGGCAAGTACAAAGGGGAGTCTCAACCTTTTGGAAAGCACAGAAGTTTTGCCAATAGTGAACTTACAACCACGGGAGAGACAGAAAGAAGGGGCAATTCCATCCGCCACATGGTGCCCCCTATTGAACCTTTGGAAATTCTGCAGGTGGCAGGGGAAGCCACTTGTAGGACTGACTGATATTTTTTCTCTTATGCAAATCCACCAGTGTTTGAAACAGCTGTCTGCTTTCCATTGAATTTGAAATTTCCAGAGGCAAAAGGCCATGTCTCCCTCCTCCATTGTGCAGGATGGCCAACACATGATGGATGGTTCATAAATACCACATGGACTAAGAATGGCATTTTCCCCAGGAGTCTTGTGTGCTTCCATAATGAGAAAATTAATACTTAGTAGGGCCAGTTTACTTCTTTAAGATCATTTAAAGACTTATTCTCAGCAAGTCTCTTGATGGACATCCACTTCCCAAGAAAAGGACGCTGATGAAGGCCAGTCTTCCTTGTCTTCATCTCTTCCCCCAAACTCCCATCTCTGCCCTCTTCCCTGAGCCAGTGGGCTTCTACACCTTCTTTCTTACACTCTATTTTTCCACTACCACCTGCAGAATTTATATGTGACTCTCTAACGCCCTCTTTCTTACCACTTCCAGAATGAGGGAGACTACATTATAGGGGCATTGTGAGGATTCATTAATGTAAAGGAACCTAAAAAGTACCTCATAAATGCTCATTATTAATCAAGAGGGAAAGACAAAGAGAACTACATTTTCCTTAAACAGAAACAAAACTAAATTCACTGCTTCATTTATGCATATTCATGTTTTCCTCTCTGTGTATCTGTGTGTGTGTGTGTGTGTGTGTGTGCGTGTGAGAGAGGGGTGGGGGGGAGAGAGAGAGAAACTGACAAATGTTGGATATTTGAATCAGAAGACTAGAAATCAGAAATCTAGTCTCTTTTGTTATACACTGACTATGAGAATTTTTCTAAATGACGTAAGCTCTCTGGATCTCAATTCTGGATCTCTGATTCTGCATATACTTATGACCCCTTGCGGAAAGTCTCTGATGAGGGATCATTCCCAGCATATGCAAATTTAAGAGAAAATTGTTTTCATAAGAATTTTTTGAAATAACTTTTCTTTCCTGAGATATTAAAAGGGGATTCTAAATGCTGGCGATAATGAATAAAACAGTCAAAGAGATAGGCTTTGTTTTATTCATCTTTGCACCCTGGTTCATGGCACATGAAGGCATCCTATGAATGTATTAATATTGTATATTTCTCCTCAATTATTTCCAAAAGCAATTTAACAATATGACTTCTGTTAAATCATGAGGTAGAACACTCACTACCTCTCGATATTCCTTATCAAATGGTACAAGTAAAGTGCTAAATAAAGAAAGTTTTCTCTAAAACGCACAAAATAAGGCACACAGATTTTTTTTTTTAACTAGAGGGAAAAATACAATTATCTCTCACCTCTATTTCTATTGTAGCTTTGAGCTTAAACGTTAAAGATATAAAAATGTCAGCAATTAGGGGCTGCAGCTATAGCTCAGTAACAGAACAAGCCCCAAACTCATCCCTGGAGCTCCCCCAGAAGTAAACACAGACCAGCAACAATCTTACTTACACATTTTCTTGTTTTACAGAATAAGGAGAACCTGTCAAAAAGATTATTTTCAATATTAGATAAGGGATGGGGGGATGTCACTCAAAAGTTTTAAAGCACAGTAGCACATGCCCATAATCCCAACTACTCTGGAGGTTGAGGCAGGAAGACCGTAAATTCAAGGAAAGCCTCAGCAATTTAGTGAAACCTTATTTCAAAATAAGAAGGGGTGGGAACGTCCCTCAGTGGTAAAGCACCCCTGGGTTCAATCCCCAGTATCACACCACAAAACAACAAAAACAAAAACCAAACTTCTGCAGAACAAATAAATATTAGAGGAGATCTTCAGGCTGCGTAAGAATGCAGCCTAGATTTCTACCAGAACTTATCCAGACCACTGTGTTCAGTTCTCCTATTTTTCTGACAGGTCTGAATTCCTCCCTCTTCTGCAGCATGTAAAAGAAATTGATCCGTGGATGAAAACATTCACACTTATTAAGAAAAAAAAAAACTACTCAAGGATATAAAAAGAGAAGCTTGTATGAATGAGAGCCAAATGTCAGAATTCAAAAGCCTATAAGAATGAAAAATGAAATATCAGAAGCAGCGGAAAATATAGTGATGACTCAGTACAAGAGGCCAATTTTGCAATATTTGGTGTGGCAAGAGTTGTATTCATTAAGACTTGAGACTCTATTTTTTTTTTCTTCCTTTTTTAGTTCCTTTTCTGGGAGGAAAAAAAAAAAGTTCCTTCAAAAATCTGCTTAATGCTAAAGAGAATATTAAGTTCCGGAAAAAAAAAATAACTTTCATTCACTCATTCACTTCCCTTTCACACTGATTTCTTGTTTCTGAAGTGTTCTCTTCTTATAAACTAAGCACTCTTGTATCCTATGAGTTTGTCTCTTTTTATGATGAATTATAAACTTTTTGGGGGCGATGGGTACTGGGGATTGAACTCAGGGGCACCTGACCGCTGAGCCACATCCCCAGCCCTATTCTATATTTTATTTAGAGACAGGGTCTCACTGAGTTGCTTAGCACCTCAATTTGCTGAGGCTGGCTTTGAACTCACCATCCTCCTGCCTCAGCCTCCCAAGCCACTGGAATCACAGGCGTGTGCCACTGCGATCAGCTAAAATTATAAACCTTTTAAAAGTAAACTTACAATTGTTTTTTAAAACATGGAATTTTCAAATGTGTTATGTAAAACAAGATTATTTTTAACAAGTGGCACAAATTATAAATAATAATGTATTGGATTATAATTATGGTGTTACTTAATATTTATAGTATAATTTAATATGGAATTCTAAATATACTAACACTATATTACATATTATGGATATGATTAAGGTATATGTAATAATAGTAGCCAGGGAACTGTAATTGCTCAACAAATATCGCATCCTACAGGACTGGCCCAAAGCAACCAGAGTCAGCACATTCCCTTTGTTCAGAACTAATCTGAGAAAAAACTGAGACTCCATATTGGTTAGGGAGGTAGGTGAGGGCAGGCCAACTCTGGGCCTTCTGAGAAAGCTTCTTTGCTCCCAAAAAAGAAGACATGAATATAACTCAGTTGATAGAGTGCCTGCCTCACATGGGTTCAATCCCCAGCACCGCAAGAAACAGAAGAAAAGATGACCTTGTGGCAGAACTTTCCAGGTGCTAGGCCCTGCTCTAAGTATTAACTCATGCAGATCTCACAATCGCCCCCCAGCAGATACTAGGAAGAGGGACACTGGGCCCCAAGAGGCTGTCTTGTCTTGTCCAGGCCTGCCTTCCAGCACAGTGGCAAAGCTGGGAGTGAATGTGGTTCTCTCAGCCTCGGTGCCATACCTCTTTGACAGTTGCTCTTACTCTTTAGGACACTCCCTTCCTGAAAGGGTATTTTTTTGCTGGTGGCATCGTGCCTTTAAAAAAAAAAAAAAATTGCAATAACATAGACTCTTCTGATATTCCCTGAACAAATGATAGCCAGGATGCAGAGCAGAAAATACAGGAGAGAGAGGACTCTGGGAAAGGAGAAAGAGCCAAGACTGAGAATAAGAGGTGAGGCTTATTAACAGCCCCATTTGAGTGCGGAGCTACCACCCACCTGGCCCCTGGCCCCCACCTGGCCCTTATCCTTGCCATCTCACAGAGGAAAGAGAGGCTGAGGACCGAGGCCTGACTTGACAAGGGGCAACTCCAGCACGTGACCCAGGACAGCCTGTCCTAAAGCTGCCTCCTGGCCACCCGCTGTGCTCTGGTCAGAGCACAAGGATACCAGAGGGAAAGGGAGAGGAGAAGATGCTCCATCCAGCACAGGACTTTGCTGAGGGCCAAGATCTCTCTCTTGGAAACCCACAGCCCTAGGACAGTGTTCCCTTCCCGGGGGGCCTCCAAATGAGTAACTCGAATCTGTTAAGAAAGTTTCAGAGGTCATCTGTTTTCAGTCGCCCGGAGTGGCTACCAAAAGGAATAACTCTTTCCCACCCAACCCCCCAACACGCCAACACTGGAAACCACCTAACCTCTTCGTGCTGTCCTCGCAGAAAATGGCTGAGATTTTTTTTTTCTTTAATTTTTCCAAAAATAAAAACAAACCACATTCGGCTTCAACTCAATTGTTGGAAAAACAAATGATTCTTCTCTCTTCTCCCTCCCACACCCTCACAAGGATTCATCAGTGAATAAAAACCAGGGATGGGGTGGTGCAGGGGAATGATACTTCAAATGGTTGGAAAATTCAGGGCACAATATTGCATTTATTGTGAAACTCTGACATAAATATAAGACCACGTGTGGACAGCTGCTGATTTACTCCATGCACATCTATGATCACTTACTTTCCCCTCAAAATCTCAGGGGAGTCCAGGAAGAGGACATGTCTGTGTGCTTCTCAGTCCTGGGGGACATTGGAAGAAAAATACTAGGTTTGGGGTTTGTATTGTTTTCATGTTGGGGATTGAATCCAGGGCCTTAGTTAGGCTAAGCATGCCCTCTACCACTAAGCTACGCCCACAGCCCCCTCTGAAATCAGATTTAACCCAAATATCTACCATGCCACTCACTCTCAGGAACTTCAGTTTCCTCATTTGTGAAGCAAAATCCTCAGCTTCTTGGTTTTAGGAACCCTGACTTCCTGCCTGAGAGCAGAGGCCAGATGAGCTATTCCATGAATCCCCTTCAAGGCAATTTTGCCTGCAAATCTCTTGGTGTCAATCTCTTCTCCATGTGCCACCTGACACCCAATTCTTATAAAATCAGAAATGCCAAATCTATTAGGATTTGCAAAACTCCATCAGTAAAACCTTCCCGTTAAGTGATGCCAACAGCTTTGAACATTTCAAAGAAACCCTACATAAAAGGGTACCACGTCAAACTCTTGCCCTCTCATGATCTCCCAGGGTCAGTCCTTCGCCTCATGTCTTCCCCTCTCCACTTAAGAGATGTCTGGGAAAGGTGCTGCTCAAAGGACAGCCTCACACTGGGCATATTCAGTCCTTCCCCACAGGAAATGATGGAAATTCCTGGCATCCTCATCATGGAAGGGCAAACTCGGCTGGTGTCAGTCTCCCAAAGGGCAAAGGGAGAGGGATGTCTGTGGCCCTCCTTGTTACTGGAGTAGATGGCTTCTTAGTGGCATTTTCTCCAAATCCAAAGATGAAGCCAGGCTTCTGGGAAGGGTCTCTGGAGAGGAGAGATGGGCAGCCTGCCTTCCCCAAGCCCGAGCAGCCAGAAGTGGAAGAATCCAAGTGTTCATCTTAAGCAGCTTCCCAAAGACAGTTTGGCACCCTCTTGGTAAACACTGGTCCTCTCTGTATTAGGCTGGGATGTGGTTCAGTGGTAGAGGCTGGCTCAGCATAGAAGGCCCGGGTTCAATCCCTGGCATCACAAACCAGACAAAACAAAAATCCTCTCCACATTGAAAGCAGGCATTCACCAGGTGGCTCAGAATGAACCTCTCTTTCCAGATATATGGCTAAAGCACAAACGTGTTGTGATTTTCTGGAAGCCTAAATGGTCCTCTATGCTTTTAGATATTCCATTTCTTTAAATCTCTTGGCAAGAAACAGCTCAATGACTTAACGAGGAATGTTAAAGTTTTGTATGTTGATCTCCTTGGAGGATGGGTTTGGAATGAGAGGATGGTGATGGTGAGGAGTGAGATCAGAACATGGCGGACATATTTCTGAGGCTGCTTCAACATGCCCTGCATTGTGTGGACTAAACTGCTAAAAAAAAATACTCTTGTTAAGCTGGGTACAGTGCACATCCACAGTCCTGGCAATTCAGGAGGCTGAGGAAGGAGGACCATTTTAATGCAGGAGTTCAAGTTCAGCCTAAGCAACATAGCAAGACCCTGTCTCTTTAAAAAGAGAAATTAATTTTTTAAAAATGTATATACATATACACACACACACATATGTGAGTATATACATATATATGTTTATATACATATTCTCTTCCTAATCTGAAATTATTTTTCAAGGAAAAGAAAAAGCCACACTTATTTGAAGTTATAGCAATAAAAAGCCTGTGAAGTTGTGAAAACTATTGAAGAACGTACTTCAAAGAACATACTTATCGACCTTTATAGGAAAAGGCATCTGATTTTGCTCCCTTTGGAACTGTAACCCCTAAATTATTTCCAGTAGTTTCCTTAGAACTTTTCTACTTTGTTTTTACTGAATACTCGAGTTCTTCTCCATAGAGCATACTTTCTTTTGTTTTTTTTTGTTACTGTTGCAGTTTGCAATTTTTCAGATCTTTTTCTCATAGCCATTAATAATCCCTATTCCTGAGCCCCCAAGGAAGCAATTTTGTCCAAGTTTTGTTTGTCAAACACAAATAACAAATGTTTCCAGCTGCCCACAGTTGCTCACTGTGAACCCTTAAATCTCCTTGTGATTTTTTTCAGGCTGAACCATGTATCTCTTGCCCCTTCATCATTCCAGTTTGGACATCTATTATTATACCAGGTCACAATCCAAAAACAACACTGGAGAACCCACTGGGACCAATCAATGAAACAAAGTCAGTCTAGTCACCCCCCAGCATAGACAGGGGTCAAGCAGGCTCCAGAGACAGAGCCCAGGGCACCCGGGGTGATGCTGACTCTCTACCTATATGCTAAGGAAGCCATTGAGGTATTTCAGAATGACCTGTGATATTCTTTGAAGAAAGCAGTAACTGGGAAAGAAGTAGAACAGTATTGTTGTAGTATATCATATTTTGTAGATGGAAAATAAAAATTAACAGACTTCATGCTCCAGAAAAGAAACTCTGCCAAATTGTAACCATAGTTACACCTCAATTAGCTCTGCAGACTCAGGCCAAGAAATGCTGACCCATAAAGCCTGATTAAAGCTTGAAAATGCTCACTTAATTAACTCTTCAAAGTTCCCCCTTCTTGAAGCTTTTGACACAGGAACAAATTAGTGGCAAAACCATCAGACTGAACTCTTATCTCTTTTTCAGACACCTGCCCAGAACCCTGAGAATGGGGCTAACAACTTTGACATATGGAGAAACTGAAGAAAAATAGAAGATCTGGTTACCGCTAAAATGCAATAATAATTGGCAGGGATTGGAGCTTAGTGGCAGAGCGCTTGCCTAGCATGTATGAGGCACTGGGTTTGATCCTTAGCACCACATAAAAATAAACAAATAAAACAAAGGTATGCTGTCCATCTACAACTACAAAAAAAAAACATTTTTTTAAAATAAAATGCAATCATGAGTCCGTGAACAACAAAGGGGTTGATTATACTAAAATAATACAACACCATGCTAGATCACTAGAGATCATGATCATGATGGCTCTTTATGGTAACACTATGCTGAATTTTAAAAAGCACCGCCTTGGCTTTTTATACCAAATGCTTCTGAATAACTATGAATAAATAACTTTGGAAAAGAAGCCCACCCAGTAACAATCTGCTAAAAGAATGGCCCTCTTGTCTTGAGAATTAACCTCTGCTTCCTCAGTAGGCTAAAATCAAGTTGCATTTATTGTATTTGCATAAACAAGACATATCTAGAATTAGGCAATAACTAAACCCTCTGAGTTACGGAGTCTACTTTTGCAAAAATATAAGCTACAATATGACCATATTCAAAGTAAATCACGTCTTCACATCTCTTCAGAATGAGGTTTCAGGCCTGTCACACTGATATTCTGCAGTGTGGCTGCACCAAAATGTCTGGAGAGTGCTAAAATCCCCACATCTCAGGAAGGATCATACAGCCTTGTGTTTTTGTAGTGCAGCACCCTCAAAGTTCCTGTCCATCCGGTATCTCTCAGCCTCACCAAAGCCCTGTGAGGTAGACTTATCTACCTTAGCAGCTGTCACTCTGCTTATTGGGCAAATGCAGCATGTGAGGCTCACAGAGTTAAAATAACTGGTTTCAAGTCACAAGGGAAATTAGATGCAGAGCCCAAAGGGCTGCCCCACCTCTGGACACCTTCTACTTAACACCTTACTATCAACCTTCTGCATGGAAGGGACTTGGTCTTCCTTCAATGGTTGAAGTTTAGCCACACCTGAAAGAATGGGTTCTTGAGCTCGGCTGGACTCAATGATCAGATTTGACCTCTTTTTAGGAACTGAAAATCTATTTACCTTTCTGAAGAACCAGGTCCAGAATCCTAGGTCCTGTAAAAGTGATCAGACCCCCTCATGGGGCCAGATTGGGTGCCTGGCTCACTTTAGGGTTCTTGAGCTGCAGGATATTCCTCGGGGACACAGAAGTTGAGAGGTCTGAGAGTTAGATCTTCTAACCCCAGCTCCAGCTAACTCACTTGAGCAAGGACTTCCTCTATCTGAGCCTCACATCACTAATCTGGAAAATTACAGGCTAATTTAAATAACTGCAAAGGTTCTTCCTAGTTCTACCGAAGTCCGATGCTGGATATTCATCTTTGCCCAGAAACATAATCCTTTTACATTCTACTCCAAGGTTTCCCATTTTAATTTCAGCCCCCTCTTCTATTTCTACGAGTTGGTATCATTTTCTTCATGCCTCTCTGTTTATGTGCTCTCCTATATTTCCAAGTTATCACGTCTCCTCTGGGTCATCAGTTGGCAATTTCCATGTAACTCCATAAATTAAAACCCCTTCAGCAATGTACAATTTTTTGTGTGTCTTTCTCTCCAAATTCCCACCCATCTAGCTAGTAATGTGGCCATGAAATTTATTCTTTTCAAGAAACTTATTCTCTTTGTTCTTCATACTTCCGTTTTCCAAAATATATAAACATCTCAACACTTACTTTGCCTTCTTTGGACAAGTGTGCTCTTCCCCTTTCTTTTCCCTTGTCCTTCTTGGTTCTATCTTCACTCCTCCTGCCACCTTCAGTGACTCCCCCAGTGAAAAGCACAACGACACAGGGTACCAATCCAGGGACAAGTAATGGTATAAAGAGATAGGAGTATACAGGAGGGGAGAGAGGACTGGGCCAAGACATGAATGGAGAAGCCATGGGCCTGGTGCCACTGCAATCCCATATTAACCATCCCCGGCTTTGTTTTCCCAGAATGAAAAGTAGAAGTATATTTCCAGAAGGATAAATGCTAAAACAATGAGGGAGCCAGAGCAGCTGGTGGTTGTTAACTTTAATCAAAGTCCAGCCAGGGTCTGTTTTTAAGCAACAGGAAATAGATTCATTATCTTTCATAGTCTTCTCTCTCTCTCTCTCTCTCTCTCTCTCTCTCTCCTCCTCCTCCTCCTCCTCCTCCTCCTCCTCCTCCTCCTCCTCCTCCTCCTCCTCCTCCTCCTCTCTATCCTTCATTATTTCTGGCTAAGGCATAGAAATAAGCTGGTCAGAATAAACCTCATTTCTCTTAAACTTTCCTTTAAACTACAAATGCAAGCATTTGCTTGCATTTCAAAGCCAAATTGCAGAGTCTGAGAAGCCTGGTCCAAGCAAAGATTACCATCTGCAGCAGCCCAGGAGGCAGAGCAGCAAGTATTAGTTCCCGACAGCTGCTGTAACAGATAACCACAAACATGGTGATTGAAACAATACAAATTTCTTCTCTCTCTGTTCTGGAAGCCAGAAGTCTGAGGTCAGCTTCAGTGGGCAGAAATACAGGTGTTGGGGGGACAGCTATTGCTCTGGAGGCTCTGAAGGAGGAATCTATTTCCTTGCCTTCTTCTGCTTCTTGACTCCAGGGCCCTTCCTCCTCCTTCTGAGCATGTCACTTCAATCTCTACTTCCATCATCACATCATCTTCTCTCAAGCTCTTCAATTTAATGCCATCTGCAAAAAGTCCTTTCTGCCATATAAAGTAACATTCAGGTGCTAGGAATCAGGTGTTGATGTCTGAGGAGCCATTACTCAGCCTACCCCAAAGCACATGTGTGTGGCTGGGTTTCTGGGAAAAGTCCCCCCGACCCCTTTCTCATCCACGAATACAAAGTTATGACCACAAGGTCTGAGCCACAGGGGGACACAGCGAAGAAGATGGATTCTAAACACCAACATGGAGAAATCCCACATCTCTTGCTCCTGTCTTGTCACAGATTTACCTTTCCTGTCATGTTGGACTAATAAGCTGCCCGTTTCGTATCCAGCAGGCGCATAAACATCCCATCACTCCCCCATTCCTTGGCCATCGTTTGCCTGTTACATAGAAACTCAATTTCCAACCAAAACTGAATCTCAGTGCCACAAATGTTCATGTGTGTCGAGGTCCCTCAATGATCCTGTTATTTGTGACAGTCTCTGAGGGTCAAATACTGTGTCCAGGACTGAGGCCAGGAGAGGGAATGGGGCTTTGTTAGAACTTACCAAACCTCTTGTAACCGAAGGACTGCACCTCCTCCTCCTCTGCAAAGTCGTCTGTAAAAGAAGAGACAAAGTTTTAACCTTGGCAAAGGGCACACAGCACCTGGTGGACCAGGACTCAGGGCTCTGATCACAACCAGCTCCACCCTCCCCTTCACCCCCAGGCCTATCACAGTGGCTTTCCTGCTGCTCCCAGGTCACCTCAGGCTTGCTAAGAAGGAGCTTGGGGACTAGCTGTTCCCACTGCCTGGATTGCTCTTCCTCTTTTCTTTTTTCTAGTTCTGGGGACTGAACCCAGGGGCACTTAACCACTGAGCCACATCTCCAGTCTTTTGAGACAGGATCTTGATAAGTTGCTCAGGGCCTCATTAAGTTGAAGAGGCTGGCTTTGAACTTGCAAACCTCCTGCCTCTGCCTCCCAAGACACTGGGATTACAGACATGGGCCACCATGCCAAGCTATCTTCCTCCTTCCTCCATGGGTCTTCTTCTAATTCAGACCTCAGCTAAAGTGTGACTCCTTTAAGATGCCTTTCTGGACCTTGCAGCCATTCCTCATCATAATGCCTTATTTCAGTATCACTCTCTGATAGTGTCCTCCTGACTTTATATGTATATTTGCCTTTCAGTTTATTATTGTCATCATAATTCCCGTGAGCAGAAACTTTATTTTTAAAGCGTCACATGATTCTGCAATCTGTATACGGGGTAAAAATGGGAGTTCATAACCCACTGGAATCAAATGTATGAAATACGATATGTCAAGAACTATGTAATGTTTTGAACAACCAATAATAAAATTTTTTTTAAAAAGAGCTATGTAATGTTTTGAACAACTAATAAAAAAAATAAAATAAAGATTTTGATCCTGTAAAAAAAAAAAAAAAAAAAAAGAGTCACATGAATAAACCCCCAAGTCCTAGAATAGCACTTCTCACAGAGCAAAGGCTTAATAAATGTTAAATGGCTAGGCGGGGAGGGACATGCCTGTAATCCCAGTAACTTGGTAGGCTGAGGCAAGGAGGATCCCAAGTTTGAGTCCAGTCTCAGCAATTTAGCAAGATCCTGCCTCAAAAAAAAAAAAAAAATACAAAGAACTAGGAGTATAGCTTAGTGATAAAGTGCTAGTGGGTTCAATTCTCAGTATCAGGAAAAAAAAATGTTGAATAAAGGATCAACTCTCCAAAGGGTTATCTTATCTATTAAGTAGATAAGTTAAATTAAGTTATCTTATCTATTAAAGCTCTCCTTTTCAGATGTCTGGGCTCTGGAGTCAGAGCTTCCACCTATTATCACAGTGCTTCAGAAGCCCAGTATAACTCCTGCAACGACAGCCAAACCCTTTTCCACTGTCCTATTGAGTAAGTGGACCCAACCACATAATTGCCAGTAAATGCGCTTTAACACATAGGCCCTCTGTGGGAATTCCTAAATGTAGAACCACTGTGAAAACTAAAGAGATGTTATATCAACCAAGCTTCCTGCCAAAAGGTGTAAATTGGCCCTCCCAATGTGGACAGGACACCATTCCTCACCACTGATAAAGAACTTCTCAATTTACAGTTCCACCAGGTGTGGCTCTGCAAAGGGCAAGCACTATGCAGATACAATTTCATATTCATTGTGCAATGAAGAGACAGTTTTGATGACAAGTAAGAGGTGTCAGGCCAGGCCTTCCCAGGAGGCCCTGACCAAATCAGATGTTCTTCTCTTACAATAGGGTTATGTCCTGATAAACCCACTTTAAGTTGAAAATATCAACTTACATGTAAGTCAAAAATGCTTTTAATACAACTAACCTACCCAACATCATACCTTAGCAACGGTACACCATATTTGCTGTTTCCCTTCATGATCATGGGACTTAACAGGGGCTGCGACTCACAGCTACTGCCCAGCCTCACCAGAGAATGCTTACTGGGCTGCACGTCACCTAGCCTGCGGAAAGGTCTAAATTCAAAGTTTGAAGTACGATTTCTATGGAATGTGTATCATTTTTGCACCATTGTCAAGTTGAAAAAATACTGAAAAATCATTAAGTTCAACAATTATAAATCGGAGACTCTGTATTCTTGAGTTGGCCACTGTTACTATTCAAGCTCTCAGCCTTCTCCCTGTGGGCAGGTCAGCTCAGGGACATGGATCCAGCTCTCAACTATGGGTCAGAGACTGCCTGGCCTTGGGCTTCAGAGATGAGGCAGGTCATGGTCCTTCTCTCTAAAATGTGACTGACTTTCATGAAATCTCATGCAAGGGGAAATTAAGCCTCTGTGATAGTCTTTTCCAATCCCCAAACAGGCCCTGGCTATATTTGAACCTCAAAATGTTATGGAGAACCCAAGATGTGTGGCATCTATAACACAAGGGAGAAAAATGGTTTGCTATAGTGAGTTATAAAAACACACATTGAGAGAGCAATTATTTCTAACGGAATGGAGAGGTGTGATCATCTTTGTGTTTCAACTGTTGTGTCCTTCTGCTGAGGACAGGGAGGAGATCTTCGTTTGGAATCTTGAAAGCCAGGCATTTATAATCAAAGTGGTCTTCTCATGACAGAGATTAGAGCTTCAGTTCTTTCTGCATGGAAAACAAGAGAATAGCTCTTTTCTCCTTATTTGCTGTCTCTGTGATTGGTTAGTTCAACAAACACAAACCAAGCCCTTACTCTGTCTCTGTTTTACTTGGTAATCTATCAAATTAATGGCTGAGGCCTGGTCTATTCTCAGTTAAAGAGAAACCCTTATCTGCTACTTCTACTTGGAAATCCATTCATTTGTTTATTCATTCACTCAGTACATGTGGTTGTCCCTTAGCATCTTGGGGTACCCACAGATACTTAAGTCCCTCATAAAACGGCACAGTATTTGCATGATACCACACATACGTTCTCCTGCAGACTTTAAATCATCTCCAGATTGCTTACAATACTTAACATGATGTAAATAACTGCTATGCTGTATTGTTTGGGGAATAATGACAAGAAGTCATTAGTACAGATACAATATTTTTTTAAGTATTTCCATCCACAGTTGGTTGAACTGAAGAATGCAAAACCTGCTGATATAGAAGGCCAACTGTATATGCTTCAAACCTAGCCAAGTCAGTGAGAGGCCACCCAGGCGTCACCTCTCCCTCAGTCTGAAGCCCCTCCACCACCACATCGCCTCAGCAACGGGATCCACTCACACTGTGGGCCAAGGAAATATCACTGATGGTTTCATAAAAAAATTAACAAGAAGAGCAGGTTTATGCCACATCCCCAATAGCAAACAGCTCAAAAATTTCCCGTTAGATGTTTCTGTTCTCCCCCCAGAGCTTCTTTCAAACAGGGCTGCCATTAGTTTATTTGTTTGTTTGTTTTCTTTTCCCTTTCTGAAATTTTTCCCATGCAGTATTTAGCCCGACTGACTCCTCTCTCCTTCCTGAAACTTCCCTGGGAACTGAAATTTCTCACATTTTTGTTATTAAAGCAGTTCAGTCCTGCCTCTACTTCCTTCTCCACATTAGTATCCTCAAGCCCTCTAGGGGCTCAAGGAAACAATGGCCTAACTGGCCACCCACCCACATTAGGACTCACAGAGGGTCCCCTGGCTTCTTGCCTTACTGTCATCCCAAAAGGATTAGCCATTTTTCTAACAGCTACCAAAGGAAAAAATTTTTTTAAAAATATCTCCATCTCACCCACATCTAAAAGTAGATGGAAAATCATGAGATATGAGGGGTACCAAAGAAGTTACTACAGATCACTTTTAACTGGGAGTCTCAGGAAAGGTCTTTTAGAGAAATATTTCTTAAATGAGTCCTTCTCCATGTTTTTCTTTGAGTGTGGAGAAGGGCGATTAGAAAATGATATGTACTAGATCTCTACCTTGGAAGTTCATAATCGTTTTTTGAACTATTTGAGATTCTAAGAAGGGTTGAAAAAGGGTGGAGGGGGGACTTGCTTAAATTTGTTTTATGCAATATTCTCAAATGTTGACTCAAGAATCCTGTTTCTTATCCTTCAAAGTTAGGACAGGTAGAGCTCAGAGTGTTTGTCAGCTTTTAGTCACTGTAACAAATATCTGAGATAACCAACTTGTAAAGAAAGAAGGTTTAGTTTGACTCATGGTTTCAGTGGTTCTGGTTCATGCTCAGTTGAGCCTGTTGCTTTTAGGCCTGTGACAAGGTTGCATAATCTGGTGGGGAGCTGGTGGTGAAGCCAAACCCCTCGATTCCTGCCCAAAAAGTAAAAAACTGAAAAATGAAGAGACCAGGATCTCACAATCCCCTTTGAGGTCATGACCCCAAAGACCTAAAATCTCCCCATAGGCCCCACCTCTTAGAGTTTCCACTCTCTTCCAATATTGCCAAGCTGGGGACTAAGCATTTAACAGGTGGGACTTTGAGGAACATTCCAGACCCAAACTATTACCATTTGATATACAGTTCATTAGCTTAGCTGTCCTTTCAGAGCCCAGGATCAATTTTTTTCTAGCTGCTCAGTTAAAAAGCAGTCTAAGTCAGGCTGATGGTAGGGTTGGGGTTTGAATGACTTCAGGAAGAAAAATGGGCAAAAGCTGATGGGGCTTGTGATTGCAGAGACAGCCCTGATCAAAGGCCATAGGAGTTGGAATGAACAGTCAGCATTCCTAGCAGCTGAGCATTTTGGAGGGCAAAAGGCTATGGTGGAGCCCCTAACCACTGACAGACAGGTTTCATTTATAATATAAAACCCAATACATATTACGCACATTGTTATATTCTGCAAACCTTCTCCTCACACTGTGTGGACCCAAGTTAAGTGTGTCCCAGATTGTCTTTTTAATATCTGGGCCTACAAAGGTGATATACTCAGATGAGGACTTTTCTTTGGAGCCCAGTCTCCTCAGTAACTTGCCAACCTCCAAAATTTTTCTCTGAGAGTCAAAGCCACCTAATCTGTTCCACTCCTGTACAGACAAGGAACTGGATACAATTTCAGCCTCTTGGTTCTGCAGAGGAACCATAACTTGATCCCTGCTTCTGACAGCAATTTGTCTGTGGGGAAGAAGCAACTTTCACATATTAAACAACAAAAACAGTGTTTTAAGTTTTCTATCTTGGCTTCCACCACTGTACTTTAGCATTTTTGCTTTAATACCTATGAGCTATACTATAATTTGCTTGCCTATTTTGAAGTATGTTACTTTTATTTATTTTTCCTTTCCTTAGTAACTGGCACAGAACTACATGGGCCAGAGTCTATGATAGAGAACATTAAGCAGAATTCTCGGGTGATTTATTCTTAAAGCTTTGCTTATTTCCGTGGACCATGAGTTTAAGCAAAGTTAGTTGGCTTGGAGAGTTAAAGTCATACAGATTTCAATGTCCTAATCAGTCTGTGGACCAAGTGTTGGGATAGTTTTGCAGTTCTGGTTCTGACTCCATCAGATGGAAAAGCCATTTGAAACCAGGGAATCTGTCACATAGCATCTCAGCAGCAAGCATACTCATGGCACAGGATAGGCACACAATAGTTACTAAAAATTAGGCAAAGTAGAAATATCCATGTCTCTACCTCTCTTGGTAGTTCATAAATTTTAAAAGAGATTAAGTCTTCCTCTTTTTGTACATCTGCCATTTGGGAGAAGATAAAAAGATAAGTACCTACTGAATGCCAAGCACCTCACATTTTGCTATGTTTCTCTGAACAGAGGGAACTTCTTTTCTTCTCCAGTGGAAAAAAAAACTACAGCAGAAGTAATTGAGCCACATTTTCAGTCCTGGAGGACATGAGCTTCCAGAATAAAAGGGTCCATCACTGTCCAGCACAAAGAAAGGAAAGAGAGCCACTCTAAGGCTCATCATCATAAAATTCCTGAACACTGAGGACAAAAGAAAATCCTAAAAGCTCCCAGGAGGGGGGAGGGGGGGTGACCACTTATAATGGCTAAGATAAACAAACAAACGAAAAAACAAGCAAGTACAACATAAGCATATCACTGGCATCAGGGGTACCAATTTTTTTTTTTCTTTTTGAGACAGAATCTCACTAAATTACCAAGGCTGGCCTCAAACTTGGCGATTCTCCTGACTCAGCCTCCTGAGTCACTGGGATTACAAAGCCAATTCCATTTCCTTCCCCTTGGATCTGGCTGGGCCCTGTGACTTGCTCTGGCCCATGGAATGTGGCAGAAATGGCTGAAGATGACTTGGGAGCTAGGTCTTGGAGTTCTTCCAGCTTCTATTTTCATAATCCGGGCAGCCGGCAGCCATGTGAAAGTCTTGACTGTCCTGCCAGACAGACAGAGGCTATCAGAAGAGAGAGAATCCCTGGAAAATGAGAGCCCTCAGTCACTCCAGCCATCCCTGGTGACTCTTCAGACACAGCAGTGACACCACATGTCCAGCAGGGCCACTGGAGGAAGCAAAGGTGAGCTCTCCTTGCCCAGCTCAACCTGAATTGCAGAACTGTGAACAAAGAGACAGCTGCTGGTTTAAGCTAGAGTTTGGAATGGTTTGTTTGGCCTCTGAAAGTAATTGAAAAACAAGTAAATGCCAAAAGAAAATGCTAAAAATGTTATCAAGAGGTTGCCTCTGGAAAATGGAAAGAGATGAAATGAGAATGGGCCAGGGGTGAAACTGCTATTTTTCATGATAAACTTGTGAAATTATTTGACTCTATGAATCCCTACCTCTGAGGGGAAAAAAGAATAAAACAAGCAAAAAAAAAATTTTTTTAAGGTGGAGGGTGCAGGGAATAGGAATGGAAGATGAGGTCAGGTAGACATACAGTCCCAGCTACTCAGGATCCAAGGAAGACTTCCGGCATGAGACCTGTCTCTTTAAAACAAAAAAAAAAAAAAAAAGAAAGGGGAGAAAACCTGCTATCAGGTCCCCTGCTGCACTGCAAGAGTTGTGTTCCTGTTTCTATTCTTCAATAAATCCTGCTCTTCAACTCATCAAAAAAAGAAAAAAAAAAAAAACAAGTTAGATTGACAAAAATAAAGTATTCAGGTCCAAAGACACTAATAGCTATAAAATATACTCAAAGAATTAGAGAGTAGAGTTCAGACTGAACCAACAGAATAAAATGTTCTGCACTTGGAAACTTAAATACCTGGCACAAAATAGGTTTCCAACAAATACCAAACTGAACAACATGGCTGACTAGGGTTTTTGTTTTTCAGTGCTAGAGATGAACCCAGGGCCTTGCACATGTCAGGCCAGGGCTGTACCAGTGAGCTACACCCTCAGCCCCAAGGATACAGTAGTCATGGACCTAGGGCTCAAAGCCAGAGCTCCTCACATGCTAGGTGAGCACTTTACCACTGAACTACAGGCCCAGCCCTCAAATTCAGATTTTTAGGAGTCAGGCTAAAGGACCATGAAAAGGGACTTCTAAGTGGGGCTTGTGGTACTGTGTACAGGTGTGTTTCCATCAGCTGCTCTACCCCATTTGAGTCCAGATGCCTCTCAGTTTCATGTACTTATCATTACTGTTAGAACTAGAGTCCAGTCCCATAAGTTGATAAAATATTTCATTGTTTCCAAACTAGCTGATAGCCAGGCCCAGTGGCAGATGCCTATCATCCAGGAACTTGGGAGGCTGAGATAAGAGGGTCAGAGTTTGAGACCAGCCTCAGCAATTCAGCAAGGTCTCAACAACTTAGTGAGACCCCATCTCAAAAACATAAAAAGGGCTGGGGATGGAGTTCAGTGGTAAAGCACCCCCAGGTTCAATGCCTAGGACCAAAAGGCCAAACCACTGGTGAACAGCCTCTGCTCTGAGCATTCCTACAAGTTGTTACTATGTGTGGCCAGCACCACCACTACCTACTATAGCAGATCCCTGGCCCTGCACCCCTGGGACAAATGACCAGTGTCATCTGCATCCCTGAGTCTGTGGCTACCCTCTACTGGCCAGTGCTCCATGAAGTTGCTATCATGTGGGGGACTGTCGCTTTTTAAGAGGGCCTCCTGGGCTGCTAAATACTTGGGGTATTCCCATGAAGTTGCTATAACAATTCTGGAAGGTGACTTTCCTGTGGTCAGAGGCTGATGTCATTAATGATAAAACCTGGGCTTTGAAATTCAAAGACCCTGGCTGGAAGACTGGCCCCACCTTGTACTGGTAATGGAAGTTTGTGTCTCCTGTGGAATGGGCCAAATAATTCTTCTCTCTCATATTTTGGGGGAAGAAAAAGTAGATGATAAATGGAATATATCCAACATGGACTCGTTGCACAGTAATTAGTAATTAATTCAAGTTTTCTTTGAAGCCAGGGGCCAGAAAGAGCAATAGCAGCCTCTGTGCTTTCAGGTCCAAATAAATATCCCAGAACTTTAATGTTCATGAAGTACAGGAAAGCTAATTTAATCATGTGGCTTCAAAAAACACAAAGCTTCAGTCCAAAATGAGTATCTGGGGGAGGCGGACAATAGGAAAATTCATTTAGCAAAAGAGGAATATGGGATGAGTTCAATTTGGGCTTAAACTCAAAGTAGCATTAAACAATCTCTTGGATACTGAAGAAGATTTATCTTAATATATTTGGGGCCCAAAAACTGAAGAAAGACTTTTTTGAGACAGGGTCTTTCTATATTGCCCAGGTTGACCTTGAACTCATGATTGACCTGTCTCAGCCTCCCCAGTGGCTGGGATTATAGGTTCACACCATCTTGCCTGGCTAAGAAAGGCTTTCTTTAAGTAAGTAAGTAAGTTATTTATTTATTTATTTATTTGCCAGGGATTGAACGCAGAGGCACTTAACCACTGAGCCACATCCAAGCCCTTTTTATATTTTATTTTGGGATGGGTTCTCACTAAATTGCTTAGGGTCTCGCCAAGTTGCTGAGGCTTTTGAATGCTCCATCCTCCTGCTTCAGTCTCCCAAACCAGTGGAATTACAGGCATGCACCACCACACCTGACTTATTCTTTGATTTTGAGTCCACCTTAAGTAGTACTGGTCATACAGTAATCCCCCACCCCTTTATCTTAAGTTTCACTGTCCCTGGTTTCAGTTACCCTTGGTCAACCTGGGTCTGAAAATATGAAGCAGAAAACTCCTAAAATAAACAACTCATAGGTTTTAAGTTGTAGTGTGCCACTGTAAGTTGTGAAATGAAATCTCATCACACCCCACTCAGTCCCACTTGGAACTCGAGCCATGCCTTGTTCCAGCGTATCCTATACTGTATATGCTACCCGCCCGTTAGTTACTATTACAGTTTGGATCTGGAGTATCCTCCAAAGGCTCATGTGTTGAAGGCTTGGTCCCTAATACAGCAATGTTTAGGGATGGGGCTCTTACAAAGTGATCGGATCATGAGGGCTCTGACCTCATCAGTGGATTAACTGGGGAGCATTAATGGGAGGTGATGGAAAGTGTAAGAGGTGGGGCCTAGGTGGAGGAAGTAGCGAGGGTGCGCCCTGGAAGAGAATATCTTGTCTCTGGCCCCTTCTTCCTTCTCTCTCTCTATCTCCTGGCCACCATGAAGTAAGCAGCTCCACTCCACCATGCCCTCTCCACCATAATGCTCTGCCTCACCACAGGCCCAAAGAAAGGTAGCCAGCCAACCACGGATTAAAACCTCTGAAACCCATGAACCAAAATAAATATTTGCTCCTATAAGTTGTTTTTCTCAGGTATTGAGTCACAGCAACAAAAAGCTAACAGACACTCTGTAGCTGTCTCAGCAGATTATTTGTCATGGTATCAGCACTGCAGTGCTTGTGTTCAAGTAACCCTTACATAGTAGCCTAATGCTATGTCACAATGCCTTCACTTCAATTCACCTCGTCACCAGTGCACTGTACCACTTAACATCATCACAAGAAGGTGAGCACAGAACAATAGATGTTCTGAGAAATACCACATTCACCCATTTTTATTCTAATTGTTATAATTTTTTATAATTGATATGATTATTTTTCACATGTGCTAGGCAAGCAGTCTATCACTGAGTTATAACCCTGGCCCTCTTTTATTGTTAATCTCTTACTGTGCCTAACCCACAAATTAAACTTTATCATAGGTCTGTATATATAGGAAGAAAACACAATATATAAATACACACACACACAAACATACATATATATGTATATATGTACATATGTGTGTGTATGTGTATATATATACATACACACACATAACTAATTTAGGGATAAAAGTAACAAAAATGCCCATCAGTTGTGTTGAACTATAAAGGAAAGAATAAGGTATCTTATCTCTTTTCATGCCCCAATTGAGTATGTATGTACTATCTGCAGTTTGAGGTGTCCATTGAGGGTCTTGAAACATTCCCCCTGGATACAGGAAAGACTACTGGATTATCCCTGGTTTCATAGCTCTATAAATGTAAAATCTTATGTGACTCTTTGCATAACTTCCCTATTCCACAGAGGTATATTTCCGGACCATAGTTATTAAGTATTCTACAAGTGTACGAGCTCAATGCAGTAGAATAAAATACCTGAGACTCAAGGTTGACGATGATGTTGTTTTGGCTCATGATATTTTTGAGGGAGTAATTAGATCTGCCTTCCATTCAGCTGCTCCAGATCTTTTTCCCTATCCCAGACAGATGAAGGAGCTAGTAGCAATTGAAACACTTTAGACTATTCAAAACTATTACAAAAGCTTTATGTCAATAACCCAGCAGTTTTCTCAATCTTGTTTTGCAACAAAATAATAGAACCACTTTCTGATTCAATGTACAGTTTTTTAATTCAAAATTACAGGTATAAAATGACTCCAATTTTTGGCACAATTTGAAATTCTGATGCTTATAAAAATAGTAGATATTCATCTGGGGATGAAAGGAGATAAGATACCTTGTTCTTTCCTTTACAGTTCAACACAACTGATGGGGCATTTTTGTTACTTTTATCCCTAAATTTGTAATGGTACTAAATCAGATTTCTCCTAGCAGCTTCAACAACTTAAAGTGAGCAACAGATAGAACATTCAAAACCTTGACACCTGCGTCCATCACTTACAGGTGACCAGAGATGCTGTGCTTCCCTTTTTTCTATGCAGGAAGTTCTCATCCAGTTATGTCAATCACATTAATAACAGAGTCAGGATGAGGACTTGAATTCCTTCCTCAAATTGTAAGGGTCCTGATGGGACTCAAATACACAGGTGACTTGGCAAGAAAAACTAATACTATCCACTTCTCTGGAGGCACAAAATATGCAGCCCTTGTTTGAAAACATAAATTGACATATCTTTTTGCTTTGAATTCACTTAACATTACGTTTAGATTATCTAAACAATTATGTTAAAGCAATGTACTATGAAAATTACCAATGAGAGACCAAAACTGAGTTTAAGAGGCAAAAATTGAAAAAACTTCAAATTTGATCTCCTCTCACCTCCCACACTGAAATGTCACACCTGGTTTCACAGTGGCCTCAACACACTTTTTACCTCCCCTCTGAAACATTTTTCTTGCCGGATGTGATGGTATACAGCTCTAATCCCAGCAACATGGGAGGTAGAGACAGGAGGATCACAAGTTCAAGGCCAGCCTCAGCAATTCAGCATGGCCCTGAGCAACTTAATGAGAACCCATTTCAAAATAAAAAAGGCTAGGGATGTGGCTCAGTGGTTAAGCACTCCTGGATTCAATACCCAGTGCCAAAAATAAATAAAATTAGAAAAAATAAAATAAGATATTTTTATTTAATTACATTTACCCTGTTATAGTAATTAGATTAATAATCTGAAATATAAAACATAATTCAAGAAAATAAATCATCTGGGCCTGTTGGCACACACCTGTAATCCCAGCTACTTGGGAGGCTAAGGCAGAAGGATTGCACACTGGAGGCCAATCTGGACAACTTAGTGAGATGTTGTTTCAAAATTAAAAATAAATAAATAAATAAAAATGGCTGTGGATATAGTTCTGTGGTAAATCATCCCTGGGTTTGATCCCCAGAACAACAACAACAACAACAACAAAGCCACTAATTAGCCAGGACAGGGTGGAATACAAGTGTAAGTCTAGCAATTTGAGGGGCTGAGGCAGGAGGATTTCAAGTTCAAGACCAGCCTTAACAACTTAGTGAGACCTTATCTCAAAAAATAAAAAGGTCTGGGATGTAGCTCAGTGGTAAAGCACTCCTGGATTCAATCCCCAGGACTAAGAAGAAAAGAAAGGGAGAGAAGGAAAGAGGGGAGGGGAGAGAAAAAGAAGGAAAGAAACTGAATCAGTTCACTTCTCCAAATAAAAATGTCCCCATATTCAACCAGAGTATCTGATCCTCACGTAGGACACTTTCCACCTTCTGCCTAGAATTCCAATTGTTTATGCATAGTCTTATCTTGCCTAGCTGACTGCAAACTCTTGAGGTCAGAGGCTTTATTTTACTCATGTTATTTGATATTTATTTATACATACATATTTATTTATTGCATACAGAAAGTATATACCAAATATTTTTTCAAGAAAAACATAGGGACTAGAGGTATAGCTCAGAGGGAGAGCACTTGACTAACATAGATAAGACCCTGGGGTCCATCCCCAGCAACACACACACACACACACACAACATAAATGAATAAATGAAAAAAAGAAGCTAACTAATTAGGACTTGGTGGCCCAACTGTAAATAATAAGTAGAAATACGACAGCTTAATGAAAACTTACCACAACTAATGAAATAGACATGATGTCATATGGTTAAAAATCTTATATATACATATATTAGCCTTCATAGTTACTTAAAGACAAATTTATTTAATGTTGTGATTCTTTTATGTCATATCCTTACTGGATATAATTGGACACTGGATTTGAGACACAGGTCTCAAAAAATATTATGTCATAGTCAGGCGTGGTGGCACAGGCTACCCACTACTCAGCTGAGGCAGGAGGATCACAAGTTCAAGTCCAGACTATCTCAAAATAAAGTTGAAAATAGGAACTGGGGAGGTAGTTCAGTGGTAGAACACTTCCCTAGCAAGTATGAAGCCCTGGGTTTGAGACCTAGCACCAAATATATATATATATCATCTTCATTAGGCACCTAAATAATGCTCTGAAAAATTAGTGCTCCCAGGTAAATTAAATATATTTATATGTATTTATCAATACTTTATCACTACTATAACAAGTAGAAAAGTTGTACCATTACTACAATGACAAACTTCACTATAAATATGCCTCTGCAGTTTGGGTTGGGACTGATTTTTGATGACAGCCACAGGAGTGAAGACCACTGGAGACAACCTATGCTAACCGTAACCCCCAGGGTGTGCACAGCTCACTCCTACCTGAGGTCAGTTACGACACATCTGAAATTTGAAAATGTATTTCAGAATAGAACATTTGTGCCAGGGGTAGCAGCACACACTTGTAATGCCAGCCACTTTGAGACAGAAGGACTGCAAGTTCGGGGCCAGCCTCAACAACTTAGCAAGACCCTGTCTCAAAAACTAAAAGATAAGCTGCGCAGGACAGTGCACACCTGTCATCCCAGCATCTAGGGAGGCTGAGATAGGAGTATCATAAGTTCAAGACTAGCCTTAGCAATTTAGCAAGTCCCTAAGCAACTCAGTGAGACCCTGTCACAAAATAAAAAATAGAAAGGGGCTGGGGATGTGGCTCAGTGGTTAAGTAGCTCTGAGTTCAATCCCCAGTGTCAAAACTAAATAAATAAATAAATAAATATTTTTTTTAAATGGCTACAGATATAGCTCAGTGGTTAAACACCCTTGGGTTTACTCCCCAGTACCACAAGATAAATAAATAAATAAATAAACTGAACATTTGTCTTTATGATCTAAACTATATCACTTGAATCAATTAACATAAATGGTCCATTATTGGCAATTAAATTGCTGCCCGGAGGAAGCAGCAGGTTATAATAATACACTATATTACAATAACTAAAGCATCTTCAGTTCTTATTACATGCTAAACAACGGATCTACAGGAACCTATTGAAACCTTCAAACAGCTCTAGCCAACCAGGAGATGCCATTCTCTCTCATTCCACAGATGAAGCAACGGAGGCCCCAGAAGGTTAAATAACTTGCCTGTGATCACTGGGCTCTCTGGTGTCAGAGTCCACACTCCTGTGGCCACACAGAAATGATCAGGGCCAACTCCTAGTTTCACTAAGCATAATTATGTTTTATAAGATGATTATCGTTTAAAGCTTATATTATCTGCTTTAAAGTTGGACAGTTTAACCTTGGCCTTATGAATTGTTTTATACACATCAGCTACTTTCCTAACATTTCTAAGTTATAATAAAATATCTGCCAGGCATTGTGACACACACACCCTGCCATCCTAGGGCTCCGGAGGCTGAGGCAGGAGGACTGCTAGCTCAAAGCCAGCCTCAGCAACTTAGCGAGGCTCTGAGCAACTTGGCAAGACCCTGTCTCTAAAGAAAAAAAAATATATAAAAAAGGGTTGGAATGTGGCTCAGTGGTTAAGTGTCCCTGGGTTCAATCCCTGGTACCAAAAAGAAAATGACAGAGGCCCCCCAAAGGAGCAGCTCCCTCCACAGATCCAGTGACAAGTTCTCATTCACATAGAATGTCAAATATCCAAACTCTCAGGCTGGTGAATTCCACTTCATGGGACGCTGAGTTATAACACCAAGCTACTCAGGAAACATAAAAGAGTCTTGTTTAATATATCCAAGTCCAATAAATTTATTTAATTTTAAATCTCCTATGCTGTAAAACACGTTTCTTTTATATTTTTAAGAATACTGATTAAATATTTATGATAAATTCAAGGGTTCAGAGAGCTTGTAGAATCTCCTTGAAACCTTAATTTTGGAGTAATAATTTATGCTGACGTTGGCTTTCATGGCCTTACACTTATGAAAGTCCCTTAAGCAATCAGCATGGCCTTTTCAAGGTACTATATTGGTTTTGGCTGTTCACTTAAATAGGAATCAAATCACTGCTTGATGGAAAAGTTGCTTCCCTCAAGCTTTGGGTGATTGGTGTGGTTGGAAACTGTGTTATCAGCGGTAAAAATAAAATACTTTCAAAATAAAATAAAATACTTTCTACAAAGAATGTTTATACCTCCCTCATTTACAAGATGCCCTTGAAAATGGCACTTCTGACCAATTATCACAGGCCTGAGATTTCACGTGTGGATTCTGGAGTCAGGTGATCAGAGTTTGAGTACTGAGTCCCCCACTGACAAGCTGGACACCCTAGGACCAGTGCAACCTTTCTGAGCCTATTTTCCTATCTGTGAAATGGAGGAAATGACAACAGCATGAGGCTCAATAAACGTTAGATCTGATGTAAGGGAAAAACAAGTAAGTGGGGATATTAAGTGGCCCATCAAAAATACTTAAGAAGCTGCTGGTGAGCAAAAACCACAGAACAGATCAGTCTCCTCCCTGCCATTCATCTTCCAGCACAGGACCCACCCTGTTCCTTGCCTCGTGGCCACAGACAGGTCTCTGGAAGCTGAGGCAGTCTGTGCCTACTGAGGACCCTCAATGCCTAGAAGGAAGAGTGGGTTCTGCCACCAGTCTGGGCTTCCTCTCCAGGGACTCCACCTCTTTTTCCCACCAGGGAGACATATGTCAGATTTGCCTTCCTGAGAGATTACCCACATGCTGGGTTTACCCAAGGCCAAACACACTTTTTCTAACACAAAATTTAAGTGTATTTTCCCATTTGAAAACTCAAGAGCCACGTGACTGACTTTGGCAGCAATTGCATCAGCTGTTTGGAAATAATATTTTAATAAGTGTTTCTTAGAAAAATTAGATACCCAGTTATGTCACAGCTTGAGAGCTATCATCTGCTGGCTTTTGAGCAATGTGGTCAAAGGCTGGGGGTGGGAGAAGGAAGCATGGGAACAATCTTGGGAAATTGCAAGGGACACCACAGAGAAGATCTATACTTAGCAATAATTAAACCTCAGATTAAGAATGTCAAGCATCCCCCAAACTAATGAAAAGTCAAAAGTGTAATTAGATTGTAATTTGCCCTCCAGAGGGGCAGTTCGCATACTCAATCAGTGAAGGGCCTTATTTTGTTTACATGTTTCTTCAGAAAATATGATTCTTTCAATGTTAAATGCAGCCACCCTTATACACTCATCCCAGTTAAGCACAAGAAATCTAAAGAGATACTGAGAAAGCAAGGAGACTGAGACAGAGGGTGGGAGAAGTACAATACTGACTAGTGCACTTTAAAAGTATTAAAGTGCCAAATAGTATTGCAGAAATGTTTATATACAAAAGTTCAAAAATACGCAGCTGAACACTATGTTTTGATGGCACCAACAGCCTCCTTGTGTTAAATTAGAACTGTGACTTGGACCTCAGTAATCCCAAGTGATACTGGCTGTTTTCTGTTGTCTCTTAGGCAACAAGTGCCTCTGCATTGAAACTCACTAATATCCTCAATTTTCAAAATAAGGAAAGAGATTTAGTAATGACACACCTAACTCTAGAGGAGTCAGATTTCCTTCAGAAAGAATGTGAATATTTATTCAAAAACGATGAGATGTATCATGTAATGAGCTAATTGAAAATGAAACTGGAAATAAATTAAAGCAAACTTCATGTTTTAATCAGCTTGGGAGGTTTCAAGTATTGCAGCAATGAGGCAAGAGATTATCTTCTGGAAAATGTATAATGATGTCATTATTTTGGTGCTCCTTACTCCCCGGATGGAGAAATAGAAGAGAGAAAGGTGTTTGCTATATTCCATAAATAGGTGGCGCTGTGGCTAATAACACATTGGAATTATACCAAAACCAGGTTTTTGTCCAAATGTTATTATTTTTAATTTAACTTTTTTCCAATACTAGGTACTGAACCCAGAGGCACTCTGCTACAGTGTTACACCTCCGGCCCTTTTTATTTTGAGATGCAGTCTCACTAAGTTGCCCAAACAGGCCTTGAATTTGCAATCTTCCTGCCTAACCTCCAAAGTAGCTGGGATTACAGATGTGCCCAAGTTGCTAGACTCAAAACTGGGAGTATTACAAAATCCATGTCCAAAAAGTGTGAATGTCAGAATTAGAAAGTCAAAGAGATACTCTAAAAAAGTACCTGACTTGCCCAAAAAGTCAGGTAATTTCTATAGAATATGTCCACTTATTTTATACTTGGCAAAAGAAGGTTTCAGGTTAATATAGTTGTCTCTTAGCATCCACATTAATCTCCCCACCAACAATACCAAATCCAAGCTGGGTATGGCAGTGCAGGCCTACAATCCCAGTGGCTCAGGAGGCTGAGGCAGGAGGATTGCAACTTCAAAGTCAGCCTTGGCAGAAGTGAGATGCTAAGCAACTCAGTGAGACCCTCTAAGTAAAATACAAAGTAGGGCTGGGGATATGACTCAGTGGTCAAGTGCCCTGAGTTCAATTCTCTGTACTCCCCCCCCTAAAAAAATCAATACCAAATCCAGATTGCTCAAGTCCCCCTTATAAAATGACTCAGGACCAAGGTTGTGGCTAGGGGCTGATAGTTTAGCTTAATAGCAGAGCTCGTGTTTAGCATGCACAAGGGCCTGAGTTGGATTCTCAGCATCACAAAAAAAATAAATAAATAAACAAACAGTAAAATGATGCATTACTTGAACAGAACCCACACACACCCTTGCATATACTTCAAATCAGCTTTAAATGACATAATAGCCAATACAAAGTAAATACTATATGCATAGTTAGTACATTATGTTATTTAGGGGATAATGACAAGAACAAAGTCTGTATGTGTTTGGTATGGACACAGTTTTTTTTAAATTTTTAATCCTTAGTTTAATCTTCAGATATAGAACCTATTGTGAATATAGAGGGCCAACTATGATTTTAAACATTGGCAGGTTTGTCACTGCCTTCTATCATTTAGGAAAATCAAATTTCAATGAAGCCTAATGAATAAGCAACTATGCAACATAATTGAGAACCTAGGTGAAATCTTGGGTTGGTTACCTAAGAATAAGTGTCAGAATAATTCCACTTGGTAAGGAGGCATGGATAATTCCTTAATGCCTAGGAACAGTACCCTGGGTACTGTTCAAAAGTTCCAGGTCTAATTATCTGGCTCCTCCCCTTCCTGGCTGCTGTACCAATTACAGGTTACTTGGCTACTTAGTTCTCTGGGATACCCTTTTCTCCTCCTCTACATAAAAAGTCATTGTATCTGGTGTCCTAGAATCTTCCAAGCAACACAGGAAAATCTGTGAAGCTTGTCTTTAGATACCTACCCATCCTCCTAGTTATTAGCTCATATTTTTTCTAGATTCAGTTTCCACATCAATAATGTGGCTCCATTAAAATGGGCTATGGAACCAGGAGTGGTAATGCACGCCTGTAATCCCAGCAGCTTGGGAGGCTGAGGCAGAAGGATCAAGACTTCAAAGCCAGAATCAGCAATGGTGAGATACTAAGCAACTCAGTGAGACCCTGTCTCTAAATAAACTACAAAATAGGGCTGGGGATGTGGTTCAGTGGTCCTATGCCCCTGAGTTCAATCCTCAATACCCCCAAAAAAAAGGCTGTGGCTTTAGCTCACTAGTAGACCACATATTTAGCATGTCTGGACTCAAACTCCAACACACAAACACACATGCATATGCGTGCACACACATACACACACACACACACACACACACACACACACACAACCTGCTCTTAGGAATGCTGAGAGGATTAACTGCAGAATGCTTATAGGAGTATAGCACAATGGATGCCACTTAGTAGGTATTAAAAAATGGTTACTCAATGGTTATTCCTCCCTTCCTCATCTCACCAACTAGACAAGTGAGTGCCAATTATGTAGCAATAGCAAGCAAACCTCAGACAAAATGTTTTTATTCTTTTTTTAAAAAAAACACTGAGCCATATCCCCACTCCTTTTTATATTTTATTTTGAGAGAGGGTCCCAGTAAGGGTCTTGCTAAATTTCGGAGACTGGCTTTGAGCTTGCGATGCTGATGCCGCAGCCTTCTGAGCCACTGGGATTACAGGCATGCGCCACCATGCCTGGCTTTGGATACTTTCCTAAAGGAGGCCTTTGAGCTGGGTGCAGTGGCATACATCTGTAATCCGAGCAATCTGGAAAGCCAAGGCAGAAGGATGGCAAGTTTGAGGCCAGCCTTGGCAACTTAGTGAGGCTCTAAGCAACTTAGCAAAACCCTGTCCCAAGATAAAAAATAAAATAAAAAAGGTGTGGGGATGTAGCTCAGTGGTAAAGCACCCTGGTTCAAGCCCCAGTCCCAAAAAGGGAAAGAAAGAAAAAAGTTTTCAACAAGACAACCTACACAGGGATTTAACAGTTCCTGAACCAGTCTCCCCAAGTGAGGCAGAACATGGTGGGCTTTCAGGCAGTGCCCAGCCCACAACAGGTAAACCACGGAATTTCTCCAGTGGGTCGGCTACCTGGTCCGGAATGCAGCTTAAACTTCACATGTTTACAGCTTCTAGGAGTTTTCCATTACAGAGCCAATTAATATTGAGAAGTACCCAAGCTGCGATTATAGTTATTTACTCAGTAAAACATATAACAAAAGTTTTAGGGACCATGTGGGAGCTGATGGAGTGAGCGGCTTAACTTTGTAAAAGAAAACTACTGGCCTTACTGACCAGCAAGAAGACCCACTTCTGGCTAAAATGATGATAGCTGAGTCCCAGAGTAACTTTCAGCCATGTGAAACTCTTTCCTTTCAGGGGAGGATGCTTTAATCAGAACTAGCTAAGGAATAGGAGAAGGCACGCACACTATAGGCATTTTGAAATTTTCTGGGGAGAAAGTTGAATGAATCATGTCTTTTATTTCTCTTTCCCTGGGCCACTTTTCACCTGGGGTACAGTTCCCTCCCTTCCCTGACTTCCTCTTGTGGTGGGCAAGTGAATCGGTAGATAATTATCTCAGGATAGTTCAGAGCGAATTGCCTTTAAGCCAAAAGTTACTTTCCAACTGCTGAGTTCTCCAGGAGCCACCGCGCCCCCCTCCCCACTAATATCGCCCTCACCCCCTTGACCACGCAGGACAGCAACCCTGTCAAGTCGTAGGAATCGCATCGCGTGGAAACTCGGTCACCACGGTCATAGATGGCATTTCCACGCAGCCACGGACCGCGCAGGGACTGAAACGTGTTATCCTAGCACAAAATCGGGAACTCCAGTCTTGGCTGACTCCCTTTGATGCCGCCGCTGTAATTATTCATCTCTCTTATAAATCAAGATTCTACTGACAAATCTCCGTGCGTCCACTAAACAGAGGCTGCCCTGCAAAACCCTTCTAGTGATTCTTTTTTAAAGTACGATACCATCTGACATTTCTATAAACGGGCCTGCAGAGTACACCTCCAGGGGTGGGGTGGGGGCGATTAACGGGACGGTTTGTGTCACCCCTTGAGCCCACGTGGGCACACCAACCCCACAGGCGGACACATGGAAGGGACGCGGAACGGAGTGCAGTTATTTTCCAGTCAGTGCATCTGATGGAGAAAGATGCCAAATGCACTTCCCCAGCCAGCTGAACTCCGCGGGCACCTAATCATTGCCAGATGTGGGGAGGGCGCACGAGAACATCCCGAGTCCGGGAGAAAACACCCGGTCAGCCGCGCCGCGATCCCCGGGTGGAGAATCGGCAACCGGGGGAGAAAAGAGCAGCAGGGAGAGGGTGGTGAGTGCGGCAGAGCGGAAAACAGACTGGGAGGAATGATGATGCCTCACTCTCCTCCGCATATTTTTTCAATTAAAAAGTTGGAAACTAGAATCCGTAAACAACGACTTAGGGTTTCATACTACTTTGCAAAGACGCGATGGGGAGGAGGGTACTCGAGCGCTTCAAAACCCCAACCTCGAGGTCTCCCGCTGTGTCCAGCAGTGGAGCCGGGGAGCGCCCCCAGTGTCTGCGCACCATCCCGGCGCCTGGGCTCCCCGGGACTGCAGCCTGCGTAAAAGTTTGAGCAAAAGTCATCTCCGCCGCCTTCCCTCTCGCCCGAAACCCTCCCGAGCTCTGTGAAATCGGCTGTAGCCCTACCTTTCATGGTGACCAAGGAAACGCACAGCCAGCCAAGGAGCTCCGCGCGAGCGCCGCGCCACTGAGAAAGTCGCGCTGAGCGTCTGGTCACTGCACGCCCATGGCAGCCGCGCCGCGCGCCAGCCTTCTGCGCTCCAGCCCTCCTTTAGCCTAAGCCGCTGCCGGCGCGCACTCCCCGCTCAGCGCTCTGCTACCGCGGGGCTGCAGCGCGCGCCGCTCACCCCGGGCGGGAGGCGCCGCTCCCGCCAGCGCCCCTCCCCCTGGCCCGGCCGGGGCGCGCGGGCGGCCGCGCCCACGCCCCTCTAGCTGCCTCCCGAGCCCGCCCCGCCCTCGGCCGTGCTCGCCCCTGCCCAGCACTTTCTCGCCTTGGCTCTCCCAAGCTCTCAAGCCCTCCCGGGTTCTTCCTTTCTCGACTTAGATCTCTATCCAGAAGAAAGCGCTTCCCAAGGAGGTCGAGGGTTCACCTCCGGGAATGCAAAAGGTGCTGCTGCTGCTGCTGCTGCTGGGGATTCTAGAACCCAGACTGACTACCTACAGATGTTGGGGGGAGAGAACTGGAGCAAGCGGAGCACAGGCGTGGCAGGGCAAGACTGTCCCTTCCCCAAACATCTTGGGGGCATGAAGAATTAGGGAGCGTCCTAGGGATTCAAACTTTCTAAGTGCGTGCGCTTGTCAACTCAGTGTCACCCAAGGACAGCCCGAGTCACTGGGATCCCAAATCACCATTGGACGCTTTCCTTGCAGAACTCAGAGCAGAATTCCACTTTTTGGAGCTTACTGTAAAATAAATAAAACAAAACAAAACCATCCCTGACTTGGCTGGAAAACTACCCTCCTGCCCACCACCCCTGAAATGATCAGGTTGACTCGTGTTTTATCCGGAAAGAAGGCTTGACTGTTGAGGGTTTAGTAGTTCCCTTCATTGTCGCCTGTCCCACTGTTAACTTAATTAAGAAAACCCGTATTTATCTTTCCTTGAAAAACTCTCTTAGCAAACTCTTCGGACTTTTTGGTTTTGTTTTTAGTTTGTGTACTGGAGATTGAACCCAAGGGCTCTTTACCACTGAGCTACATCCCCAGTTCTTTTTATTTTGAGACAGGGGTTTGCTGAGGTTGCCTGGAACTTACCCTCTGCTTGCTTCAGCCTGAGTCGCAGGGGTTACAGGCGTGCGCTACACAGGCTCGTGGCTTTCCTACTTTCAACCATAAACTACGTGGTAAGTGGAGACGTGGGGAAGGAGGGGCAAAGGAACTTTCTTCAACCGGTTGAAATGCACTTCGCCACTCTCTTAACAAACGCAATAGAATACTGGCTGGGCAACGATTACAGCTTTTTGGCTCACCCTCCGAAGGACTTGGTAACTAAGTGTAACCAACCCATTAATTCATTCTAAATAGGGATTTTTTTTTCTTTTTGCTCTAGCAAAAGAGCAGTGTCCAGAAATTAATGCATTCTAAAATAAGTCATAGATTCTTCCTTCCAGAACTTTAGATGGCAATGAAACTAGGGCTTTCCATATGCTAGGAAAGCACTCCAACACTCCATATACCTCCAGAATCCTTGTTTTGAACATAAGGGTGAAAGTTGGACATTTCTAGCAAAGAAAAAGAAATTAGCACATCACCTCCCCACCCTCTGGGGTTTGTGAGATGTTTACTATGGAAGAGTGTTTTAGATCTGAGCGAGGTACAGTTTACGTTGCAGGGCAAGTGAGGGTCTGTGAGCAACACCAGGTTTTGAATTGTCAGCCCAGAGTTTACAATCAATGTTGGGGTGGAGTAAGTACCTACTTCATGCAGTAGTTTCTCCTGCTATAAAATGGAGATAATCTTGGCTCCTATTTCAGAACTTGAATTGAAAAAAAAAATTGTTTCTGACCTAAGTTATCAACATGACCCCAAAGCACAAGCAGCACAAGCAGCACAAGCACAAAATAAATTCTACTTCAGAGTTAAGAACTTTTTTTCCAAAAGTTGTGGGGAAAGGTGCAGCTAAGTGGTAGAGTACTTGCCTAGCATGCATGAGATCCTGGGTTTGATCCCAAATTAAGAACTTTTGTGCATCCAAGGACACTATCAGTAGAATAAAAAGCTATCCCATAGAATGGAAGAAATGTTTGTTCATATTTTTTTTAGAACCAGGGATTGAATCAAGCAATGCTTTACTACTGCACTATTTTGAGATGGGATCTCACTACATCGCTTAGGTCCTCCCTAAATTGCTGAGGTTGGCCTTGCAATCCTCCTACCTCAGCCTCCTAAATCACTGGGATTACAGGTGTATGCTACCACTCCTAGATGGAAGGAAATATTTGCAAACCATACATTTGATAAAGGATTATTATCCAGAATATATAAAGAACACCTACAACTGAATGGCAGAAAAAAAGCCAATTGCAGGAGACTTGAATGTACATTTCTCCAAAGATTACATACAAATGATCAATAAATTTATGAAAGGATCCTCACTATCACTAATCCTTAGAATACTAGTCAAAAACCTCAATGAACCAAGTGTGTGGTGGTACATGCCTGTAATCCCAGCTACTCAGGAGGCTCAGGCAGGAGAATCACAAGTTGAAGGCCAGTCTGAGCAAGTTAGCAAGACCCTGTCTCAAAATAAAAACTAGGACAGGGGTTGTAGCTCAATAGTAGAGCGCTTGCCTAGCACGTGTGAGGCACTAGGTTCCATTTTCAATACCACATAAAAATAAAATAAAGGTATTGTGTCCATCCACAATTAAACATATAAAATAAATAAATAAAAACTAAAAAGGGCTGGAGATATAGCAAAGTGGTAGAGCACCCTAGGTCCAAACCCCAGTACTACACACACACACACACATTGATATACAATGTCACACCCAATGGGATAGCTATTCTATATTTAAAAACAAGCCCAAAAAAAATACAAAAGACAAGAAAGAAAGAAAAAATTAACTTTTAGAGAAGATATGAAAAACATTGGAACCTTTGTACGTTGCTGGGTGGGAATGTGAAATGGGCATAACCACTGTGGAAAATTCGGTAATTTCTCCAAAAGTTAAACACAGAATTACCATATGAGCCCACAATTCCACTTCTGTCTATATTCCCCAAAGAACTAAGAGCAGAGACACAAAGAGATAGCTGTCCACCCATGTTCATTATTACTCACAACAGCCAAAAGGTAGAGCTCCAGAGGGTTCATCCACAAATGAATAAACTGTGACATATCCATAATAGTGAAATACTATTCAACTTCAAAAACATGGGCAATTTTGGCACATGGTGCATCGTGGATAAACCTTAATGGCATTATGCTAAATGAAATAAGTCAGTTGCAAAAGGACAAATATGGGACTCCGCTTAAATGAGGTACTTACAGTAGTCAAATTCATGTAGAACGGTGGTTGACAGGTGCTGAGGAGAATGGGGAGTTCTTTAATGTGTGAAGTTTCTATTTGGCAGATTGAAAAGAGTTCTGGGAGGTGGGTGTGTGGGGGGGGTGATGGTTGCACAATGATGAGAAATATTAATGAATGACACTGAACTGTAGACTGGTAATGGTTAAAATGGTAAATTTTATTTTTATTTTACCATCATAAAAAAAAATTTGTAACAGAAGAGTTACAAGTAAGTACTGAACAATTAATAAAAACCCTGAACTTATGATATTACCTGTGATCATGGGTCAGATCCACAGACCTGTTGAGGAGAACAGGCTCAGCAACTCTTTCAAAGAAAATTTTAAGAAGTCCTGGTGGATCACCTTTCCCATCTCCATCACCTCCAACACAAATTGAATTGGGCCCCGTAGTTGGGTCCCACAGGTCCTTGGCCAGGCACCTCTTCTGAACCCAACTCTGAAGGAAAACGAGGACTGAAGGCTGTGGTCATATGCAGATCATCAGCTGACCAAGGTTTCTCTGGGAAAGAGCTCTGAGAAGGATGGGCATGGAGGCACAACTCGGAAAGCTGAGGTAGGAGGATTTGAAGTTAAGGCCAGCCTCAGCCACTTAGCAAGGTCCAGTACAACTTAGTGAAACCCTGTCCCAAACTGAAAAATAAAAGGACTGGGGATATAGTTCAGTGATTAAGTGCCCCTGGATTCAATCTCCAGTACAAAAAGAAAAAAAGAAAGGAAGGAAGGAAGGAAGGAAGGGAGGGAGGGAGGGAGGGAGGGAGGGAAATTAATTCTTGGGGAATTGAAGGTTGACCTGGGACTCAGGGAGATAGAAAGGGAAAGGAGAAGGCTGTGGTTGGAAAGGACAGAGGCATAAAACTGAAGATGCTTTGAACTCCACAGAGAAGATGAGTGGCGGGGTCTCCAGGTTGGTACATAAGCTTCCCCATTCCCCAAAGCAGCAGCCAGGCCCTTTATATTTATAGAACCTGCAGGAGTCAGCGTGTGCCCAATCCTCCTTCAAGCTATGATATAGTATCCCCTTTTTACTGCTGACAACCACCCTTGACTCCTTCGTTCCCCTCAATCCTACATTCGTACCTAGCTCTGCTTCTGCCTGCAAAATGCACCTCAAACTTCTCCACTTCTCCTTCTCAACTGGATTCCTCATGTAAAGACCATCTCGCTCATCTGTACTACTGCAGTAGCCCACTAAGTGGTCCCTCCATGTCTACCTCTCCTCTCCTCTGTTCTAGAATCCAACACAAAGTAGCCAGACAGGTGAGAGATGGTAAACCAGGAGGCTGACCACTACTTGCTGCCTGGAGAGAGTCTACACTGTGATATGAAGAGGAACTCAGGCAGAGCCCAGTGGAAACTCTCAGTGAAGAAGTCGAAAGTCTGGGCAGACCAAAGCAGGGCTGAATGCAGGAGAGAGAGCCACAGCTAATTGTGCTGCCAGCTGGGATCACTACACTATCTTGATCTCTGACCCTCTCTGTGCTTCCTTTCCAGCCAGCAGTCAGAACATTCCAGCAAGTTACAGCCACCACCCCCTCCCATTCTCCCACTCCTTTCTCTCTCTCTCTCTCTCTCTCTCTCTCTCTCTCTCTCTCTCTCTCTCTCTCTCTCTCTCTCTCTCTCTCTTTTGTAGATGGACACAACACAATGCCTTTATTTTTATGTGGTGCTGAGGATCGAACCCTGTGTTAGGGGAGCGCTCTATGGCTGAGCCACATCCCCAGCCCTCATTCTCTTTTCAATGTAGCATATTTTGCTTCTTTTCAGCCAGACCATTTAGTATCTCCCCAAACATTCCCATATATAAAACTTCTGCCTTGAATTCTGCCTCTGCAATTACATTCCTTTCTCCATTGTGTGAGTATATTCATCTGGGTCTGCTTGAAAATTTTAGAAATGAAGCCCTTCATCCAACAAGCATGACTTACACAATTACTATAACCGAGACACTATGCTATGTGCAGCAAAGCCCCCAAGTTGGGTCAGACACAGTATCCCCATCCAGAATCTAGTAGTTTGACAAGGCATCAGTAAGGACCTATATACAGTACAAGACACAAGGTGGGAGGTGGTCAGTGTCCTGAGGGGCACAGATAAAGTGCTGGAGAAGAAAGAAAAGCAGGTGGTTATCTCAGAGTATGCAACTGGGAAAAGTTCCTTGGGACCAGGGCCTTACAGAATGGTTAGAATTCAAATGAACATGAAAAATGCTTCCTCTCCCTCCAGACTGGTGGGTCTGGGAACCCCCTATATCAGAATGTTTTTTATAAAGTGCAGATGCCTGGGTTTCACTTCAGACCTCTGAGGCAGAATCTTCCAGAATCCGTTCTGTTTTGTACCACTCCTCCAATGATTTCCATGTTCACTACACTTGGAGAATCTCACAGAAGGAGACTAGGAGCTTCCAAAGAGGACTGGGTGCCTGGCTTCATCTTTGTAACAGCTTCTAGCAATTAGCATTCAATGAAAGACTGATTAAATGGAAAAGGAATTAGCAATGGAGGGAAATGCCTAAAATATGCAGAGCAGGGAATATGGAATACCCCTTAGGAATTCCCTTAGGAAATTTTATTGTGACTCATGAGAGATTGTATTACAATTTTAGCTACAAGTGGATAATGTACTCAGAAAAGCAAGTCTAAGAGAATGAAGAAGAACAAATTTGCTTTTTGAAAGGGATATTGGCTTCTACAGCTTGGCCATCTGAGTCACTTCATATTCTCTTCCATACGTGACAAAGAATAACACTTGTGTGGCGGAAAAGCCTCTGTGTTCTTAAGCAAGCTCACCAAAATGTTATATATCCTGCAAAAAGACTTACGGTATTATAATGGATGATAGGAGGCATGTCTTCAACCTCTGAGATGTGATTATGCTTCAGAACTACCTGAAAAAAAAAAGAACTTGACTAAGGAAATAGGTTTCAGACTGGGAACAATGGTAAACCTCTATATCCCAGAGTCTCAGGACGCTGAGGCAGGAAGATCGCAAGTTCATGATCAGGGTCAGCAAGTTAGCAAGGCCCTAAGTGACTAAGCGAGACCCTGTCTTATAATTAAAAATACAATAAAATTTAAAAATAAAATAAAATGTAAATGATAATTAAATTTTAAAAAAATTAGAAAGGGCTGGCGATGTAGCCCAGCGGTAAAAGCACCTCTGGGTTTAATCACCAGTCCCCCTTAAAAAAGAAATAGCTTTTAGAGCTAAAGTTTTTTTGTTTGGGTTACTTTACCACTGATCTACATCCCTAACCCTTTTATATATATATATATATATATTTTTTTTTATTTTGAGAAAGGCTCTTACTAAGTTAACAAGGGCCTTGCTGAAGTGCTGAGACTGGCTTCAACCTTGCAATCCTTCTGCCCCAGCCTCCTGAGTCCCTGGGATTACAGTCATGTGCCACCATTCACAATACTGGGAATTGGGCCCAGGGGTGCTCTACCACTCCCTAGCCCCCCCATGCCTTTGCTTTCTTTCTTTATTAAATTTATATATATCTTACATTTAAAAAATATCTTTATTTTATTCATTTATTTATTTTTATGTGGTGCTAAGGATCGAACCCAGGGCCTCACACGTGCTAGGCCAGCGCTCTACCGCTGAGCCACAACCCCAGCTCTTTTCTTTTAAATTTGAGATAGTATCTCACTATGTTGCCCAGGTTGGTCTTGAACTTGCAATCCTCCTACCGCGGCCTCCTGGGCTACTATTTCTTTAGTTTTTAAACAAACCTAAGGTTTTTGAAAGAGGGCTGTAATTGAAAGTTGCACTCTCTGCTCTAAATGCCAACTGAGTTGCCCCTTGGAATATCTGAGCGATTGGTTCCGATATTCCTTTGTGGATACCAAATTCCACAGACGCTCACTTTTGTTATATAAAATAGGCTTATGGCCTATGCACATGGGTCATTGTTCAGAGGAATAGTGTGAAACAAGTTCCTCCCGCCCACTCCAGAGCTACTAACAGTTCTCAAGATTGATACAAGCGCCTTTTATAAGTTCTGTGGAAAGGCAGGGGCCATGAAAAATAGAAAGAAGGCCCCTGAATCTTAGCTTGAAACATGGGCTTAACATCTCTGGTCACAATTTCTCCTCCTGATGAGCGCACTGAAGGGTAGACAACCAGTAGGTCTGTACCAGCTCCAAAGGTTCATGATTGTTTTCCCAACAGGTTTCAGCTACATCATATCCAAATGTTTCAGGCTATTATCTATAGAAACAAAGTTCTTAAAGTTTGGCTTTTGCTTTCAACATGTCTTTTGCAGTGGCATAGATTCGGAGGGATTGACTCTGGCTTCTCTTGTGTTTGGTTTTGTCATTCATCTGTCCTCCAGAGACAAGTGGGTTGATGTGAACAAAGTCACAGCCTAGTAGTAGAATCTCTTGTGCTGAGGTCCCTCTCTGATATACCGCAGGCTTGTCATGGCTCTGGGTCCACATGTTCTCATCTTTGGGGGTAATTTACAAGGTCTTTTTGAAAATATTTTATTTTTTATTTGTAGTTGGACACAATACCTTTATTTTATTTATTTATTTTTAGGTGGTGCTGAGGATTGAACCCAGGGCCTTGCCAATGCTAGACAAGTGCTCTACCGCGGAGCCACAACTCCAGCCCAAGGTCTTTTTCAACTCAAAAATTCTAATATAAAATAATAATAATTCAAGTGCAGAATAAACACACACAAAAAATGTGACTTTCAGACATCTTTTGGTGTTACATACACAGACAGCTCACTTTATCTGTGAGTTTTACATCTGAAGACTCAACCACCCTAAGATAAACGTTTTCCCCTTTTTCGCCTTCTCCTTTTAGTGCTGAGGATCAAACCAGGGCCTTTCATCAGGCAAGGACTCTACCCCTGATCTACACCCCTAGCTCCAAGTCAAAAATTTTTGGAAAAAAAAAATAAAATGCATCTCTTCTAAACATCCACAGACTTTTTTTTCTTCTCATTACTTCCTAAACAATACAGCTCTAATGACATAGTATTAGGTATTATAAATAATCTAGAGATGATTTAAAGTGGCCAAGAGATGGTTCACAGGCTTCTATGCAAATACTATGCAATTTTATATAAGGGACTTTAGCATCTGTGGATTTTGGTATTTGAGGTGGTCTTGGCACCAATATCCCAACGATACTGAGGGATAACTTCATATATAGATGTAGGTACTCTTGATCAAAAATCATTTACAAGGGCTGGGATTGTGGCTCAGCGGTAGAGCGCTCACCTAGCACGGGCGGGACCAGGTTCGAACCTCAGCACTACATAAAAATAAAGGCATTGTGTTGTGTCCATCTACACCTAAAAAGTAAATATTAAAAAAAAATCATTTACAGGGGTTGAGGGTATAACTCAATGATGGAACACATGTTTAGCATGTGAGAGGACCTGGGTTCTATCCCCAGCAGTGGCAAAATCATTATAGTCATCATCATCCTCACTTGCAGCTGATCACTTTTCCAAATACTGGATTAAGGCTGGATGTAGTTCCTCTGTGGTAGAGCATTTCCCTAGTCCATACAGGACTAGGGGTTCAAGTCCAGCACCATAAAATTTAAAAACACATATACTGAACTAGTTCAGAGGTACATTTTTGTCCATATGTTTTTGTTTCTAGGTTTGTTGTTGTTGTTGTTTGTTGTGGTTGTTTGTTTGTTTTAGTACTGGGGATTAAATCCAGGGGTGCATTACCACTGAGGTACTTCACCAGTCCTTTTTTTTTTTTTTTTTGAGACAGAGTCTCACTAAGTTGCTAAGATTGGTCTCCAACTTGGAATCCTCCTGCTTCAGCCTCTGGAGTTGCTGGGATTAACAAGCATGTTCCTGCTGGAATTCTTAATGTATAGTTGACATTCAGTAAAGATTTCTTGAATGGAGGGCTGAGCATATTGCTCTGTGGTAGAATGCTTGCTTAGCAAGTATGAAGACTTGGGTCTCATCTCTAGTATAGCAGCAACAATAGCAAAAACAACAAAAAGGTTCATTGAATGAATGAATATTCATATGCTACTGAAGTAGATCCAAAAGATAGAGGAGTTATTTTTCTGTCCAACCACTCTCACTACCCAGTAAACTAAACCTCTTCTTTTTGGTGGCAACAGTAGCCACAGATGACATATATTGAGGTTTCCTATTTTAGACACTTGATACATATTTCCTTATTATCAGATTCAAAAAATACCTGCAACCTTAAGGAAATTACTTCTTTGAGTGTCAGTTTCTTCATTTGGGAAATAGGGACAAATCTTGCCAGGCTTGGTTGCACATGCTTGTAGTTCCAGTGACTCAGGTGGCTAAGGCAAGAGGATCACAAGTTGGAGGCCAGCCTTAGCAACTTAGCAAGGCCAGAAGTAAAATAGCAAGACCTTATCACAAAATAAAAAATGAAAAGAGTTGAGGATATGGCTCAGTGAATAATGCCCCTGGGTTCAATTCTTGGTAGAAAAAAAAAAAACAAGAAAAATAATTATCTTGCAATATTTGGGGAGAGATTTGAAATAATATTTTTAAATGCCCCACACATTTCCTTTCCCTTAGTAGAAAAGCTCAATAAATAGCAACTATTTTCATCATGATTCATTATCTTCTTTTTTGCTTTGTATAGTAAAACAGAAGACTAATTAAACAAAAGTAAAATAATTTTGTCCCATTATTTTATATGACATAATAACTTGGCTGGATTAAAAAAACTGGCAAAATTAATTTAAATTCTGAATGATGGAATATCTTTAAGTAAACAGTTTTATTTTAAAACCAGGCAAGCACAAAAATAGTCAAGATTCTAAAGAGAGTAACTTTAAGAGATAGATTAAAATGTTTATAATTCACAAGTAAATTGTTACTAAGTATGGTCTGCTCAAGATATTCGAACATAATTTGTTCTCTAAAGTAATTTAAACATTAACTTTATGAATATAGTTTATATAATAATTTGATTAATCATGGTGAAAAGGTAAACTTTTGCTAAGCTTCGGTCAAAATTATCTCCAACTCCAAATAAGTATATCAAGATTGGTGAGGTTCCATAGGAATAAAACCTATTTGGGATTATCTGTTGATATTACAGTCTTGGAAGATTGGCAGAATTTTACTTTACTCCTTACTTCTTGTAAATAACAAGAAATTTTCATTAGAGTTTTTGATGTCTATAAATAACTTATACTACATTTTTTATTCAAGGTCAAGATCCAGTAATTCTTTCCACTTTAGTTATTTATATCTTTCATCCAGACAATGCATTATACTTTGAGCTTAAATTTTCCTTACCTTGCACGTGCTTTCTTAGCCTGCAAAATATCAATATTCTAAAAGATCTACTTAAATATAAAGAGCACCATAAATGCACAAAATTTATTAAAGAAGATTTGTATTTTCATAGAATTTTTGATGAGTTTGAAAAGCGTTCATTGCAGATTGTACCCATGGTGTTAGTGAATTCTCACATTGCCCATTAAGTTTATTTGCTCTATAGATTTTAAAAATTGTGGATTTCCAATCACACAGAAAAAAAATAACATAATATTCCATATAATGAAAGCTTAAGTCCCAAAGTTTTCTACAATGTTTGTAAACCCATGGATATCAAAAATAAATCTTCGTTAAGATTTTATTGCCGGACATAACGGTGAGGCCTGTAATCCCAGGTGCCTTGGGAGGCTGAAACAAGAGGATCTCAAGTTCAAGACCAGCCTCAGCAGTTTAACAAGGCTCTAAGCCATTTAGTCAGACCCTGTTTCAAAACAAAAACTGAGGTCTGGAGATACAGCTCAGTGATAGAACACCCCTGGGTTCAATCCCAGTACACACAAAAAAAGTCTTATAATGTCTAAAACAAGCACATAGCACATATTAAGTTGAATGTGATTACTTAAACCCAGGGGTGCTTTACTACTGAACTACTGAGCTATACCCCAAGCCCTTTTTATTTCATTAATTCATTTGTTTGTTTATTTGTTTGTTTTCTTATTTGTTTTTGGTACTAGGAATTGAACCCAGGGGTGATTTACACATGAGCCACATCCCCAATCCCTTTGTTTTTGTCTTTCTTTCTTTCTTTCTTTCTTTCTTTCTTTCTTTCTTTCTTTCTTTCTTTCTTTCTTTCTTTCTTTCTTTCTTTCTTTTTTCTTTTTGAGACAAGATCTCACTAAATTGCTGAGGCTGGCTTTGAACATGTGATCCTCCTGTTTTAGCCTCCCAAATTGCTGGGATTACAGGCATGTACCACCAGGCCCTGCCCCTTTTTTACTTTTTTACTTTGGAACAGGGTCTCACTAAGTTGCTTAGGGTCTCACTGAATTTCTGAAGCTGGCCTCAAACTTGTCATCCTCCTGTCTCAGCCTCCTAAACCCATGGGATTACAGGAATGTGCCACTGCTCAGTGGAAAAGTCATTCTTACATCCTACTTAACACTTTCTGTCAAGAAAGCATGGATAATAAAATTCTAGCCATCAGTGGCTAGATTTTAATGGGCTGTAAGAAAAGTGTCCAGAAGTCAGAAAAGGAGTTTTAGTCCCAGTCGATATGGGAGCTAGCTTTGTATCTTCAAGAGTCAGCTGGAGCCTAAACCACCCCTCAGTCATCCTGTGCAGAAGGAGAAGCTGTGAAAAATGCACTGCCTGGACTGTGGGAGGATTATTGAGGCCCCTGCTTCACCCCCCCCCCACCCTCTTACTCTAAGCAGATAACCTCATCTCCTCCCCTACAGAAAAACAGAAGTTATCTGGCAGGAAGCCCCTCCTCCACTTTCTACCAACATCTCTCTCGGCACCTGGCCTCCCTGCTTCCTCTTGTTTTCATAGGAAGAGGCATCTTGTGTCCCACTCAAAGCCCTTCCCCCAGTGTGTTCTCAACCCCATTCCCAGCTACTCTCACCCTCAAGCCCATCTACTATGTTCCTCCTTCTCTTCCTACGCTCTTGTCTGTTTGGCAGAGCTAAGCTCCTAGAGTTGTTTATATGTGCAGTTTGTGCTTCCAGATCTCCTGTCCCCTTTCAAACATCAGCCATGAGTCTACTGCCACATGGTGGCATTGACCCTGCTCAACCAAAGGTCATTCACAACAAAGGGCCAAATCCAATGGACACTTTACATTCCTCCCTGGACTCACTGAACATCCTCTCTGCTGTTGGTCACCTTGCTCCAAAATAATGATGCCACAGGGTTAGGGGTATGGCTCTGTGGTAGGATGCTTTGCTTGCATAGCATCACGAGGACCTGGGTTTGATCTCAACCCCACTACAAACATACACATATACACACATACCCTCATACATAAAATGAGGATGATAATGATACGCTAAAGAATTCTGCCATCGGTGTTCTTCCAAGATGTTAACATCTGTCCATTTCTGATTACCTTGGTTTCCTGCCTGGACTTTTCTAAGCTCCAGACAAAAATATCTGATTGATTCCTAGATATTTCAAAACCTTTCCTTTTGTCTAGTTTTTCAAATTTACTGGCATAAAGTTCATGATAGCTATTTATGATTTTTTTAAAAAAATCTCATTTGTCTTGGGCTGAGAATGTAGAACAGTGGTAGAGGCCTAGCATGCATTAGGGCTTTGGTTCAATTCCCAGTACTAGGGGGCAAAATTTTTTTATTTGTTTAGGTTTAAGTCTTTTCTTGTTCCTGATAGGATATGACCTTTCATCTGCTAGAGTTTTGCCATTTCAAAGAAACAGCTTTCACCATGCAAGGTGGCATGTGCCTGTAATCCTAGCAATTTGGTAGGCTAAGGCAGGACGATTGCAAATTGGAGGCCAGCCTCAGCAACTCAGCAAGACCCTCAACAAATTAGTGAGACCCTATCCTAAAATTTAAAAAATTTTTAAAGGACTGGAGATGTAGTTCAGTAGTAAAAGCACCCCTGAGTTCAATCCAAAAAAAAAAAAAAAACCATGTTGCTCATCTCTACATATTTATTTTGTTTGGTTTTCTATTTTATGTCTCCTCTTCTCTGTATTATTTGTTTCCTTTCTTTGGTTTTACTGTTGTTTGGGGTTTTGTTTGTTTTTGGATGAGTGCTCACTCTTCTGTAATTTTCTTACGTCTTTGTTGATGGAGTGAAGGATTGTAATAGATATTTGTTTTTGTTTCAGCGTTATCTGAATCTCTCTAGTAAGTTTAGATAATCACCCACCACGTAAGTTTTGCTGACAGACAAAGGCTTCCTCTTACTACAGAAGCAAAACAAGCCAGATAGTTTCTGTCTCCACTTTTCAATAGGCAGAATTCTAAGTCACCATTCTTAACTCTCTGCAAATTAGCTTCTGCTATATGTTGTTGCTGAAGCCTCATATCAATCCGATTGCTATTTCTTTGCTTTTGTTCTAGATTTTCTGACAGTGTTTTAGGATTTTCTCTTTATCCTTGAGCTTCTATGGTTTCAATTATAATGTATTTAGGTATTGAATTATTTTTTATTTATTTTCCTTGGTACTAGGAGTACGCTCTCAATATATGACCTCATCTTCTATTTTTCTTCTGAAAAACTTTCAGTCATTTGAATAGTGCTGCCTCACATAGCCTGTCAATTTCTTGGAATGTCTTTGCTCTGTGTGTGTGTGTGTGTGTGTGTGTGAGAGAGAGAGAGAGAGAGAGAGAGAGTGTGTGTGTGTGTGTGTGTGTGTCTGTGTGTCTGTGTGCAGTACTGGGGATAGAACCTGTGAACACTCTACCCTAGCCGTTTTTGAGACAGGGCTTTGCTAAATTGCCCAGGCTGGCCTCAAACAAGTGGTCCTCCTGCCACAGTCTCCTGAGTTACTGGTATTACAGATATGTGCCCCCAAGCCCAGCTAGACTGTCTTGTTTTTGATGCATGTGAGTGCCTCTGCATCTGCGTATCTCTAAATTCTTTTACATATTGTTTATATTTTTGTCTCTTTTTACTAGATGCTGGGTGAATTTCTTACTATTATCTTAAATTTATGATGTCCATCCAGAGTTTACCTCCTTTACTGGACTCTCCAAATTTGATTGAATATCTGTTAGTGGAGCCCTAGGCCAGAGGCCTGAATTTGGACATCCAATAAATCAGGTCTGGCCACTTGCCCCCCAAACCAAACAGAAAAGATAATGGTGAAAAAGTTTGAAAGGAACTTTTATCAGTCAAGGAACTGACAATGACTTTGAGGTTTTATAGAAAGAGGAATGAGAACAAAGGTTGGGGATTGTGTAGCTGAAGGACAACAGGTGATCTTGATCAGGTGTGGTCTGTCCATCATTGTCTCAGGATTAGTCAGGTGGGGACTTGTGGGAGATAAGAAACCCCCCACCTTGCCTGGGTAGCTTCCACTCATTGTAAGACGTTTATGGATCAGACCTGTTGTTCCTGGAATCCAAGGTGACTCAGAGCAAAGGAGACAAATTCAAAATGGAAGTAGAGATGCCAAGTCTTCAGTCCTGCTTTTAGTCATGTATTGGATACCTGTAGGCAAAAGAGAAGAGTCTAAATCCTTGTTACATAATCTTGTTCAAGATTTCTAATTTTCATTTTCGTGTCTGCCTATTCTTATTTTCTTTGTTTTTGTATATAATATCTCATTCTTTATTTATTTATTTGTACTAAGAATAGAGCCCAGGAATGCTCTGTAGTGAGCTACATCCCCACCACTTTCTTTCTTTCTTTCTTTCTTTCTTTCTTTTTGAGACAGGGTTTCACTAATTTGCTTGGCTTAGACTCGAATTTGTGATCCTCCTGCCTCAGATTCCTGAGCCACTGAGATTACAGACATATACCACCAAGCCCATGCTTTTTTCATAGCTTGGATTCTTGCATTCATCTTTTTGAACAGCCTAAGCAATTTAAAGATCTCTTTAAAAGATTATCCCACTCATTTAATTTCACCTGGAATAAATTTTTGCACAGAAAGGTGATTTTGCTTGTTGTCTGTGTAGATTCTTCCTTTCCAGGGACAGAATTAAATGTTCACACCTTTATTTGGGCCTTATGGTAGGTGGAGTAGGTTTGTGTTGTAGCTTTGGGTTTGTGACATGACTTGCTTTGGCCTTTGTGATATTGTGAAACCTGTATTTGGTCTTCATTTATTTCTTGGCATACATCTCCTAAAATGCTTGGAATCTCTGGAATAACGTGAGTGTCTGTTGTCCACTAATGAGATGGCTGATGACCCTTAGATATCTTTGGGATAGGGAGTGGTCACCCAAAAGACAGACCTAGCATCAGAGTTGTGATTTTCAACCACCCCCCCAACATCTAGGAAGGTAAAAGGGACCAAAGTTTAAATTGATCACCAATAGCCAGTGATTTAACCAATCATGCCATGTATTGACACTCCCACTAAAATCCCCCAAAGACTGGGCTTGAGCAGTTTCTGGATGGCTGAACATGTGGACGTTCCAGAAGAGTGGTGGGCTCAGAAACTGCAAGGTTTCTCCACATCCCTTCACATGTCTCACTATGGGTCTTCCACCCAGTTGTACATCTACACCCTCTGTACTATCCTTTATAATAAACAGGTCAGTGTAAGTAAAGCATTTCCCTCAATTCTCTATCAGGCTAGCAGATTAATAAAACATGAGGAGGTGGTGGTTAGGAACCCTGATTTAAAGCTGGTTGGTCCAGAACACAGGCCACAACCTGGGGCTTGCAATTGGCATCCGAACTGAGGGACAGTCTTGTGAGTCTGAGCTCTCAACCTGTGGGCCTTGACTACCTGGAGACAGTATTCAAATTGAATTTTTAAAAATTTATTATTATTATTATTTCTTACATACATGACAATAGTGGAATGCATTACGTTTGTAATTTTATTGGAGGGCACTCAACTGGTATCCACTGAAGAATGTATTAAAGAATTGATTGCTTGGTTTGTGGGAAAGTTTTTGTGTCAGAAGTACTGTGTTGCTGCGTGTTTCCTCTAAGAAAACAAGAAGACTGGCTTTTGAGAAAAGATAGAGTGACACCTCCAATTTTAGCCTAATGAAACTTGGACTACCTGGGAGGGAAATATTTCTCATGTCTCATTTCCTAAGTGAAATGGGTGATGATTTTTTCAGACATGTCATTTTTATAATGACCAGAGAGAATAAGCCTTTTTTTTTTTTTTTGAGACCCACGGATGCTGTACCACTGAGCTACATTCAGCCCTTTGTATTTATTTGTTTGTTTATTTTTTTTATTTTTAATTTTTGAGACAGGGTCTCAGTAAATTGTTCACCTGCCTCAACCTCCTGAACAGCTGGGATTACAGGTGTGCACCCTGACACCCAGCTGAGAAGTAGCTTTTGAGAAGGAGAGCAACGTGGAAAAGGAGCTAAATTAAAGGAGCTAAATTAAAGTTTTGCCACACCAAATACCCACATTATAATATAAAATTCCAAGATAGGAGCAGCTTCTCCTGGAAAAAAAATGAAAAAAAAAAAAAAAGAGGCAGGAACAGAAGAGAGAATCTTATATACTCTAAAAGTGAGGTTCTACCAGAGGAGGCATGGCTACTATTCTGGAACTGTTCCTGAATTATAGATTCTGAGAAAAGAGCATGGGCATTCCAGAGGACTATCGAGAGCACCATCGACACTTTCAGAAGACAATGACAGACAGAGGTATCACAGACTGCTCTCAGCACTGAGTATCACTGGCAACCCTACAATGAGGCTCTAAGTGACCTGCACACTCAAGGTGAACCAAGGGATGCAACTCCTCCAAAAAGCAAATACTATATGCCTTAATTGTCTCATGGAGAACTAATGATTGAACTGTGCGCAAATTTTTAATTAATTTGGGCAGTTTTTTTTTTTTTGGAGTTTGGTTTTCTTTTTAAAAGGTGTGTGTTTTAGTCAGCTTTTTCACTGCTGTGACCAAAAGACCTGACAAGAACTGGGGCTTACAGTTTCAGAGAGGTCCGGGTTCTCAGAAAGGGTGACACCATTGCTCTGGATCCAAAGCGAGGCAGAACATTGTGGCAGAAGATGTGGCAGAAGATAGCAACTCAGGACATGGGGAAGGAGAGACAGAACTCCACCAACAGGGACAAAATATATAACCCAAACACATGTCCCCAGTGACCTACCTCCTTTAGCAATATCCTCCCTGCTTACAGCACCACCCAGTTATCCATATCAGTGCATTAAGCCATTGATGTGTTAATATGTTCATAACCTAAGCATTTTTGCCTCTGAACCTTCTTGCATTGTCTCAAAATTGACCTTTTGTGGAAACCATCATTTTATGTACGCATATGAACAAACTCTTCAGATTTTGACGGGATTCATTCAGGTGTTCTTGGAGGATTTATAGCAAGAAGGGCTTTAAAAGGGGGATGGAGAAGTCTCGCAGTTAATTCTTTGTAAGTTATGGAAGCCAGTGAGTAGTTGGACCCAAGCACACGCAAGACCCAGGGTGGAGAAGCTACGATTTAGGAATTGAAAGTGGAAGAAATGAGAACAACTATAAAGTGAACTCCAGAAATACAAATGAGTCTAGTTGTGATGGAAAACACCTGTAATCCCAGCAATTTGGAAGACTGAGGCAGAAGGATCTCAAGTTTAAGGCCAGCCTGGGCAAGACTGTCTCAAAAAATAACAAAGGCTGGGGGGGGGAGGGGTGTAACTCAGTGGTAAAGCACCCCTGGGTTCAATCCCCAATACTGGAAGGAAAAGAAAGAAAGGAAGGAAAGGAAGAGGAAGGAAGGAAGGAAGGAAGGAAGGAAAGAAGGAAGGAAGGAAGGAAGGAAGGAAGGAAGGAAGGAAGGAAGGAAGGAAGGAAGGAAGGAAAGGAAGAGGAAGGAAGGAAGGAAGGAAGGAAGGAAGGAAGGAAGGAAGGAAGGAAGGAAGGAAGGAAGGAAGGAAGGAATGAAGGAAGGAAGGAGGAAGGGAGGAAGGAGGAAGGGAGGGTCAAGAATAGGAAAAACAGTTTGGTTTCTTCCATCTTATAAGTCTTATTTAAAATGATTTGAAACCTACATGTGCTGTTGGCTTGTCTTACCACTCTGACTTTTTGTCATGAAGAGAACATGAACAAGATAACTGCTGTCCCTGCAGCCCAGGCTCCTTACTGAGAAATGTGAAGCAAGCCATGTGCCCCAGCAGAATCAGACACACATTGACCAGAACGGAAGCCAACTTGGAGCCTGGTGCCTGGATCCCGAAGATGGTTCCAGGGCCTGGAGTCCAGCCACTCCAGCAAGTGACAGCCTGCCAGTAGTCCCAGGTGCTTGAAAATAAATGGTTGTTTTAATCTCCTGAGTTTTGCCACACCATAGTGTTATGGCAATAGCTGAATCATATGTTTTATTTAATTTTGTTTCCTTTGTGTTTTGAGATTTGGGGTTTGCAGGCTTATTTTTAAAAAAATTTTTTTAGTTGTAGATGGACACGGTATCTTTATTTTATTTATTTATTTTTTGTACGTGGTGCCGAGGATTGAACCCAGTGCCTCACTCATGCGAGGCAAGTGCTCAACCACTGAGCCACAGTCCCAGCCCAGCAGGCTTATTTTAAGTGGAAGATATTTTGTTTATTTTCCTCTTTGTGCTTATCACTACCTGTTTAGTATTCTTCAGAAGCCTCTGTCCCTATGTTTAGAGCCAAGTCTTACATTGATTTTTCACATCTTATCTGTTCTAGGTAATATTGGGAATAGCCACATGTGATCTTTGAGCCAGAGAGTGGCTTGTCTCAGGTACTGGCTGTGACATGTGTTTGAATCCTTCTGTCCGTCTAGGTATAAAGCTCACATTAAGTTAGAGACCCAGAGAGCCAGTGGTTGTACTTTTTCAGTTTCCAAAGCCAGACTCTACTTGTAGGGTTACCCTGAGAAGTGAACCTGGTTCACTCTTTCTGCCATGCCTAAGGTTGTTTTTGTCTTCATTGCCCCACAGCACATCAGCTCTACTTCTAACTGCTTCTAGACAGGAGCACATTGGGGCCCACAGCTTCGCTCCTGCTTATAAGTTTGTCTTCTTCATTCAGAAGACTTAACACCCAAAAGAACAAACAACCCAATCAATAAATGGGCTAAGGAACTGAACAGACACTTCACAGAAGAAGAAATACAGTCAATCAACAAATATATGAAAAAAATGCTCAACATCTCTAGCAATTAGAGAAATGCAAATCAAAACTACTTTAAGATTTCATCTCACTCCAATCAGAATGGCAATTATCAAGAATAAATGTTGGTGAGGATGTGGAGGAAAAGGTACATTCATACATTGCTGGTAAGATTGCAAATTTGTGCAACCACTATGGAAAGCAGTATGGAGATTCCTTAGAAAACTTGGAATGAAACCACCATTTGACCCAGTTATCCCACTCCTTGGTCTATACCCAAAGGATTTAAAAGCAACATACTACAGTGACACAGCCACAACAATATTTATAGCAGCTCAATTCACAATAGGTGAGCAAGCTATGGAACCAACCTGGATGCCTTTCAACATATGAATGGATAAAGAAAATGTAGTATATATATAGAACGGAATATTACTCAACCTTAAAGAAGATGAAATTTGCTAGTAAATGGATCGAGCTGGAGAATATCATGCTAAGCAAAATAAGCCAATCCCTAAGAACCAAAGGCTGAATGTTTTCTCTGATATATGAAGGCTAATTCATAATGGGGGAGGCACTAGAGAAAAATAGAGTTACTAATCAAAGTAATTAAAGTAATCAAAGTCTAATTAGTTGTACACAAGAGTAGAAGGACAGTGGAATGAATCAGACATTATTACCCTACGTATAGTCATATGTACATATATGACTATACAACCGGTGTGATTCTGCATCACGTACAACCAAAAGAATGAGAAGTTATACTCCATTTATGTATGATGTTCCAAAATGCATTCTACTCTTGTGTACAACTAATTAGAACAAATTTTTTAAGTTTGTCCTCTTCTGTATTTAGTCCATCATTCTATTTACCTTTGTTTTGATTGATTGTTTTTGCGGTACTGGGTATTCAATTCAGGGCTTGGCATGCTAGGCAAGTGCTCCACCACCGAGTTACATCCCAGCTTTCGAGATGGCAATGTCTGTTTATTTTCTCTGCCTATCTTTCTCCCAGCCCTATTTTATGTTTGGACTGGAGAAGGAGCAGGCTTCCAACGCATGAACTCACATGCTGTCCTGACCACGATTCTCCAGGACATTTCTACCTGCATATCCAACCAAGCACTTGCGCTTCATGTATTTAAAACAAAATAGAGATTCCAACCATCCCTTTCCTATATAACCACTACTTTCTGGATTCCCTGTTCTGGTGAATATTAGCATCGTCTATTGGTTTAATTAAGTCAGAATCCTTCATATTCATATTCTTCATATTCATATTCTCTCTCTCTCTCTCTCTCTCTCTCTCTCTCTCTCTCTCTCTTTCTTCTTCATCTTCTATATGCATCTATTTCCAGCCTGTCAGCTCCACTCCCAACCCCTGCCCCAGGCCTGTCCTCATCCCATCTGTGACATTTAATAAAATGCACATCCTTCTCTCTTACAGGCACGGACTGGGCCCTGATTTCTTCCTGGCCTCAGCTCCAACTACCCCTGCTACTGACTTTCATGAAACTAATCTACCGATATTTTCTGACTCAATCTGTTTCTGACCTCTATTCTTTTTGGTACTGAGGACTGAGCCCAGAGGTCCTTTACCACTGAGCTACATTCCCACTCCTTTTTATTTGTCACTTGAGACAGCATCTTGCTACACTGCTAGTGTCTGGCTAAATTGCTGAGGCTGGCCTCCAACTTGCAATCTTCCTATCTCAGCCTCCCAAGTGGCTGGAATTAAGACACATACTACCACACCCAATCTGTATCCCTCTTTTTGTGCCCTATGTTCTGATATTTCTTTTCCTCTGTGACCACTTCAGCCCATCACATCCTTCACTCCTCATTTCTCCTCTGCCTGTGGTCCAACTGGAAAATCTTCAAGACGCAAGAGTCACTTGTTCTGAGCCTGGTCGGGTGGCATGCACTTGTAATCACAGCTATTCCAGAAGCTTGAGGCAGAAGGATTGCCAGTTCAAGGCTGGCCTAGGCAACAGAGTGAGACTCTCTCAAATTAAAATTTAAAAAGAGCTGGGATGTAGTGCTTGCTGAGCATGTGTGAGACCCTAATTTCCATCCCAGCACCACATACCACATGCACACACACACACACACACACACACACACACACAAAAAAAAAAAAAAAAAAAAAACAAAAACATTTAGCCTAAAAATTACTTCCAAGATTACCACTCCTCCCTCCCCCAGCAACAGTGGACCAACCAATCCCTCAAGGATTATGCCCTCAAGGAACCTGATATTGCCCCTCAACCCTAGAACCTAGGATATCAAATGGAATGGGCTTGCATACCTTCATTTTTCCAGCTGGACTATAAACTCTTCTAGAACTGATTTTCTTTTTCTTTTTCATTATCTGACACCAATTCTGACACATAGCACATAGCCAGTGAATGTATGGCCAGGTTGGATGAAACATAAGTAAATCTTTTCCAACATTGTGCTTCAGATGCATATTTTTAACTAAGTCATGTAAATTACTGTTTATAGATACCATCTGTAAAGGATGCTTCGGGACTCAAAATATAATGGCAGTAAAATTGATGGTTGCTTTAATAAATGTTTTAGTGTGTATCCTGGTTTGGTTTTGTTTGGGTTTTTTATTGTTTTAGGCTACAGATAAAACACAGAAGAGGACCCTTAAATGGATGGCGTTGGAGAAGATAATGCTAAGTGAAGTTAGCGAATCCCCCCAAAAAACAAATGCCGAATGTTTTCTCTGATATAAGGAGGCTGATATAGTGGGGTAGGGAGGGGGAGCATGGGAGGAATAGAGAACTCTAGATAGGACAGAGGGGTGGAAAGGGAAGGGAGGGGGCAGGGGGTTAACAATGATGGAGGAATGTGATGGACATCATTATCCAAAGTACAGGTATGAAAACACGAATTGGTGTCAACATACTTTATATACAAACAGAGATATGAAAAAGTGTGCTGTATACATGTAATACAGAAGAATTGTAATACACTCTGCTGTCATTTGTTTTTTAAAAAAACCAATAAAAATGGTAACTTACAGCAAGTTTACATTGTACACAATTACTTTTAACATTTCATGTGGTATTTATATTTTTATTAAAATTACTTGATTATAGTTTTATTCCAATGGGAGTCTTTTATGTGTAGTTTGGATTTTGTGACATTGTTTCTTTAGAGAGTTGAAAGCTTATTCCATGGAGACCTTATTTAGTGTAGTACATTTGAAATATTGTGGAAATCAGGAAATTCATTCCAATCTCTGTTTAAGTTGGCTACCCCAAAATTTTCAGTTTCAAGTTGGAGATTTCAAATACTATCAATGGCAGGAAATCTAAGCAAACTGAAAGTTTGGTTCAGGTCACACACTGCTCAACAAAATCTGTTCTTCATTCAGTGCATATTCATGTAGTACCTACCAGGCATTGTCTCCACCAATGGAAATATAATAGTGACAAGATAGTGGTGGTTCCTGCCCTTGATGATCTTAGTGCTTATTGGGAAAAGAAGCAATTAAACATGAAAAATAGCATAGCAATAACTTTCAAGAGTGTAGGAAACAGTGGGGCAGAGTGGCACATGCCTGTAATCCCAGCAACTCAGGAAGCTAAGGCAAGAGGATCACAAGTTCAAAGCATCCTCGGCAACTTAGTAAGGCCCTAAGCAACTTAGTGAGATTTCTCTCAAAGTGAAAAATAAAAAGGGCTGGGAATGTAGTTTCTGTGTTAAAGCACCTCTGGGTTCAATCTCTAGTATAAAAAGAAAAAAATAAAAATAAAATTAGAAATAGTGGACATTTAATTAATGAATTAAATGGATATAACAATCCCCTATTATGCTGTAGTTCTACAAATCAGGTAGAACTAAAATCATAGTCAAGGCTAAAGACAAAACCTATTGGGTCAGGCATGGTATAATCACAGTGGCTTGGGAGGCTGAGGCAGGAGGATTTCGAGTTTAAAGCCATCTCAGTAATTTGGCAAGGCCCTAAGCAACCCAGTGAGACCTTGTCTCTAAATAAAATACAAGTAAGGCTGGGGATGTGGCTCAGTGGTTAAGTGCCCCTGGGTTCAATCCCCCGTATGAAAATAATAATAAATAAATAAATTTTATTTTACATTATTTTGGTATGGAGGGTCAAACCCACGGGCAGTTCACCTCTGAGCTACATCTTCCCATCCTTCCCTTTTTAATAAAATTTGAAACAGGGTCTCGCTAAGTTCCAGCAGCTGACCTCAAATTTGTAATCCTTCTGCCTCTGTCTTCTAAATCGCTAGGATTACAACTGCCACCATGCCCTGCTGCCCCAGTTTTATTTTATTTTATTTTTTACTTTTTGGTACTGAGGATTTGACCCAGGGACATCATACCACTGAGCTACCTCCCCAGTCCTTTTTATGATTGATTGATTGGTACCAGGTTGGTTGGTACCAGGGCTTGAACCCAGGGGTGCTTAACCACTGAGCTACATCCCAAGTTTCCTCCCTTTTTTCCCAAGCCCTTTTTATTGTTCATTTTGAGACAGGGTTTCACTAAATTTCTGAGGCTGGCTGGCCTTGAACTTGCAATCCTCCTGCTTCAGCCTTCCAAGTTGCTGGAATTACAGGCTTGTGCCACAGTGGCCAACCTGGCTGTCCCCATTTTAAAGAGAAAAAAACTGAGGTCTCTGAGAAGTTAAGGAACTTGTTCAAGGTCCCACGGGTGATCAGGGGCAGATCCAGGACTCAAACTCATGACTGGACCACCTCAGTTTGGTTTTAATCCTTTCCATGTTGTCTGAGCTACAAGGACTCACTGTGTGGTTTGTGTGGAGAAGAAACAGTGACCATAAACAGCAGTATACTAGTTTCTTTGCCAGGCAGGGGAAATTATGAGAACTGGGAATTTCAGTTAACTGGTGTGAATGACCAAAGATTATTCTGATCATTTTCTATCTGTGTATCTCAAAGGTGGTTGAAATCAACTTCTGATTTTTTTCATGGTGAATATTTCTGATTTTCTCTTTCAAAAGAGTGACATCAAAAATTGTAGTGCCCATTAGGAGTGCTTTATTGGTATTCATATATATTCAATGAGTTTTTTCTTACAAAATTTAATTTCCAGCCAGGGATGGTGGTGTACATCTGTAATCCCAGTGACTTGGAAGGGTGGGGCGGGAGGATTGTAAATTCAAAGCCAGCCTCAGCAATTTAATGAGGCCCTAAGCAACTTAGTGAGAACCTGCCTGAAAATAAACAATAAAAAAAGTCTATCAAGGCTGGGGATATAGCTCAGTTGGTAGAGTGCTTGCCTTGCATGCATAAGACCCTGGGTTCGATCCCTAGCACTATGAAAAAAAGGGGGGCTATGGATGTGATAAAGCACCCCTGAATTCAATCCCCAGTACAAAAAAAAATTAAGAGTCAATTTTGATGGTACATATTCCCATAAAACCTAGCAACTCATGAGGCTAGGGCAGAAGGATCACAAGTTTGAAGCTGTCAACACTATAAAAAAAAAATGGTGGGGACTAGGGATGGATGTAGATCAGTGGCAAAGCACCCTTGGGTTCAATTTCCAGTACCAAAAGCAAAATAAACTTAAATTCAAATTCCAATTGATTTTATTATCAGCTCTGAATTCAATTTCAGTTCTATGTTAACTGTAAAACCACAAGCATAGTAAGGGAAAGGCCATGTGAGTTTTGGTAATTAAAAGAACACTATTTCCAGTTTTAAATCTTATTTTAAAAAGTGAGAATTTTTTAAAAAAATCTGTGTAACATGAAAGAGAAAAAGAACATCTTTAATTGAAATATCTTATTTTTGCTTTTTTCATGTGTGGTGCTGAGGATTGAAAACTAGTTAAGTCTGAAAATTTCTCTGAATGTTATGAATACAAAACAGTCCTTGCTCCTTTTTTTCCTCCTTCATGCTTTCATCAATTAGTCAAATTTATTGTTCCTAAAAATCGTATGAAACATTTTGCAGCCACTTCAACCATATTTCAACAGAACGATAATCTTTTTGATAAAGTGAAATTACACTAGTTTTTAAGAAAACATACCCAGCAGGGACTATCTCAGGAATGTGTAAATACTTTTTATCTTATTTCTTCACCTCCTTTAAAGAATGGAGATTCATTTAGTTGAAATTCTCTTTGACAGCTACTTAAGCAGGGTTCCCCTCCACCACTTCCCTGACCCAGACATTGGGGGTGGAACCCAGGAGTACTACAGAGCACGAAGTTATAGCCCCAGCCCTTTTTATTTTTTTATTTTGGGACAAGGTCTCACTAAGTTGCTTTAGGACCTTGCTAAATTGCTAAGGTTGGCTTCGAATTTGCAATCCTCCTGCCTCAGCTTCCTGAATTGCTGGGTTTACAGGCATGTACTGTAAGGCCATTTATACAATTTTGGATCTTCCATGATAATGACTTGATTTCATTGGTTCTGGGGCTGGGAATATAGCTCAGTGGTAGAGCACTTGCCTCACATGTGCTAAAGCTTGGGTTCAATCCCTATTATTAGGGGGAAAAGCTGAATTTCTTTGGTTCATGTAACATATTGAGGTAGTTCTCAGTTTTCTGTGTTCACTGGACACTGAGGGATATAGATTTGGGGTGGGTGGGTGGTACACTTGAAGTGATTAAGCCCAACTATAAATATCTCACTATTGGGGGTGGAACCCAGGGGTATTGCTATCTGTTCAACAGAACCGCTATTTGTGTAAATTTATTTATTGACCTTATCCAACTTTCTGATATGATAAGAAAGCAAACCTCTCACATATAAACATATTTTCCTTGGTGTTGGATTGGCAAAGGAATGTGCATCTTGTACCCGAAAGATAAGCTGTTCCATCACACTGTAAATCCTCAGTGTGGATTCTCTTGTGTAGGAGTAAAGAGAATGGATTTGGAGTCATGCACTGCTGAATTTGAAACCCAGCTATACCATTTATCCACAGGGTGGTACTGGACAAGTTGCTTAACCTCTCTGAATTGCACATTTCTCCTGTGAAAAATCAGGGCAATAATATGTCCCTCATAGAAGGGTTGTGAGGACTAAAGGAGGTGTGTATAAAAAGCTTAACACATATGATCTCTAATAAGCGCCTGCTGTTGTCAATTATCAATCTTTTCCATGTGTGTAAGTTCCTCATCTTTGTGATTAATTGAACTGCGTCTATCTGGAATGTTGTCTGATTTAATGACCTTCTGTCCTCCAGAGTTTCCTGTTGTCTCAGTGTACTCTCTGAAGGCAGGCTTATTGAGCCCTAAGCTTAGTTCCTATACTAGATGAAAAACTTTAGGAGGTTTCCCCTTGAATGGGTATTTGTTTCAAAGTCAAGGACTTTATCTGGAAGCCCAGGTTTCGGCCAGGTGTCCTTTCTCCCTCCTTCCCTCCCCTTCTTCCTGCCCCCACACCCCTCTCCTTCTTCCTTTCTGCCTTATCAGGGATTGAACCCAGAGGCTTTTAACCAGGGAGCCACATCCCCAGTCCCAGTTTTTATTTTTTATTTTGAGTCAGGGTCTTGCTAAGTTGCTGAGGCTGGCCTCAAACTTGTGATCCTCCCGCCTCAGCCTCTCAAGGGTTACATGGTGCAATACCATGCCTGGCATGTCTATCATATAAAGTGGAGATCCTACCTGTTGGTCTCTGGGCTTCTCTGCTGTCAGTCTATTCATCATTGGGAACATCTTGGATGAACTTCATGATCTCTTTCAGCACTGAGAGTCTAGAACTGCATGTTTGATGACCCCAACAGTCAGCTTTTAATTGTTTCTGCACCAATCTGCTTATGACAATCTCTAATGACAACCAAATTTTATGATAACCCAGCCCTCTCAGGTAAGTTCCTTGCCCTGACATCAGTCTTCTGCCATCTTCACGAGCCTGTACTGACATACACTATGCCTCGCTACTCAAGTGTCAAAGTCTCAGAACAGACATAAATCTTCATAGCTGGAGTCACCATAAACCAAAGAGAAACACGTGGGTCATGTGAACAGTACCTGAATGAAGGACTATAAATACTGATGCTGGCTTTTAGGGTTGAAAAACATCAACACCTCAAGATGAATTAGATAAAGGGAAAAGATGATGAATGATGATGTTGATTAACTATTTGGCTATGGTTTAACCGAATGAAAGTTGGTTATCAGAGAAAGGTAAGCAGAGCTTCAAATGATGTCATTGTTTTATTCATGGTCTTACATCAAGTTAGAGATAAGACAAAGAGGATAAATCCCATCATGGAGTAGGTTTTCTCAGATGAATCAGGTGTCACTCATTCATTCAACACACTAACACGTTCTCCTTGATTATCTATTTTATACCAGCCCGGGTAGGTTGCAGGTAACTCCAAAGCATCTGAATGATTTGACTGTCCAGTGGCAGAGATTGGCAGGTAACAGTTTCCACATAGTCTATGCTGTAAGGAGATTTGTAAGCAGTTCTGGGAATGGAGGAAGGAGGGAGACAGTTTCCCTGGGAAGTCTGATAACAATACTATGAGATGTAAGTTTATTTTTTTTGTGTGTGTGTGTGTGGTATCCACATGAAGAATCCTTCTCACTGCAAACTTAAGACTCATTTAGACTTTAAATAATTTTAGCATATCTAAATCTTAGAAACATTCAAATCCAAGTATTGACACTCTCTGGAAGAAAGCCATTAGTAGATGGGGGTGGGAGAGTCCAATTATCCTTAGTGAGATATAATTCATGACCTGGGTTTTTGTTTGTTTGTTTTTTCAGTACTAGGGGGTTGAACCCAAGGTGCCTCACACATGCTAGAAAAACACTCTACCACTGAGCTCTATCCCCAGCCATGTGTGTGTGTGTGTGTGTGTGTGTGTGTGTGTGTGTGTGTGTGTACGTGTGTTTGACTTAGAATTGAACTAAGGGCCTCATGCATGTTAGGTAAGTACTTCACCACTGAGCAAGGTCTTGCTAAAGTGCCCAGGTTGGCTTTGAATTTGGGATCCTCCTATCTCAACCTCCCTAGTCACTGGGATCCCAGGCATGCACCACCCCTCCCTGCTAATGGAGTGTATCTGCAAGATTACAAGCCATTTGAACATACCTGAAAAATAGCCAAACTTCAGAACTTGGCCTTCACGACTCTGAAAGAAAAAGGCTGGCATCTGAGGTCAGTCTCCTTTGGGCAGAGTTGTATTAATTCTGCTTGTTTTAATGCCAGAATCTTCAGAATTTGGAAAGATAACCCATGAGTATCATAAACCCATACATTAGTCACTCTCCACGCTTGATAGTGTTAGTAGGAATTTGAGTGCCAACTATAAAAATGCCATTACAAAATCAAAATGAGCTAAATCTTGCAGGGCATGGGGGCACAGGCTTGTAATCCCACTCAAGAGGCTAAGGCAAGAGGATGGCCAAGTTTGAAGTCAGCCTCAGTAGCTTAGTGAGACTATCTCAAAATTTTTAAAAAGGGGGGAGGCTGAGAATGTAGCTCAGTGGTAGAGCACCCCTGGGTGCCATCCTCAGTACCCCCCACAAAAAGAAAAAGTTAAAAACAACAATGCAGAACAAGAAAAGAGCTTCTGTGGCATTACACATGTCCCCGTATATACATATTTATGATGAATACTTCTTCTTGTTGGAACTTTGATTCTTCAAATGAATCAAACTGCAGCTCTTTGTAGCTTGCTTTTGAAGCACACGGCCAATACACAATTAGGACATCACTCACAGGACACAACTGCCTTTAATCCACACTTTTATAGAAACTATTAAATGTGATTTATTGAAACTGTAATTTTTCAAAATACATAGTGAAAGCACCATTAAGAAAGTAGATGGAAGCTGGGAAGGGTGGGGCTAACTGGTAGTCCCAGAGACTCAGGAGGCTAAAGTGGGAGGTTTACAAATTTAAGGCCAGCCTTTGCAATTCATTGAGACCCTGTCTCAAAACTAAAACTCAAAAACAAACAAAAAGGGTGGGGTGGGGTGGGGTGGGGATCTTGGAATGTAGTTCTGTTATAGGAGTTCTGTTATTGCTTTTTTACTGCTTTGTAGCAATCTATTTGCTTATTTATTTAGTTTTGTACTAGGGATTGAATCCAGGGATGCTTTACCACTGAGCTACATCTCCCCCCTCTTTTTTTTTTTATTTATTTTTTTTATTTTTAGCGTTTCACTCAATTGATAAGTTGTTGAGGTTGGCCTTGAACTTGCAATCCTGCCTCAGCCTCCTGAGTCACTAGGATTACAGGTGTGTGCCACATGATCAGTTCTCTCCAGCACTTTAAATTATTTAATCCTGGAAATGATTCATCACAATCTGGAATCGCCAGCTTTCTCCATCCTAAATCTTGACAAATCCTGCATAGAGTGACATGTTTTACTAATTTAATTTTAGCACATTATTTCCTTTCTCTGAAAGTCTGCCTAAGAAGGGAAGATGAAAGAGAAAATGAAGCTAACTGTCCAAAATATGTCATTAAGACCAAAGGGAAAAAAAAAATGGTAGTAAGCTCATTTCTTGGCGTTTGCCTGAACACACTGATTTGGCTGACCTCCCTTAACCAAACAGTGAGATCTCTGACATCCTCTTGTCTTTTGTGAGTGCTCAGCTAGATGCAGCCATATCTTTGGCTGTCCAGGTAGGTCATTACAGTACCACATTCCTGGCAACCACAAGAAGAGAACGCAACTTGTGATGCTGAGTCCCAGAAGACAGAATCCTAACTGAGAACAGTAGAAAGAAACCTACTTCAGTAGAAAATTGTCCACAGCTCAATGTGGATTTGTCCGTGCTAATTATTCCCAACGGATTCTTCACTCATCAAAGTCATGGAGTCTAAAATAGATAAAAGTCATTTTTTTTTCCCTCCAAGAAACAAATAGAGAAAGCAAAAGACCAAGCTGAAATCAGGTCTAAGGAGCACTTGGCTTAGCAGAGCAGCTGTTGGTAGGGCTGGGGGTGGAGGGAGTTAAGTCAATGATTCACTCACAACCACAGCAGAACTCCTCAAGGCAGGAGCATGTGCTGCATGTGTGGGGTTCCTGTTTCCTTAGAAAACATAATCAGGGGCTTCAGTTCTGGGTGGTCTACTTTGCCAATCTATGATGCCTGTCGTATTATCCTGTCCCTCTTCCCTTTCCAATTTCCTCTCCCCCTTCCTCGTCACCCTCCCCTTCTCTCTCACCCTCCCCAATATCCCCTCTGCATGTATATTCTTTCCCATGTATAGCCCCATAAAGTCAAATTCAAGACTCGATTTTTAATTATATGAGAAAAAAAAACAAAACATCAGAGGTTATTGTTTTAACATAATTGAATTTTCAGGTCAGACGTTATCTTGAGAAAATCCCTACGCAAACCTCTGCTTTTAACCATTGAGTCAACAGCAGCTTAAGTGATGGTCTCTGTGCACCTAGAGATGGGATTAAAACCTGGGTCTCCCAACACCTAGATGTTCCTTACCATCTGATGACAACAATATCTTAGCCATGTGTAAAATTCTGCACAGTACAAAGTACTTTCCCATATAAACTCAAACTAGGAATTAGACCAGCTGGCATTTATAACCCCTACAAATAATAAAGCTAGAAGAGTATCTTGCATTGGGTTATCTAACGATCAAGTAGCAGAGGCAAGGCTTCGACTGGAATCTTGGGCCATCTGCTTTCCACAGTCTTCTTATGTACTCTCATATTTGTATTTAAAGGTCAAATAAATTCCATGCATGCACAAGTTTATGCATGTCAATGGAAATCATCTGGTTTATGTGTGACATCAGCAACATAAAATGATTTGGGAAAATTCTATTTGCTCACATTGCCAGTCGGGATACCTTGCCCAGGGCTCTGGCCAGCATGCCTAAAATCCCAGCAACTTGAGAGGCTGAGGCAGGAGGATGGCAAGTTCATGGTGAGCCTTGTAAATTAAAAATTAAAATAAAAATTTTAAAAAGGGCTGAGGGTGTAGCTTGGTAGTAGAGCACCTGTGAGTTCAATCCCTAGGACCACAATAAATACACAATTCAGCGCTATGTATTCAGGGCCAAATTATCTCATTTGTTTTATAATCAATCTCATCCTGAAATTCAGGGCAGAAGCAACAAAGTAGCTATATTCTAGGGCAGAAAAGGACAATAAAATAAATGCATGAGAAGTTCAAGTTAGCACCAATAATTCCTGATGTCAGACCTGCTGAACTCACACAGAAGCCCCACCCTGGAGATCTACATCCTTTTGTTTTGGTATCGGGGATGGAATCCAGGGGGTGCCTAACTACTGAGCCACATCCCCAGCCTGTTTTTCATTTTTTATTTTGTGACAGTGCCTCACTGAGTTGCTGAGGCTGGCTTTGAGCCAGTTTTGAAGCCATGACATCCATAATCTTGATGACACTTAAGTACTCTGATATATAGACACATACCGTTCCCTCCTGAAACACCTCTCAATTGCTTAACAGTTGGTGGGTGACATCTATAGAAAGCTGGAATTTATGAGAGAAAGAGAAGTTGATCAGTGCCTTGCTCACGGAAAGCCATTCAGTCAGTTAGGTGTGAAATATGTATTGCACACTTCCATATGTCTACCGTGCTAGACACGTACTGGACAAAGACGGCTTAAGACAGACTCACAACTCGGTCAAGATTCATGATCTGATGGAGCAGGCACTGGTATACACGTCAGGCTTCCCTCCTAGTGATGAGGTCTTTGGAGGCACAGAGGGAGTCCACCCTTTTTCTGCTCACAAGGCACTTTCCTCATGATTTCAACCAAGAAGTCATTTATTCAAGGAATGAGAAAGTTGGACTTTGAGTCAACGATTGAAGTGAGTATGTTTTTCAAAAATGAAGAAAGAATCCAGGGTTATACAAAAGAGAAAAAAAACTCAGTATTGTTCCCACTTGAGAAGAGCCTGGGTTTAAGTCTTATGGGGAATTGTAGGAGTGTTTTCTTTTTCTGTTTTAATCTTTTGTGTTCACTTATTGCCTTTTATTATTTATTTAGGGTCTTGTCCTCTCAAACTTCAAGACATCAATAACTGAGCATTAAATCACACTCAGATTGCATGTCACAAAGCCAGCCCAGGAGATCAGGCCAACCATTGCCCCATCCCTCAAAACACAGGTACTGGGGGCTTTTCCTTCCATGCCAAGAAGCTCACCCTCTATTTCCCAGTACTCAGTAGTTCAGGCTTTGTTTGTTTGTTTGTTTGTTTGTGTTTCTCTTTGGTTTGCACATGGAACATTCCATCCAGTGCTCAGTCTTTTGTTTCTTTTCTTCCTTTTTTTTTTTTTGGTACTGGAGATTGAACCCAGAGGAGCTTTACCACTGTGCCACATCACATCCTCAGCCATTTTTATTTTTTATTTTGAGACAGGGTCTTGTTAAATTGCTTAGAGCCTCATTAAGTTGCCGAGGCTAGCCTCAAACTTATGACCCTCCTACCTCAACCTCCCATCCTCCACCTCGTCAATGGATTATGTTTGAGTGCCACCATACCCAGCAGTAACCACACCAGGCAGTATCAGAACACAGGTGATTCCAAGGAACAGGAGGGCAGCTATTGTGTAGACCCATGCCATATTAAAGAGAAGTCTGGCTTCTATGGCTCCTTTCCTTTCTGAGTAGTTTGTTGTGTTCATTTAAATAGCACTAGTTTCAAAGAAACTTCAGTGGGCATAAAGCAAAAATTTTAAAGTTTTTATTTATTCATTTATTTTTTTTTTTGCCACATTCACATATAGCAAAATGTTTGCATAGCTTTGCAAATCTGGGCCTTGCCTTAGAAGTCCCACCCAGCCCACCCACCCTCACATACTTCAACTACAATTCTCAAAGCATTGTCCCTTTCCAGCTTTCTTGGAAGAGGGAGGGCACACAATAGTGAAGAGTTTGGGAGAGAAGGCTGTGGAAAGATACTTTGATTTAGGAAATCTTACAGCAAAATAATGAACACATGCAGCCTAGCTGAACCTGGACCTCCACTATGTTACACATTATTTGATAAGAACAGAGACTACACTTGCTATTGGCCAAAAGAAGCTTGTCATTTGAGAACTGAAATGGAACATACCCCCCCTGCCGTGGGTAGACACAATCTGACACCAAACTGACCAGTGAATTGACCAGTGAATGGGATGAATGTGAATCAGCAGAAGTGGTGGAGGGAGGTGGAAGAGTATGGAACTTGAACTTAAAGGTCATACCAGACTGTAACAGACTCCACTTTATGCTGTGAATAGAGCCCTACTGCTCTGCCATTACGATTTATTTTTTTTAGATATTTTTTTAGTTGTAGATGGACACATCTTTTATTTATTTAGTGCTGAGGATTGAACCCAGTGCCTCACACATGCAAGGCAAACGCTTAACCACTGAGCCAGAACCCCAGCCCCATTACAACAACTTGTTTTGTTTTGTTTTTTTTAAGAGAGAGAGAGAGAATTTTTTTTTTAATATTTTGGTTAATATCTTGGCGGACACAACATCTTTGTTTGTATGTGGTGCTGAGGATCGAACCCGGGCCACACGCATGCCAGGCGAGTGCGCTACCTCTTGAGCCACATCCCTAGCCCAACAACTTGTTTTTAAAACATTTCTTTCTCTTCCTCTCCCTCCCCTTCCGTAATCACCCCAGCCCTAATCTCAGGGGAAACAGAATTACCTTTCTTCCCCCATCCCTGACAGAGTGATCTGTCTTGAGCACAACCCCACCACAGGAACAAAGTAATTCAGACTTCAGAGGATGGCACCAGAAGATCTTAGAAATGACTGTTTCCCAAGTTAACAAGTGAATTACCACCCCAGACAGAGAAAACAGGAAATACAGCCTTTCAATCATCTCTTTAAAAAAGCCCTCTTCTCCCTGATAGGGAGAATCACAGCCTCTGGGACAGGAGCCCCCTGTGTTTCTCTTTCGCTGGCAAAGCAATAAAATTTCTTTTTCCTTTTTCTCAAAACCATGTCCTCATTATTGAGTTGGCCTCTGGGACAAGGATCCAGCTTTCAGTAATAAGACAAGCACTCTGTACTGAGGTATACCCCCAGCTCAGATCCTACTTTCTTGATGAACTAACTCTCTTTCTATCTGTGTGAGTTTGCATCAACTGCAAAATCTCTCTTGGTGTCAGCGACCTTGTCTATTTTCTTTTGCAGTACTAGGGGTGGAACTCAGGGTGCTTTGACCACTGAGTGCATCCCTAACCCTTCTTATTTTCTATTTTGAGACAGGGTCTCACTCAGTTGCTGAGGCTGGCTGGCCTCAAACTTGTGATCCTCCTGTCTCTGTCTCCCAAGTGGCTGGGATTATAGGCATGCACCTCCGAGCTCCCAGCTCCATGACCTTGTCTGTCTCATGAAGTTGGACTATCTCAACTTTGAGGCCTTTTCCTGAGAAGGAAGAAAAATTCTTTTGCACATTGCATTGGAAAGGTGTTGAGGGAAGATAGCATAAGCAAAGAGGAAAGAGTCTGTTTAAGGGACAAAGAGCTTGCTCATTGACATAAACAATGAAATACCCAGGGACTATGAATCACGTCCAGGAAACCAGAGAAGACAAGAGAAAGGTCTAATATTTAGGGATTGAGATAATTAGCTGCAGAGCATGTCAGGGTGGTGGGCCAGGAGTTGAAGTATGTTCAAGGGCAAGTTCTTGGCTTTATGTAACATAAGAGGCGGGGAAAAAAGAATGGATGGGATGCAGATTTTAATTTCAGACTTCCAAGATGTTATTATAAACAACTGGAGAGAAGGTTGTTTTAAATCGTGTTTAATGGGAGTATTCATTCGTTGGCAGTGACCGGCACTTCCTATAAATACCAGTTACATCTCATGGAATGGAGCTGTAACATGTGATGTGTAAGGAGAAGAGGTGAAGAGAGAGAGCGGTGAGGGAAACTTGGAGCCTGAGCACTTGGCATGAAAACTGGGGGAAATTGAGCTCCCTTTCTTTTATTCTCTTTGGAACTGATGGCAAACAATTGCCTTTTGAATGGCTGTGATCTCATTAATATACATTTTTGCTTTGCTTTGGGGTATTTAATGTGCTCTCCAGAGAGTAGTTCAAAGCAGTTAAAATAGCATTTGCCAATTTCTCCTTCTAATTAATACCAAGTGGTTTCATTCAAACCAAAGTTTCAAGCTGATTCTACATAAGCAAAATTAAGTGTCGAGACTTAAGCGTTAAGCAGAATTTGGGTTGTGCTTTGGAGCCAGGATGATCTAGGTTCCGATCCCTGCCCTATCTACTTGCTAGATGTGTGACTGAGCCTAGGGGCACTCTACCTCTGAGCTAGATCCCCAGCTCATTTAATTTTTATTTCAAGAAAGGGTCTTGCTAAATTGCCCAGGCTGGCTTCAAATTTTCCATCTTCCTGCCTCAGCCTTTCTAGTCACCAGGATTACAGGTGAAATCAGCATGTTTGACTGCAATATATCTTCTTTATTTTTAGTTTTTGGTACTGGGGATTGAATCCAGGGGCACTTAACTACCGAGCCACATTCATAGCCCTTTTTATTTTTATTTATTTATTTTTGAGACAGGGTCTTGCCAAGTTGTGATAGCCTCATTAAATTGCTAAATCTGACTTTGAACTTTCTATCTTCCTGCCTCAGCCTCCTAAATTGCTGGGATTACAGGCGTGCGCCACTTCATCAGGCTGGAATGTATCTTCTTTATAATGAGAATTGTTAGGGTTATCAAATGAGATGAAACATGGGACACACCTAACAGAGTTCTTAACATACAGTAGAAATTCCACAAACATTAGCTAACCTTCTACCTTCACCTCCACCTCCATCTTTTCAAGGAGAAAAGCATGTAATTTGGGAGATCTGAATTATTAGCACTGAAGTTTATAATGGTCTCAGAACCAAGGAGGCCCAGTTTCCCTCTTTTATTTTGTGTTGCTGAGCCTGGCTTTGAACTTGAGATCCTCCTGTCTCAGCCTCCCAAGCCACTGGGATTACAAGTGTGCAGCTCAGTACCTGGCTGCCATTGTCTGTTTATATGTCAGCCTCCCCATTGGTCTGTGTGTCCTGAGGACAGCATCATGGTACTTAATATGATGAGCACCCAACATCTGTTGAATGAAATAATAATAACCATACCTAAAATATTGAGTCTCACAGACAGGGTTTCACTGAATTGCTGAGGCTAGCCTCAAACTTATGATTCTCCTGCCTCAGTCCCTCAAATTGCTAGGATTATAGGCATGTGCCAACATGTCTGTCAGCCCCAACTGTCCCTTTTTTATTGATACAAACCAATTCTCCCAGAAGTACTCTTTGAAGACCCCTCCAAATCTTTCCTAATTTCCCAATACCCAAAATATGTCACAGGATCATGTGACAACCTCTGGCCTAGAAGGGTGGCCAGAGGCTGAGATTGTGTCTCTCCCTGAGCCACACACCCAGTTCTTCAATGGCAGGGTATAATCTAAAATATAACATATACGCACACAGGCACACCCACACACACAGGTACACCCACATCCACATAAACCTGCCTTTGGGTGGGGTGGATATTTAAAATTGGGATAGTACCAAGAAAAAAATGGCAATTGATGTTGAAAAGACACCATCATATCCTTTATATCAACGGACAGAGCTACCTGGTGATGGTATGCATTTCATTTTGTCTTGGAATGTTGTTGCTTTCATATTCCCCCAGTGAATGTCACACATTTATGTAATTTTGGTTGGGTTCTGATCTACTGAGGCTCCGACTGTGGGAAACGTGTAGACCCAAGCAATAGCCCTAGTGCCAAGATGCTAGGCATATTTGGTTGCAAGTTGGACTTGACAGTGTTCATAGAGTCAAAGCGTGAAGTGGAGAACCCCCAAGGATTAAGCATTACTGGATGACACCTATAAACACCAACATCTCATTGAGGAAAGGTCGCTCCTCCTATCTCCTGTGAGAACGCTCCCATGACTTTTCCAGCAGGAGGGAAGATGAAGTGAGAGAAGATTTGAGAATGTACGTGTTGGGAATACAGTTATATGAGCTATGATGTGTTGTCAAATGCATTTCTCTAGCTTGGAATTCTGCCTTGCCTCCACCTGACTGCGTGAAACAAATATGGTTTCCTCAGGGTCTTCATTGTCTATCCTCCATGCTCAGAAGATTCAGGCATAGTACTGAAGAAAGGTATCCCAGAACTAGAAATAGATCTTTACTCCCCTCCTCAAAAATCTACAATGGAGCCCCTCACACCCAACTATTTAAAACCCAGACTCCCTAGTCTTACACTCCAGGGCAGCTGCCTTTGGGTTCCAACAGTCCTTATTAGACATTTTTACATACCCAGCCTTCCAGGCAGCTTGGATACATGTGTGCTGCTCTCCAGCCTCCTTAGCCCTGTACCTTCTGCTCCCCAGCATGACAGCCCCAACATTTCTTCAGCTTTGAATGCCCCCCTCTCCATTATCCTTTATTCCATATCACAGCACACGGCCCCTTCTCCCCACAACTATTCCTTATGTCTCCCCTTGAAAGGATCTGTTGAGGGCATGCAAGGAAGGCAGGTCTCCCCTGGGCTATCTTTCTTTCATCATTGAAGATTAATTTTCTCAGAAGTTAAGTGGGAAAATTAACTCCATGTATGTTTTCTATTTTGTTTTGTTTTGTGTGTGTGTGTGTGTGTGTCTGTGTGTGTGTACTAATGGTGATTGAACCTGGGGTGCTTTAACACTGAGCTACATCCCCAGTCTTTTTGAGAGAATTATTGGTTCTTTGTCTCAGTAACTTGAAGAATGGGATTCACAGGCACCAAGGGTAAGAGTAAAATAACAAGAATTTATCAAAGTATTAGAAAGAAGCAGAGCTCCCACAGCAGGGAGGAGGCCCCAGGACAGGGTTGCCAAAAGGTGTCTATTGTCTAGGGTTTTACATGATAAGATTAGAAGGGAATTGCAGAGCCTTGAAGACCATTGGCTAAAGATTTTAAAGGAGTCAGTCTACCGCATGTAGTGGTGTGCCTGTGTAATCCCAGCAATTCAGGAGGCTGAGGCAGGAGGATTACAATTCAAGGACAGCCTCTGTAATTTAGCAAGATCCTAAGCAATTTAGTGAGACCATATCTCAAAATAAAAAAATAAACAGGGGCTTGGTGCATAGATAAAGGGTATAGTACTCTGGGTTCAATCCCTAGCTCCCCAGCACCGAAAAAGAAAAAGAAAAAGGAGTGGGTCTTTGAGTCCAGTCATACCAGGGCACCTAGTATTCATGTACATCCTGTCCAATCAGGATGTTGCCATGTGCCACTTAGCCTCAGCCACTGGGTCAGGGTTCTAACACATACTTTCAGGCTCCAATGGAGTCACAGGTCACCAGCTATTTGGCTGTCTAGGAATTTTGTGGTCAATGACAGGAATGCAGAAACTCCTAAGGATGGGCCCTTAACCCTGTCTGCCTAACATATTTCCATCTCTTGCTTTCAGTTTGTTTTTTTGTTGTTTTTTGATTTTTCATTTCCAGACAGGGTCTTGCTAAATTGCTGAGAATGGCCTTGAACTTGCAATCCTCCTGCCTTAGCCCCAGGGATTACAGGCATGTGCCACCATGCGCAGTTAACTCCTTGTGCTTTTTGTTTATTTGTTTGGTACTGGGGATTGAATTCAGGGGCTCTCAACTACTATTGGGCCACTTCCCCAGCCCTATTTTGTATTTTATTTAGAGACTGGGTCTCAGTTGCTTAGCACCTCACCATCACTGAGGCTGGCTTTGAACTCTTGCTCCTCCTGCCTCAGCCTCCCAAGCTGTGAGGTTTACAGGCCTGCACCACAGCACTTTTGAAAATTCTGCTTAATCCCCAAAAAACAAAGGCCAAATGTTTTCTCCGATAAGTGGATGCTAATCCATAATAGGGTGGGGGGACGGGATGAGTGGAGGAAATTTGGAATTTGGATTTGGAGGGGGAATGGGAGTAGGAAAGATGGTGGAATTCCCTAGGTACACGTGTGACTGCACGAAGGGTGTGACCCTATTTCATGTACAACCAGAGAAGTGAAAAACTGTGCTCCATTTGTGTCCAATGAATCAAAGAACATTCTGCTGCTGTCGTGTATAACGGAGGAGAACAAATAAATTTTAAAAATTCTGCTTTATGCTTGAGAAAATGTCTTGACAAGGAAGGTGTCTGTGAATCAGTGTAGTATTTAACCCATTGGAGCACATTCATAGTAGAGAGCAATAATTAAGATCCCAATTTATTTTATACTTTCTTTTACTTCAATATTTTCTTTTACTTTCACAATATTGAAAGGATTTACCTTCTCAGCTGCAGCCCCAAATGTCAGTATGTGGGGCCCAGGGCCATTTTAGGGGTAAAATATGAAGTGCTGATATGCGTATCATGATTAATTAGAAAATGTTTTTCTCCCTTTCCTCATTTCATGGGCCCCCTTCTCTCTTTTCTATTTGAATTGGCCTGGAAACATGGTGTTTCTGCCAAATGAGTAAGTTGAAATGAGAACTTTTTTTTTTTTTCAGCCAAAAGAGTGTCAGTGTTGATCTAGGGGGAGACTGTTGATATGTGTCCCAGCAGAGCCTATCACAAGAGGGTTTGAGGAAAATCCAGCATGAGTGAATGGGTTACCTGACAGTTTAACGTGCTTATAAGAATCTAAAAATGGATGTCTTTTCAAAAGAAGCCAATGTAAGTCTAGATGCAGAATAATACAGTGATTCCCAAACTGTCTTAATTCTAAAATTTAGTCAAACGTGTACACATAGCTACACACAGAGAAGCAGTCTGTCCTGATTCTCCACATGGTCTGCAGAGGTTATTGTTAATGAGTTCCATAGGAAGGTAGTGAGACGGGCTTGTAACTATTTTGTCACACATTTAGACAGCCAAGTCCTAGATGTAGGTCCTGGCAGAAGCTTTTCTACTGACATCAATTAATCTCAAGAGTTTCTAGCAATTTTTGAATGTGTCTCACCACCCAAAGGAGGCATTGAGCCCAGGAGCAATTTCACCAAGCAAATGCCTACTGTACTTCCTAACGGAGGTAGCCCAGGAACTCACAGTGTTGGGCTACCATTGCGTATGAGAAAATTAAGAAAGTGGATGAGCTCTCAGCAAGCTGTTTGGGGCTGAGCAACTGGGATATCAGGGCATTAATGGGACCTGACCAGTTAATAGCAGTAGCAGGTGGTTCCAATCAGGAAAGTTGCTGAGCCCAGGGGTGGGGAGTGGGAGCTAAGACCCCTCTCTTTACTTCCCACTGCAGCTAGGGACAGCTCTCCAGGGTGAAGAGGACAGGACAGGCAAGGCAAAAATTGGACACAGGCTTCACCTGCCCCCTGTTCTCTCCTGTGTCATCTAGAGTAGCAGTCCAATGCAGGTGAAGGGAAAAAAAATATCAAGATTCCTGATTATTTATATTGTTTTAAAAAATATATAAAAAGAATTAAAATTTCCTAATGGCAAAGGACTATTGCCATTGGAACCCACATTTTAAGAGTTGCTAGGTTCACACATACTATGTTTACTGAGAAAAAAAAATGGCATCCTTGTTTTTTACTTTTGGTACATTTCAAGGTTTTAAAGCTGTCTGCTATAGAATGTCTTTCTTGAGGTTGATTTTATTAAGAGTGTAGTGAGATAGATAAAAACTCAGAAAATCTTCCATGCCATTAGTTATAGGAGAGAAAACTATTTAAAAGAACAGTTTAACATAAAGATGAGGTACGTATTATTTTTATAAAATGACTTCAAATATACTATGATGATTATAAGTATCAGTAATTTGCTACTCAACATGGTTTGACCCTGGCCTACTAAAAAGTTCACTCAAAATGTATCAACTGCCTAAATTTAAGAGCTAAAACAACAAAATATTTAGAAGAAAGCACGGGTGATACTTCAACCACGTTAAAAACTTTTGTACATCAAAGGACACTATCAACAGAATGAAAAGGCAGCTCACAGAATGGGAGAAAATATTTGCAAATCATATGTCTCATAAGGGATTAACATCCTGAACATATAAAGAACTCCTACAACTCAACAACAATAACCGAAAAAAAAATTAATGGGCAAAGGCAAATATGGTAGTGCACATATGTAAACCCAGCAGCTCAGGAGGCTGAGTGTTTTAGTCAGCTTTTTTGCTGCTGTGACTAAAAGAACTGACCAGCACAATTGTAGAGAAGGAAAAGTTTATTTAAGGGCTCATGGTTTCAGAGACATCCATAGTCAGCCATTTCCATTCCTCCAGGCTCGAGGTGAGGCTTAACATTACAGCAGAAGAGTGTGGCAGAGGGAAGCAATTCACATGATGGTTAGAAAGCAGAGAGAGAAAAAGTCTACTCTCCAGATACAAAATATATGCCCCATAGCCATGCCCCAAATGAACCCTTCCTCCAGCCACAACCCACCTGCCTCCAGTTACCACTCAGTTAATCCCATCAGTCATTAATTCACTGGTTATGTTAAGGGTATAACCCAATCATTTCTCTTCCAAACCTTCTTGCATTGTCTTACAATGAGCTTTTGAGGGACATCTCACATCCAAACCATAACACTGAGACAAGAAGATCACAAGTTCAAGCAAGGACAGCCCTAAGCAATTTAGCAAGACCCTGTCTCTAAATAAAATATAAAAAGAGTTGGGGATGTGGCTCAGTGGTTAAGTGCCCCTGGGTTCAATCCCCAGTACAAAAAAAAAAAAAATAGCAAAAGTCTTGAAAAAGTATTTCTCCAATGACATACAAATGGTCAATAAACATGTGAAGAGATTTTTCAGCATTACTAGTCATCAGAAAAATGTAAATCAAATCCACCATGAGGCCTTAGCACTATCTTAGAAGGCAGGTGAAGGAAAAAGCAAATGCTCAAGTTGAAAGAAGAAAGATCAGGCATAGTTCTGAGTAAACTGCTATGTTCTCCATGCATGGAAAAATAAGGAGTATTGAAGGCTGCAGATCATGGTACAAGTTATTGACTATATGCTGTCTATTGACTATATGCTATCTATCTTTTCATTGCTGTAACAAAGCTACTGACCAGAACAACTCAGAGGAGGGAAAGTTTATTTGGGGCTCACTGTTTCAGAGATCTCAGTCCACAGATGGCTGATTCCATTGCTCTGGCCCCAAGTGAGGCAGCATATCATGGGGGAAGGGTCCATCAGAGGAAGGCTGTCCAGCATCTGGTGGGGTCTGGAAGCAGAGTAGTGATGGGGGAAGGGGCCATATGGAAGATGCATCTTTGCAAGTGACCCATCTCTTCCAGTCATGTCCCACCTACCTACAGTTACCACTCAGTCCATTCAGACTAAGATGGACTGATTAGATTACAGCTCTCCCAACCTAATCATTGCATCTCTGAACATTCCTGCATTGATACAGGAGCTTTTGGGGGCGTACATATCCAAACCAGAGCACTACTGTTTAGAATTTGTTTCTCAATGGATCTAGAACTTTCATCCCCATCCAGTCCCCAAGACCAACTCTGCAACACCCACCTCACTTGTACAACAGTTCTGTTTGTCTTCTGTGCCCTGGACCTGAAGCATTTTGGACTACTTTGCAAAGTGTGGCCAAGTACATACAAGAAACCACCTCTGCTAGGTGCAAGGTACACTTCTATAATCCCAGCTATTTGGGAGGGAAGATCACAAGTTCAATGCTAGACAAAACAATTTAGCAAGACCCTGTCTCAAAACTTAAAAAGGATTGGGGATATAGCTTAGCAATAGAGTGCTTGCCTGGCATATGCAAGATTCTGGAGTTGATTTGCAGCATTGGAAGAGGAAGAGAAGGAGGAAGAGGACAAGGAGGAGGAGGAAGAAGAAGATAAAGGAGATGATGATGATTCTAGCACATGCTGCAACATGTACTGAATCTTGCAGACATTATGCTAAGTGAAATAAGCCAGTTATAAAAGGACAAATGGAAATGAATCCACTTATTTCAAGTACCTGAAGTAGTCAAATTCCTAGAGACAGAAAGAAGAATACTGTGGAGACAGACTGTGAAGAGAAGGGAACAGGGGTTGAGGATTTAGTTCAGTGGTAGTTTGCTTGCCTTGCCCACATGAAGCTCTGGGCTCTAATCCTTAGCACCACCACCACCAAAAAGAAGAAAAGATAGAATCGTTACTTAATGAGTGCATATTTGGGGGATTGGTAAGATGAAAATATTCTAGCGGGATGGTGGTGATGGTTGCACGTATGTGTCTCAACATGGCTGAACTAGACATGAAAAGATGATTAAAATTCTAACTTTTATGTAATGTATATTTTGCCACAATAAAAAATATATGACTGGAGTGTAGCTCAGTGGTAGAGTGCTTGCCCTGGTTTCAATCCTCAGCATGGTCAAAAAAAAATTTTTTTTTCAATTATATAAAGAATAAACTACCCAGAAAAAAAAAAAAAGACTGGAAGTAAAGAAAAAATGCCTGGCTCAACAAATGTGATATGAGGTATTCCCCAAGAGCTCACGTGTGAGGCAATGCGAGAATGTTCAGAGATGAAATGATGAGATTGTGAGTGCTACAACCTAATCAGTGGATTAATCCACTGATATGGATTAACTGGGTGGTAGCTAGAGGCAGGCATGGTGTGACTGGACAAAGTAGGTACCTAGAGGATGTGCTTTGGGGGTTTCTATTTTGTCCCTAGTGAGTAGAACTCTTTCTGCCTCCTGGTTGCCATATTATGAGCTGCTTTCTTCCACCATGATGTTCTGCTTGACCTCAGGCCCAGAGCGTGGGTTAAACTTTTGAACCTGTAAGCCATAATAAACTTTTCCTCCTCTACATTGTTCTTGTCAGGTCTTTGGGGTACAGCAAATTAAAGCTAATGAAATCAAGGTGATGTGTTCACAATAAATGAGAAAGTATATATTGTCTGAGCAAAATTTGTGCTATGGAGACTGCATTATGAACCTGGAGGTCTGGAAGTATTTCCATGGATATGGAATTCTGTTTTCCAAAATTGTATGTGTCATCTATAAAAACTCTGATCTCTATATATTTTTCAAACTTGGTAATATAATTTCTAACTTATTTTTATTTATTTTTAAATTTTTAATTTTTTATACATAACAGCAGAATGCATTACAATTCATACTACACATATAGAGCACAATTTTTCATATCTCTGGATGTACACTCTAACTTCTTTTTTAAAGTATCTGTTTTAAGAGTTTGAGTAGTTATTTTTCTTTTCTTTTCTTTTTTGTATCAGGGATTGAACCCAGGGCTGCTTAACCACGGAGCCACACCCCCAGCCCTTCTTATTTTTTATTTAGAGACAGGATTTCACTGAATTGCTGAGACTGGTTTTGAACATGCAATCCTCTGACTCAGCCTCCCAAGCTGCTATAATTTTAAAGGCAAGTGCTACGACACCTGGTGACTCCTTGGACTGGTTTTGAATCCACAATACAGAAATTAATTTGCAAATACCAACTGGTCAACATTACAGAATATTTTCGTTTACCAGGTAAATTTGAACAAAAACACTTACCATAACTGATGGGTACCTTTAAAAATCAGATGTCATGTTTTAGAAAGTTTAACCCTTGTCAAAATTCTTCTCTTTGATTCTATGTAAGAAATCTTTTTTTTTTTATGTTGTCCATTAAAAAAAAAGAAAAAAATAACAATACAAGGATCTGGACATAGTAGCATATGCCTATAATCCCAGGTATCAGAAAGTTAAGGCAGAGGATCTCAAGTTGGAGGCCAACCCTGGCAACTTAGCGATACCCTGTCTCAAAATAAAAAATAAAAAGGTCTGGGAATGTAGCTCAGTGGTAGAACACCCTTGGGTTCAATCCCCAGTACCAATAATAATAATAATAATAATAATAATAATAATAATAATAATAATAAAATAATTTTTAAAAAGAATTTGTATACAACTGGTTTAAGGACATTACCAACACACCATAACAGAGATGAAGCCAGAATGTCCAGGTCCCGGCTACAGATCTACTGCCCACTAGCTGAATGATGATGAACATGTCACTTTGCTTCTCGGAGCCCCATTTTTCTCATCCATGAAACGGGGAGAGTCATACTACCCCCTGCTTAGACTAATTATGTTGGTCAAATGAAATCCTGAAAGTGAAAGACTTCACAAATGTTAAAATGCCCCGTAAAGGTTAAGTAAGAATTCAGACTAATAACCACTGACATCCAAGGTCAGAAAAGGCACAAAGTGGAGAATGGATTATTCACTGACATAACGTGGGACTTTAAAATATCACCCCTAAGTTCCCCCTGGACACTTGAAGTGGCTGGAGTCAGGCCTGGCACCTCTCCAGGTCCATGGGGGCCTTATCAACTGCTGAGGTCGGAGGGGGGGTCACTAGGGCCTGGAAGCTGGGCTTCAGAGTTTATCTTTGGGTTCCAAATTTTAATCAGTCCATTCAGGAGTGTTGGAGCCTGTGGAATGTCCACACTAACCAGACTCCAGAAAACTGACTTCGGATCTCGTAACACACCTCTCCATGGCAATCCCCAAAGTATTTGCCATGGAGAATGTGATACTTGGCCCCTCGGCGGGGCACCCCTTTATAAGTTTGCTTGCAGAGTAGAGGATCAGAAAGCAGCCAAGATCTTTCTTCAGCTGGGTGCTCTGTTGTCTCCCAGGATCAACCTGTTGTAAGAATCAGAATTCCTCCTTGGTGTGCTGGAAGGAGACTTCCCTTCCCAGGTTCCCTGGAGACCCACCTCTCTCAGTTACCATGACAACACTCCCCTTCTCCATACCATCCAGTCTTCACCGTGGGTGACGATCCAGGGACAAAACGTTAACAGAGATGGTGCCTGCTCCATCAGATAGCTGTCCAGGCATGCTAATCTCATCAGAAGTGGCTAGAAACCCGCAGCAAGGGCCCTTTCCTTCTGAAAAGGCTCAGACCTCTGGACCCGTGGGGGTGGATTTCCATAGCTTCAGCCTCCGAAGCTATGGCTGTTGTCGTAGAGGTTGACTTTGGAAAGGAAAAAGAAAAAGATGCTTGGAGGGTGGTATTTTCTTCACTTGGGTGTCACATCCTCTGTTGACCTTCCCTTCCAGATGTGTCCCATTCTAAATCTCAGAGTCTTTCTTTAGGCTGTTTGTGTTTCCTCCACAATAAGGAAGCGAGGATGATCATGTGGTGCACTTGGACCTTCTGTTTCCCCCACACACACACACTGATCTTCAGAGATTTGAGCCTGGAACCCTCTACAGAGACTTCCTGCCCAGCGACTTCCTGTGTAAACAAAAACATCTCATCCAGATCCAAACAGAAAGCACAAACATCTCCTGTTGCACGGTTCTACCATTCATTCCTCTTGGAATGCTCTTTACATATCCCCCATAAGAAACTGGGTACCCTAATCTGGGATGATTAAGATTCTTTTGAGATTCTTATCACATAAGGTTTTGAGCAAAGTTTAGCCTAAAAAAAAAAAAATTGTTGGTGCTGCAGAAAACACAATCATCTCTTTCATCTAAATGTTTTGAAAAGAAAAGCTACAGAAGTTATGGATTCCACTGTCAGAAGGAGACTCCTTTGATAGAGGAATGTTTTTAATTATTTAAATACTTTCACAGCGAGCGCTCACTGTGGGGTTGGTTTCTAAAAGTATTACTGGAGTCTCCCCGCAGGTAACCATGTAACTTTGTCAAAGCCATTGATTAAACAACCTGGCATGAGGTAGAGTGTCAGCATGTGGGTGTGCATCCCACATGAACAGGCCACGCTGGGTATTAGCAGTCACTGGTTTGCTCTGCTTTATTTTCTTTTGCTTTTGAGTAAATTGAAGCCTGACTATATCCTACCCCACCTCAGACTCCCAGGATTGAGGTAAACATACATAATCCAAGCCACAAACCTCTGCTGGCTTTTTATCTTTTAAAGACTAAGATCAAACACAAAGGAATATTTTCCAATCCATTAGCAATCAGAAGGAGCCTTGAGACTCCATGAAAATAGAATTCACTATTTCCTCTGCCTTTTGGGAAAACATTTTCACATATAGAAGAATCTTTTTTTTTCTTTTTTTGACTCCTCTCATTAAAAAATAAGCACTGAAAGTCTTTATAAGGTCAAAGTTGAACTGGCCAAACCACTAAGCAATTCCTTTTAACTTAGACACTAGATAAGGACACAAATCATTTTCTTTCTTCTTTTCTCCTTCCCCCCTCTTCCTTTCTTGCCAAAAATATTTAGCACCTACTACATGCAAACCTTATATTAAATACCTGGGATTCAAAGATAAATAAAAAGTGGTCTCTCCCTTCAGATCCACCGTCTATAGAGAAAGGCAAACAAGTCAATCCCTTATCCATTCACTCAACCACTCGCTGTTGAGTGCCTACTATGTGTGTCCTGCATTGTAACTACAATAAAACCCTCAGGTACCTTGGAATGTCAGTGCATGCTGATGCTTCCCAAGATAAAAATAAGGAGATGGCAGATTCATGTTCCCAGTGTCTCTACTTACCTGTGTATTTAAAATGTATAGTGAAGCCAGGTGTGGTGGCCCACACCTGTAACCCCAGCCACTCAGAAGGCTGAGGCAAGAGGGTCATAAATTTAAGTCCAGCCTCAGCAACATTGGAGACCCTGCCTCAAAATAAAAAATCAAACGGGTTGGCAAAACTGTACCATAAGTTCTTACACAGTCCTTACCATAAACCAGGAACTTCACAAAAGTTAACTCATTTAATCTTCAGTCTGTTTGAGGCACTAGTATTTTGTATGTGAGGAAACCAAGGCACAAAGAAATTAAGGAAATGTGTCTAAGGAAACATGGCTAGTAAGCAGCAGAGTTGGACTTTGAACCTGAGAGGTGGTTCGTCTGAGTCTTAGACCCCTTCCTTCCTTCGTTCCTTCCTTCCTTCCTTCGTTCCTTCCTTTCTTCCTTCCTTCCTTTTTTGATACTGAAGATTAAACCTTGGGATGCTATACCATTGATCTATATCCCCAGCCCTTTTTATTTTTCATTTTTAGACAAGTTCTCTCTAAGTGGTCCAGGCTGACCTCCACCTTGAGATCCTCCTGCCTCAACCTCCCAAATCGCTGGGATTCCAGGTGTGCACCACCATGCCCAGCAGTTCTTTCTTCCTGATGTTGCTTTTCCCACTTCCATCTAACATCCCTTCAATTTTTATAAGTAGAGTATATTGTTTGCAGATCCAAACTTTGATGTGGTTGAGTATACACACACACACACACACATACACACACACACACACATACACACACATATGTGAGGAGGGAAATGATTAGCCCAAATTTAAGGATAAAGAAAACAGGAGTAGAAAAAGCAAACAAAGGACTTTAATGATATTGGTTAGGACTAGGGATGCAGCTCAGAGGTACAGTGTTTGCCTAGGATACTCAAGGCCTTGGGTTCAATCCTCAGAAGTACAAAATAGAGACTGGTTAATGTTCTCTGGTTTTGGAGCTCAGTCGTGGTTACATTAAGTGTTTGCCCTAATATTTTTAGTTCTGCTATTATTGGAGATATATATATATATTTATATGTTTATATATACATATGTGTGTGTGTATACAGTATATTTATTTTTGTTTTTCATCGTAATTCAAGTGTTTATTCAGTGTGTTTGCCTAGCATGTGGGAGATTTGGGGTTCAATACCTAGCACCCTTCAAAATAAATAAATACTTTCATATAAGGCTGAGGAAGGGGACTTCAGATTGGTACAAGAATCAATTTTTTTTTCCTTGCAGTACTAGGAATCAAAACCCAGGGCCTAGCATATACTAGGCAAATGTCATACCACTGAGCTGCATCCCCAGCCCTTTTTTTTATTTTATTTTGAGACAGGTTCTCACTAAATTACTCAAATTGGCCTAAAGTTTGCAATCCTCCTCCCTCAGTTTTCAAAGTAGCTGAGATAACAGGTGTGTGCCACCACACCTAGCTGTAAATCAAATCTTTCTTATTGCCACACAATGAAATATTTGCAGATGAAAGGCCTGGCATTAGCTTCAAAATAATCTGGGAAGGGAAGGAGAGATGAAAAATATTGACTGTGTCTTAGTAGTAGTTGAAATGGGGTGGCAGGCCATGGGGGTTCATTTATACCATTTTCCCTACTATTTGTGTGTATATAAGGACATTGGAGAGGAAAGAGGTGTAGGACTTGAGAAATCTCTCTCTCTCTCTCTCTCTCTCTCTCTCTCTCTCTCTCTCACACACACACACACACAAAAAAAAAAAAAAAAAAAGAACTGAAAACAACTGAGAACTGAGAGTATTTACTGATTATCCGAATGTTAAGCACTCCCTTTTATAAAGAATAAACCCCCTGAAAAACAAATGCTGAATGTTTTTTTCTGATATAAGGATGCCGATTCATAATGGGGATGAGGTGGGAACATGGGAGGAACAGACAAACTTTAGATAAGGCAAAGGCAGGGAGGGGAAGGGGAACATAGGGGTAGAAAAGAAGGTGGAATGAGACAGACATCATTTTCCTAAGTACATGTATGAAAACACGAATGGTGTGACTCTATTTTGTGTTCCACCAGAAACATGAAAAATTGTGCTCTATTTGTGTAATACGAATTGAAATGCATTCTGCTGTCATATATAACTAATCAGAATAAATAAAAATTGAAAAATTAAAAAATAAATCTTAGCCAGGTGTGTTAATAGCATGCCTGTAACCCAGACAACTAGGGAGGCTGAGACAGGAGGATTGCAAGTTCTAAGGCCAGCCTCAAGAACTCAGTGAGGCCCTAAGCAACTTAGTGAGACCTGTTTCAAATAAAAGGTCTGGCAATATAGCTTGGTGGTTAAGTCTCTGGGTTCAATCCCTGATACCAAAACTAAACAAAACAAAAGAACAAAGCAGAGAGCGCATTGAAAAGGAAAGGGGACCTGAACATTCTTCATGAACACTCTTCATGTTTGGGGAAGTTCACTGGCCAGAAGACTCGGGTAGGCTGGGAGTAGAGGTGCAGGAGGAGGTGAGATGGGGAAGGCTCTCAGTGCTGCCCAAGGCTCTGCCCCTTCTGCTGTTCCTGCTGCAGACCTTCTAGGCCCAGGTCCACTCCACTCCCACCCTCCTCTTCACAGGTCCTCATCCTGTGCTCAGCCAACACAGCACCTGCAGCTCTGAACTTCCTGTTCACTTTCTGGCTTCTGCTCCATTGTTATTCCCCACCTAAGCCTTCTGCTCTTCCCCACTCCCCTCCTCCTGGCCAATGATAACCATCTTGCCAGATTGGCTCACCTGGTGCCCCCTCCAGAGAGGAGTCTCCCTGACTCCAAAGCCAAGGGGAGCCCTTCCTCCTCAGTTAACAGGCATGGTCCTCCGCACTGTAATAATTTGTAACCGGCTTTGCTCTTTCCATTCTGGAGTGTCCCTCTGCTAGGTACTGGAGACCCTTCTATAGGAATCTGAAGATGAGTTTTCAGCTCTAACTTTTGGAGTGACTCACCAGAGACAGAAAATGTCAGTGCTTCCAACTGTGAAAGACCTTTATTTTATTTTTTTAATATTTTTAAATTTTTTTATTTGCAATGCTGAGGATTAAACCTAGGGCCTCATGCATGCTAGGCAAGTGCTCTGCAGCTGAGTTACACCCCCAGTCCTTCTTTTATCTTATATCTCTATGACCACCATTATACATAGAGAAATAGTCTCAAAAAAGCACATGTTTGATATTTCAAAGAAAGCTTTGGGGAGATGATTATTTGCATATGGGAATACAGTTGAATTCTACCTTTGTTCTTCTTGATTTTCTGTTATTCTATGTTGCTAGAATTTAGATGGAGTCAGCCTACAGAAGTTTTTGCAGAAATAAAGGACAGCAGTGGATGATGCCTTCCACTTCTTTGTGCTTGTCCCCCTACTTCTTATTAAATGACTTCTCACCAACACCTACCATCTGCAAAGCCAGGCCAACCCCCAAGTGACTGATGAACTCATAGATGAAGATGGAGATGGGAGAAAAAGTATTGATTTTTAGAAAGTTGCCATCTACTAATGCCCTTTTTACAAGGAATAAGAGATCTGGATCACTAATCCCCAAGCAACAAAGCAAACTCAATTATTTCATGAAATCTATGCTAAAATAAAGCAGGATGCAGTTGGACTTGTCAGGTTCTCTGCTCCATTTTACAGCTCTCACGTTTATTAATCCTGGGAGAAGAAAAATTCCAGCTAGCTGCAGCCAAACTCAGCAGTTTAAACATCTGTCACATCCACGGTATCTGTTTTTATTTAGTAACGTCATATACTTTTATCCAGCACTGTTCTATTTCGTATATGACACTTGAGTCCTCGTGCAATGCTTTGGATCCTAGCTCTGATATGGGGGGCAATCACTTTAATTTATGAGTGATCCCAATTGTCACTTCCCCCGAATAGCAATGGAATTTTTCAATATCCTCAGAATAAATCCCTCCCCTGGAGCAGTAAACATAATATGACAGTGTGTCAACCACAGATTTGTTTCCAGATTATTTACTTACAATTCAACAACAGCCCAGGCCCGCAGAATGCCCTGTCAGCAAAAGCTTCATTGTTTGAAGGAGCCCGGAGAAACAGGGGAACGGCCAAGGTTTCAGAATCCGAAGAATGCAGTTTTCCTAAATACCTCGGATTACAAGATGCTATAGAACTAATAAATTTGCTCCTTAAAATAGTCCAGAAGGAATCCTTAACTATTCCTACATGTTTGAAAGCTTAGGTTATTGATGGGGAGAGAGAATGTACTTTGTCTCTTGGGTTCACATAATGAGTATCAAGGGTAAAATTTTCCCCCTCTTCTTTCTCTATGGTTTTGAAAGGACAAATTTCAGAGGTAGGTCCCCTGTTGGGAGACAAGGAACTAATGATAAAATTAAGAGAAACTATCTGCAAGAGACACATCCAATGCAATGTGGGGTTTTTGTTGTTGTTGTTGTTGTTGTTGTTGTTGTTGCTATTATTTTTTGATCCCAGGGATTGAACCCAAGGGCACTTACTCACTGAGCCACATCCCCAGCCCTTTTTATATTTTATTTTGAGACAGGATCTCAGTAGATTGCTTACAGCCTCACTAAGTTGTTGAGGCTGGCTTTGAACCTGCAATCCTCCTGCCTCAGCCTCCAGAGCAGCTGGGATTACAGACATGTGCTACCATGCCTAGCTTGATGCAATGTTTTAAGCAGGAAATATCTACCAGATTCTGACCACCATTTCCCAAAAGGGTGTGTTGGACAATTTCACTCACCTATGGGGTGCTCTGCAGGTGTGACTGGACATATAGTAACAAAATAGAACTGACTGTTCTTCATCTGGTTTACTGTTTATGTATAGGCAGTAACCAAATGTGACCTAAATCTACATTTTATTTTAAGCATTTTAAAGCACTTTTTCCATCTGCAATCTGTTTTTTTTTGTTTGTTTTTTTTTTTTTTTGAGGTATATACCCAGCCCTGCAATTTTCTTTTTCTCATTACCACCCAGAGAAAGAAGTTATGGCTATAACCATTTTACAAATAAGGAAATTGAGGCACAGGAGACTTTCACGTGTTTCTTCAATTCACATAGAAAATGAGTGGCCTCATCCGGGTTTGGTGGCCTTAACCTGCCTTCCCAGCCAACTCGGAAGGCTGAAGCAGGAAGGATCACTTGTGCCCAGGAGTTTGAGGCCAGCCTAGGCAACATAGTGAGACTCTGAGCAAAACAAACAAAAAATATCTTGTAGTTCAATGGTTACTACTTCCATCCATGACATATTTAAATGTGCAAACTCAAGTTTGTCTAAATAAGAAAAGTGTGCACAAGAAGACTCAGCAGTAGCCAGTTTCAATGGTGCACACCTGTAATCCCAACAACTTGGGAGGCTGGGGCAGAAGGACTGCAAGTTTAAAGGCAGCTTCAGCAATTTAGCAATTGAGCCAGACCCTGTCAAAATAAAAAATTAAAAAAGGGTTGGGCATTATGAAGTCAAACAACAACAAGTGCTGGCAAGGATGTGGGGAAAAGGGTACTCTTGTACATTGCTGGTGGGACTGCAAATTGGGGTGGTCAATTTGGAAAGCAGTATGGAGATTTCTTGGAAAGCTGGGAATGGAACCACCATTTGACCCAGCTATCGCCCTTCTCGGACTATTCCCTGAGGACCTTAAAAGAGCGTACTATAGGGACACTGCCACATCAATGATCATAGCAGCACAATTCACAATAGCAAGACTGTGGAACCAACCTAGATGCCCTTCAATAGATGAATGGATGAAAAAAATGTGGCATTTATACACAATGGAGTATTACTCTGCACTAAAAAATGACAAAATCATGGAATTTACAGGGAAATTGATGGCATTAGAGCAGATTATGCTAAGTGAAGCTAGCCAATCCTTAAAAAACAAATGCCAAATATCTTCTTTGATATAAGGAGAGCAACTAAGAACAGAGCAGGGAGGAAGAGCATGAGGAAAAGATTAACATTAAACAGAGATGAGTGGTGGGAGGGAAAGGGAGAGAGAAGGGAAATTGTATGGAAATGGAAGGAGACCCTCAATGTTACACAAAATTACATATAAGAGGTTGTGAGGGGAAAGGGAGGGAAAACAAGGGAGAGAATTGAACAACAGCAGAAGAGGTAGAGAGGGAAGATGGGAGGGGAGGGGAGGGGGGATAGTAGGGGATAGGAAAGGTAGCAGAATACAACAGTCACTAATATGGCATTATGTAAAAATGTGAATGTGTAACCGATGTGATTCTGCAATTTGTATTTGAGGTAAAAATGGAAGTTCATAACCCACTTGAATCAAATTATGAAAGATGATATGTCATGAGCTTTGTAATGTTTTGAACAACCAATAAAAAAAAAGGGCTGGGTATGTAACTCAGTAGTAAAGCACTTCTAGGTTTAACCCTCAGTATTACAAACTATTAAAAAAAAAAAGCATTAACAGGGTTGTTAATGGACTTTTTAAGTAAGGGAGCAGTTAAAAAATTCACTTCTTTGCAATTTTTTTTTCCAGTACTGGGGATTAAACTCAGAGATGCTTTGCCACAGAGCTAATTCCTCAGCCCTTTCTATTTACTTGTTTTTTAATTTTGTGACAGAGTCGTGCTAAGTTGCAGAGGTTGGCCTTGAATTTGCAGTCCTCCTGCCTCAGCCTCCCAAGTTTCTGGAATTATAGGAGTGTGCCACTATGCTAAGCCCCAACCTCTCTTGCAGCAAGAAGCAGTGATGTGTGCAACTTTTAGTTCATAGAAGGTTTGTAAGCCCCTCTCTTGGCCTGGCTTTCCCTGATAATAGAATCTGCTAAAGTTTAACTGAAGGTTTATTTGGGAAGTGATTCTAGGGAGCAGGAATGACAAGGAAAGAGGGGGAGCCACTACCAGAGAGTAGAACTGAGCTGTCCACCTTTATACATGTCTAGTCCCAACCCAGCACCTTCTGATGGGCAGATTCGGAGGGGTGCTACTTCTCCTATAGTGTTGGGTTGCCCTTGCTGTGATATCAGAGAAACCCAAAAATGAAAGAAAGCAAGAGACTTGGGGCACAGGCCAAGGTGAGGCATCATCAGGTTGCAACTGTACCAAGTGGTGGAGCCTGTGCAGCTCTGGTCATTACAGGGATGTCTAAAAGGGGCTGAGAGGATATTAAGTGGTGCCCAGAGGTCCATCTTCCTGTTAACGAAGATGCCTGAGGTGGTGAGTCTTCTCAGGCCACATCAGCAGGACCAAACCAGGAGGGCTGGGACAATAATACTGGAGGAGTTTGATACCCTGGGATATCTGAGGAGCCAAATGAGTATGGACCGTACAGAATGAGAATTAATTTCATTTTATTTAAGCACCTGTTATTTTGGAAACTAAAATGAAAGTAAGTCTGATGATCATTAAGTTATCACCATCAAACCAGAGAGATTTAGTGAAGGTGTCAGTTTACAGTAAAGCCAAGATCCCTTGAAAATCTCACCACCAGGTGGCTCAGTCCATGACACCAAAGAACGGTTCCAACAATTAAGCAGTGAAAAATAAAATGAATGGGATGGTTAACAGCTTCCCAAACACAGTTCCTCCAAACACTTTATTATTATATGTACACATTCCTGCCTGGGAAAAACTGTATTTTAATCTGGAGCAAAGCAAAGGTGATATTTTTAGAACAAATATGATTATTTTGTTATCATTCCAGTGCTTAGGGAGAATTGAAACAACTTATGGAACACAATCTGCTCCCCTCCAATAACTAAACTTTGTAGCTAATAGGTAATAAGTGACCAAATTTGACAAAGCCTTGAGCAGGTAGTGCAAAGCACTGTTTTCAAGCTGTACACACCAAACTGGAGGAAATATTGTGCCATAGAGATAACAGAAGGGAGGTACAGAGGTGGGGGATTGATCAAAGTGACAGAGCTCAAAAGTGGAAGAGCAGAGATTTAAGGCCCAGTACGCTTACCTCAAAAACCAATGCTTGGTTCACTATGCTGAATTTGATGGATAGAAGCTTCAAACTTCTATATTCTCTGGGATTTCATTTGATTTAAATATTTATTCATTATTTATGTATTTCTATATATTCCAGGGATGCTTAACCCTGAGCTATATCCCTATACCTTTTTACTTTTTCGTTTTGAGACAGGGTTTCACTAAGTTGCGTACAGCCTCAGTAAGAGGCCAAGACTGGCCTGAAACTTGCAATCTGCTGCCTCAACTTCCCAAGCCACTGGGACGACAGGTATATGTCACCATGCCTGGTTCCTCGGGGCTTTTAGACCACCTAAAATGAGTTGTTCACCTGCCTTGTGGCTTTGTGTGTTTTGCAGGACTGGAGATTGAACCAAGGGGCTTTCTACCATTGCTCTTCATCCCCAACTCTTATTTTCTCTTGTTATTTTGTTTTGCTTATTATTATTATTATTTTATTTTATTTTTAGGTACTGGGGATTGAACCCTGGGGTGCATTTCCCCAGCCCTTTTTTATTTTGAGATAGGGCCTCACTAAACTTCTGAGTTTGTGACCCTCCTGCCTCATTCTCCATAGTCCCTGGAATTACTAGCATGCAGGCCACTGCGCCCAGCTACCTTGTGCTTTAAAGGCAGGACCTTAAAAGAAGCGCACGCTCACCAGGCACGGTGGTGCATGCCTGAAATACCAGCAGCTCAGGAGACTGAGTCAGGAGGACCATGAGTTCAAATCCAGCCTTAGCAACTCAGGGAGACTCTGTCTCTAAATAAAATATTTAAAAGGCTGGGGATGTGGCTCAGTAGTTAAGCTCAGTTAAGCTTAATTGAGTCCCAGTACTCAATTAAGATCAGATTAGTGTGGCTCCTGTGTGAATGGTAACAGACTTCATGTGCCTCATTGAGAATGAAAATAATAAAACCTATGTAATAGGCTTTTTGAGATGTTAAACAAGATGGTGCATGTAAATAGAAATGTTTTAATACATTTACTGAGTACTTACTATGGGCCAAGCACAGTAGTAAACACTTTACATGGTGTATTAGTCACTTTTCATTACTACAAAGAAACACCTGACCCAGGTTGACCTTATAATAAAAGAGGTTCAATTCAGGAGGCTGAGGCAGGAGGATAGCAAGTTCAAAGCCAGCCTCAGCAAAAGCGAGGTGCTAAGCAACTCAGTGAGACCCTGTTTCTAAATAAAATACAAAATACGGTTGTGGATATGGCTCAGTGGTTGAGTGCCCCTGAGTTCAATTCCTGGTACCACAAAAATAAAATAAAACATACAAAAAGCTCCAGGAATACCATTTCTGGATATGTTTGATTTTATCCCAGTTATCTAAACTTTAATCCTAGTGTGGTAAATTTCTGGAGTGTCCCTTGGAGGACTAAATTTAAATTTACTTATTTGTGTATTTTCTAAAGTAATCCTGAAGTGAGAAATTCTAAGTTACCTCTTTTCATTTTGAACAATATGTAAACATGATACACATAGCTTGTGCTTTAGTCTCTAAAATTTGAGTGTGTTAGGAAAGTAGGATATTCACAATTTTCAAATCCATAGGCTAAAGAATGTCTACAATTTTCTTAGGAGTCACTAAATGCCATGACTTTGATAAGTTCCAAAAGACAGTTCTGCATGAGGTACTCACCAGATTCACAGTAACCCAAAGGGGCTGGAAACCTCCCTGGCAGGGAAAAACTTCACATGGAGGTATAATGGAAAATGATACTACAACCAAATAACCCAGTTCTATTCTCAGCTTTGTCCCATACACTTCATTCTCGGCAAAATAAGTTCTGGCCAGTGCCATATTAAAAAAAAAAAAAAAAAGGAACATGGATTTCAGATAAGAATGATCCAGAAACCAAAAGAACTTGGAAAGGACTCTGTAGAAGCAAAGTAGCAAGATGAAGGAAACTAGGAGAACCAGTAATTCCCACTGACTTTCTAGAGGATACATTTAACCAGCATTTAAATGAAAAAAAATTGGCTAGCAGGTATACAGTGGTAAAGCACTTGTCTAACATGCAGGAAATCCTGAGTGGGATTCCCAGAAAACTGTTTTAAAAAAAGAAAGAGAAGAGAAGAGAAAAGAAAAGAAAGAGAAAGAGAAAGACCCTGCAGTGAATGGAAAATGTCGTGGGGATGATCAATTGCTAACTCAGAAAAATGAGAGAGACATCACATCTCTCCCTGCCATAATTTCACCTCCTTTCCTTTGGCGGGGCTTAACAGGAAGGGGCTGTAATATGATTATTTGTTGATAAAGGATTTCTAGTTGCTGCTTCAGAGGAGACTGAAATGACCTATTGGTTTCCTTTGATGTTTTGTTGGCTGACACAACTGCTAAACTTTGAAATTCAGTAGACCTCTAAAAATTGAGTTCATGAGCTTATTTCTAAATGGATACCCATCACAGAACTGATTTTTTTTTTTAACGAAAATCCACTTCTCATCATTATTTTTATATGCAGGTCATTTCTTCTTAAAAAGTACAAGTTGACTCCACCATCTCCTGTCCCTTTCACTTGACTTCCCCAGTCCCTGGGAGCCAACTTCAGAAGACATGGCTGTGGAGCAAGTGAGAGACAATCTTGGTCCTCAGCTGTGAGTTCCCTCACTGTGCCATGCCTAGGCCCTCAAAGACTGTACCTATGACAAGTGTGGTGGCACACATCTGTAATCCCAGCGACTCAAGGGGCTGAGGCAGGAGGATCGCAAATTTTAGGCGAGCCTCAGCAACTTAGCAAGAGTCTGTCTCAAAATAAAATAATAATAATAATAATAATAATAAACAGTTTGAGATGTAGCTCAGTGGTAGAGCACCCCTGGGTACGATCCCCAGAAGCAAACCAAACCAAGAAGTTTCTTTGAAAAGGACACAGGGACTTGGCAGGCAAGGTGGGCTCCTCTTTTTCCAATTGGTTCTGGAAAGAGAATCAAATAGACTTAAGTTGTTACATCTGTAGTAGTTCACCCTTTCCCCTAAGAGCTGGTCCTAGAGTGTGGCCTTTCAATCAAGATATTTACGCTGTACTGAAGGAACTAGCCACAGACGGGCATTAGGCAGGAATTCCACTTTTTTCTGTTTCTGTTCTTGTCTCAGAAGTGTCATTACTACTTGAACCCCAGTGAAAGGGGCGACCACTACAAGGACTATATAAATAAAACATGGCCCTAGGCCAGGTTCTGCCTGACCTGTTTTCTTGGACCTGGGCAGCTATTTTGTTTGCTTTGGCTTTTTAATTTGAATTTCAATGTCTTTTAAAATTCACAGACTCTCCAGGTCACTGCTAATCCCCAAATACACCCTCAGCCCTTATCACTCAGTCCACTTGGCTCATTCTGTGTCACCTAACACCCCTGTGGGCTCTGACCTTTCAACCTCTAATGAGCAGAAAATTCTCTTCAGTTACCAGCCTTCAGATTCTGAAGTTGAGGGCCTTTGGAGAATGAAAGAGGGCGGATCAAAGGGTATCCAACAGCAGCCTATGAGATATGTAGAAACCCAGCTAGGACCCTCCAGGGCCTCTTGCTATTGCATTTGCTGCTGGGTGCCTGCACCTAGTGGGTCCCTGTGAATTGCTTTCAAAGTGTTCCCATCACAGCATCAGAAATCCCACAAGTTTCTGTTTTGAATTTATATCAACATTAATTGTGTCTTTTTTCAGTTTCTTTCCATCAAAGCAATGTTTAATTTGGGTTGATCTGGGCTCGAGGAATTGAAGGAGAGAGCAGTGGATGCATTTCATTTTCCTCCCACCTCTCTAGTTCAAAATGCTTTGGAGATTAATTTATCTTCCTTCCTCCCCTCAAAACTTTTCTTTCTCTACTTTCTTCTTTGACGCCCAAACCCAAATGATGTATAAGTGGAGGGGATCTTGGTTGAGTAAATCTTCATTGTAAATCAGACCCCACAGTAAATCCCACCTCTGTGCTCTGTGTTTGTTAAGACATATAAAGTAAGATATATATTGATATCTATATCTATATCTATATATATATATATTGATATCTATATCTATATATATATATCTGTATCTATTGATATCTCTCCATCTTAGATAGATAGATGGATCAAGATAGAGTCTTGGAGGACCTGTTCATGTTCTTGGAAAATCACAAAACAAGCACTGGGCATTTTTTTTAAATATATTTTTTAAGTTGTAGTAGAACACAATACCTTTATTTTATTTATTTTTATGTGTTGCTGAGGATCAAGCCCAGCACCTCGCACATGCTAGGCGAGTGCTCTACCACTTAGCCACAACCCCAGCCCCCACTTTCACTTTAGATGCTAGTATTGATATTGTATTAGTATTAAAGGTGATAGGGAAGTCATTACACTGAGCTACAACCACAGCCCAAGCACTGGGCACTTTTTAAGGAGAGAATCAAATTTGCTCCATGATTAGACAGTTGAAGCTATAATAGAACCAGCAAATACATTAGGAAACAGAAAGCAAAATTCACTTTTTAAAGAGATAAAATACAAGATGATGAAGATATTTTGTGCTTCTTGCAGGCTTCTTCTAAATGTTTCCCTGGATCCCAGGGGACTGCTTAATCTCTCCTTTGCTGTTAGTATCTGGGCGAAAGTTTGAGGAACTGTGAAACTTTAGCAAATTCTTTTTTATATAACACAGTCTGTTTTTGTATTTGAAAGCATTATTTCTTTATTCCTGGGGTTCATGGAATGAGGAAGCATGTAGTCCTTGGCGGGACACAAATCTATTCCTGGGCTTGCCAAAAAGGCTTGGGTTGAGTCACTGGACTTGACTTCATGTTCCCATTTAGGGACCACCGGGATTGTAAAACTTTTGCTGCTGAGTCCATTTCTTGTAAATGGCTCTGCATACTTAAAAAATAAATAGGTTAGCTTTGTTATTGTTGGTGTTGGGGGTCCCTCTTTGCAGCCCCAGCACCGTTATCCTGTTTATGCAGGAGAAGTGTCAAGCATTTGCATTTTCTCTGTTCTGAATTTGTTGGAAAACAAATAGGCAGCAATAGAGGAGCTTTATTATTTGTGGTTTCTGCCTTGGGTGGCACCTGGAATTTGCTGAGTGTGCTGAGAGCAACTTAAAATTTAAAAGGCTCCTGAGCCTCACCTTTTTCATACCATGCAAGTCAAATGGAAAACGAAATAATCAGCATAAGCAAGCTGCGTGGGTCCTTTCTCTTGGCCTCTACAGGCTGCAGGCCCTTTTGTGGAATTCCAATACTTTCCCTCCCTCCATCCAGCTGTTAAGTCTCCATGACTGATGGAACTTAAACAACCATCTCCCCTTCTCAGATAATCAACAACTGATTTAACATATTACCTAGGAAACTGTGGTATAAAAAAAAATATTGAGCACAAAACACAAACAAAAAGAAACTCCTACCTAACCTTTATGTCTATTAACTTTCCAAGTATCTTGTTTACTTTCTATTGTTTTTAGGGAGGAGAATTGAACCAAGGGGAGTTCTACCACTCACCTATATCCCCAGTCCTTTTATTTTTTTATTTTGAGACAGAGTCTTGCTAAGTTGTTTAGGGCTTTCCTAAATTGCCAAGCTAGCCTTGAACTTTTGATCCTTCTGCCTCAGCCTCCTGAGTTGCTGAGATTACAAGTGTGCGCCACCAAACCCAGCCTGGCTCTATCATTCTTACCAGAATTTGAAAAGTGCCTAGTATGGTGGCACAAGCCTGTAATCCCAAAGATTCCGGAGGCTGAGGCAAGAGGATTGTAAGATTGAGCCAGCCTTAGCAATTTAGCAAGGCCCTAAGTAACTTAGTGGGACCCTGTCACAAAATAAAATTTAAAAAGTCTGGGCATTGTAGCTCAGTGGCAAAGAGTCCATGGTTCAAGATTCAATCCCCAGTACAAAAAAAAAAAAAGAAAAGAAAAGAAAAAAGTGACTTTAAAGTAATGAAGCTGACTCACACTAATGCCAATCAATGACACTTGGCCCAGATTGCTTTCCACTAACTTGTAAGTAGAGTTAAAAGCAGGGACAAAATAAAGCAGAATTGTAAGAACAAATGTAAATAACAAGGATATGGCACTTTTGTTACCCTGACTTAGTCTTATACTGATTATGTGACCTAGGTAAATTTCTGCCTGAACCTAATTTTTCTTTTTCTTTTTTTCTTTTTCTTTCTTTCTTTCTTTCTTTCTCTTTTCTTTTCTTTTCTTTCTTTTTTTTTTTTAACCAGGTCACTTAACCACTGAGCCACATCCCTAGCCCTTTTTTGTATTTTATTTAGAGACAGGGTCTTGCTCAGTTGCTTAGGGCCTTACTAAATTACTGAGGCTGGCTTTGTACTCAATATCCTCCTACCTCAGCCTCCAGAGCAGCTGGAATGGCAGGAATGCGCCACTGTGCCCAGCAGGAACCTAATCTTTTTAAGGATGGTCTACCTGAAGGCCAGAGAAGTCCTTCTTCTATTGAGCTGGCTGAGACTGGTTGGATCTGAGATGGCTGCTAGAGTGAACCTGGACAACCTCTAACTTGATTATAATCCCATCTGTGTGCTAGATGACACACCCCCTGGTGCTGTGACAGTTGATAATTGCCATGACAGAAAGAAACATACAAGGAGCAAAACGTATTCAAATTCCTAGAAAATCTTCTGGCATTTCCAGAAAATACATGAGTGTTCCTCCCCTTTTATTAGCGTATTTCTCCCCCTCATTTTTAACCTATATTTATAACCTCCCCACGCCCCAAAGTAGGGAGATGATTTGCCAGTTGATCTCCCACTTCTTCTATTTCTGGCCAAAATAAAAGTCTTTTTCATTGCTGAGTCCAGGCTCGGTCTTGTTATTTGACTCCACATCTCCAAGTAGGAGAAAAGACCCAGCCTTTGTGATCAGATATTGATTAACACTTTCTCTTACTGACTTACCCCAGGTTGGAATGCTGTCCTAGATCCTACAAATTCCTGCTTAATTTTTTTAGGCAAGATGCTTAATTATTGCTGGGTTTAAGGGGAAAAAATCAGTATCCTATCTTCCCACTGATATTATGTTTTGGTAATAATTTCAACCTTTGGAGAAGACAGCATGTTAATGAAACAAAACCTCAGCATTGGCTCAAACAAGGCCAGATTTAATCCCAGAGCCACATATATTGGCTGCGTACCATTGAATATTCATTACAAACCTCTCCTATTCCTCATTTTTAAAAAAGGCCAGGCATAGTGGCCCACATCTGAAATCCCAGGAGGCTAAGGCATGAGAATCCCAAAATCAAGGCCAGCCTCAGCCTCAGCAACTTAGCAAAATCCTATCTCAAATAAAAAATAAAAAGGGCTGGGGATGTGGCTCATGTGGCTTAGTGGTCTTAGCATCCCTGGATTCGATTCCCAGTACCCCCCCCCAAAAAAGAATCTGCAAAATGGGAATAAATGCAAGGATTAAATGAGACGACAAATGGGAGGCCCAAGCACAATACTAGACACACAATAAATGGGAGTCTCCCTTTCCTTTTTATGTCAGTTTAGATTATGAACATAAGTTAACTCCCCACCAAGAGCTGCTTCTGACTGAGGGCACCATTTTCTGGGATAGGAGCTCTTGGTGGCCCTTGATTGCGACGGCTGATGGCACACATCTGGAAACTATGACAGCCAGTTTGCTTTGAGTTCAACTTGGCCCCAGTGTCTATAGAAGGCAGCTTCTATCCTTCAGTTTTTCCCAACACATCATAGCTTGGCTTGGATATGGGAAGAGGGGTAGCTGTCAAAGGAAATGCACCATGTTTGGAAGGAACTGAGATTCAACTAACAATTACCAAGTCCCAAGTCCCATATTGTCCTACTGGGGCCCTGTCCCTAGAGCTTTTATGGCTAGTCTCATTGAAAATACTACTGGGAGCTTTATTTTGATGCCTCCTTTGCAGATGCTTCAAATGAGATTGGAAGATTCAGTGACTTTCCCAAAGTCACAAGGATAATAAGGAATGGACTTGGAAGAAGATCCCAGACTTTTGGGTTTTTTTGGGGGTGGAGGGTTACCAGTAATTGAACTCAGGGGCACTCAACCACTGAGCCACATCCCTAGCCCTATTTTGTATTTTATTTAGAGACAGGGTCTCACTGAGTTGCTTAGCATCTCACCCTTGCTGAAGCTGGCTTTGAACTCTCAATCCTCCTTGCCTCAGCCTCCCAAGCAGTGGGATTACAGGTGTGCACCATTGCACCTGCTCCCACACTTTTTGATATGGCAGTAAAGCAAGGAAAGAGCACATATAGTGCTGCGAGATCAGCAGCTGCAGCAGCTGCCTGCCAGAGTCTACTCTGAGCTGACAACTCTTTAACAAGTTCAGAGAGAGGAAGGCCCAAGAAAGCTTCCTTGGCCTTTAGAAACCTTGTGTCCAGGCCCTCTGTCCATTATCACATATAAACTGGGACAAGTAGTGGCAAAGGGCTAAATAAACATGCCCTATAGGGCCAGGGGTGCAGTTCTGTGGTATAGCCTTTCTTAGCATGCAGAGCCCCTGGCTTTGATGCCCAATACTGCAAAAACAAAGAGAAGCCCAATACAACACAAGACAAAAAACCATGCCATGTAATCAATACCTGATCACAAATTGAAACAAAAATCCATTTTGTAAAATACTTCCAGCATCATTTATTTAATCTTTTCTTTTCATACTAGAGATTGAATCCAGGGACACTTTACCACTGAACTACATACTCAGACATTTTTACTTTTTTATTTTGAGACACGCTCTCACTAAGTTGCTGAGGGCCTGGCTAAGTTGCTAAGGCTGGCCTCAAACTTGTGATTCCCCTGCCTCAGCCTCCAGAATCTCTGGGCTCATAGGTCTGTACCATGTAGCCATATGTCATATTTAATATTTTGGGTTTTATTTGCTTGCTTGCTTTATTTTGATGATTCAGAAGGTATTTTAGGACCAATATTAACTATCATTAATTCAATGAAAATCTACTAATCTACCTATACTGTTTAAAAGCACTGTTCTAGATGCTGGGGATACAAAAACTCTTGAATAAAACCTCTTCCAAGTGCCATCTGTTGTAACAGATTAAGTAGTGTAAATTGAGATTTGAGGGGTTTTTTTGGGCAAAGAATGCTAAAAATTAAAAGTCAGCTGTCTTTATTTATTTATTTTTTATTGTTTAAAGAAATACAGAGCAGTCCTAATGGCAATTCCTTTATGGGCTTATTAGTAACTTTTTCTTAATTTTCATTTTTCTCTCTTCTTTGATTGACAAAAGGACCCCTTTATTTCCAGGAGTAGTTTTGGGTCCCAGCATACCCAGCTTCTTCTCCTCCCTTATCCACTGTCAAAGGAGAGTTATCAGAGTGTGGGTTTCAGTACAAGCCTGACTGGATGAGTCAAACTGCTACAGTAAAAACGCTGCTAGGGCATGGTGTGATGGCCCACTACTGTGATCCCAACAACTGGTGAGGCTGAGGCAGGAGGATTGCTAGTTTGAAGCCAGTCTTAGCAATTTAGCCAGACCCTGTGTCAAAATTAAAAATGAAAAGTACAATTTTTTTTTTAAAAAAGTGCTGCTAGTGTTTAAAAAAAGAAAAGAAAACTACACTTGTTTGGTGGCAGCTGCCTGTAATCCCAGCAATTCAGAAGACTGAGGCAGGAGGATTTCAAGTTCCAGGTCAGCCTCAGCAATTTAGTGACACCCTATCTCAAAATAAAAACTAAAAATGGGTACTTAGCTCAGTGGTAAAGTGCCTCTGGGTTCCATCCTCAGGACCAACAAAACAGGAAACAAAAATAAAACAAACAACAATAATTTAAAAAATCACAATGCAGTATTTCAACTCCCCTCCCTTCAAATCAAAAGCCTAGAGAATGAAATTAGGACCGTTATTCCAGTACAATTATCCTGCGGATGTCCAATTGAAACACTAAAAGTAAATCATACATTTGGATATTACATTTCATATTTGAAAACGTGCCAGAAAAGTTTTATTATCTTTGAGCATAATGTCAGGAGACAAACCTCTACAAATTTTATACATAACTTTTTCCATTTTATCTGTTTTCCATTTATGTTGAGTTGAACACATGATGCGACTTTTAATATTCTCTCTTCCTTCTTCTTTTCCGCGTTTAATGCCAAGAGAGCAAATTCAATCTTGATTATCCTAAATTTGCCTTTGGGTAATCTCAGACCAATTTTTTTTTTTTTAAAGTTAGCATGGAGAAGGAGCAAAGAAGAACTTCTAAGTAAATTTATAAAAGAGGTCCTGTAGATGCAAACCAACAGCCTGGAAAAGGGAACAGCAAGGCACCCATGAATTATAGAAGACGATCTTGGCTCCAGGCAGTTCTTGCCAGCTCAGGTATCAAATCAAGGAAACTGATCATAAAACAGGGCAATAAACAGTGGATGGCGGTGGAAATAAAAACCCCTTGCAGAAGCAGGGCTGGGTGGGGTCTGGCGACCGGGCTGCAGGTGCAGGAGCCGGGCGCTCCGCGTGGGGGCGCCCGAGCGCATGCGCCGTGGGTGACGTCAAGGTAACAACCGCCGCCCGAGGATGGCTTCCAGCTTCAAGAAGACGAACGTGGCCTCCACCAGCCAGAAGAAAAAGGTGGGTCCTAAGCCCGAACTCACTGAAGACCAGAAGCAAGAAGTTCGGGAAGCGTTTGACCTCTTCGATGCCGACGGAAGCGGGACCATCGACGTGAAGGAGCTCAAGGTGGCCATGCGAGCGCTGGGCTTCGAGCCCAGGAAGGAAGAGTTGAAGAAGATGATCTCCGAGGTGGACCGGGAGGGCACGGGCAAGATCAGCTTCAACGACTTCTTGGCCGTGATGACTCAGAAGATGTCGGAGAAAGACACCAAGGAAGAAATCATGAAGGCTTTCAGGCTCTTCGACGACGACGAGACCGGGAAGATCTCCTTCAAGAACCTCAAGCGAGTGGCCGCCGAGCTCGGGGAGAACCTGACGGACGAGGAGCTGCAGGAGATGATCGACGAGGCGGATCGCGACGGAGACGGCGAAGTGAACGAGGAGGAGTTCCTCAAGATCATGAAAAAGACCAACCTCTATTAAAGTCACTCCAGTGACTCACTGGGTCCCTTGCGTCTGTATTCCCTCCTTCCTCTCTGGTTTGTCTTGATGGATTTCGAACCTCGAAATCAATTATAGTATTTAAAAGATTCCTGTAACCTGAATTCCTTTTTTTTTCTTCTTCTTTCTTTTTCTTTTTCTTTCTTTCTTTCTTTCTTTTTTTTTTTTAATTCTCTAAGAGCAAACCTTCAGTGCCATTGGTTAACTTAAGGGCTCTGAAACTAGAGTCCACCCACCGCTGGCCTAAACCTGGTGGACACCCATTAAACACGAGCAACTTCTTCCAACAAACAGAAATGTGGTTCCCATGTCGCTTCTTTGGTGGTCTTCAATGATCTTGCTTCATAGGTCATTCCTTAAATTTAAGTTAGCGTTCTAGCATGAGGAGGTAGAATCTGCCAGCAGGTCCTTCAAGCCATTGCTTGTCACTTAGCTGAATACTGGTTTGAAGAAAAACAGTATGGACATTTCTGAATTTACTGACTTCAGGAAAGACACTGTTTTTTAAAGGATAGGCTTGCCTTTGGGAGGTAGTAAACTGGGCAATGTAGACTGTTCCCTGGCTTCATCAAATGCAAATGAGTCCGTGTTTCATGACTATAAATTATCTACTGAGGGTTATCCAGGACCAAAAGATCTACAGAATAAGAATAAAATTTCATATTGATCCAAGCAAAATATATCTTCTTTATGGATTAAGCTAACTAATGATTTTGTGTGTGTTTAGTATTGGGATTGAACGCAGGGGTGCTCTACCACTGAGTTCACCCCCAGACCTTTAAAAAAAAAAATTGAAACAGGGACTTGCTAAGTTGTCCAGGATGGTCTCAAACTTATTTTCCTGAGCAGCAGGGAACAGGGATTACAGGCATGCACTCCCACAATTGGCTAATGATTTTTTTAAGTAAATATTTACATACAGGGTCTTAGTTTAGGAAACTGTTTTAAAATATCTATTTCTGGGTTTGATCTCCAGCTCCACCATCTCCCCCCAAAAAAAAGGAAAGAGAAAAAATTCTGACACATTTTAAGCTCACTTATCTGTCCTGGAAAGATCAATGGATAAATGGATATTTTAGTTAACAGTAGTATAAAATAACCACTATATGCATTTTATTATTCTTAGATGTGAACCACTACCTACCTTCTAATTCTTAGAACCTCTTGGTTCTTGGTACTTGATTTATTCCCCCTCTATATAGTCAATGTCAGAGTGACAGTGATATAAATAGTTCTGTTTTTTAAATCCCAGTAAACTATTTTACCATAACTTGTGTATGTGTTAATACCATTTAGTTTCTGTTATAAATTAAAACTCTTGTTTTAAAATGAAAGACATGTGCTCTTGAATACGAGGTTTTGACAAATGGCAATAAAAATTGTTAAAGAGAAAGGCAAGATATTTTGGTCACAACTAAACCTAAATTAATCTTCATATAAAGTCTTATTAAAATAAATGCTCAAGTCCTGGAAAAATTTTCACTTGTTCTGCCAGTAATTTTACCCTTCAGAGGGTGGTGGCTCTAATCAGGGGAACTATTACTTGGTGATCCTCATTAAGGGACTCATTTGTCAAAGCAGTGGTACTAGCTGAAGTGATGGATATGTGGGCATTCACTGTGAGAAAGGATTTTGCTGAGGTAGCTGGCACAGGGCAGGGGACTCAGGCTGCAGATGATGCTACCAGTTCAGGGTCAAGGACTTTGTGTGGGCTCAGGTGCAATTATGGTGGTAACAGGTGCAACTTGGGCTAGCATCTATGTGAAGGGCCTAATCTGAGGACAAAGGGGACTTATGGCATTCTGGGAAATGAGAGTTCCTGTTGACCAGAGTCTTGGCACAAGCATTGACATATCAACCAAGGTAGAAATACCAGAAAGAAAGTTGGCAGAAACTAGGAGACGGGTTCAGAGCCTCTGCCAACTGGACGGGGCTCAGCATTGGCTCCTGGCCCAGCAGAGAAGAGAAGTGAAAACCAGGAACCTGGGCTGACGTCCAGCAGTCAGGCTGGCCACACTGAGGGGTCAGTTGCAGAGGCTGCAGCATAGTACCTAAAGGGGTGATCTGAGGTCACAGTCCATCCCCAGACCAGGAAAGGGGACTCCAGAATTTCTGAATCCCATTCACTGCTAAGAAAGAATCTCTCAGTGCATTGAATAATGTGTTGTTCTGCTTCTTGGCTGGTTCCTACTGTACAGAGAACAGAGAGTAATCCAGGGTAGGAGGAAGAATTAGAATATGCCTACACTGACATTTGAATTTTAAGAGAATTTAATCATACACTGACTGGGTCAGACATAGACCATTTTTTGTGGGAGAGGGTAATTGAAGATTGAACCCAGGTATGATCGTACTACTAAGCTACAGCCCAATCCTATTTTTTAAATTTTCAGTTTGAGAAAAAATTAATTAAGTTGTCCATGTTGACTCAAACTTGTGATTCTCCTGCCTCAGCCTCTGGGGTAGCTGGGATTGCAGGTGTGCCCCACTGTGCCCAGCTATATCCTGGTCTTTACAAAAGTAGACCACACAAAATTTTAGACATCTTTATGAAGATGAGGAAATAGCTATAAGGGATGGAAAGAACTAAAAATGTCATTTTCACTGGGCTATCACAAATTATTCCGATAAAGAAAAGAAGCATACCAAAGATAATATGACTGTAGGATCCTCAGGGGTATGCTCTTGCTTTCTAATGATATTTGTAACAGTTGAAAAGCAGAGTATTAGGCCAAGCATGAAAATACAACAATATCAGTTATATTAATATATTATCAATTAAAGCTAATTCAAATGTATTCTGCTGACGTGTGTAACTAAACAGAACAAATTTTTTAAAGATTAAAAATTCCAAAAAGAAAAAAAAAAAGAAAGTTAATTCTCCAAATGAGAAAAGAACATTTAAGGGTTATTTCAGTTATGTTTCCAAAAAGAAGAGATAAGTAGGGATAGGTCTAACTCTTGAGATCATTGTAGTGTAGTTTCGATGGGAAGCATACTTTTGAGTCTGAGGTTTAATTCAAGTGTGCCTTGAGGATCACACAGAGAGAAGGGAAGGAGCCAGGACTGGGAAAGAAAGAGGTTATGCTGTGATCAGGTTGCAACAAAGGCTTCAGCTGATCCCTGGGAGCTCTGAACTTGATGGCTGGCCCTGCAGAAATGTCTCAAGTTGGGATAAGAGAGCTGGGTCTTTATAACTTCTCACTGATTAACACTCACTGGACATGAACTATCCCCAGAAGTGGGGGTGTAGCTTTGGGTAAGATGGCCCTCTTTGGTTAAGGGCAATCCCTGAGACGGGCAGCCCAGCTACAAACTGTCCTCTGTCAACTTCTCAGCACCTGGGAGAATGAGAATGCTTCAGTTCCAAGGTGCAGGCAGGGCAGATGGGTAAAAAGGGGGAATCTGGGTAGTGTCCCATAGCTTCTACTATAATCCACCTCTTGCACCAATTAGATCCACTGGCCTTTGGTTTTGTGGGTTTGTTTGTTTGTTTGGGGGTACTGGCTATGAACGCAAGATTTTACCTCTGAGCTCCATCCACAGCCCTTTTTTGTTTTGGTTTGTTTTATTTGAGATAGGGTCTTGCTAAGTTGCTTAGGGACTCACCAAGTTGCTGAGGCTGGTCTTGAACTTGCATTCCTCTTTTTTTTTTTTTTTTTTTTTTTTAGAGAGAGAGAGAGAGAGGGTGTGTGTGTGTGTGTGTGTGTGTGAGAGAGAGAGAGAGAGAGAGAAAGAGAGAGAGAATTTTTTTAATATTTATTTTTTAGTTTTTGGCGGACACAACATCTTTGTTGGTATGTGGTGCTGAGGATCGAACCCTGGCCGCAGGCATGCCAGGCGAGCGCACTACCGCTTGAGCCACATCCCCAGCCCAAACTTGCATTCCTCTTGCCTGGGCTTCCCAAGTTGCTAGGATTACAGGTATGTACCACTATGCTCAGGTGTGATTTGGATTTTAAATGTCCCTCAAGAGCTCATATGTTAAGACTTGGCCCTCAGCTTGCCACCATTGGAAAGTAGTGAAATTTTAAGAAGTAGGGCCTAGTGAGAGGTCTTCCAGTCATTAGGGTGTGCCCCTGCCCTTTCCTCTTCCTTTCTTTTTTGCTTCTTGGCTGTGAGGTGACAGGTTTTGTTTTGCTACATGCTTTGCTATAATGTGCTACCTCAGCACAGGTTCAGAGCAACAGGACCAATCATGGACTGGAAATTCTAAAACCATGAGCCACCATAAACCTTTTCTCTTTAATACATTGATTGCCTCAGGTATCTGTTACAGTAGAAGAAAACTGACTAACTCAGTCTTTGTTTCTCCTTCACATTTCTTTTGGGGGTGGGTACTGGGGTTTGAACCTAGGGATGTTTTACCGATAAGCTACATCCCCATAGCCCTAGTCCTTTCTTGATTTGATTTTTTTCTTTTTTATACCTTTATTTTGTTTATTTATTTTATGTGGTGCCAAGGATCAAACCCAATGCTTCACCCATGCTAGGTGTTCTATCACCGAGCCACTGCCCCAGTCCCTCTTGATTTGATTTTTTTTTTGTACTCGTCATTGAACTTAGGGGTGATTTATGTTTGAGCTACATTCCCAGAGTTCCCCCCCATCTCCCGCCACCTTTTTGAGACAGGGTCTCACTAAGTTGCTGAAGCTGACCTGGAACTCATTTGGAATCATCCTGCTTCAACTTCCTAACTTGCTGGGATTACAGGTGTGAACCACCGTACCTGATAATTTTTACTTTTTTTTAATTTGTTTGTTTTGAGACAGAATCTCACTAAATTGCCTTAACATACAGTAGTTTTTATTTTATTCATTCTGTCAATATCTACTCTTTGTTAATGGTGCTTGGAATTGAACCCAGGGCATCACACATACTAAGAACATGCCTTGTGACTGAGTTATACCCCAGCCAAATCTCTGCCTTTCAAATTGTATATTTAAACCATTTGTACTTAATGTAAATATTGATATCTAAAGGCTTAAATCACTATTTTACTTTTTGTCTTCTCTTCTCCATTTTTCACTTTTGTTTTCTTTTTCTTGTCTTCACATTGGCTACATAAATACTTTCATCATTTCATTTGATTTATTCATAATGTTTTGTTTTTCTTTTTATTTTCTTCTTTCTTTTCTTTCTTTCTTTTTTTTTTTTTTGGTAGTCCTAGAGATTGAACCTAGAGCCTCACACATGCTAGGCAAGTACTCTGCTACGGAGCTATATCCCAGACCCTTTTATTTTGAGACAGAGTCTTGCTAAGTTGCCCAGGCTGGCCTTGAACTTGTGATCCTCCTGCCTCAGCCTCCCAAGTAGCTGGGATTAGAATCCAGGGCCTTATTATACTAGATAAACACTCTACCACTGAGCCACATCTCCAGCCCTCGATAGTGTTTTTGACTATATCTTATTTGTATGGTGTTTTTAGTGGCTCCCCTGGTGTTACATTATATACACAGAACATCACAGTATACTTGTGTCATCATCTTCCCTGTTCAAGTGGAGTATAGAAACCTTTCCTTCTTTCACATTCTTTACATCACTGTCTTAAACATTTCTACTACACTCATTTGGAACCAGATCAATGTTATAATTTTTGCTTTATCCATCAAATAATTTAGAAAATTCAAGGGAAGTAAACTCACTGCTTTTACCCCTGTTTTTGTTTACCACCTTCTTCTTCCTTCTTGATGTCCCATGGTTCCTTCTACAATCATTTCCTTTTTGTTGAGAGAACTACCCTGGTCATTCTTTTCGGGCAGATAGGCTAGTGATAAATTTCCTTTGTTTTCTTTTCTCTGAGAATGGCTTCAATTCCCCCTTCATTCCTGATAGATTGGTCTAGGACTGGGTATAGAATTCTGGGCTAACCAATTCTTTTCTTTTGACTCTTTCATAAGTATGCAGTGTAGCTTCAAAATGAAAATTAATCCAAATCTACATGTGCTCCTAGGCTACATTCATAAATGTGCAAATTGCTGAATGAAGAGGGGTCCTACCTGTGTCATCTGGAAGACCTCACTCACCTTGGGTATTACATTTGAAAAGGAAGTGAAGAATTCAAGATCTGTTGAGATTAGTGAGATAAATAGGATGAAGGGATACAAAGCTATGTTCAAAGAAAAGGGATTTAAAGGAAATAGGCTATTAAAATACTCTGGATGCATATGACCTTGCAAGAAACAGAACTTGTGCCATAGACTTCTAAGGGGTTTCTATCAAAGAGAATAAAAAGGGAAAGAGATTGCAGTTTAGTATCGGGAAGGCTTCTCAACAACCCAGCCTGCCCTGAAGATAAACTGTACTGCTAAGGATCGTGTGCCTGTCATGAAGGGCGCAGGAGGAGCATGAGCTGGATGAATATTTTCCCAAGACACCACAGGTATTTTAGGCTATTGCAATGCCATACCAGGCATTTCCATTTCAATATGGGTTTCTAGGATGTAACATGGAATACAATTGATTGATTGATTGATTGTGGGAATTAAACCACTGAACCACATCCTCATCCCTTTTTATTTTTTATTTTGAGATAGGGTCTCACTAAGTTACTTAGGGCCTTGCATTAGCTGAGGCTGGCCTTAAAATTGTGATCCTCCTGCCTCATCCTCTGGAGTCCCTGGGATTACAGGCATACACTACCATACCTGGTGAAATGTTACGTATTTAGACAGACAATCTACAGACTTGCAAATTTCATTTTGATATTAACAATCATATAAAATTACTTTCCACACATAAGAACATTTTATCACTAGCAATAGATGATGACAACTTACAGGAAATGTGCCTGCCTTGTTATGGTTCTTGCCTGATAATGTTTATATTTCAAGTTGATATTATAAAGTGATATGTGTGATTTTAACTACTTAAATTCATTTACATTAAAGTACAGAACACATAAACAATACCACTCCAGATGGCTCTTGAAACAGGACTTGTCTGCACCTGCACTATCTAGGAGGGTTTACAAATTCTATTATCATGTTATTTTACAAAAGAGAAACAGGCATGAAGTGTTAAGATGGTTGATAGGATATTGGTTTTGCACCTGGACTCCAGAGCCAGACCAACTTGGTTGAGATTCTTCCTTTACCACTGATTACCAAACTGTGCAAGTTCATGTTGCTAGTCAGTAGTAAAGGAAGAATCTCAACCAAATTGGTCTGGCTCCAGAGCCCAGGTGCAAAACCAATATCTTATTAACTACCCTAACAATTTAGTTTAACCAACTTGTTGCCCTGTCCAATTCAATGAATGTGTCCCCTCCAAATGTCACTTAATCAATGGTATTTCTGGACTCACAACCTTTTGGAACTTCTTTTTAGGAGACAACCTGAAAACCTCCAGCTCCTCCAAACCTTCTGAATGTTCTTAGGAGACAAATCCTTCGCACTGAGAATGGACTTCAGTTTTTGAAACAACCTCAAGTTGTTCATCGTCAACTCTGATGGACAGCGTAGCTGAAAAAGCTGGATGTTATCATTTGGGGTTTAAAACAATAAGTGTTGCTGGGCACAGTGGCACATTCCTATAATCCCAGCTTCTTGGGCAGGAGGATCACAAGTTTGAGGCCAGGGTGGGCAACTTAGTGAGACCTCTGTCTCAAAATAAAATAAAAAAGGGCTAAAGATGAGGCAGAACACTTGCTTAGCATGTACAAGACCCTAGGCTCAATTTCAGCACCACCAAAAAAATCCCAACCCTGCCTCCCCCCACCAAAAAAAAAAAAACAACAGCAAATGCCAATAAAATGATGAGTTCAATTTCTTTGAATGGTTTGAAGACCAGCTTTGAAGGTACTTCCCAAAGAGCAGCACCAGAAAGGCAGTGACTGACAACAGCATCATTGGAATAAGTCTCCAATCTCCAAGGCAACCCAGTGTTTTGAAAGAACAACATTCACTTGGGTGTGTGTATCTGGTGGTGGTATTTTCAAAATTACATACTATGCAGATGCTTCCTTTACCTTATATAAGAACTGTTATTGCATACATCAAGAAATAAAAAGGGGCAGAGAAATCACCAGATTCTCCCGCATTAAGTGCTCAAATAACATAGAACTTCATTAAGTGACATTAGGAAGAAAAACCACTGACCTCACCATTTCAGATAGAAGTAATAGTCATTCACTTCCTAGGAAGAGAAACATATAGGTTGAAGTCATGCCCAGCCATTTCCTGGCTTGTTCTGGGGAAAATTACCTATTTTTTTTAAGGTTCTTTTTGTTTAATTTTTATTATTAGTTGTTCAAAACATTACATAGTTCTTGACATATCATATTTCATATATTTGATTCAAGTGGGTTATGAACTCCCATTTTTACCCCATATACAGATTGCAGAATCACATCAGTTACATATCCATTGTTTTACATAGTGCCATACTAGTGTCTGTTGTGTTCTGTTGCCTATCCTATCCTCTACTATCCCCCCTCCCCTCCCCTCCCCTCCCATCTTCTCTCTCTACCCCATCTACTATAATTTATTTCTCCCCCTTGTTTTTTTTCCCTTTCCCCTCATTTCCTCTTATATGTAATTTTGTATAACAATGAGGGTCTCCTTCCATTTCCATGCAATTTCCCTTCTCTCTCCCTTTCCCTCCCACCTCTCATCCTTGTTTAATGTTAATCTTCTTCTCATGCTCTTCCTCCCTGCTCTGTTCTTAGTTGTTCTCCTTGTATCAAAAAAGACATTTGGCATTTGTTTTTTAGGGATTGGCTAGCTTCACTTAGCATAATCTGCTCTAATGCCATCCATTTCCCTGCAAATTCCATGATTTTGTCATTTTTTAGTGCTACGTAATACTCCATTGTGTATAAATGTCACATTTTTTTAATCCATTCATCTATTGAAGGGCATCTAGGTTGGTTCCACAGTCTAGCTATTGTGAGTTGTGCTGCTATGAACATCATCGATGTAGCAGTATCCCTTTAGTACACTCTTTTAAGGTCTTTAGGGAATAGTCCAAGAAGGGGAATAGCTGGGTCAAATGGTGGTTCCATTCCCAGCTTTCCAAGGAATCTCCATACTACTTTCCAAATTGGCCTCACCAATTTGCAGTCCCAATTTGCAGCAATGTACAGGTGTACTCTTTTCCCCACATCCTCACCAGCACTTGTTGTTGTTTGACTTCATAATTGCTGCCATTCTTACTGGAGTGAGATGGTATCTTAGGGTGGTTTTGATTTGCATTTCCCTGACTGCTAGAGATGGTGAGCATTTTTTCATGTACTTGTTGATTGATTGTATATCCTCCTCTGAGAAGTGTCTGTTCAGGTCCTTGGCTCATTTGTTGATTGGGTTATTTGTTTTCTCATTGTTTAATTTTTTGAGTTCTTTGTATACTCTGGATATTAGGGCTCTATCTGAAGTGTGAGGAGTAAAAAATTTGTTCCCAGGATGTAGGCTCCCTATTTACCTCTCTTATTGTTTCTTTTGCTGAGAAAAAAACTTTTTCATTTAAGTAAGTCTCATTTGTTGATTCTTGTTATTAACTCTTGGGCTATGGGTGTCCTATTAAGGAATTTGGAGCCCAACCCCACAATATGTAGATTGGAGCCAACTTTTTCTTCTATCAGACGCAGAGTCTCTGATTTGATATCAAGCTCCTTGATCCATTTTGAGTTGAGACTTATTGTCTTTGTCGGTAAAATAGAATTTTATTACCTTGTCAGGTTATTGTTAAAATTTGAAATTATTTACATAAGGTGATCTGGCACATAAATACATCAGTCAAAGAAAGATATCAAAAATAATAATAGGTGAAGCACACACAAAAAAAGAGAAGGTAGGGGCTGGGGATATAGCTCAGTTGGCAGAGTGCTTGCCTCACATGCACAAAGCCATGGGTTCAATCCCCAGCACCACAAAAAAAAAAAAAGAGAGAGAGAGAGAGAGAGAGAGAGAAGATAGATAAATAAGTACATCTTTTCACACATAGAGTACAACAATCTCAGCAAAATACTACCTAAAATAAATATGCATGCTGATCCAACATTCACCATCCAGAACTAAGGTTGGGATCCATTAGATTGGGATCCAATGGGGGAAAATATTTTAAAATTGTATGGCCCCTTAGCAAGCATGGACTTGCAGTTTGTATTGGCTTCTCTGCTCCCTAGCTACCTCTTCCATCATCCAGAGTTTGTGAGCTCAGGGACAGAATTTGGCTTACACTGATGCACTTGGCAGCTACATCCGCTGCAGCTGTTCAGGGTGTCCCTAAATGAAGTCCCTAGCCAACCTGCAAGCAGAAGCTAAAATCCAGCCATTGCCCACTCATTAAGCCCATCTCCCTGCACAGGGAGCAACTACTCAGAGGTAACTTTTACTTGGCACATAGGCACAAATCGCCCCTCTCCCTTATCTGCCTAGAGAGTGCCCTTTTTTTTAATTGAGCAAGGCATTGTATATATTGTCTGAGGATTTGCCATCTTATTATTATTTTTTGCATGTTTTGTTTTGTTTTTTCAATTGAGTTAGGTAGTGTGTCTCAGTCACCTTTGCATTACTCCAGCAAAATACCCAGGACAGGCTACTTATAAAGTAAAGAGAAATTTAGTTCACAGTGTTGGAACTTCAAGAGGGTGGTGTTGGCATGCCCTTGCATCATGCAACGTGGAAGATAGCAATGGCTATTTTAAGTGGGAGCCAGCATGTAACTATATCTTTAGGAACAGAGAGAAAGTCAGAGATGAGGGGCCACAGCCTCCTTCCAGGGCTCATGCAAAGACCTCCTCTAGGCGACCAAGCCTGTAACACGGGAGCCTTTGGGGGACACTGATCCAAACCATAGCAGATTGCCCAGTTTAAAAAATCAGGGATCTCACATAAATATTCGTATTTCTGGGTTTTTGAAAAACTAGATGCTTTTTCCACAGTAGGTCCACATTTCTTCCTGACATCCATCCACCCTTGGCTGGAGAGACACTGCCTCTGCGGGAGGCGGGGTTTCCGCAGGCCCCGCCCACTGTTGCCCGCCTACCCCTGGCAGCAGGTTGGGCCGCGCAGCCGGGTGCCCACAATGTGGGCGATTGCAGTGGAAGCAGTTCCTCCCGTGGGCAGCCCTCCAGCGCATCTTTTGAGTGACAGATGAGGGATAACGTCCCACAAGCCAGAGAGATTTCTGTCCTCACCGCAGCTGCCCATTTCTCCCGAGATCCAGAGAAAGGCGCTGTCAAACCCAGCTGGGCAGCCCGCAAGGCGGATGGCCGGCCTCTTTGGCTTGCTCAGAACAAAGCCACTCCCTGTTCTTGCCAGAGGAAATGGAAATGGCTGCTTCAGAGGCTGCCAGCAAAACTCAGGCAACCTACTGGGTTATTGCGATTTATGGCTTGGCTTTTTCAAAACCTCCAGGAGGAGGTGGTAGACGCAGGGGAGACCCACCATCCATACAAAACCGTTGGCAAAAACCTAGCAGAAAAATAATCACTCTGGCACCCAGATATCAAGACAGTGCATGGAATTCTCAGCCCAGCTTGCTAAAATCATCTTTTCAGGAAACCCTGGATGAGCCCACTGGTTTTTATTACCATCCTGCTAGGTCCTAGATAACTGAGGCTAATGAAATGAGCTGAAGGTTCTATTTATGGCTACACAAGGCTGATTACTCCGGCTTAGCCTACTTTCAATCCACAAATCTCCCTAGTGGGCAACTTGGTGCTCTGTTATGTTTTTTTTTTTTTTTCTCTCCTTGGTACTTTCCTCTGGACATAGAAAACAGAAAAATTAATAAGGCCACTTTCACCTGCCTCACTCAAGAACAAGACTTTCAAACTTCCCTCTCAACACTGATGCAACCCCTCAATTCCTGACAGCCAGGGGTGGGAAAGTTTCCAGAGATAGGCGGCAGCCCGATTTACCAAGAAGAGATGAGATGTTGTTACCCAATAAAAATGCCATAAATACGAAATGATGAACTACCATGGGAAATGAATGGATAGAAAAGGACACGTTGGAATGCAGGTTAGTAAAATTCACTTAAACTTTGCATGACCTTGAAGAAAGTCATAGTGATCTATTTTTCCAGGTTCCTCAAATAATGCATTGAGATATGGCTGCTTCCCAAGTCTTACTGTGTAATGAACTGAATTTAGACCCTTTCTAAATCTTCCTCCTTCCTGGGATATCCTAGAATCTCTCTTGAATCTCCAGGTTGCCTGGGTTTCTCCCTACCCTCAGCATCCTTCAGGCAGTATCAGCTAATGAGACAATTACTTCCATGGAAGCATCTCACTTCTGGCCATGGGGACAGAAGTGCCTCTCTTTGATAATTCAGAACAGTGGGGAACACAGGGTCAGATCACCCTGGGGTGATGTCTACCAAAAAAGTAGCTGTGACACTGAGTTCCTGGAAGGTTTGCTACAGCTGGTCCAGATTTTCCATGGGCTCACCTTTAAATTAAAAGAATTTCTGCACTTTCAAGAATTTGAAAACAAAGCCATGTGTGAGAAAATGAGATCCACTCCTATGCCCTTGCAAGAAATAGGTTGCATTCCTTTTTCTACACTTAAAAAAAAAAAATCCTCTCTTTTTCCTCCCCAGAATGCCATATATGTAAATGATTCCAAATTAATCTTTAGCATGTGCCCATGTTGTTTTGATTTGCTAAACTTTAAAAATATGTCCATTGTTCTCTTTTAACAGTTTTTGGCAAGTTTTTCAGAAATCGAAATACGTTAATAAAATGAGTACAATTAGCAAGTACCATTCAGTGATCACTAGAGGTAAACATACCCTTATAATATACAAAAAGCATGATTCTCACAGATTTTACAATGCCACCTAAGATTTCTTATTTAACTTTATTGTTAATCAGCAAAATCAGTACAATTACACAGAGAAAAGCTAACTAATAGACTTGTCAGAATGGTACTTTGACATATCATTCAGTGTTTTTGTATTTAAGGTAATTACATAATTTAGTAGAAAGAAAGAGACCTGCATTCAGTGGAATTCTATCTTAATAGTTCTCTAGCTTAATAGTTCTGTGATATTGGCCATAGTCCTTAATCTCTCTGATCCTTGTTTTATTTATCTTTGGATGGGGTGCTGGGAATGGAACCCAAATCCTTGAGCATGCTAGGGAGGCTCTCCTGAGCCATACTCCCCAGCCTTTCTTTTCTTTTTCTATGGAATAGGGTTGGTTAATACTCATAGAGTTAAAAGGATTACATGAGATTTTATGTCAACAGGGTGGCTGGTACAGTAGAAGATACTCAATAAAGAAAGCTCTCACTATTAGCTCTTTTTCAAATGATAGTGATTTAAAATGTTTAGATACATGCATTCAAACTTTAGAAACATAGTTGACCTACTTTGTCCATGGATTCAACCAACTAATGATCAAAACAATAAATTTTTTAGTTGTTTCTTGAGCTGTAGATGTAGTTCAATGGTAGAACATCTACATAACACGAGCAAGGCCCTGAGTTCCATCCCTGGTACCAAAACAAAACAAAACAAAAAAAGTATGTCTTGTTGCCAATACTTTGGTTCACACCTGAAATCCCAGCTACTTCTTGGGAGACAGAGGCAGGGGGATCACAAGTTCAAGATCATCCTGGACAATTTAGTGAGATCCTGTTTCAAAATAAAACAGAAAGAACAGGGGCCAGAGCCGTTGCCTAGCATGCTCAAGGCAAACTCTGGGTTTGATCCCTAGCATGGGGTGGGTGGGGGGAACCATTAAAGGTTTTGAGTATTATTCACTGTATATAATCCACATCACATACCAAATATGTGTGAATCAACTGCTTATGTTATCAGTAAAGCTTCCAGACAATAGCAGTTAAGTTAGTAGTTAAGTTTGGGGCAAATCAAAAGTTATACACAGAGTTTTGACTGCACAAGGGGTCAGAGCTCCTAACTTCTGTGTTGTTCAAGAGTCAACTGTATGTGGAAGGATAAGCTTGATTATATGCAAGTACTAAGCCATTTTATAAGGGACTTGACCATCCTCAGATTTTGGTATCAAGAATTACTATATTGCTCTTCAGAAGATTAGAATAATTTATTTTCATCACCAAAAATGATGAAAATGTCAGTGACTGCCATAATCTTAAACATTATTAATGAAGGGGCTGGGGACATAGCTTAGTTGGATATAGCTCAGTCCTCGAATGCACAAAGCCCTGAGTTCAATCCCCAGCACCAAAAAAGGAAAAAAAAAAATACACACACACACACACACACACAATACAAAGCCTGGGCCCACTGGCACACACCTCCAATGTCAGCAACTCAGAAGGCTAATGCAGGTTTGCAAGTTAGAAGCCAGCCTGGGTAATTTAGTTAGATCCTGTCCCCTTCCCCATTTAAAAAAATTAATTAATTTAAAAAGGGCTGGGGTAGAGTGACCTTGGGTTCCATTCCTAATACCTAAGGGATTTTTTAATACTAATTATTTAAATCACTAGTATTAGCTCCTTCTCTTAATATTACATCACATACGAAAATTTTAACTTTGTGGTTGTTTTATCTCTCTCTTTTCTATTTATTCAGTACTGGTTTGAACCCAGGGACCACAGTCTGCCTAGGCTGCTGAGGCTGGCCTCGAACTTGCAATCCTTCTGTCTCTGCCTCCTAAGTAGTTGGAAATACAGGCATGTGCCACTGTGCCCAGCTCTGATTTATATCTTCTTCTTCTTAAATGCAAACTGCTGTTTGGTGAATGATAATTATAATACCAACTTGCATGTTGCCACTGAGCTCAGCATTTGGATTTTTTTTTTTTAATTTGCTTCAGAAGCATCAGCCTTTACTACCAAGAGTCAAGCAATTCGTTTCTTTCTAAAATCTCTCATAAATTTTAAACACTATATACTGGCTTAAATGTTTCCTGTACTTCCATAAAGGACACATAAATCAGTCTATATGTGATGCTTCTCACTGTGAAAGGAGTTGATCTCGTTCAAGCACCAGGCAACTTTATTGCATATCGAGTTTCTATAGTTCAGCCAAAAGTTCAGGGATAAAGACTTGCTGCAAAAAGTCTTAAACTGTTCTCCACCATTTTCCCTCTTAATCTATGCAGAGATGGGAAATAGTCATATCTGCATATTCCTCTTGTAGAATATTAGAACAACGTACTTGCAATTTACAGAGAAGAAGGAGATTGGAAATATAGCTTGAAAACTTGGAAAATTAGTGGAAAGGGAGGCTTATCTCTACAAATATGCCAGAGTACAATTTGGTTTTGTACCTGAAAAATTAATTAGATTGAATCATTTTATAAGGATTGGAGTTAGGAGAATACTAGAAGTGAAGAGTTCGTCTTAGGACCTCTTAATTGATTAATCAGTGAAGTTACCAGATCCAGTTAGAGGTTTAGTCTTGAAAAACTCAAGATAACTGTCAAAGAATTATAATGGCTTAACTGTCTTTCAATAATACCTCTCAATGAAGCTACCTCATGAAGAATCAAAATCTGTACTTTTTTTTTTCATTGAACCTAATTATAGGGTGACCAATTGTCATTGATTTGCCTGGGGCTGAGGGTGTTGCAGGCCTTGAGGGATTATCAGTGCCTAATCCTAGAACAGTCCCGGGCTGACCTGGACAGTTGGTCACCCTACCCAACAGTCTCATCTCTATCATTAAAGCATCTGGATTACCTCAAAAAATCAACCCGGCTTGCCTGATGCAAGACAGTTAACAAGCTTTTATTAACTGCCTACTGTCTGCCAGGGTCTAAAGATGATGAGTGATTGATGGACAAGCATCACTAATGGAAATACTTTGAGGTTCTCACAGTTCCTATCTGTGTTGGCCTCACATGGATACTTCTACTTCTGGGTTTGTGTTGCTTCTTGTTATTAGGCTGAACTCAACAAAACAAGATGACCACAATTAACTTTTATAGTGGATTCATCCTGGTTGTGCTATTGTTTAAATTAGATATGATATCTAATTTAGTATTAGCTAAATGTATTAAAAATTCCATGTGAAAGTGAGCGAAAAGAGCCAAAGATGGATAATAAGCAATTTATTTGCCTGCTTTTCCTTAAATACTAAATTAAACATAAATATAGTATATGGCCTGACATTATAGTTTGCTTCCACAGACCTTTATAGATTGCTTACCTTGGACCAAACTTGTGCTTGGTGCTGAGGCTGCATGAATGCACGAGAAATGGTTTCACCCTCAGGAACATTCTATCTAGTAGAGAGAGAAACATGTGGGCCAGTTTCTCTCTGTTTGCCACCCTTTTCCCCAGATCCATTCACCACTTTTCTTTGCCCTGCTCCATGTCCCAAAGAGTTGACCTTTGTGAGCTGCATCACTGGGGCTCCTCGCTCTGTGGCTTCTGATCCAGTTCAGTCAGTTAAGAAGCATCGTTTTGGTGTGGCAGCTCTGACAGTCTCTCTGCCATTGTAATTCTTTCATCTAGGGCTCCACACTCACTTGGGATCCTGTATCTAACACTTGATGTCTTAACCATATCCACTTCTGAAAATAGTCCCATTGTAAAATTATTTGCAAAAAGTTTCTCCGCGTGTACTTCCTATTTCCTGTGCAGACCCTGATGGACTCACTGGGAAAATAAACTATAGAAATAAAGGAATGTAAGTGTAATAATGGAGGCTATACAAGTAGAATGGTGTAACAAACGGTGACTTCTAGCACTGGCAACACTGTCCAGGAAATGCAAATATGATCTGAACACTAAAGGACAAGGGACCAGTGGGAGGAAAACCTGGAAGGGGCAATGTTTGGCATAGAGAGAAAATAAACCGCAGTGCAGTCATGCGACGGTTAACAGTTCAGGACATCTGGAGGACAAAGTACAGACACGTCTTGATTTATGATGGGGTTATGTGTCAATAAACCTATTATAGACCAAGGAGTCGGGTAGCTGCGTCAAATGGTGGTTCCGTTCCAAGTTTTCTAAGCAATCTCCATACTGCTTTCCAGATTGGTTGCACCAATTTGCAGTTCCATCAGCAATGTATGAGTGGGCCTTTTCCCCCATATCCTCGCCAACATTTATTTTTGTCTGTATTCTTGAAAACTGGCATTCTGACTAGCGTGAGATGAAATCTTAGAGTAGTTTTGATTTGCATTTTTCTAATTACTAGAGATGTTGCATTTTTTCATATATTTATTGATCAAATGTATATCTTCTTCTGAGAGTGTCTGTTCATTTCCTTAGCCCATTTATTGACTGGGGTTTTTTTTTTGTCATTAGGTTTTTGAGTTCTTTATATATTCTGAAGATTCGTGTTCTATCTGACGTGTGTGTGGCCAAAATTTGCTCCCACAATGTAGGCTCTCTGTTCACCTCATTGATTGCTTCTTTTGCTGATAAGAAGCTTTTTAGTTGGAATCCAACCCAACTATCCCACTCCTCAGTCTATACCCAAAGGACTAAAATCAGCATACTGTAGTAACACAGCCACATCAATGTTTATAGCAACACAATTCACAATAGCTAAACTGTGGAACCAACCTAGATGCCCTTCAATAGATGAATGAATAAAGAAACTGTGAGATTATATATACACACACACACACACACACACACACACACACACATACACATACAGATACATACATACAATGGACTATTACTCAGCATTCAAAGAGAATAAAATTATGGCATTTGCAGGTAAATGGATAGAGTTGGAGAATATTATCCTAAGTCAAGTAAACCAATCCCAAAAAACCAAAGGCCAAATGTGCTCTCTGGTAAGTGGATGCTGATCCATAACAGGGAGGTGGGAAGCATGAGGAAAATGGAGGAACTTTGAGTGGGTAAAGGGGAGGGAGTGTGGGGAGGGAGCATAGGGGCAGGAAAGATGGTGGAATGAGATGGACATCATTACCCTAGATACATGTATGACTGCACATATGGTGCAATGCTATAGCGTGTACGACAACAGACATGAAAAGCCATGCTGCAACTGTGTACAATGAATCAAAATGCATTCTGCTGCCATTTATACTTAATTAAAATAAATAATTTAATTAAAAAACTATTATGGGTTGAAAACATCATAAGTCAAAATGCATTTAATATACCCTACCAGTCAAACACATAGCTTAGCTCTGTCTATCTTAATTGTGCTCAGAATACTTAACATTACCCTACAGTTTGACATCTTCTAACACAAAGCAAAGTGTACTTTATAATCAAGTATTGAATAAAGCACATAACTTTTGAGTTTATTGAAAGTAAAAACAGAATTGTTGCATGGTTGTGCTTTCACACCATTGTAAATTTTAAAAATCATTAAGTTGGATCATTGTAAGTCAGGTACCATCTGTCTATGGAAAGAAGCAATGGAAGATAGTGTGAAGAGATAGACCACATGCACATGTATCACACACACACACACACACACACACACACACACACACACCCCATGTGACAAACACTGTTCCAGGCACTTGACAGTCATTGGACAATAAAACATAGACTTTGAAGTCCCTTAGGAAAACAAACAATAAGCTATAGACATAACATATAAATAAATCATGTAGCATGTTATAAGGTGATAAGTTAATGGAAAATGGAAAAGTAGAGAGAGTAAAGGAGTTTAGGTATGAGATGAGTATCAGTAGTAGGCTGCAGTGTTAAAGAGCCAAACAGGCCTCACTGGATAAGTCACACTGAGGAGGTGATTTGTACAGAAAAGGAATTGAAGGAGATAAGAATGTGGATATCTACAGGAAGAACATTCCAGGTAGAGGAATCCTCCAGTGCAAAGGGCCCATGGCAAGAGCATGTCTGACATATTCCATGAACATCAATAACGCTACATAAACTAGAGCTGAAGTGGAAGAGGAGAGAGTAATAAGAGATGAGAACAGAGAGTTTCAGAGTGGGGAAGGACTTGATGGGTCTTGTAAATCCTTTGGATTTTATTCAGAGGGTGACAGGGAATGTGAGAGTCAGCTTTCTGTGAGCCAACCACCTGACAAGAACAACTTAGAGTAGAAAAGAATTATTTTGGCTTATGGTCCCAGAGGTCTTAGTCCATGGTTGATCAACACCATTGCAGAACCATCACGGCAAAGGCATCATAGGGGAAAGGTGCTCAGCTCATGGCAGCCAGGGAAGAGAGAGAGAGAGAGAGAGAGAGAGAGAGAGAGAGAGAGAGAGAGAGAGAGAGAGAGAGACGGGGAGAGAAGCCAGGGACAGATGTAGTTCCCAAGGCCATGTCCCAGTGACCTACTTCCTTAGCCACACCCTACCTGCCTAGAATTACCACCTGGTAGTCCATGCAAGTTATTAATCCACCAGAATTCTCATAATACTAATACTTTCACCTCTGAACATAATTGTTGTATTGTGTAACACATAAGCTTTGTGGGCAGGGTACATTCCAGATCCAAACCACAACAGGGACCACTGGAGACTTCTGAGCAAGGAACTACATACTCCTGGCTGAAATTTATTCTGTGGACAATGTGAATCAACTGGAAGAATTTAAGGATGGGTGTACCATGAAAAAAAAAAATACTTAAGATTCTTGTTATTCAAAGTGTAGTGTAGGGTCAGTAGCATTGTTATAACCCAGGGACTTGTTAGAACTGCAGAATCCCAAACTCCCAAGACAAACTTGCACTTTAACAAGATCCCTGGTGGTTTATTTTGGGGTGAAGTTTAAGAAGGACAGATTTGAAAGATCCCCTTGAAAGAAGGGTGGAGGATAAAGTTGAGCAGGAACAACAAGTCAGAGAGGGGTGAGAAGAGCCTAAAATAGGATAGAATTAGAGATATAAAAAGGGGACAAATTGAAAGGAAATCCAAGAGAAAGACAATGCCCAGCATAACACAGACAATTCCTAGATTTTTTTTTTCCTTTTTGGTACCAGGAATTGAACCCATGAGTGCTTAACCACGGAGCCACATCCCCAGACTGTTTTATTTTTTATTTTGAGACAGAGTCTTGCTAAATTGTCTAGGGCCTCGCTAAGCTGCTAAGGCTGACTTCAAACTTGCAGTCCTCCTGCCTCAGACTCCCAACTAACTGCAGTGAGTGAGCTTTTCTCACTCACCTGGGATTAAAGGCGTGCACCACTGTGCCCAGCAGCCTAGATACTTTTAAAAAACGTTCTGAAATATTACAGGTTCACTGTGATTGCAAAAAATGTATAAGGAAGTACCATGTGGCCTTCACCTAATTTCCTCCAAAGTTAACAGCTTAAACAATTATAGTACAATGTGAAAACTGATAATTTGACACTGATATAATCCATAACTTATTCAGATTTCACCAATTATTATGTGTGTGTGTGTGTGTGTGTGTCTGTAATTTTATCTGGGGCAGATTTATCACCACAATTAAAGTACTCAAATCAACACCATAAGAATTACTCAGGTTGTTTTTTTAAGAACATATCCATCCCTCCATCCCTAATCCCTACTCTGTTCTTCATCTCTATAATTATGCTACTTCACAAATTTTATGTAAATGAAATCATAGCCATAGGTAGCCTCTGGGATTGGCTTTTCTCACTCAGCATAATTTCTTTGAGGTTCAACCAAATTATTATGAGTATCAATATTTCAGTCCTTTTCATTGCTGAGTAGCATTCTATGGCATGGATTATTAGAGTTTGTTCAACCCACTGAACCCACTGAAGGACATCTAGATAGTTTCCCAGGTTTCCAGTTTGGGGCTATGATGAGCACAGCTGCTTTGAATGTTAGTCTACAGCCTGGATACTTTTTGAATGAATGAGTGAGATAGAATAGATATGATATAGTGATTAGCTGTGGGGAGAAAGAGTGGCATAATCAGCAAAAGAGAAAGAGCCCTAATGCAATGGGAAGCCACCAAGTACAACAAAAAGAGTTTGTTTCATACATACACACACACACACACACACACACACACACACACACACTTTACTAATCATCAAATAGTATCCCTTTTTAATAAGACAATAATTTAATATGAGTAAACTGGGAACTTAAAAATCTAAGTAAAATTGGACAACATAAGTAGATGATAGTTCTCAATCCAATCTTTTAAGATATTTGCAGAGACTTAGACTGGTTTGCTATGATTGGATATTTTTAAATTCTTTATATTTTGAAAATTGTTTTATTATTTGCCTGAGCTCCTATTCTGTAATGTACTAATATTATTACTATATCACAGCATTCCTCAGATAGTTTGAAACTTGAAGAAAGAACATTCTACATAGTCATGGAAAGTGTCAAAAACAAAAACGATAAAGAATACATTAGAGCCAGGCATAGTGCCACACACCTGTAATCCCAGCAGCTTGGGAGGCTGAGGCAGGAGGACTGCAAGTTCAAACCCAGCCTCAGCAACTTAGCAAGATCCTAAGCAACTTAGCAAGACCCTGTCTCTAAATAAAATAAAAAACAGCTGGGATGTGGCTCAGTGGTTAAGTGCCCCTGGGTTCAATGCCCAGTACCAAAAAGATAAAAAAAATTTTAAAAAATACATTAGGAAAAGCACATGGTATTTTTAAATTATCTACCTCAGAATAATTCCAAGATAGTCTCCTATATTTTTTCTTTTTTCTTTTGTATTTTAATGACTTTATGTGGAACTCAAATTTTCCCTAGGTTTTTTTTTCTTCCTTTTAGTATCACACTTTTTCCTTTAATATTCAAATAAATATCATTCAAGTCCTTTCCTTGTGGATGGTAAGAACAGTCCCTTCCCTAGCTGGTATTTGCCCTCAGCCTGGGAACTGTTCCTAGATCAGTGTCCTTCTGGAAATGAGGCTACCCCTCTGTGCAGACACAGGAGGAAGAAGGAGGGCCTCAGTACCCAAGGACACCCACAGCCTGACTCCTAACTTCCTGCCTCTGAGCCTGACTCCAGCCTGAACTGAGCAGGAAGCCATTTACAACACCCCCACCTCTCTTAGGCCCCAGACCACAACCCACAACACAGGGATCCTCTCCAGTCAGAGTTTTCTTCATGATTTTCTTTCTGCAATCTCAGGGATTCTGGCCTTCTCTCCTACCCCTTATTACCATCCCCGTCTTCCTCACCCACACCCCAGCCAGGAGAAGCCAAAGCACCAGTCGACTTCACAGGAGCCCAAGTCATCTTGGGGCTCACTCAGACTAACTGGACACCTCCTTTTTTAACTTTTTTTTTTTTTTTTTGGTGCTAGGGATCACACTTAGGGCCTTGTGCATACTAGCCAAATACTTTCCCAGGGAGTTACACCCCTAGCCGGCCAGCCTTCTTTTTATGTAACCAAAAGGCTTTTGGAGTCTTCTTCCAAATGAAAGAGATTTTATCAAAGACTGAGAGATTTAAACATAAAATATTATAATAAAAACTGAAACATCAAACACATATACTCACACACACAAAAAAAAATAATAATTCACCAAATTCGAGGCTAGCCCGGGGCCACTGAGGGAGACCCTGTCTCAAAATAAAAAATAAAAAGGGCTGGGAATGTCGTTCAATGGTAGAGCACCTCTGGGTTTCATTCTCAGTACCCAAAACCAGCCAGTCAAACAAACAAGCAAAATATCTGGCCAGGAGGGTTAGGGATGTAACTCAGTCACCTAGTGTGCATGAGTCATTGTGCTCAATCCCTAGTATCGGGGAATAAAAATCTTACTGTGACAAAAGAGATTTCATAGAGGTGCTTGATCTATCTCTGTGTATATGTTTTTTATCATTATAATAATCTCGATCTGTTGACTTCATCTTTCAGGAATCTACACCAATACACAAGAAGGATTCTTGTTTTTTTTTTTTTTTTTTTCATTTAGAGAAAGTCTGATTTGCTCAGGATAAATTTAACAGGTCAAATAATATACTGTAATATTTATCTGATCCCGTATGTACTTTTAAAATTAATTTGGACTTGCAACTGCTTAGTCAAGGATTCATCAGAAGGTGGGACTTTAATGTCATGTATAACTGATAGGAGGATTTATTTCTTCACAGGTCACTAGGATAGGCAAAAGTTAGCATCAAAGGCTTTGAGTATATTACCACCCTGTTGTCATGGAGATTGAGTACCAAATTTAAACATGTTCACCAGGGTCATTATAATGTAGCCAGAATTTAAAGAATAGACTGATTTTAAACTATTTTATAACTTTACTTGTTTGGTCTACCAATTTTTAAATTTTTTTTAGTTGTAATTGGACACCATACCTTTATTTCATTTATTTATTTTTTTTATGTGGTGCTGAGGATTGAACCCAGCGCCTCGCATGTGCTAGGCAAGTGCTCTACCACTGAGCCACAACCCCAGCCCAGGGTCTACTAATTTCTACATGTGTCAGGTTACTCAATAATGAAGCTGCGGGGGGTGGTTCTGGGGTTGTGGCTTAATGACAGAGGGCTCACCTAGCATGCATGGGGCACTGGGTTCAATCCTCTGCACCACACAAAAATAAAATAAAGATATTGTGACCACCTAAAACCAAAAAATAAATTTAAAAAAAAAATGAAGCTCAGTCCTTCTAAAGCTATTCACTCACATGGTCCCTTATGTTGCCTGGGCCCAGATATGACACATCTGGCAGTCTGCTTGGGTTGGCCACTGGATTGCAAGAGAGAGAGAGAGAGAGAAGTCTGGGATGATTCCCAAATGTCTGCATCTGGTGACAGGGAGATATGGCAGGGTGAGCTTGAGGAGTAAAAGCTGGATTGGAAACTGTTGGCCTGAGATCTCTGTGGACCATGATGACAGAGAGACAGTGAGCAGACGTTGGCCGTGCACATCTGTAACGTCATCCAAAGTGAATTCCAAGGCAGTTGAAAGGACAAAACCCTAGGAATATAAACCCTTGGGGGTGGGGCAGAGGAAAAGGATGCAGGAATGAGTCTGAGCAGGCGCCCTGTGTCTGATAAAGCATGTGGCACATAGTAGGCACTCAGCAAACAGAGAGAAAGAGGTAAGTAAATACAGAACCCAGCTACCAGGATTGGATGGGCCTGAAAGCTCAGCCTGCTGTCACTGTAGAAATCAGAAAGGTGTCTGGAATCCTGAGGCTCTGCAACATACTAGCTGCTCTGCCCATCAGCCCCAAGTCATATGTACTTGTCCCCACCGTCCTTGGTCTCCCTCATTTTTTCTTTTCTACTCCCCCTCCCTTCAGCCCTTCATGGGGTTTCTCTGTGCCAGCGACTCCTGTTTGCCTTCTCATTCTTCAGGGTGGAGCCGTTACAAGTTAAACCACTTTTTACCAGTACAGATTACCTCTCTAAGTATAGTTGTGGGGTTTTTTTTGGGGGGGGCAGGTATTGGAGAATGAACCTAGCTCAGGGGTGCTCTACCACTGAGCTTCATGCCAGTGAGACAGGGTCTCCCTAAATGACTTAGAGCTTGCTAAATTGCTGAGGCTGGCTTTGAACTTGCAATCCTCCTGCCTCATCCTCCAAAGCTGCTGGAATTACAGGTATATGCCTCTGGATCCAGCTAATTGTGGTTCTTCATTATGCATAAAGACCTTCTTCCTGTGGAAAGTTAGGATGAATAAGATAAAAGAGATTTAGAGAATGGAGAATTCCATCCTGTTTTACCAATAGGAAAATTATACCCAAAGGAGTACTATGATTGGAATATGGTTTATCCCCAAAAAAATTCATGTTGAGGTTTGATCCCCAATAACAGCGTTGGGAGGAGTTGGAGTCTGCAAGAGAGATCAATACTTTTCTTGCAGAAGTGAGTTTTTACTGTCTTAGGAGTGCTTTGGTTTTTATGAAAATAGATTATTCTAAAGTGAACCTGGCACCTCCTCCCCTCACCCTCTCTCATACATGTGTTCTTCCCTTCTGCCCTTGTCTACCTCCCTTCCCACCATGAATTGACTCATCATGAAACCATTACTAGAAACCTAGCAGATGCCAGTGTCATGCTCTTGAAACTTCAGAACAGTGGGTTACATAAACCTCTTTAGTTTATATAATTTCCAGCCTCAGGTGTTTTGTTATAGCAATACAAAATGGACTAAGACCAAGATGAAGGAGAAGGCAACCTTATACTTCTACTAATAAAAGGATCAGACTGAGAGGTAAGAGGAGAACCAAAAGAAAATGACATCATCTACCAAAAAAGGAGATGCTTTAATAAACGGTTGCTAGTCAACTATACTAAATACCAACACAAAGGACAGGTAAGAAAAGGAATAGAAAGCAACCAGAGGATTTGGTAATCAGTAGATTCTTGGTGAATTTGGAAATCCTCATTGGTAGTAAGAACAAAATCCTGATGCCCCGAGTAGGCACCAATGAGAAAGGCAACATGCCTCACCAACATCTCTCACTGTGCCCTGCTCCAGCCATTCTCATTTTGGAAAAGGGCGTCACATCCACCCATAGCCCAAGTCAAAACTCCAGCAGCCACCCTGGACCCTGCTCTTTCCTTTATTCCACAATTCAGTCCTGTCTCCAAGAAAAAATCCCAAATCCTTCTCACTCTCAAGGAGAACCCCCTCTCTCCTTCCTGGTGATGAAAATAGATTCCTAACTGATTTCCTTTCTACCTTCTTTATTATCTTTCCTATAATCCATTCTTCCCAGGACAGCCACATGGTCTTTTAAAACTGGTAGATCAGACCGTATATTACTCTTTGCAAAATCCTCCTCAATGATTCTACCTCACTTAAAACTTTTTTTCTAACCACTTACCCTGCCCTGCTATCAGTTTGGAACTCTTCTGCTTCCTGACCTGATCTTCTTTTACTGCACTTTGAACATGAGCACGTTTCCTGCTCTAAAATTCTTCCCACCCTTGCATTTACTCTTCCATTTGTAAGGAATGCTCTTCTTCAGATTTTCACAACCCTAAACCTGCCCTCTTTATTTTTTATTTTGAGACAAGTTCTCACTAAATTGCCAAGGTTGACCTCAAACTTGAGACCCTCCTGCCTCAGCCTTCAGAGCTGCCAGGATTACAGACATGCACCACTGCACCCAGTTCTTCTTCAGATTTTAGAAGAGGTGCCACTTCTTGTCCTTGATTCGGGACCAGCTTCGTGTACCAGCCACCTGCACCCTGCCCTTGGAAGGGCTCTCTTGTAGTTCTTAATAATTTTTTAACACAGGATCCACATTTTCATTTTGTGCTGGGCCCTACAAATGACATAGCTGGTTCAGCTTTCAGGGATCATGTTAGGAGTCCCTTTGTCTGAGAGCCTTCCTTGGCCACCCATCCTAACGTAGCCCCTCCCCTTGTAAGTTACTTGCTACCACATTACTCCCATTTCATTTGCTTTATAACAGTGTTCATCTTCTGATACTTCCTTGCTGTGGGCTTCTTTGTTACAATGCAACACAAGCACTTACAAAGCAGAGACCTCCTTATCCTCAGCATGTGGGACATAATAGATGCCCAGTGTACATTTGCTGAATAAATTATTCCAAGAACCTATACTTGCTGAAAGCAAGAGAAGCACTATGCTGGGTGTCATGAAAATTTAAAACATTTGATATTTATAGTCATTCTAATCAATAATTAGATTTGTGTAGTGCTGGTCTAAACAAAAATTCCAGTTTCACGATGATGCTAAATGGGATACAATTTCCTCATATTATATTCAAACTTGAATTTAGAAGTTTGTTGTTGTTGTTATTGTCGTTTTGTTTTGTGTTAGTCTTTGCAGTACTGGGGCCTAGCATGCACTCTACCACTGAACTACATCCCTGGACACTTTTTTCCTGAATTTTATTTGGAGAAAAGGTCTGGCTAAATTGCTGAAGCTGGCCTTGAATTTGTGATCTTCCTGCCTCAGCCTTACAAGTAGCTGGGATTACAGGTGTGTGGCACAGCAACTGGTTTTTATGAAGGCGTTTTGTTTTGTTTTGTAGTTTTGTACTGGAGGTTGAACCCAGGGTGCTTTACTAGCTACATCCATCCCCAGCCCTTTTTTTTTTTTTTTTTTTTTTTTTTTTTTATTTTGAGACAGGGACTTGCTAAGTTGCATAGGACCTAGCTAAATTGCTAAGGCTGACCTCAAACTTGTGGTCCTCCTGCCTCAGCCTCCCAAGTCAATGGGTTAACCGGCATGTACCACCATACCCTACTTCATGAAAGATTTTGAAGTCTGAATTCAATGTTTACTTTTGCTACTTAAAATAACATGAGCTTAAAATAACATTTTTAGTTTAGTGTGAATTTTTAAATTGTTATACTTTCCACTTACGTTGTACTCTATGGCTCAATAAAACATTTATGTTTGTTTTGACCTACTCAGCAACTCTATATACTATGCAACTCTAGCTGTAATTTTTCATTTCGCAGATTGCTTCGAATCACTTATTACTCTCCAACTACACTGCTGCTTGGGGAGAATACATGAATAATAATCACAGAACTTGAAAGCAGGGAAAAACAGTAGAAAATATTTCTACCAACACTCTCCTTTTTATTTTTAAATTTAATTTAATTTTTTTGGCATCAGGGATTGGAACCAGAGGCATTTAACTACTCAGCCACATCCCCAGCCCTTTTTTTATATTTTATAGAGAGACAAGGTCTTGCTGAGTTGCTTAGGGCCTCACTAAATTGCTGAGGCTGGCTTTGAACTTGTGATCCTCCTACCTCAGCCTCCCAAGCCGCTGGAATTACAGGTGTGCACCACTGCACCCAACCTAACACTCTCATTTTTAGATGAAGACTCCTAAATTCAAAGGCACAGGATCATGAGACGATTGTGTGGCAGAGATTTTGATAGAATTTGATCTCTTAAAGCACTGATCTTTGTACTATCCCAGTGGTCCTTTCTATCAAGAGTAAGGGGAGGGGTTAATCTTTTAACCTTCCAGAAGTCTCTACCTCCTGAATGTTCACCATCTTAACATCGCCATACTGAAGACCAACCTTCCAACACATGAATCTTTGGATGGATAAACCACATCAAAACCTCAGCAGGTATAAATCAGAGATGATATTGACAAGTCCATTATGGCCACAATTCTGCCCAGGCCTGAACTCAAGACAATAAACTAACACGTTGAAGTCCATCCCTGAGAGTCCTCTATCAATTTCTCTGCTGATACCACATACATCCTCTTACTATCTTTCTCTTTTAAAATACTTTTTTAGTTGTAGATGGAAACAATATCTTTATTTCATTCATTTATTTGTATGTGTTGCTGAGGACAGAACCCAGTGCCTCACACATGCTAGGCGAGAGCTCTACTGCTGAGCCACAACCCCAGCCCCCCTCTTCCTATTAGATGACCTTGCTTTAGGTCTCCTCAATTGCCAACCATCCATAATATTTTATAAGCCACTTAAATCTTGAGCATACTAAGGTCATCATTATTAAAGTAACCAATTCACATGAAATATTCCTTAATCTTAAGGACAAAATGGCAGCTGTGAAAACAGATGATGTAATTTGAGGAAGAACCTTCATGGAAGTTTAAAGATATTTCAAAAGTAATTAGTATTAGTAATGAAGTTCTGTTCTCAGAAATTACACATAAAGAGGAAACATGAATTAAAGAAAAAAATCTGCTACTCAATTTCTTAAACATCCGGTTCCATTTTCAACAAAATCTGGGCTCCTTGAAAAGGAATGTGCAGATGCCAGCCATGACTTCAAATGGCCCCAAAAGCAGACAGCAGCAAATTAATGAGCAAAGGGTGTGTAGAATCAGAGCAGAGCTGCATGGTTTCCTAGGACTCATTCTTCCAGAACTGTGCTCTTTTTTCCCTGAGAAAAATACCCAACATGGGGCTGGGGATATTACTGCATACAAGGTGAGCTCAGTTGGTAGAGTGCTTACCTTGTATGCACTAAGGCCCTGGGTTCAATCCCCAGTACCATCAAAAAAAAAAAAAAAAAGAATATATAACATGTTACCTCCTCTACTGGCCAACCAGTCATCATTCAGGATGTGACATGTCTTTTTGTAAGTGTGGATTGTAGTTGCTCAAAAGTGAAATTGTGCTGTTAAAAATAATAATAGGGGGCTGGGGTTGTGGCTCATCGGTAGAGCACTTGCCTAGTGCATGCAGGGCCCTGGGTTCAATCCTCAGCACCACATGAAAATAAATAAATAAAACAAAGGCATTGTGTCCAACTATACCTAAAAATATATATATTTAAAATAATAATAATAATCATCATCCCAGGCAGCTTGGGAGACGAGGCAGGAGGATCGTGAGTTCAAAGCCAGCCTCAGCAAAAGTGAGGTACTAAGCAACTCAGTGAGACCCTGTCTCTAATAAAATACAAAATAGGGCTGGGGATGTAGCTCCGTGGTTGGGTGCCCCTGAGTTCAATCCCCAGTACCCAAAATAATAATTCAAGTTTTGCTTTGAGTTGATGTTTTCTACAGAGAGATGAGATTTCCTACTGAAACACAATTAGTAGGTAATCAAGACAGCTAAAGTGGGGTGTGGGTCCTCTAATTGCTCAGTCCCTGTGCCCAAGCAAAACTCCAGGTTATATGTTGCCCAGAGACAAGGACCAAACTCTGAGGGCCTTCGTAAAGCAGGTGGACCAATTCAGAACGGTCTATCTCTTTAGAAAAGTACTGAGCACATAGTAACTACTGACTGGCTGAGATGAGCTCTCAAACTTTCATAGGGGGGGCAGTAGCCAGGAGGCAGAGGGTGGGGTGGGCAAGACCATCTTGCAGTTTCATCAGCCAGAGACACCATGGCTCTAGGTTCTAGAGCTGGCCCTGGTAGCTACCAGATCTCCAAACTGTTTTCAAAGGAATTACTAGGAGCCACATTTTCAATTCAGCTAATCAATTAGCAAGTTGTAGTGGACCTGAAATACTCATCTACTGAATTATTCATGAATTAGGTTTTTATATAATTAGAAGTGGTAACATCATTTGTTTTTATCATTTCTTATAGCAGAGGGAAAAAAGAATACTTATATAATTGTTTGGATTTCTTTACTTTTATTTTTTGGGTGCTGGAGATGGAATCAAGGGCTTCTTGCATGTTAGGCAAGCACAAGACAGAGCCATACCCCAGTCCCTATGTAAGTATTCTTTTCAAAATGGTTTATCTTAGAGTTTACTTATTTTCATGTTGTTGCTTCTATTTCCAATCTAAGATATTTGTTTTACCTATGTTTATGTGAAATTTATACATGTCATGAATTTCAAATTAAAAAGATATTTTTAAGGCTTTAGAGAGTCCTACCCAACTAGAACTGTATTTGTGTAAAACTAGGCAGGCCAAGGTCATTGTTCTGATTGTGGGCCCAGTCTGCCCTCTAGTGTTTCTTTTTTAAACCATGCCAAATTTTAAACCAGAGTCTTAATCTCAAAATACTGTTTTAATAGGATTAAGAACTGTGTCATCAAATTAACAGAACAGAGCCAAATCCCTGACACAGATGAGAATTAAATCAGAGGAAAGTACGGATCCTTCTAGAAACATCCAGTTCCATTTCTCTGGGAAAACATCACAAAGTTCGTGGTAAATATACTTTATTAAATTTCATCTGGTAAATAGGGTATTAATAGAAAAAAATTAGCTCAAATGACATGTAAAATGTGATCACTGTGTAACTACTACTATACAGCTCTTATTTTATATAGTGCTAAAATATTTCAAGTGTTGATTAAATAATGTAAGTTTTTGTTATTGTTTTTAATACAGCAAATACACAGAAAGCAGATAAATATCTCCTTTGGAGGAAGTCAAGATAATTTGTCTTAATTTACAGATTTAACTTTATTAAAGCACACAGTTGTTTTTATTTAACTTTTCTTAGTAAAGTTTTAAGTACTTGTATTTGGAATATCTTTAACTAATGTATGTCAAGTCAAATTTATTTATTTATTTATTTAGGTACTGGGGATTGAACCCAGGGGCACTTAATATCTGAACTGCCTCCATCCCCAGCCCTTTTATTTTGGGTTGGATCTTGCTAATTTGCTTAGAGCCTTGCTACAGTGCTGAGGCTGACCTCAAACTTGTGGGCCTCTGTCTTTAACCTCCTGAGTTGCTGGGATTATAGACATGTGCCACCATGCCCAGAGTCCAATTATATTTAAAAGGAAATTAGTTATCTGAGACAAAATCTAAATGTGCACTATTCATATAGCATCACAAGTTTTATAAGAAGCAGGAGAAAAATATGTGAGATTCTTTTTCCTTCATAAAAGAGTAAAGCCTAGTAGTGCTGAGGCAGAAGGATCCTAGGACTTAGAATTTCAGTGACGTATTATAATTAATTCTGTCTTAAGAGATGTTTACTGATGACAAGAAAATAAAATGGGGCTGTGATACACAGTATCCATTGCCTCAATGTTCAAATACATCCAGGACGACTTTATTTAACTGTCACAAAAAGTGTAAACTAAACAGGGACCCCAGGTTGTTGGTTTTTTTTAACTTATATCTTAACTTTCCCTATGTCCCAGGCATATGAACCTAAGATGTCTAAAGTCATAAAGAAAAATTGACAGAAAAATGCATTGGAGCCCATGTGTTTTCAATTGATGCCAACAGAAACTAACCTCATAGAAGACACGTGATGCAGTTTATTTTTCCTTTGCAGTAACAGCAGGAACATGAAGCCGCCACTCTTGGTGTTTATTGTGTATCTGCTGTGGCTGAAGGATTGTCACTGTGCACCTACTTGGAACGACAAAACTGCCATCGGTGAAAACCTGAAGAGTATGTTTGGTTTCTTATCTGTGCGGTGTCCTGTTTGCATGTTTTCCTATCCTGCTGGCATTTATAGTGACTGAGAGTGGTTTATAGAGAGATAACGGTATTCACTACATCTCACTGTGAGAAGTTCTCTGGGCACTGAAACCACGTCGTCATGATGCCAAACATCTGGATAAAAATAGAAAATTCCAATCAAGTCTCTGCAAGCGAGTGTTCCCATATCCAGATGTTTGCTATCCTGTAGATAAAACGTGCCTGCTTTTTTGACTGCCTTTTTTGGTACCATCCAGATGTTCGGTGTCATCTCAGCACTGCTTTAATGAACAGTGAAATACTTTTCTAGCATTTAGGGAATTTAAACCATTAGAGTAATCTGTGTAATTGTTCTTAAACGAGCAAAAGAATGGGTTATAATTACACTCAATCTGGTTGTTTCTGTGCATTGACTTGTGACCTTTCTTAGTGACACAGGTTTGGGGTACTTAACCACTGAGACGAATAAATTAGCTAAAATGGGGCTGATTTGGAGTCTATAATTAAATTCAGAGGCAAGAACAAGCTTCTCAGGAGGCTGCACTGGCTACTGAGAAGAAAGAAAGACAATACAATTTACACCCACTTAGGGCTTATGAAAGGTGGGAAAGAGATATCCACTAGGTTATGAAGGAATCTTGTTGTATGCGATTCTTTCTTGGTTTGATGACTTCTTGGAAGGTAATTAAAATTGAAAAAGGGAAATCGTTCATTGTGTTTGAAGTCCCCACTTGAGACTTAAATGGAAGGGAAAAATGGATAAATGAAAATAAGGCCTGCAAAAAACGACAAGAACGAGATTAAATGAGCTCTGACTTGTTCAGGAGCTTTCAAGTAAGGGACAGAAGGTATTATCCATGTGGCAGCTGACAGCTAATTCATTACAATCTGCTTTCAAAATACGAGTCTGTAAGAACAATGAAACCTCTATTAAGGAGACACGAAATATTGGTGAACTCATTGTTTATTAATCTAATCAGATCTTTAAAAACAAACAAACAAACAAAAAACTCCTGCAATGCATCTTTCAGGTTTTTCTGAGGCTGGGGAGACAGATGGAGATGGAGAGGTGAAGAAGGCTTTGATTGGTATTAAGCAGATGAAACTCATGATGGAAAGAAGGGAGGAAGAACATACCAAACTAATGACAACCTTGAAGAAATGCAAAGAAGAAAAGCAGGTACCATAAATAAAGAAAAAACAATCTGTTCTTTTTTTATTTTTTATTGTTTTGATGCCTTATAATTATACATAATAATGGAATTCATTATGCATTATTTGTACATGAATATAAAACTTTTTTTTGTATCAGGGATTGAACCCAAGGATACTTAACTACTGAGTCACATCCCCAGCCCTTTTTATATTTTTATTTAGAGACATGCCTCTCTAAATTGCTGAGACTGGCTTTGAACTTGAGATCCTCCTGCCTCAGCCTCCCAGGCTGCTGGGATTACAAGCATATGCCACCACACTTGGCTTATTCTTAGACCTTTTTGATTTAGGATATCGAGTCAAAAGTGTTCAGGGAACTTGGGGGCTAGATCAGTCATCTCCAACATTTTTTCATCTGCCATCCTTATAACTAAAAATGTGTTAGCACTCACTACTAAATATGTGCATATGATTTTATTTGTAAACTAGATACATGAATTGCTACCATTAGTATCTCGAGGTACAACCTGTATTTTTGGGTGAGGTTCATCATCAGATCCACACTTCAAAATAATCAAGATATTTTGAAAGTCTTAGCTGATTTGCCAAATCTGATTAGCTCATTATAGTTTTACTTTGTCATGTGGCCAACACAGAGCTCACGATGAAGAGTGGTCACTCTGTCATGTGCTTTTTATGCATTTACACTTACATTATTCATATTCATGTTTTAATAGTCCAGGTCTCCCTCATCCCAAGAATCTTTCTCTCCATTTTGTGAGGGTTAGTTTAGTTACAACTAGATAATAAAATCCATTGGTCCACCTGAATCCTCTCAAACAGGGACTCATTATAATTTGTTTCAAAGGAACAGAGAGAGAGGGAGCCCTGACCAGTGTTCCAGAATGTGAAAGAATCCTTTTCCCTGGAAGACCTCACAGTTGACTACGTGCAATGTCTGACATGGGCACTCAAGAGAGCACCAGTGTACATTAAATATTGCATCAGCCAAATCTGTTTTATCTATTTTATCTTTCGTGGTGCTGGGGATTGAACCCATGTAAGTCTAGCATTCTACCATTGAGCTTCACCCCCAGTCCCTCATCTATTTTTAAAAATTCAAGTACAGCTTTACTAAATAGCTATAGTTCACACTATGTCTTTTACTAATACAGAATACACATTTTATACAAATGTCTTGAAAGATGTTGAGAATTGTTCATAAACTACTGTTAAAAAAAAAAAAAAACTCTGTAAATTTCCAAAATATAGGACTGGGGTTGTGCCTCAGGGTAGAGGCCCTGGATTTGATCCTCAGCACCACATAAAAATAAATAAATAAAGGTACTGTGTCCAACTACAACTAAAAATAAATAAATAAATATTTTTAAAAAATTGTCCAAACTATAGACATTACATCATCAATAATTTAATAAATCAAACTGTTAAATAACAATTAACATAACACTCAAAATAATTACATTTTTTTAAAAAGATTACCTTCTAACATTATCCTTAATCCGAGATGAAATAAAAACTGTATCAAAAATAATGTCAAATTGTGGCAAAATATAAATAATATAAAATTTAAATTTACCATCATAAATTTTGGGGGGGAAGCAGGGAGTTGAATCCAGGGCCTCACATGTGCTAAGCATATATTTACCACTAAGCAACCCTATCTTGGTCATTTTTAAGTGTACTGTTCAGCAGTATTTAGTTAAATACATTTAGAGTGTTGCTCAATCAACCTCCAGAATTCTTTTCACTTTGCAAAAACCCAAAATCCATGCCTATTCAACAACTACCCAATTCCCTTCCCCATATATGTGTTTGTGTACATCTAATACATATACACATACATACACAAACATTTCAGTGTTGGAAATCAAACTTCCTCCATCCATTTTCAAATTAAAAAATACAAGCGGAGTTCTAACATTTCCTACCTCGACCTCTACACATACACCTATAAAGTTGGGGGCCGGTGAATTCCAGCTAACTGCTCACATCTCTTCCCTCCTGAGCATCCTGGCCTCTGAGAGTCCATTAAGCAACTAGAGCAGAGTCTGACAGGCTGACCCCAAAGCAGTGTGTCAGCCTGTCACCAGGCCAGTTAATGCTCCAGCCACACCTACCGCCTGGAGTCAGGCTGGGTTCCTGGCAGGGAAAGGAGATTGCCTGACCAGCAGCTGCAAACCCTCCTCCTTTTGGCAGCAATTAAAAGATTTTGAGGAAATCTAAAATAGCTCAACGTCAGGACAACATGGAAGTCCCTCAAGCTGGGTTCTACCCTGGTGGGCTTGTGAGTCTGGCCACCTGGGAATAGTGACGCTCAATGTCATTAACAGAGCTTTTACAAAACACATTATCACGTGGAATGCTTCAAACATCTGGGTAAACCATACTTTCATTTTACAGCTAAGAAAACTGAGGTTGGAGATGTTAATTAACATGTTACTCCAACGTTGAAAGGCATGAACGGGGAGAAAGCCAGCAGATGTGTGCAGAGGGGACCTGGTGGCTTTGTGTTTTTCTCACTTTCTGGAGCCTCCTGGCAAGCGAAGGCTGTAGTACTAGGAAGAGAATATTCCAGTGAGGGGTGGATCAAGTAAGCAAATGTTGGTTTCAATTCTGGCCCAGCAACTGGGAGCATTTCTATTTATTCTTAAAAACCTACTTAGGACCCCAAAGCTTACTGCATTTGGGCACTCAATTAAAAAGTTAACGGAGCAGAAGGTCTTTAACCCTGAGTCTCTCTCCCTGAACTTACGGTAAACCTAGAATAAGGATCAATTTAGCCAAATTATGACTTGGTAAATATGGGGTTGGTGCACCCAGTCTCCTGGTACTGAGTACCACCCGTCGGGTGACACGACGTCATCACAGTCCCATGCCACTCCCTCCCCCCATTAATATTGATTGAGAGCATCTGGAACTTACTAAAATGAGAAAGCCACAAGTGGCCCATACTGATTTGTCCCCTATGTCAGGTTCTTGAGTATTTTAATGAGCTAAGAACTGTAAAAATAAGAGTTCTAGCAGGTGGGGAGGCTGAGGCATAAGGATTGCAAGTTCAAAGCCAGCTTCAGCAACTTAGTGAGGCCCTAAGAAACTCAGCAAGACCCTGTCTCTAAATAAAATACAAGAAAAAAGGGCTGGTAATGTTGCTCAGTGGTTAGTGCTCTGGGGTTTAATCTCCGATACAACAACAACAACAAAAAAGAAGAATATAGTTCTAAATGTGGACTCTGTCCATATCCATGGGTGGAACATTTAGGAGAAATAGAAGGTATAGTAAGACATTCCTAAACCAGAGATCTACTTCATCCAGGGCAACATTTCATTTTTAAAACTTGGGATGTTTGATTTGGTCAATGATCTTTGTTATGCTTCTAAATGGGTGAGTGAAAATAAGTCTGAGAATAATGAATTGTAAGAATGTGCTAATTGACTTGCTTCTTTATATCATTTAATACAAAAACCTTAAAAGGGAGCATGTACTATTATTCCAATTTGCTAATGAAGAGATGAAAGTTTAGATATATTAAGTAATTTGCCCAGGGATACACGGTGAGTATAGTTCAGAACTGGGAATACTGGGATTTTAGTTTAAGGGGATAATGGGTAGAATATTTAAAATTGGGTCTAACTGAGAAAACTCACGAGATATTGTTGCCTGCCGGAGTGAAACAACCATTCTTAAGAAGATATAGGTTTCCAACATTGTTCTGCAAAGCCCAGGGGCACAAACACACAGATTCTGTTTGGGTTACCATATGCATTTAGCAGCCTGGGCCCTGCTGGTTTTCCAATGTGGGTGGTAGCAAATGCTACCTGGCTGAGCACCAGAACTCTGCAATGAGGCCAACTGAAAAATCCAAGCCAGACAGAGGAAATGTGGAAGACTGTCAGAGCCTGGGTGATTCTTTGGGCTCAATAGATAGAGTGGTTTCTTTTTCTTTTCCATTGTGTTAAAATAATGTACAATAATTTTTGTTTTGTACTGATATTGAGCCAGCAGTGCTTAACCACTGAGCCACATCCCTAGCCTTTTATTTTATTTTATTTTATTTTATTTTTTTGAGGCAAAGTCTCACTAAGTTGCTTAGGGCCTCGCTAATTTACTGAGGCTGACCTTGAGCTTGAGATCCTCCTGCCTCAGTCTCCTGAGTCACTGGAAATACAGATGGGTACCACTGTGCCCGGAAATAATTTGGTTTTAAGTACCAAAACTTTTTTTTATTCTATAGGCATTTTTCACTTATGGGAGAGGCCTTTAGTTCTATCTTTGTATGGACCGGCCCATTATGCTCTTCATCCCCTAACTTCATCTCAGGCAAACAGGGGGTCAGTCTTAAAAGCCCACACTCAGAGGGAGGCCAGGGATCTAGGCAGGGGCACAAGAAGAAAGGCCCGATGTGCCATGAAGGCAGCCTTTGGGGACCTCCAGAGGCCAGGCTGAGGCTTTCAGGGACAGGTGCCCACTGCACTGGGCTGCTTCCCACTGGATGCAGGACCTGGCCCAAATACAGCCAGCACCACAAGGGGGAGTGCTTGGAATATACAAGAGGAGAATGAACATTCTCAAGAGACAGCTTCTCTGCAATTCGAATGTTAACTCAATGGGAAGATGCAAGAACTATACTTTCTTGTAGTGTATGAGAACATGAGAAAATAGGACTCGTTTCTCTACTTTTTTTTTTATTGGTTGTTCAAGACATTACAAAGCTCATGATATATCATCTTTCATACATTTGACTCAATTGGGTTATGAACTCCCATTTTTACCCCAAATACAAATTGCAGAATCACATCTGTTACACACTCACATTTTTACATAATGAGATGTTCTCATACACTATGAGAAAGAAATAGATATCTCATCTTTATGAGTCTTACAGACCATCTTCCACATCCCCCGTAGACTAGACATGCAGAGGACAGGTAAGAAGGTTAAGTCACAGTGGTCCCCCCCAGATAGGGGTGACATCTTTGTTGTTGGTTCACCCTCATCTAGTGTAATGTCCATCCACATAGCAAACACTCTATAAATCCTTATTGAACACATGAATGAACACATGAATAACATTTGCACAATCTCCAATAAAAAACAATCAGTGCTCTTCTCTTAAACAGAAAGCACGGCAAGGGGCCTGAACGAGGAAGGAGTAGTTTAGAATACATACATTTTTTCTTATCTTTGTTTTATTTATTTATTTTATGTGGTGCTGAGGATTGAACCTAGTACCTCATTCCTGAGAGGCAAGCACTCAACCACTAAGCTACAACCCCAGCCCCATACACACATTTTTTAAAGAGTGGAATCAACTAAGGCACACAGAGAATCATGAAATGAAAATAGGACTCGTTTCTCTACTTTTTTTTTATTGGTTGTTCAAGACATTACAAAGCTCATGATATATCATCTTTCATACATTTGACTCAATTGGGTTATGAACTCCCATTTTTACCCCAAATACAAATTGCAGAATCACATCTGTTACACACTCACATTTTTACATAATGGCATATTAGTGACTGTTGTATTCTGCTACCTTTCCTACCCCCTACTATCCCCCCTCCCCTCCCCTCTCATCTTCCCTCTCTACCTCATCTGCTGTTGTTCAATTCTCTCCCTTGTTCCCCCCCCCCCTTTCATTTCTCTACTTTTTAATTAGGGGGCTGTGAAACTCATGAATGAAGTTCAGGAACATCTGGAGGAAGAAGAAAGGTTATGCCAGGCATCTCTGGCTGATTCCTGGGAGGAATGCAGGACTTGCCTGGACAGTAACTGCATGAGATTCTATTCAACCTGTCAGCCTGGTTGGTCCTCGATGAAAAATACGGTAAGAGGAAAGAAGAACTCAAAATGTCAGAGCTCTAAAGGCATCTAGATCTGCTTTTTAAAATACATTTATATTAATATTTAGAACAGAGATGCCCAACTGGTATCAGCCTTTTGTCATCTAGAATCTAACACGAATGCTATGAGCCACCCTCTGTGTGTGTACAGCTTATAAGTTAGAACAACCATTCAGTATTTATCTTTCCTTTTAATGATACCAAAAATACCCTCTTTCAGCCTTGTATTTATTATTCACCAAGTTCCACTAGACTGTGAGCTCTTTGAGGGCACGGATCATATATTCTGCCTTCCTTTGAGCATTGTAGTCATCCAAAAAATGTTTGCTGAATTGTGTTCTCAATTATACAGCTTCAGTCTCTGATTCAATCTGCTTTCATTTTTCTCCACGAGAGGCCACATATATGAAGACATTCTCTGCCTCCTGAACCTCTTTGAATGCACACATCCTCTTGTGTGTAACACATACACACATGTGTATGCATACATACACACACACTTTCATGTCCCCTTTTATCCTTATATGTCCTAGGGAACTGGCATGTTTGTGGCTATCTTTGGGGCAGAGGGAATCATAGAGGGTGGTGACCTGAATAGAATGAGCTTTGCCCTATAAAAGGCTCCAACTGGCCTGAATTTTCCTCCTCCCTCATGAAGTGAGCAGAATATGAAAATTGACTAGAATTTCACTCTTCTAGTAGAGCACTCACTAATTAGAGGATGCTCCTGGCTTGGCAGTGCCATACTCAATTACAAAGGAGAACCCCTAGGATAAGGAGCGTGCCAAGCTAATTTGTCTCCACTGTTGATTGCATCTGCTTTATTTTAAAAGCCACTGTCATTGTCTAATACACCAGAATATGGTGGGATGAGCCCTGGCTGGAAGCCAAGAGATTTGGGGATCATTTCCACCTGGGCCAGTTGTGTGACCTTGTGTATATTTCTCAGGGCTCTCAAGTATTTGTTGTCTTTGTCTTTTTTTTTTTTTTTTTTGCATGGTCCCTCCATGCTGCCCAGGCTGGTCTTAAACTCCTGGGCTCAAGTGATCCTTCTCCCCAGCACCCCCATAACCCAGAATTAAAGTCTTTTGTTTTGGGGGATGGAGCCAAGTAAACAAAAGCTGGCAGAGTGAAAGGCAGACAGCTCACCCAGATGACTTTCTGGGAAAGTCACAAGTTCTCTAAAAATTCCTGGAGAATACTTTGCACAGTAGTGGGTGGTGCTATGGCAGTAATGTTCAATAGCCGATAACTTTATAACATTTAAAAAGGTAACTCTGGTCTGCCCAGGATTCCATGTCAGAGATGAAGAAAAGCATACGGTAGATGCTGGAAAATCTTTTCCCCCTGAATGGTACCCCAAATTCTACAATTAGGGCTTCATTCCTTTGACTATAACCAGGAGGGCTTCCATCATTGCTAATAAGTAACCATCCCTAAATAACCCATTAAGCTATATCTGGTATCTAAATTCATTGTGGATGTATTGATCTTTTCCTTTCCATTTATGAGGTGAGAAAAAGGAGAGTATAAAGACTTTAATGATATTTCATTAAATAATTTTTTGTTTTTATTTTTTTTGGTACCAGGGATTATACCCAGGGGCACTTAATCACTGAGTGAGCCACATCCCCAGCCCTTTTTATATTTTATTTTGAGACAGGATCTTACTATGTTGCTTAAGGCCTTGCTAAATTGCTGAGGCTAGCTTTGAACTCATGATCCTTCTGCCTCAGCCTGCTGGGATTACAGGCATGAGCCACTGTGCCCAGCTCACTAAAGAATTTTTTTAAAAAAATGAATGAAGACAAGTGAAGGACAAGAGCCTTCTCCACAGTTTTCTGACAATTTTGATGGTGCCCTTGAGGCAACAGCAAACCAACTACTGCCAGTGCCTCAAGTTACAACTGCTCAATGGTATTGTGAACTTGACCTTTCTAGACCATCAGTGGGCAAACCTACACCAGGAGGAATTTCAGGTCCTATTCCATAGCCAAAGTCAAAGCCAGGTATAAGAGTGTTGTTAATACATTATTTTAAAGTTGATCGCCTTTTCCTACTTTGCCCAGCATGGTTCTTGGTTTGGAATGACTACTGACTATAAACTGACGCTTACTTTTGCAATAAGAAATAATCCAGAAAGAAAATCAATTTTGATGGCCTGTCTGTTCCCCACCCCCACCCCACAGGTTGAGCAGTTTTTCAGGAAGATCTATCAGTTTCTGTTCCCTCTCCACCACGATGAGCACAGCCATCTCCCCAGCAGTGAACAGCACACTCAGGAAGACGCCCAAGTGACCCACATGGAGAAGGCGTTCCTCCAGTTGACTGCGACTGCGGAATCCCTCTTTAACAGGAGTCTTTCCGTTTTCAAACAGATGCAGCAAGAGTTTGACCAGGCTTTCCAATCCGATTTCATGTCAGAAACCAACTTAATGGAACCTCACCTTTTTCCAGCTTTATCCAAAGAGCCAACAGAAAAAGCAGATCTTGGCCAAAGCTGGGATATCCCCAACTTCTTCCAGCTGTTTTGTAATTTCAGCCGCTCTATTTATGAAAGTCTCCGTGAAGCAGTTACCCATACTCTGCGTGCAATAGAAGATTCGCCAAAACATGACGAAGGCAAGTATTAAACGATCACTTTTACTTAGATGCCTATGCTGCAGGCAAATTTTGTTTAGCTTAGAAAATGGTAGACAGTCACTCTTTAGCATTTCTTGAACTGACAATCTGTAGATAACCAAAGTTTCAGAGCCTCTTAAAAGGAGTTTTCAAGTCAAACACTATCCTTCTCCCATCATTGTTGAGAACTCTAGTGCTATTTTCTGTCTTGAGAGCAAATTTTCAAAGCTAAAAGAAGAAAATGCTATTAGGGTGAGAACTTGAAAAACACAGATCCCTCTTTTCTTTCTTTGATGTTTTTTTGGTACTAGGGATTGAACCCAGGGTGCTCTACCACTGAGCTACATCCTCAGCCTTTTTTATTTTTTTATTTTGAAAAAGTCTTGCTAAGTTGCCCAGGCTATCCTTGAACTTGCAATCCTCCTGCCTCAGCTTCCCCAGTCGCTGGGGTTATAGATGTGTGCCACTGGGCCTGTCTCCTTCCTTTTTAAACTCTCACTTAAAGAGAGACTCGTCTCTATTCTATTTGAACATCATGGATTTTCTTTAAAGTTCCTTTAGGATCTTCACCTCCCGTTTTGTAAAGAAGCCTAGTCTCACATGTAACCGGGTCAAATTCAGTGTTTTGACTTTCCTGAGTCACTACTATAATTCCCGAGATCATAAAATATTTGCCCCAAACTGGAGAAGATGCTCATAGGCAAATCCCAAAATACAGAAATAGAAATTAGATACGAATTGCCTTCTTCAAATACTAACCATGGCCCCATAATATTCCATGTTGGGAAAAAATGCTGCTTTATGTTTCAAGGCAGGGGATATCTTCTCCAAGCTTCTATGGAGTAACTTTAGACATAGCATTTCAGAAATGAGCATTGCTGTGTGGGCAATCTCCATTTCCCTGGACTTATTTCTTTGAAACCACAGACCTCTCGACTCTGAAATGAAAAATAAAATGGGCTCCTTCTGGCTGACTATTTTCCACTTATATCAGTAGTAGCTGGCAACATGTGGGTCAGATTCTCAACGTTGCTATGCATAACATAACAGGCTTCAATAGAGGAGGGGTTTACCCCACACATTTCAGAAACTCAAGCCAGGAAACAAATCCTTCAGATTCCATTGTTCCATGAGCAGAAAACAGCTATTATCACTAGAATTGTTGGGGTCTATTTCAGGGTCTGGTGGATTTTTCTCCTAAGTCAAATATTTTGTCTGGTGTCCCATTCTGAGGTTCCAAATTCATCCAATATTTAGGAGAAGCATCTGGGCAGTAGATTAAATCTTTCAATGCTGGGTGCTATCACATATATTTGTCTGATCTTTTAAATAGATATCAATTATCTTGGAATAACATTCAGAATGTGTTTATTGGAACAAAATGGCAACCCTCCCTTCATATTGCATAGTGACCTTACATATGTGCCAGGATTAGGACTGATTCAGACATATCCAGATCTAAATAATCTCCCCACTACTGCAGCTCCCTCCGACCCCATTGACTTAATAAATGTGGGTCACCACTATTTGCCTGAGGTTCCTTCTCCTTCACACATCTGGGGACCAGTCCCCACTCTCGCAACGCCCTCCATGCTGGCCCCTCGGTACCACCTTCACCTCTGTGATAACCTGGATATCCAGGGTCCTCTGTAAATGCAAATGTTAAAAATGAAGTGGCAAACAAAAAGCCTATGTTTCCCTAATATACTTTTCTTTCTCCAGTATCCTTTCCCTTGCCAGACAGTGTATAGAAAGCTCAGCAGAGGAAGTGTTTGGGTCTCAGATGAGAAAATATGGACTATCTGTCAAGAGTCAGGCTGTAGGGCATTTTTAAGTGGTTTCCGTCATTCTATTAGGTGTTTGGGAAGGAATAAATCAGTTGTCTGTAGAAAATCTACCTAATGAGGAGACATTTTGAGCTTTGCTCCTTGGTAATGAGCTGAAAGATGTCTGCTCAAAGATATCTACTCCTTAATCCCCGGAACCTGTGACTCTGTTGTGTTATAAGACAAAGGGAAAGCAAGGTTAGCAATGGGTTTTTAAAAACATTTATATATATATATATATATTATAGGAATGAATATATATAATCTGGCTGGGTGCAGTGGTGCACAACTGTAATCCCAGTGGCTCTGGAGGATCTCAACATCAAAGCCAGCCTTAGCAAAAGCAAAGTGCTAAGCAACTCAGTGACAGCCTGTCTCTAAATAAGATAAAATATAAAATAGGACTGGGGATGTGGCTCAGTGGTCGAGTGTCCCTGAGTTCAATACCCAGCACTTTCCCCACACACACACACACAAAAAGATTGCTAATCTGTTGACTTTTGAATTTTAAATTTAGAGATTATTTTTAATTATGGGTGGATTCAATGTAATCACAAAGCTCCTTAAATGTGGAAGGGGGAGTCAGAAAAGAATTGTAGAGAAAGCAGCAGGGGAAATATTTTGTCCTTCTTTGTTGGCTTTGAAGATGGAAGAAGGGGGCCTGAGCAAAGGAATGTAGGTGTCTCTAGAACTGGACATGGTATAAAAATAGATTCTTGCCTAGAGTGGCCACAACAAACTAGCCTTGCTGACACCTTGATGTTAGCCCAGTGAGACCCAGTTCAGCCTTCTGACATAGAGAACTTAAAAGAATAAATTTGTGGTAATCTGTTATAGCAGCAAACGAATATATACCTCTTGTCAATTACAGTAGTCAAGACTGACTACTGTGTGTCTGTCAACCATCATGGATGGGCCTTATTGGTCATAATCATCCTAAGAGCCAAAATTAGAAAAATAGCTAAAACTAATTAATGGACAACCATTAAAAGGAGAGAGGAAATAATGTTTAAAACCTGAAATATTTTGATATTTCATGCTATTTTTTAATTGTATTGACTTTATATACATTGTTAATTCTCCTAGGGGGGAAAAAACCTGTTTCTTAAAATTTGATCTGCTTTAGGTATTTTCCTAAATCATAAATCCATTATTTATAACTATATATTTAAAAAAAAAGAATAGTAGTATAATAAAAGAAATGCCTACCACCCAGTTTAAGACATTGCCAGTATCTTTGGAATTCCCATGTACTTCCCAATTATAATTTTAAATTTTTGAAATAATTATTAAAGGTTTTGTTTGGGTTTGGTTTTAATGGTGCTAGAGCTGGAACCCAAGGTTTGAAGTATACTAGGCAAGCACTTTACCACTAAATTACATTCCCAGCCTCAGAGGGCTTTCTTTCTTTCTCTCTCTCTTTCTTTCTTTCTTTCTTTCTTTCTTTCTTTCTTTCTTTCTTTCTTTCTTTCTTTCTTTCTTTCTCTCTCTCTCTCTCTCTCTCTCTCTCTCTCTCTCTCTCTCTTTCTTTCTTCCTGTTTATTAGAAGTCTAAAGAGACAAGTGGTTTACAAGCACCTAGTTACTTAACCCTATTGATATTAGAAATAAAAATAAGACACACTGGGGCTGGGGTTGTGGCTCAGTGGTAGAGCGCTCACCTAGCATGTACAAGGTGCTGGGTTCGATCCTCAGCACCACATAAAAATAAATAAATAAAATAAAGGTATATATATATATATATATATATATATATATATATATATATAGAGAGAGAGAGAGAGAGAGAGAGAGAGAGAGAGAGAGAGATACTAGCTTTAAAATAATTCAAATGTACAAAGGAATAAAAAACGCAACCCACCCAGTTTCCTATCCCATCCAGTCCTTCTTCTAAGAGACATTTATTAGCAATCCCTCATGCTGCTTTCTAGAAAATGAAATCACATGCATTCATATGTGTGTGTGTGTGTGTGTGTATGTGTGTGTGCATGTGCTAATAATAAATTCCTCGTAACCAGATTCCTGGATTTGAGGGTATGTGCAATCTTTAATAGATGTCAAATGGTCCTAGCACATGATTGCAACAATATGTGCCCTTATGTTTGAATATAGAAAAAAGATTTTGAAGCACTGGTAAGAAAAAGCAAAGACATCGTCTCCTGTTGTTTAAAGTGCAAACTCTAATGACACTAATGTATAAATGTTGTGTTTCCTGCAGGCTCTGACCAGGGAACACAACAGGGAGGACTGATTTCAAAGACATTGTCTGAGCAGGACAAAGGACCGTGTGCAGAACTTGGACAAAATTTTTCTGGATGTTTCAGATTACAAGAAAAATGCCAAAAATGTCAGGATTACTTATCAGAAGGTAAATAATTATTTTTTTCCAGAGTTTCAACAGTATTTGGTTAAAATCTCCCTTTCACAAGTTTTGTGGATTGATTTGCTTTCTTTCAGGTTCTTTTCTGCCCTCTCATTTCCACCTGGCAGCATTCATTGCATGTAGGTTTATAAATTGTTATTATTCAAAGTATGTTGAGTCACATTTTTACTTTCTTTAATTCTTAACTGTTCCTGTGAGGCTATTATTATTATTATTATTATTATTATTATTTAGTTGTAGATGGACACAATAACTTTACTTAGTTTTTTTTTTTTTTAAAACGTGGTGCTGGGGATCAAACTCAGTGCCTCACATGTGCCAGACAAGCGCTCTACCACTGAGCCACAACCCCAGCCCTCCTATGAGACTTTTTATGATTAAAGACCAAGCAAACACTAATATAAGCAAAAGAGAAAAACATTGAGCAAATCAGGTCAACTCTTACCACAAAGAAAAAGAAAAATCCATCAATGAAGAAAAACTTCCCATTAAATAAATCAATTTTTAGCCAAGTGGGTTATTATTTATTATTTTTTTAAGTAGCATTAGCTCTTTCCATTTGGAGGGTTAATTGACCAATTAGTGTTTGCTTATTAATTTTCAGTACTATTTTACTATTGAGCTATATCCTCAGTCTTTGTTTTTCTTTCTTTCTTTTTTTTTCTTTTTGTTTTTCTGAGACTATATCTTACTAAGTTGCTAGAACTTGTGATCCTTCCACCAAGGCCTCCCAGGTAGCCAGGATTACTGCGTACCATGACTACTGCCTTTCCTGATGGCCTGGCTGAATAGTTAGTATTTAAATAGGAAAAGTGGCTCTTTTTTTTTACAGCTCCCAGCAAGCCTTTCCCTCCCAGATTTGGCCAAGAGTTGACCTTCCCCAGGCAGGAGATCCTTCCTCCTGTCCTCCTCCCTTCCTCCCTTTCTCTGTCTTCCTCCTAATAAAGTTACTACTCTCATCCCAACAGAGCCAGGTCAAAATGTTTCTTACTAAAAAACAAGAAGAGCTTTTGGTTCCTATGCTTTTGCATTTTATCTTGCTAAAGGCCTAAGGAAGAACATTTCAAAAGTGTAGATAATGACTTGTAGAAGGAAGTTGGAAGATATAGTAAGAGCAACACAAATCAGTATCTTCATAAATTATCCTACCCTATTAGCTTGCGACTTTGGGTCAGTGAGTCAGTTTTGCTATCTAGGACTCAACTGAGTAGTCTTTAAAGAAAAAATTTTCTCCAAAGCAATTTCAGAGAAGATGGAATCATAAGTTGCTAAGTGCAAAATAATAGCTCTTGCACCCTTCATTTCCACCCAATCCAAAGACCACTGGAGTAATATTTACACTTGCAACAAGAGCAGCTCCTTCCAACCAGCAAAAATTCTTTTATCTCCCATTTGCTTTCTCTCCACAGCCCTCTAACAGTGAGTAATACACCTAATTTAACTGTTTAGAAAAAAGGGAGAATACATTGTTCTGATCTTGAAAAGGCTAACATAAACTGGGTGTGGCAGTGTATTCCTGTAATCCCAGCAGTTTAGGAGGCTGAGGCAGGAGAACTGTAAATTCAAAGCCAGCCTAGGCAATTAGCAAGGCCCTAAGCAACTTAGCAAGGCCCTGTCTCTAAATAAAATATAAAAAGGGCTGCGGATGTGGCTCAATAGTTAAGCACCCTTGGCTTCAATGCCTGGTACCAAACACACACACACACACACACACACACACACACACACACACACACACAAACACATAAACCATACATTGTCAGATACACCATAAGACTAATAAAGATTATTTTTAGGTTTTTTTTTTATTGGTTGTTCACAACATTACAAAGCTCTTGACATATCATATTTCATACATTAGATTGAAGTGGGTTATGAACTCCCAATTTTACCCCAAATGCAGATTGTAGAATCACATCGGTTACACATCCACAATTTTACATAATGCCCAATTAGTAATTGTTGTATTCTGCTACCTTTCCTATCCCCTACTATCCCCCCTCCCCTCCCCTCCCATCTTCTCTCTCTACCCCATCTACTGTAATTCATTACTCTCTTTGTTTATTTTCCCATTCCCCTCACAACCTCTTATATGAAATTTTGTATAACAATGAGGGTCTCCCTTCATTTCCATGCAATTTCCCTTTTCTCTCCCTTTCCCTCCCATCTCATGTCTCTGTTTAATGTTAGTCTTTTCTTCCTGCTCTTCCTTCCTGCTCTGTTCATAGTTGCTCTCATTATATCAAAGAAGACATTTGGTATTTGTTTTTTAGGGATTGACTAGCTTCACTAAGCATAATCTGCTCTAGTGCCATCCATTTCCCTGCAAATTCTATGGTTTTATCATTTTTATTGCTGCATAGTACTCCATTGTGTATAGATGCCACATTTTTTTTATCCATTCATCTATTGAAGGGCATCTGGGTTGGTTCCACAGTCTAGCTATTCTGAATTGTGCTGCTGTGAACATCGATATGGCAGCATCCCTGTAGCATGCTCTTTTAAGGTCTTCAGGGAATAGTCCGAGAAGGGCAATAGCAGGGTCAAATGGTGGTTCCATTCCCAGCTTTCCCAGGAATCTCCAAACTGCTTTCCAAATTGGCCGCACCAATTTGCAGTCCCACCAGCAATGTACAAGAGTACTCTTTTCTCCACATCCTCGCCAGCACTTGTTGTTGTTTGACTTCATAGTGGCTGCCAATCTTACTGGAGTGAGATGGTATCTTAGGGTGGTTTTGATTTGCATTTCTCTGACTGCTAGAGATGGTGAGCATTTTTTCATGTACTTGTTGATTGATTGTATATCCTCCTCTGAGAAGTGGTTATTTGTTATCTTATTGTCTAATTTTTTGAGTTCTTTGTATACTCTGGATATTAGGGCTCTATCTGAAGTGTGAGGAGTAAAAATTTGTTCCCAGGATGTAGGCTCCCTATTTACCTCTCTTATTGTTTCTCTTGCTGAGAAAAAACTTTTTAGTTTAAGTAAGTCCCATTTGTTGATTCTTGTTATTAACTCTTGTGCTATGGGTGTCCTATTAAGGAATTTGGAGCCCGACCCCACAATATGTAGATCGGAGCCAACTTTTTCTTCTATCAGACGCAGAGTCTCTGATTTGATATCAAGCTCCTTGATCCATTTAGAGTTAACTTTTGTGCATGGCGAGAGGAAGGGATTCAGTTTCATTTTGTTGCATATGGATTTCCAGTTTTCCCAACACCATTTGTTGAAGATGCTATTCTTCCTCCATTGCATGCTTTTAGCCCCTTTATCAAATATAAGATAGTTGTAACTTTTTGGATTAGTCTCTGTGTCCTCTATTCTATACCATTGGTCCACCCGCCTGTTTTGGTACCAGTACCATGCTGTTTTTGTCACTATTGCTCTGTAATATAGTTTGAAATCTGGTATCGCTATACCGCCTGATTCACACTTCCTGCTTAGAATTGCTTTTGCTATTCTGGGTCTTTTATTTTTCCATATGAATTTCATGATTGCTTTATCTATTTCTACAAGAAATGCCATTGGGATTTTGATTGGCATTGCATTAAACCTATAGAGAACTTTTGGTAATATCGCCATTTTGATAATGTTAGTTCTGCCTATCCATGAACAGGGTATATTTTTCCATCTTCTAAGATCTTCTTCTACTTCTCTCTTTAGGGTTCTGTAGTTTTCATTGTATAAATCTTTCACCTCTTTTGTTAGGTTGATTCCCAAGTATTTTATTTTTTTGGAGGATATTGTGAATGGAGTGTTTTTCCTCATTTCCATTTCAGAAGTTTTGTCGCTGATATACAGAAATGCCTTTGATTTATGCGTGTTGATTTTATATCCTGCCACTTTGCTGAATTCATTTATTAGTTCTAGTAGTTTCTTTGTAGACCCTTTTGGGTCTTCTAAGTATAGAATCATGTCATCTGCAAATAGTGATAATTTAAGTTCTTCTTTTCCTATTTTTATGCCTTTAATTTCTTTCGTCTGTCTAATTGCTCTGGCCAGTGTTTCGAGAACTATATTGAATAGAAGTGGTGATAGAGGGCATCCCTGTCTTGTTCCAGATTTTAGAGGGAATGCCTTCAACTTTTGTCCATTCAGAATGATGCTAGCCTGAGGCTTAGCATAGATAGCTTTTACAATGTCAAGGTACGTTCCTGTTATCCCTAGTTTTTCAAGTGTTTTGAACATAAAGGGATGCTGTACTTTGTCGAATGCTTTCTCTGCATCTATTGAGATGATCATATGGTTCTTATCTTTAAGTCTATTGATGTGGTGAATAACATTTATTGATTTCCGTATATTGAACCATCCTTGCATCCCAGGGATGAATCCTACTTGATCATGGTGCACAATTTTTTTGATGTGTTTTTGTATTCGATTTGCCAGAATTTTATTGAGGATTTTTGCATCTAGGTTCATTAGAGATATTGGTCTGTAGTTTTCTTTCTTTGAGGTGTCTTTGTCTGGTTTCGGAATCAGGGTGATGTTGGCCTCATAGAATGAATTTGGAAGAGCTCCCTCTTCTTCTATTTCCTGAAATAACTTGAAAAGTATTGGTATTAATTCTTCTTTAAAGGTTTTGTAAAACTCCGCTGTATACCCATCCAGTCCTGGGCTTTTCTTGGTTGGTAGTCTTTTGATGGCTTCTTCAATTTCATCCATTGATATTGGTCTGTTCAAATTGTGTGTATCCTCCTGACTCAGTCTGGGCAAATCATATGACTTAAGAAATTTATCGATGTCTTCACTATTTTCTATTTTATTGGAATATAGGTTTTCAAAATAATTTCTAATTGTCTTCTGTATTTCTGTAGCATCTGTTGTGGTATTGCCTTTTTCATCCCATATGTTAGTAATTTGAGTTCTCTCTCCTCTTCGTTAGCAAGGCTAAAGGTCTGTCGATCTTATTTATTTTTTCGAAGAACCAACTTTTAGTTTTGTTAATTTTTTCAATAGTTTCTTTTGTTTCAATTTCATTGATTTCCGCTCTGATTTTAATTATTTCTTGCCTTCTGCTACATTTGCTGTTGTTTTGCTCTTCCTTTTCTAGGGCTTTGAGATGAAGTGTGAGCTCATTTATTTGTTGGTTTTTTCTTTTTTTGAGGAATGACCACCAGGCGATGAATTTTCCTCTTAAAACTGCTTTCATTGTGTCCCATAGATTCCATTCACTAGTTGAAGTACCTTTAAGATGTTTCAAAGTTTTGTTATTCAAATGACTCTCCTATATTTGATCAAACAGTAATTTTGCCTCTTCAATTGATATTTGATACTTTCTTCTAAGACTAAGCACATAGCTCTAGTTATAATCTCATGTCTGATAAATACAAGATAAGTAAAATATTTTTCCAAACATCACTAGTCATGTTTTCACAGTTTACTATATACATTTTTGGTCCTAACTTTAAGTGTTTACTATTAGGGGTTCCTATTTCCTATGCCAATTACTGGTACTGGACTTTCACATCCAAATTTAAAACAGTAGTTTCCTTTTAAGGAGATTAAGAGGATGTGCTATGAAGGGGCACAGCAGGATCTTCTTCTGCTTTAGTAATATTTCTTTTTCCTTAACATGGGTAGTTAGGAATGTTGTATTTACAATATGAAGTTCTGTTTCCAGCCCTGTTTCTATTACATAAAACCATATCATTAACTGGATCCCCTTGGAAACCAACATGGATAGTATGAATGGCCACTCATCAGAACTGCAGGCACAAACTAGGAACTCTCTGAGACTTAAGCCCATGTCACTCACTGCCAGTCTCCAGGGACTTTCTCTTTGACCATGTGTCTTCTTTGCTAGACTGTCCCGATGTGGCTGACCTACACATAGAATTGGATAAGGCCCTTAGACTGGTCAATGTGTCCAATGAGCAATACGACCAGGTTGTCCAGATGATCCAGCATCACTTGGAGGACACCATGGATCTGATGGAGAGGATGAGCCAGCAGTTTGGCTGGGTGTCTGAACTGGCAAACCAGAGCCTAGGAGCTGAGAACATCTTTAATTCAATAAAGGTAATGGCGAGATCCAGAGCAGGAGAGCAGGTATGGAGATTATGTGTGTGTGCTTTGATTCTTCATTAGTTTATTTAATAATTATATCTGAATATGAAAACAAGTGGGGGAGAATATTCCTGTTTCCATTGTGATTATATTCAGGCTGACTTGATTTAATGAGCTACATTAGAGAACAAGAAATCCTATACAGAAAATCAATTTAAAACACAAAATACTTTAAATCAATTTAAAATGAAAAATACTTTCTAATCCAGTGATGGCTAATTCTGCTCATGGTTTTAGGACTAGAACTGATGGAGGTAACCTTGAAGGAAAACTAGACAATGTCATTTTTTGGGGAATTTTTGGCTTTTTTTTTTTTTTTTGACAATGTCATTTTTTAAGGGAGAAGACTTACAGGTAAAGCAATTGAAGTTCAAAATTTGACTTTGAAACAGCTAAGAAAGCGTGGGAAAGTTCCTTAACTTTTCTAGGCCTCAGTTTTCCCCTTGAAAAATAGAAATAATAACAGCCACCTTAAAATGTTTGTCTGAAAATCTAGTACCACAGGTTCCTTATGCAAATGAAGAATTCTGTAAATTATAGTTCTTATTTGTGTGTGTGTGTGTGTGTGTGTGTGTGTGTGTGTCTCACTAAGTTGCTAAGGACCTCACTACATTGCTGAGGCTGACCTGAAACTTTCGATCCTTCCACCTCAACCTCTTGAGTCGCCAGACTTTCAGACATTCACCACCACACCCAGCTAGTCTTATTAGTTTTTGACATAATAATAAGCTGCTGAGTTATGAGCTACCTTGAGAATTATGTCTATTTAATTTAATTTTAGTTTATTTATTGCTGTGCTTGGGAACAGAACCTAAGGCCTCACATATGCCAGACAAGCCCTCTATCACAGAGCAAAATCCCCTGGCTGATAATGACACACACTTTATAAATTTATTTTCACATAGGAAGATACTCTCATCTTCCGTTGAAGCTATACTGACTCCCACATTCAATCAAGAACTCTTTGTTGCATAAAACAGTGACCTACTTTCTTTCCTCAGACAGGTACCCCCACAACCACACGTTACACGTTAATTACATAAATGCACCATGATGATTCCTGATGAGGTTTGTATTCAGGGGTTCCTAAAAACACCTGAACACAAAAATCACTAGGCTGAACAATCAAAGATGCAATATTCTGAGCAGCATGTGATATTGGCGCCCTACCCAGATTCCTGGGCATCTTTTTTTTTTACCAGTTTCCACTCTGCTGACTACTTCTCCAAGGGATTTCTTCCCTCGGGGCTACTGAGCACCATCCATCTCTGCAGGATGGAGCCAGGGGCTAGAGGTCACCTGAAGCCATTTCCTTGCTTAGTTACTCCCTCTTCTAGTTTGCTTTTCCTCACCCCCTTAACAGTGGTCCCTGAGAGCATCCCTTTCAATCACTCATGTTAAGATCTCCAGCTCTGCTTCTTGGGAATTTGACCTGCTACTCTGTCATCCAGCTCTATTTCAACCCACAAAGTTTGGTCCATGCACAGCTTGAAAAAAAAGCAAAACAAGCACATTTTAAAATAAATAAATAAATAAATACACAAAATATAGGACAGAAAAGAGTAGCATGCAGTGCATTGAGTAAGTCATATGCATGTCATAGAACTTTCATTTCCAACGTGCATGTGAGTGTGCAGATATATGAATATTTACACACAATGTAGACATATGTATTTTGAATCATAATGTAAAATGCATTTGTTTTTGCAGACCATAGCCAAAGGGTGCTGAAAGCCACTGTTGCTGTCGCTGCTGATTCAAATTCTGTGACATTATTAGGTCACACTCTAGGAGGGCAAAAGAATTCAATGAGTTTAATTATCCTCACACATATGGACTTTTGGGTCAATGAGAAAAAACTTGTCTTAAAGGATGAAATTTTAAGAAAATCTTTATCAGTGCTTTCAACCTTTAGAAAGCTACAGTTGATGTGTAATTTTTTTAATCATTATTTTCCTTTCTGTACTTTAATTTGCTCCCGTTCTAGGGTATCTGAGTAACAATAGCAGATTTATCTGAAGTTCTTTAGATTGATAACAAAAGTACCTATGTATAAAAACCTCCATATAAAATAAAATTATGGTTTTCAATATATATATATCTTTATGATAACCATCATCACTAAAGAGCATTGACTATGTTTTGGGCAATGTTCTAACATTTTTTCCTATATAGTCTGACCATTTTATTCCCCTCAGTGATCATATAAGGTAATGTCTTAGTACATTTTTTGTTGCTGTTACAGAATACAGAGACTGGGGTACAGTTTGTGCTTAACATGCATGAAGCCCTCAGTTCAATAATTCCCAGCACCATGGGGGACCCAAGCATGAGTGATTTATAAAAAAATAAAAATAAAGAGGTTTATTTAGCTCAGTGTTCTAGAGACTGGAAAGTTCGAGATCATGGGGTGACTCTGCTTAGCTTCTGACGAGGGCCATGTGCTCCTCCACATGGGAAAGGGACAGGGAAGCAGGTGTGCAGGTGAGGAGAGCACATGGATGAGAGAGACCAAGAGGAAGTATGAGGGAGAGGTGCCAGGCTTGCTTTATAACTTCTGCTCTGGTGGTAATCGATCCAGTCCCTCTGGACCTTTACTTCCACATGACCTAATCACTTCCACCACTTCTCAATAAAGCTCTGCTGGGAACCAAATGTTAACATCAATTTGGGTGGGGAGAAGCCACATCCAAACCATAGCAGGTAAGTAGTATTATATTCCCAATGTTTCAGATGAGGTACAAGAGAACAGAAGCAACTAGTACAAGGGTAGCTAGTAAGTGGGAGAACTGGAATGCAAACTCAAGCAGGTCCATCTGGACCCGGTTCTTATTTAATCATGTAAGGGAAAGTGCAAACCCATAAAAGAGCAAGCATTGAAGTGAAAAACATTCGGGTCCTGGTTGTAGTTACAGGTGTGTTTACTTTAAGGTTATTTATTAAACTAGACAAAAAGGCTTTATACAGTTTTATGAATATTATATTCACTAAAAAAGAAGGGGAAAATCTTATGCAAGCCATTCCTTTATAAACTTGAAAACTTATAAAGTTACTCACTTCAACCTGGCCTCATTTTTTTGGCTTTAGTTCTTCTGATAAGGGTATTTATTGAAAAACATTTCCAAAATAGTTCTCTTCAGATGACAACAGGTTGCATGTCAGTTCAGTGCCATGTAAATGATTGAAATTGAAGCAAACACACTTGAGAATTCATTAAGAGTAACGGATGGGCATTTCACACATACATCCATAAATTGTGAATTTCCTAGGAAAACTTGAGAGCAAAACTTTGTACTTCACATTAATACCAGTGGCACAAACAAAAGTCATTAAACATTTTATCTGCTCACTTCAGTTTTCTGGTTCCTATTGTGGTTAAGTCATGCCATGTCGCAAGGCGGGACCAACGAAATATGAGTAAAAACGATAAGGATTATTTCTAGGATACAAAAGTGAAAAGCCATGTATATTCTTCCTCTGCTGAGAAAAAAAAAAGGTGTTCAGGTGCCTTAGCCATAAGATGATGTGCTTCTATCATCCAGGTGTCTATATAGTGTAGTGCCCTTATAAGGGACATGTAACAAGAACAAGAGATAAACTTTTGTGATATGAAGTCACTGGAATGTTGGGACTAATTTGTTCCCTCAGCACAACTTAGCCTATTCCTGACCAACGTATTAATTTTACTGGACAATCCTTCTTTTAGGCAGTTCCAAGAGCTCATGAAGGAAATTCTTCCAAACAAGATGACCCAGTGGTAGAATCAAGCATTCTACCTTCCCCTAAGTCTGCATTGGGGATTCCTCCTGAAGAAAGTGCTGAGAGTTCCAACTTCATTGACTATGTAGTAACGAAAGTTCTTCAGCATCTTAAGGAACGTTTTCAAACTTGGTAAGCAGAGTGCCTGATTAAGAATGCTTTGACAGGAGTAGATGATTCATAAAAGGAAAAAATAAAACTAGTTTTAAAAATCTCTGGGAAATATGTTCGATTTCACAACAATCAAAGACATGAAAACAAACAAGACATCATTTTCTGCCTAGCAAATGTGCAAATTTTAAAAAGCCCCATGAAATCTAGATACCAGTGTGATAAATTGGAAATTCTCTTATGTTATAGGCAGAAAAATAATATGGATTTGCTTATTTTATTTATTTTTTCCTTTTCTTCTTTCTGTTGTACTAGGAAGTGAACCCAGGGCCTTGCACATGCTGGACATGTACTCTACCCCTGAACTACAGTCCCAGCCCTCACCCTATTAATAAGGGTGGGGGGCTGGGGAGGTACTGGGGATTGAACCCAGAGGGGCTTTACCACTGAACCACACCCCCAGCCCTTTTTAAAAATTTTCAGACAGGGTATCACTAAGTTGCTTAGGGCCTGGTTTAGGGCTGGCCTCAAGTTTGTGATCCTTCTGCCTCAGCCTCCCAAGTGGTTGGATTGTAGATGTGGACCACCATGCCCAGCTTAATCCTAGCCCTTTTTATTTTAAGACAGGGTCTCACTAAATTGGCCCAGCCAGTCTTGAACTTGCAGTTCTCCTTCCACAGTCTCTAAGTAGCTGGGATTACAGGTATGTGCCTTCATTCCTGGCTGCCAACCAAGATCTTTGTAACATCTATTAGGTTAAAGCACAGGACTCAGGCGCAGTGGAGGAGAAAATGAGGAATTTGAAAAGATCCTGTCCCAAAGAAGTTCTATCCAGCAGAATAGAATACAGACATATATTATCAATGCCAGGCAGGATTTTTTGTAAGTCCAATAAGCAGGTTCTGGGCATTCCAGAGAGGGTCATTTGCTTTCTGGTAGGGGAGAAACTACTCAGCTGGATGTATTTCCTTTCTTCCTTTTCCACCCCCTTTCTATCTTATCCAGTCCTTTCTTTCTCTCTTTTCCTTTACCCTTTCCTTCCTTCTATCCTCTCTTCTCCCTTCCTTAAGAAAAAATAATCAGTTAAAATATATATCTGTAGGTGAATAATCAAATAATGGAGGTAGCCCCCAAAAATTACCAAGGGGAAAAAAAATGGAAAACGTGAGCCAACAGGTCAAGAAAAGTGAGTGTCAAGGCATCAGGGATGTGGAATATCCCTTGAGCTTCCCTCTTCAGAGACCTTCTGGCTCCTCTAGGGGAGTCTGGTTTCTTTCTTTAGTTACCATCAGGACTAACTCAGCAAAAAATGGGAGGATACTGTCTGACTCACAAAATCAAAGGAGAACTGGGGGACCATGCCTGGGCCGGGGCTGGAACCAGGTAGCTCAGAAAAACCTGGAAGGTGGGACCAGGGGACACTTCCTTAGGGCCCCGTGGTCAGGGTGAAGCAGCTGCAGTGGTTTTATGTGCTCAGGTGACTCTGTTCAGGATTTGACTTGCAGGGGGGTATCAGACCCAGTTGGGTCATGTGTGTCTACCTCTAGACCAGGGACAGAAGGGCATCCCAACAGTCGCAACACCTTTAACCCCTTTGTCTAGGTAACTCTGAGGCATCAATAGATCTCGGTTCAAATTGTCACTTCTTCAGGGACAACACACCTGACCTCTAGACTAGACTGGATCCCCTTAACACTCTGCAGAATTTTACCTTTAGCCATGTGCTTCTTTCCACGAAAGTAGGTACCATTTTAGGGTTTTTGCTTCCCCTCCTGATTCCAGGGGCCTAGGATTGTGTCTAGCGCATATCAGACCCATTAATTAACACAGGTATCAATGAACAGAACACAACAAGAAGAGCAGGAGGTGAAGGTGGAAAAGCAACATTGGGAAGAGGTCAGGAGGATTCTGAACAGCAAGCTATGGAGTGTGAGTTATAGATAGCATTCTTTTTTCTTGGAGTGAAAGTTCACAATAGGTAATAGCATAAATGCTCTTGGGTTTTGGAAAAAATACATATATATAGCAAAATAATGGGAAACCCACATGGATGGATATTCTTATTATTTCTTGAAGAAATCATAGTTCCCCTGGTGTGTGGAACCTGTAGGATGGTCCCTGTGATATAGCTCAGTGGCAGAGCACATTAAATCCCCAGCACAAAACAAGATGGTCCTTTCCTTGGTGTGAAAATGGTTTACTCTGCACTCTATGTGCACACAGGATTTTCTCAATAATTTTTTTTGTGTGTGTTCCTTTCACAGTGATGATGGTAAGAATCCATCACAGGGACCATCCTACAGGTTCCACACACTAGGGGAACTATGATTTCTTTAAGAAATAATAAGAATATCCATCCATGTGGGTTTTCCATTATTTTGCTATATATTTCTTCCAAAACCCAATAGCATTTATGCTATTACCTATTCTGAACTTTCACTCCAAGAAAAAAAAATGCTATCTATAAATAAGTAAGCAATATTTTGATCATTGTTACTTTTTTTTTTTTTAAGGTAAGAAGATGTAATACAAGAAGAATTTTTCGTCCGCTGAGACCTGATAATCCTGAAATACGATGCAGGGTAGTGCATTAATCCTAGTTGCAGGAAAGCAAGTTAATTATTTATTATGAAGTACTGTTAATTTGCTTGTCTTGAATGACAATTTAATAGCTAGTCAAACTGAGTTCAAATGAAAATGTCTTAAAAATCAAATGTACTTCTAGGTGCGGTGGTATATTCCTATAATCCCAGAAACTCAGGAGGCTGAGACAGAAGGATCACAAGTTTGAGGCCAGCCTCAGCAACTTAGCAAGGCCCTAAACAACCTAGTGAGGCCCTGTCTCAAAATAAAAATAAAATAAAAAGGGCTGGGGAACACCCCTGGGTTCAATCTCCAGTACCACCAAAAAAAAAAAAAAAAAAGAAAAGAAATCAAACATACATATGCACTGTATTTTATGATAAATTAGTAATTCTTTGAAAATTAAATAAATATTAAAATTAAATAAATAAATATTAAATCATTGTGTTCCATCATTTCTACAAATGTGCCATTTTCTAGTTAAGAAAGTCTCTTTAATTTGGCTTTTAGTAAAGTGTATTATAATTGACTATTTGAAAAAGAAACTAATTTATTCCTTTATTTGGTAAAAGCCACAGCTTCTGCATGTTTTTTTTATTGTGGTGAATTTACACATAGCATAAATCTTATGATTTAAACCATTTTAAAGCATGCAGTTCTGTGGCATTAGTACGAACATTTCTACTATGTAACCAGCACTGCCATCCATCTCCAAAATTGTTTTCATCTTCTTAACCTGAAACTCTGCACCCATTAAACACTAAGTCCCCACTCCTCCCACCTGCCAGCCCCACAACCACCACTCTACTTTCTATCTCTATGAGTTTGACTGCTCTGCATTCCTTACATATATGGAATACTACGGTGTTTGTCCTTTTGTGACTAACACATCCCCTTAATGTTTGGTAATGTCTTCAAGGTTCATCAAAGTTGCTTATGGGCCTGGTGCAGTGGCACAAGCCTGTAATCCCAGAGGCTCTTGGGAGGCTGAAGCAAGAGGACCTTGAGTTAAAAAAACCAGCCTCAGCAATGGCAAGGCACTAAGCAACTCAGTGAGACCCTGTCTCCAAATAAAATACAAAAAGGGCTGGGGATGTGGCTCAGTGTTTAGGTGCCCCGGAGTTCAATCCCTGGACTCCCCTCCCCCCCAAAGGTTGTACAATGATCAGAACTGCCCTCCTTTTCTAAGGTTGAGTAATATTCCACTGTATGTTCATGATTTTGTTTATCCATTCATCTATGGATGGATAATGCATTGTTTCTACTTTTTCACTATAGTGAATAATGCTGCTTTGAACATGGGTGCACAGCAGTTTCATTTTCATATTAAAACAACATTTGTTTCACAAAACTGCATATATTTCATGGCTGACACTTACCTAACCTCAAAATATGGACCCTGGTACAACACAATAATAGGGCATCTATTATTACTGGTATTTATGACTAAGGATAGCACTGGGAATACATAGAGAGTCAGTCTTTCAAATTATTATTATTTTTTTTACTATTCTTTTTAGTTGTAAGTGGACACAATACCTTTATTTTATTTGTTTTTATTTTTATGTGGTGCCAGGGATTGAGCCCAGTGCCTCACACATGCTAGGCAAGCTCTCTACCACTGAGCCACAACCCCAGCCCCTCAATTTATTTATTTTTTAAAGACTCTAAACCTTCACAATCTTGATGCAGAAAGGCCTGTCAGGGAGAGTCCAGAGGCAGCCAATGGAATATAACCAACTGAAGAAGATAAAGCTTTTCTTAAATTGCAACCAAAGGCCGTAAAAAGACATTAAACAAATGACAAAATCCTGGATTCCATGGTGAACAGTAAATCTAAAAAAAATTAATAGAGCCTATCCAACTACACATTTCATATATTTGTTAGAGATGTTGCCAAAAAAGAAATTGTAAAGGGAAACGGTTTTTTCTTGGGTGAGCTAGCCAAAGCTTGTAGGGTGGAAAGAGAAAGAAGAAGGGGAGGTGAGGCTCAGGACAGCCAAGTGATAGAGAGACTGCGGCCAGGCTGACCTGGCTTCCCATCCCGGCTGCTCTAGTGTGAGCCCTGGGACTTGGGGCACTACCCTTAACCTTGCTAGGCCTCACTGTTGTCATCTATAAAATGATAAAAATAAGTTTCCTGCTTTAAAGTGTCGTCATGAGAACTACATTAAATAATCCTTAATGTGGGATTCATGATAAGCATCAATAAGTGGTAGCCATAACCAAAAGTATTATCAGGTGCCTGATTTGATTGTTGAGACTCAAATATGTGAGTTTCTTGCTGTCCTATACCTAATTTTACCAACATTTTTAAGGGTTTGTTGTGTAAAAAAAAAAAAAAAAAAAAAAGGTGGGGAGGCTTATTCTAGATTAATAATCTTCAAGTATATTTGCTCTCTCCTATTCCCTTACAGGAAACTGAAAAGATACAGATCCTGTGATAGCAAATGCTAGGTATCAAATGTTCATTCTGGATTGAGTTATCATTGTGATTATCATTTGTACATAACTGATCAAAATAACATAAAAATACACTTTACATCGCTAGGATTATTAAACACATTAGTAAAAAGTAAAAAATTTTGCCAGGTACAGTCGTGCAGGCCTGTAATTTCAGCAGCTTGGGAGGCTGAAGCCGGAGGATTGCAAGTTCAAAGCCAGGCTCAGCAATTTAGCGAAGCCCTAAGCAACTTGGCAAGACCCTGTCTCAAAATGAGAAATTAAAAGGGCTGGGGATGGACTGAGATTGTGGCTCAGTGGCAGAGCGCTTGCCTAGCATGTGTGAGGCCCTGGGTTTGAGTCTCAGCACCATATATAAATAAATAAATAAGGGTCCATTTACAACTAAAATATATATATGTATATAAGTGACTGTATGACCAATGTGATTCTGCAACCTGTACACTCAGAATAATGAGAAATTATACCCCATTTGATTCAAATGTATGATATTTCAAGATCATTGTACTGTCATGTGTAAACAATTAAAACAAAATTTAAAAAAAGGGGGGGCTGGGGAGGTGGCTCAATGGTACAGTGCCCCTAGGTTCAATCCTGGGTATGTCCCCCCAAATTAAAATTTTAACAGAAAGTCTCTCTTTTTTTTTGGTATTGAGGAATGACTCCAGGCCTGCTTAATCACTGAGCCACATCCCCACCTCTTTTAAAAATTTTTTTCTTAATTTTGAGTCAAGGTCTCGCTAAGTTGCTTAGGGCCTGGCTAAATTGCTGAAACTGGCTTTGAACTCTGAATCCTCCTGCTTCAGCCTCCCAAATCACTGGGATTATGGGCGTGGGCCACTACACTCAGCTAACAGAAAATCTCTTAATGAGAAGGAAGAACTTTTTTTTAATCCTTTTTTTTTCATCCTCCAACAAGTTCCTGTATCCATTAATAATTATAATTTCTTCCTAAGATGACAGGATTCAATATGGAAAAAAAAAAGAGACAAGGCTCAGCATCAATATGAACTCTATTTTTGGTTTTAGATGCAAGCACTGCAGCTGCCAAGGTTCAGTTAATCTCCTCAGTGAGGTCTTGCCTGGTGAGCAGCTTACCCCACCTGATCACCCTCTGACCTTTTATCTGGACATCACCTTAACCCCTGTTACTAATTAAAGGGCTGGGGATGGAACTCTGGGCCTCATATATGCTAGGCAAGCACTCTACCTCTGAGCACTCCCAGTCCATCTCTGGGTCCTCTGAGATTGTTTGTCTCCCCTAGAATATCAGTTCTATGAAGAGGGACCTTGCCTGTCTTGCTCCTTATTGAAACGTGGAAGGTACTGTGATAGAAATGTTTGAATATATGAATGCTGTTAGTCTGAGGATCATTCTAGCCAACATTTATAGAGCAGCCAGTTCAAAAGGACCCTTTCCCCTATTATTATCAGACCTAGGCTCTCCAAGGAGGCCATGACAGAGAAATCTCCATGTGGGCAGGGGAGCCCACTCTTGTGTCTTGAGATTCACATTGTAATTCAGCTGCTATTTGGCTAGAACAATTAGACCAGGTTCATAATAACATAAGGAAAATAAACACATAGGTAACATGCAACTGGATACCCTCGGATCTTTTCAGCCTGGGTTGCTGCCAGTGGTTGGAAATATGCAAAGATTTTTTTTCAAAGAGTTTTAATATTTTTTTAGTTGTCAATGGACCTTTATTTTATTTATTGATATGTGGTGCTGAGAATTGAACCCAGTGCCTCACACATGCAAGGTAAGTGCTCTGCCACTGAGCCACAACCCCCCGCCCAAGGAGATTATATATATATATATATATTTTTTTTTTAATTGGGGGAAACATTTGCATTTGGCTGGTTTTCTGCAGGCATGATAGCACACTGCAATGTGCAGGACAGTTCTATCCAAGACACAAACACAGTCTTTTTGAGAAATTATGCGGCTCTAAGCTCACCCAGCACTTGCCTCTGCTCAGCAAATTGGCTCCATATACCCTGTCTAAACCCTTTTTTTTTTTTTTTTTTGGGTACCAGGGATTGAACCACTGAGCCACATCCCCAGCCTTTTAAAAAATATTTTATTAAAGATAGGATCTCGCTGAGTTGCTTAGGGCCTTGCTAAATTGCTGAGGCTGGGTTTAAACTCATGATCCTCCTGTCTCAGCCTCCCGAGTCACTGGGATTACAGGTGTGCCCCACTGCGCCCAGCTTCTGAACTACTTTTAAGCTTGGGTTTTCTTACCACCTATCTCTTTCTAAACAACCATCAGAAAGAATGTCCACCCTGCCTCAGTCTACCCCACCCAGACCCTACTCAACAGTACAACATGGCAGGACTTAATGCCAATATCCTCAAATATGGCCCCTTGGCATACTGTATATCTTAAGCTGCAGGAAATCTGAGAAAACTGCACAAGATCACTCACCGTCCTCCCACCTTTCTTCCCTGAGGCAATCTGTAAAGAATTCTCTGACCTAACTTCCTGAAAAATAGGTCATAAGGCCTTTATTTCAGAGGGGTCCTGCCTTGTAATCAGAAGCAAAAAGAATTTTGTCCTCTGGTTATGCTCTGTACAACTATACATTAAAATAAAATTTTCCTGGGTATTTGGGTCTTCATTTCTGAAGTCTCCTGTATCATACAAACTTGTAGTCAATAAATTTTTTTTTCTTATTAATCTGTCTTTGCTATAAGAGTGTCAGCCATGATGTTGAGATAAGTTAGGAAAAGATATTACTTTTTCTCTTCTATATATAGGTGGTCTACCTTCCCAAAGGAAATACAGATGGGTTTTAAAAATTAATATTACACTGGAGTGAAGGTGGGTTGAAGCAGTAGGGAGAAGGGAAGAATCTAGGTTGATGTAGGATAGGCCAATGTAGTATGATGATATATTAAGTAGATTTAAAGTATCTGCTATCCTATAACCAAATGCATATTAGTTATTGTGACCCCTGGGAGCATTCATTCATCGTATACTTTTGCAAAAAGCTACCAGAATCTTGCTGTTGATCCAGTTGCCTTTGGGCCCATACCTGTTGGACCTTCTCAGATTCCTACTGGAGGAGCTATTCATCTCACAGCAGCCAGGAAGGGGGGGGGGGAGGGAGAGAGAGAGAGAGAGAGAGAGAGAGAGAGAGAGAGAGAGAGAGAGAGATGGATGCAGCTGATGCCACACTATCCTCTTTTAAGAGAATTGCCCCAAATGACCTAACTTCTTTTCATTAGACCTCCACTTCCTAAAGCCTTCACAACCTCCCATTATGGGCTGGCAACCAAACTATTTAGCTATTTTCAAACATGAGCCTTTGGGGGCTACTTACCCAAAGCATGGTACTTGCAAAAACTATGAACATGAGATAACCAGAATAAAACTATGGACTCGGGCTGGGAGTGTAGTTCAGTGGTAACGCCCAGGTAATGTCACCTCCAAGGTTTAATATATTTCAGCAGAGCCCACATTCTATCTCTCCTGACAATAAAACACTTTATTGAGCACCCACTATGTATTCAATAAATGGATGCTGAAGACTGTATTACAACATATGTATTCGGACATTTTAAACTTATCAAACAGTTCCTACTCACTAGCATTTACATTATTAAACTTTCACTAAAATTGAAAAACGTGATGTTAACAACTTGAAAAGCCTCTGATCATCATTAATCAAGTTTTTTTTTTTTTTTAAAGCTGCATTATTCAACTTGCTCCAGCTGCTAACATTCAGTGAGGACTGGGAGAAAATAGAAACACGAATCACTTGTTAGCATGTCCCCTTAGTTGTGGGAAACATATCAACAATTTTTGTTGTGGTTGTTTTTCCTTTTCTTTCTTTTCCTTTAAGAGTGTATAACCAGCGGGAATTGTCCCAGAATCTCCCGGCTTCATAGAATGGCAGAGGACTGGAGAACTTTCCAAGAGGCTCTCGCCAATGCACCCAGATGCAGGATTTGGGAGTTCTCTCGGGTTTTAACCGTCGAGATGGGATAAATTCGAGCAGACTGGCGTACTGTTTATCTTAAACTGCAACGTTTCCCCTGGGCGGGGCCCCGCCGGAGCCCGAGGGCTGCTCGGCGGGGACCGGTTGGCTCGGGCGGACCCACCGCTTTCCAGCAGGAAGAGGCGGAGCGCGAGGGCTGCGTTGGGGGGAAAGTGCGCGCAGAAAGGGCTCTGTTTTGGCGCCCACGTTTCCCGCCGCAGTCCGCGTCTCCAGCCTTCACCATGCCTGCCGCCGGCTCCGAGTTGCAATGCACGCTGTCGCCGCCAGCCGCACAGGAGCTGGGCGCAGAGCAGCCGCCGCAGCACGGGGAGCTGCAGTACCTGGGGCAGATCAAGCACATCCTGCGCTGCGGCTTCAGGAAGGAGGACCGCACCGGCACCGGCACCCTGTCGGTTTTTGGCATGCAGGCACGCTACAGCCTGAGAGGTGACCGCGGCTGGGTCCCCTCTGGGAGGGAGGAAGGGCTCCCGCAGGCTCCGCGCTGCGGCTGCTGGGAGCGCTCCGGAGCCGCCGAGAGCGCAGGCTACAGGGAGGCAGGGGACGCCTCGGTGTCCCGGCTTTGCAGACCCTGAAACAGGCTCTGATTAGAGAAATGATGCACATAGGGTCACACAGATGGGACTGGCAGAGCTGAAAGGTGAACCAGATCCTAATGGCTCCGCGGCTAAGCCTACCTCGCCTCCTGCTGGCATGGTGCCGCAGTGCTCGCCCCGTGCTACGCAGTGAGAGATCTGCCTGGGCACGTCCTGGCTTTGCCCCTCCTCTTTTCTCCGCGGTTGGTTGTTCCGCTTTGCAAAAGTTGAAAAGAGGAGGGAAAATGATAGGGGCGGAGCGGCAAAGGCGGAAGAGAACCGAGGAGCTGGCGGGAACTTGTTCCTGACCGTTTCGCACCAACCCGCTTTCCTCTTAACCCTGCCAAGAAACGGAGAGCCCTCAAAGGTCTTACTCCACCCTCCCAGGATGGCTCCAGGGAAGAAGTGCCCCTTACGGGTTGTTTGCATCAGGCTTTCTGGAGACTAAGGACTGGCTGGGGGAGGGCACAGAACGTTAGGCAGCAGATGCGGCTCCTTAACGTCTGACAGCAGGTGATCCTGAATTGAGCATCCGTTGTGCGGGGCAGGGGACTCCTCCAAGGTGTTTAAGCCAGACGGTAACATTGACTTCCACAATAAAGAAAGAGCATCCTTGATCCAGGCGTGCGGAGTGGTTTTGAGAGGCGAGACTCTTCATTGTAGTTAGGAGGAAAAACCTCGCACCCTACATCCATTCAAACACTGCACACTACCAACTGCCAAGGCAGATGTGCCCAGGACGGCTTAGGGGTTTCCTCTGAGCAGAGCAATTCACCTTATGTTGCTCTGAGAACAGTAGACTCTGATGAACCACAGATGTGAACCTCTTCCCCCACACCCCAGGCCCCATTGAGGATTGAACCCAGGGACTCTCCACAACCACTGAGCTATATCTCCAAGTCCTTTTCATTTTTTTTATTTTAAGACAGGATCTTATTAGGTTGCCATAGCTGATGGTTTCCCACCAACCAGCTTTCCTTTTGCAAGAACTTTCAATCCTCCTCCCTCAGCTTTCCCAGTCTCAGGGATTTCAAGGCCAGCCCCACTACACCCAGCCATAGACTTGTTTTTAAATTCACTTCCTCTGCTTAGACCTTGGACAAGTGACTTTGCCTCTCTAGTCTTCAGTCCCAAATGTTAAAAGATTGAGGAAATAATGCTCAGTAGGGAATACTGATAAAAAAGCAGGTGCTTGAAAAGAAAATAATCCCTGTTTCATGAATATCAACTATGCAAACAGTAATGTGGCCTCGATTAGTGCTGCATTTGGGGATAAACGTTTACTCTTGCTTGTTGCCTCCCTCCCATTGGTGCCTGTAAAATGAAGATCATAAAGAATCCTCAAGGAGGTTTGATCTAAGGATCAACTAGGATCATGAATAAAAGTGAACAGTTGCTGGCTTTGGTACACTAAAATAATTGATGTTGATTTGCTTTACAAATATTGAAAAACTATTCTGAAGTTTTCACCAGTGTGACATCTGTTCCCCTGCACTGAGTTAAGTTTATTCTTGACAGTGGTGGAATTGCTTGTGTCCTGGGAAACATTTTGAGTGTTGCCTTCACACCTGTGTGACAGGATTCACAAGGACTGGGTAGTGGGTGATAGCTCTTTCCCTTTTCCACAGGGGCATCCTCCATTTCTTTGTGTGGAACTGCTGTGTCCAGTAGTCGCCAGGGCTCAGGAGGGGCTGTGCCAGTGTGACTTGTCACTGACTACAAGTCGCTGACTTGCCTTGCAGCCTAGAGCTCCTCCCTGATCCCAGGAGTTGCAGTTTTCTGGATGTTCCTAAGGTCACTCTAGGAATTTACGTCCCAGGACAGTTTTCCTCCACAGGAAAGGTTGGAAGATGTGTTCTCTGTTCCCATGTTCAAACTGTACGGCAAACTGTTTTTCAGATGAATTTCCTCTGCTGACAACCAAACGTGTGTTCTGGAAGGGTGTTTTGGAGGAGTTGCTGTGGTTTATCAAGGTAAAGAAGCTGCTTCTGTTGAAAGTTGATGGTCTGTTTTCAACCTAGAGAGGGTTTTTAAGAGTCCAATCATGTAACTCCTCAGCCCACAGCCCTTAGACATTATCCCTAGTAGTTCTCATTTTACTCAGTAAAAAGCAGAGTCCTTATCAGAGCGCCTTCCAGCTCTGGGAAATCTGCATCTCTGTACCATCCATCCTAACCCTCTTGCTTATCTTTGAGCACACTAGGACATTCCCACAGAGGCCTCTGGGACTTGCTTCCCTCTCTCTAGAACCTTCTCCTCCACCCCCATGGAGTGTGACTCCTTCACCTCCGTAAGTCTTTGCTCAGTCAGTCTCAGCCTCCCAGTCAAAGACTATAATTCTCCCCTGACTCCTGTATTTTTCTCCAGAGGGAACATCTGATGTGTAATGCCACAGTCTTTCCTCTCTTCCCTGCCCCCATTGTGGGTAAGGGGATAACAGACAAATAAATAAGCTCCACAAGAGCAAAGAATTAGTCTCTTTTTTGCTGTTGTTCCCCCAGGGCCTGGAGCATAGACTGCCATGTGCTAGTCACTCAACATGTTTTGAATGCTGAAGAGAGCAAAAGGTAGTAGGTAGTTTGGAAAAGAGCTCGAGAGCCATGAGATGGGTGGCAGTGACACCAGGCTCCTCCTCGTATAGTGTCCTGGTCCAGAACCCTCTGAAGAGATGGGCTTGGTTCTAGGACAAGCTGGACATTGGGATCCCATCTATAAAGCTCTTGATGTGGCTTATATGATCTTGGGCCGTCCAGGCAGACCTAGAAAGGGTTGACATTTGGCTTCAGTTCAGTCTTTCTCAGTTCTGTGTTCTTGGGGTGTGTTCTGTGTTGGCCTTTCAAATGATGGTGAACCTCTACCTCAAAATGCATCTTCAGAAATCTCAGGTCTTTTTTTTTTTTTTAAACAGTACCAGGAATTGAACTCAGGGGCACTCGACCAATGAACAACACCCCCAGCCCTATAGGAAAAGATTAGAGAGATGGATCCAAAGAGGTCAGACCACCCTCCAAAAGTTAGGACTGGGTCCAGTCTGCTTACAGATAGTTCAGGCTCCACGTGGACAGGGTCAAGTGCCCGCCCTCCAGCGTGTCAGCATGGGCTAGAGGCTGAGCAGTGGGTGACTTTGGGGCTCAGAATTCACTTGTGTGCCTGTTATACTCTCATCTCTTTAGGGATCCACAAATGCGAAAGAACTATCTTCCAAGGGAGTGAAAATCTGGGATGCCAATGGATCTCGAGGCTTTTTGGATGGCCTGGGATTCTCCACCAGACAAGAAGGGGACCTGGGCCCAGTCTATGGCTTCCAGTGGAGACATTTTGGGGCAGAATACAAAGATATGGATTCAGGTGAGGAGACAGAGCAATTCCTCAGATTTCCCAAATGTTCTTCCTAGCGTGAGGTTGCTCCATTGTTTTGGATAAAGTCTGGGGCCGGGGTGTAGCTCTGTGGTAGAGTGCTTGCCTAGCATGTGTGAGGTCCTGGGTTCTGTCCCAGGAGCTGATATAGAACTTTGACATTTTGAGAGACAGTGCCCCATGAAGGTCAGATCACACTCTTGGTGATTTGCATTTATGGGGTTCTTATGAATTCTTGGAATTTTCCTTATCTGTGCCATCCTGTGTCGTTTGTTGGCAGATAGCTGCAGGATTGTTGTCCACGTTGGGGAATAGGGTAGGAAGAAAGTTCATCTGTGGGAGGAGATGCCCAGCGTCCAAGTGGCAGCTTATGTTTCTTCAGCTAGAGACTAAACCTCTAGCGTGCAGTAGGTGGTGTTGGTGTGATCCAGCATAGCGTTGGGGTCCCCCTCCCCCACACTCTGCTGGAATAGAGGAAGGATGAAACATTTCACTCCAGGATTTCCTGTCCTGTTAGTGGCACCATTTGCTTGAGTCACAGAACCCAACCCCCCTCCCACTCCTGCCTTTGGCTCTTTCTTTCTAGCTCACCTGTTCTTAGGATAGGGGTTGCCAAAGCAAACACCACCTCAGGGTGTATTTGTGTGTGTGCGCACATGCAGGAGTAACCATTTCCTGGCTGGAGGGATTTGGGCCTGGTGTTAATTCCTCAGTGAAAGACTTAAGTCTGCATTTATGTGCAGTCATAAGGCCTTTTTTGATGTTGGCGGTTTCAAGAATTAAAAAAAAACGCTGGAGGACTAGGAATGGGTGAATTTGAAGAGGGAGAAGGTAGAATGGTGGCTTGGGTTGTGGGGAAAATGGGAAGTTAGTATTTGGGGACGCAATTTTAGTTTGGAAAGATGAAAATGTTCTAGAAGTGGATACTGTGTGGTTGTACAACAATAGGAATTACTTAATGCTGATGAATTGCATACTTAAAAATGGTTACCACAAGGGCTTGTCTAGCATGCGCAAGGCCAGACTTTCTGCAGGTGAATGGTCAGTGGCTGACCTAGTGGTTGCTGACCTAGGGCTCCTTCCTGAAGATGTCAGGCTTCTCCATTGGCTATGGGGTTTACATCCTGCCTGGTGTTATTTCTCGTTGCTTAAGGGGCCAAGTCATAAAAGTATTGACTTAGTTGGATGAGTACAGGCTGCTAGATGTCAGCAGAGGAGTTTGTCATCTTTGATTCTGAGTTTTCATTTTGAAATAATTAGATTCACAGGAAATTGGGGGAAAAAAAGGTAGAGAGAATTCCTCTGTACCCTGCACCCTGTCCCCGCCCATAGTGATAGCTCCTGTTAATACTCTTACTTAAATTAACATTGGTACAATCCAGAGTTGATCAGTTAGAGGCCTTTATCCCACAAGATGTGAGAACTATTGGTCTGGAACATTTCTCATCAGTTGGAATTTTAACCAGAGGACAGTCTGAAGCTTCATTTGTTTCCATTAACAAATCACTTCTCAGCTTCCAGTTCCATCTCAGAAGGAAAGCAGGGAATCAAACTCCAGAAAACAGGATTGGGAGAAAAGAAAGATGATGTAATCATTATAGAGTTTTCCTATATTTATAGGAAATACTTGTTTAGCTGCTCAATCTCGAGTACAGTTTGGGGTAGAAATGTGGGTAAGTTAGTGTCCAGGTCGTGGAGAGGAATCCACAGTCCCTTTTTAGTTGGAATGAGTAGTATGCAATGCTATATTCTACTTCAGACTCAATATGTTCTGTGGGACAAGGATAAAGTAGGTTGTGTCAGTTGAAGTGTGACAAGAAGGGTTGGTGGGTTAGAAGCTGAGTCCATGGGAAACATTGGAAAAATCTAAGATTACTGAGATAAGTGTATAAGTCTGTGGGGGTTTTGTTTTAACTATCAACAACACACCCGAAAATGGATAATATTATAAAGGTTTATTTAGCTCCTGGTTCTGGAGGCTCAAGGACGCACATCTGGTGATGGCCTTCTTACAGTTCGAGTTCTGAGGTAGCTGGGAATTGCATGGCAAGAGATGAGAAGAGCACATACGTGTCCCTTTTGGTTTCTCTGCCTCTTATAGAATAAGCCACCAAGATTTAGTCGTGGGGACTGTGCCCTGTGACATTTTAGTTTTCGGTGGACACATCTTTATTTTTTATGTGGTACTGAGGATCGAACCCAGCGCTCTGCGAATGCCAGGCGAGCTCGCCACCGCTTGAGCCACATCCCCAGCCTAACACATGAACCTTTGAGTGACACACTCAAACCATGTCCAAACCATAGCACTTAGCAGTGGAGGAAGGGAGGAGGAGGAGGAGGTGACACTGTGATAGGACAAATCTTTAAGGAATTCATGTATAGAAAACAGACTTTACTATGACTCCAGAGGACTAGAAGCTTAAGACCTCAAACTCAACCCAGAGAGAGATGAGAAATTTGCACAGAGTTCTGTCACCATGGGTCAAGAAGGGACATTGAATGAAGGGTGTAATAGATGATGGCAGGGCCATCCCATGAGAGGCTCTGATTAATTTGTGTATGTGTCTTTAACAATTCTATAGATTATTCTGGTCAAGGAGTAGACCAACTGCAAAAAGTGATTGACACCATCAAAACCAACCCTGATGACAGAAGGATCATCATGTGTGCCTGGAACCCAAAAGGTGAAACCATCCTGGTCATCCTCTTTTCTGTTAAGTGTATGGTCAGCACAAAACAAAGCCATGTGTCACTGCTGAGGCACCACGGGGAGGTGGGACCCTGGGAGCTCGCCCCAGCCATGGGGTTTGTTGTTAACCTCAGCAAATCACAATTCATTTTCATTCTCGGATCATCAGGTTGAAAGCAGAGCATCTTAATTTGTGCATTTATACTTGTACTTTTTTCAAAAAAGAGTTTTAAATTGCCTATGAAAATACACATAAAATCTTAACGTTTTATTTGGAGCAGATGACATTTCCGGTCACCACTACTCCACTCTTACTAATAATTTTACAACACAATTGTTAAAAATAAAGAATGGGATTTTGGATCTATAATGAAGACAGTAGGGTCTGCTGAAGGCACCAATATCCTGTGGTCCCTGCAAATGAAGTAACTCATTCCTCCTGTATTTGCAGTCTGGTGCCACAAAAATAGCATACATCCTTAATTTCAGCTCGAATAGGAGAACATTGCTTCAGCATAGACAAATCTGCACAAATCTTCAGCTTCAGGCCACTGCTGCAGGGGGTAGGACAATGGTCTGATTTTTGTATGATGAAAAGGTCTGGGTTGCAGACTTCCCTGGGGCCTGATGGCTTTTTTCATGATCTCCAATGGTTTACCTGTGCTTTTAGCTGTGCTCTTTAAAACCATCCACCCCTCCTTGTTCTCCTCTGTGCTGGTTCCTCAGATCTTCCTCTGATGGCACTGCCTCCATGCCATGCCCTCTGCCAGTTCTACGTGGTGAATGGGGAACTGTCCTGCCAGCTGTACCAGAGGTCAGGTGACATGGGCCTGGGCGTGCCCTTCAACATCGCCAGCTATTCCCTGCTTACCTACATGATTGCACACATCACGGGCCTGCAGGTGAGCTGCCCTAGGAAAGCGCTCTTATAGCCAGCCTATTGTACTGAGCTCTTTGATTCTTTAATTTGGAAAAACTAGCAGGAGAATTCAGTCTCTGATTAGTATTAAAATCTGATATACGTAAGACAGATATAAATGGGCTTGCCTCGTGAGCCTTCATTGGGCTTTCCTGCCTTTGTTGTCTATGTAAACTTAAGTTCACGCAGGTTGTCTATAATGTAACTTTCCTAAATTAACTTTTCTCAAAAGCTGTACTGGTTAAATTCTTTATTTTTCTCAAAAGCCTTGGGATAGCTGCATATTCTATAATGTGTTTTTAAGTGATGTGTTTAAAGGAATTGAAACGAAAACATTGATTGTTCTGTGGGATTTATTTAGCCAGGTGACTTTGTACATACTTTGGGAGATGCACATATTTACCTGAATCACATTGAGCCACTGAAAATTCAGGTAAGAATGATATCTAGTATACTTTTCAAAGTTTGGTACTCAAAGGTTGATTTGTGGAGCATTCCTATATGACAGGCCCTCTGTGTGATTCATGCTGAAGTAAAGAGGACATGCTCCATTGTTTAGGTGGGCAGGGATGATGTGATACTTGATGTGATAGGTGCTGTGAGGCACCTGTACCAGAAAGGAAGAGCCACACTCTGGGCAGGGAATTTTTAGTTGTCAATGGACCTTTATTTTATTTATTTATATGCAGTGCTGAGACTCGAACCCAGTGCTTCACACCTGCTAGGCAAGTGTTGTACACTGAGCCACAATCCCAGCCTCCCCAATTAATTTTTACTTGAAGGGGAATTGAAGTGCATGTTTTCTCTTTATTTTATGCTAAATATAATGCTTAGGTCTGAACTCTCAAAAACCTGGTCTGTTCAAATCCCTATTACTGACCAACAGATGACTTGAAATGGAATAAAAGTATGACTGTGCCTTCATGAGCCCCAAGAAAAAAATAATTTTGGAACCAAAAACTTTTACTCTTATCCTATTCTAGATTAGATTGTAAATTACTCCTTTTTCGGATCTTGGCCTAAATAGAGGGTGACCACAGGTTTATTCAGCTGCTTCTCTCTGCTGTCTGCACTTGTGTTGGACACAGATACAAAAGATCATGACCTCTACATCCTCTCTGCCACAAGTACTCATACTGGAGTCCGGGCTTGCCTTTTTCTGCAACTTGTCAAGAGATGCCATCTTTTGTTCCCCTTTCTGCCAGGGACATTTGGGTTAGGGACGTATACTGCATGTTACTATGAGGTATAGATGGAAAAGTAAAATAAAAGACTGTGTCATGGTGTTAATAATTACCATGAATTACCATAACTCACACCTGATGGGCTACCAGGCACCTGGGGCTTTGTATTGTTACAAGATACCCTTTACACTTGATCTGTGCAACAGAAACAATTGGGTATATGTATAACCAGGGTTAGGGCACCCACAGTACTAGACACTTGTAAAATAATACTTTGTTGTTTAAATACTGTGTTCTTTTTTTTTAAGTATTTATTTATTTTTTTTTAATTGTAGTTGGACACAATATCTTTATTTTATTTATTTATTTTATGTGGTGCTGAGGATCGAACCCAGGGCCTCCCACGTGCTAGACAAGCGCTCTACCGCTGAGCCACAATCCCAGCCCAAATACTGCGTTCTTGTTCCATGGGAAGCAGAATTAAAAGCAGGTTGCACAAATATGGCAAAATAATGATCTGATTTTGTTTTTAGCTTCAGCGAGAACCAAGACCTTTCCCAAAGCTCAAAATCCTTCGAAAGGTTGAGAAAATCGATGACTTCAAAGTTGAAGACTTTCAGATTGAGGGATACAATCCACATCCAACTATTAAGATGGAAATGGCTGTTTAGAGTGCTTTCAAAGGAGTTGGAAAGGTTTTGTCACTTGTAGGGTTAGGCTGAATGCCCAGGTGAAAATTGTTTTTTTCTAAAGAAAAAGAAACTAGGTCAAAAAAATCAGTTACTATTCATTAGCTTTCAAGTATGTTTCCATTGGCAGATATAACTGTGCTATTTGTTTTAGCAGTCACATTTTGTTGACTGAGGGAGCACAAAATGCTGAGCAAAGAAAGTGGGAGTTTATATACTTTTAGCAAAAATACATAGCATTTCAGTCTTTTGGCTTCATTAAGACTTGTGAATTTCATTGTTTGTACAAGCTATTTATTCCCTTCAATTTTGAAGTAACCCATCCATCATAATATATGTGCATTATGAATGCTTATTTGTTTTATATGTTTCTATAATAAAGAACTGTTTGCATTTGTCCATTTTTTTTTTTTCATTCTGTATTGCCATTTATCTGCTCAGTACCCACCTAAAAGAGATTCACCCAAACAAACCCACCTAAGCCAAGCAAGTGTGTGCTGGATTCTGGTTTAGAAGCTGCTTAGAGGGTGAGATTATATATTAGAAATTCTGACTAAACTATATTTTGCCCTTTTTTTTCATGATTTATCTCATCCTGGACGCATTTTACATTAAAAGATAATTACCACTTAGGGGGCTGGGGCTGTAACTCAGTGGCAGAGTGTTTAACATCACATAACAAATAAAGGCATGCTGTCCAAAATAAATAAATAAAAAGATAAACACCACTTAGGACAGAGGTTTTTTTTTTTTTAAGGATTACAAAAATAATTTATGAAATACCATTTTGCCCCCATTTATGTTAGTGTGGTATGGATTCTCTAATATGTTTACTGATCAGGAAAAGGCTAGATCACGTCAGGGCTAATAGTTTTTCCTTTGGTGCACTAACAGATCCCCTGGAGTCCTGGAGAACTATTTTTATTCTGCTAGTTTATGACAAGTATTAGAACAAATAAGGGATTGTTCCAACAAATTATGCAATGTGTTGCTTATTTTCAAAGTATGATTTAATGTCTGCAAACTGGTGCTTGATGGAAATTTTGGTAAGAATATCTTCCTGGGCTTTGGGTTAGGTAAATCTAAATCTACTTAAGGATTAAATAGAATATATATTGGCTTGTTAAAATAATCAAATTGAAATGATGACTGGGCTAATTCTTGAGTGGAACTTGTCTTAATTAGTAGGATAAGATTTTTTTTCTTCTCTATTGTTATAAAACTACCCAGGAAATTTTAAGTCTTTTCACTTAAGAAAAAATGGTGTTAGGGCTAAATGAACACTTAGTTTTCTTGAGCAGCGAGGAGCTTCTTCCAGACATCGCCATCTGGATATTGGTGTTTCCTTACAGAGTCCTCCTTCATTTCTGTTGAGTAGCCAGCGTCCTAGCAAAGACGACATAGTCACTTGTGTGGATAACCACCAGGAACAAAAATATGTATGTTACTTATTCCTACTGTTTCTAATAATGCCAGTAAGTCAGAAGCAATTCAATATTTTAAAAAGTTTTCAGACTGGGGGTTGGGGGGCATACTTTATTGGGTACTCAGTAGGATTAGTTACAGAAACTAATCAAATTTCCTTTGATAGCACAACCCCTATTGGTGAAAATAAGCCACAATCAACCTGACCAGGACAAATGGCCCAGGTAATACCGTTGTAGTCAGAAACTTTTAGGTCACTAACTTGTAGATGGGACCAATTTTTGGTTTTTTAAAGAATCCTTGTCAAGCTATTTAACCTCCATGCTGACCTTCTGGTCTTAGGAATTTGATTCTGACCTCTTAAAGAGCCATTTGTTTCTAGATATGAAAATAAACTCTGGGGAGTTAGAGCTTTGTGCCCTATGTTCGTGGGCACATTAGTGGCTAGCAGCATCTAAGGTGTCCCAAGTCCCAGCTTACCTTGGGAGGCATGTAGGAAGCCTGCTTGATTACCACAGGATACTTGAAATGTTCATGCAGATGGTCCACATATTCACACATCCTAGAAGAGGGAATCAAATTGGGACAATAATGCCAGGAATCAGATAATGTTTTTCTTAAGGCAGAGCGGGGACTGCCCTTAAGAAATGGATTCCATCATGGCTTAGCTGATTTCAAAGGCTTCTATGCAAAGCCCTTCTGTGCCCCAGATGCTTTTTATCTGTAAAACAGCAATGTGGGGGCTGAGGTGAATCACAAAGCCCCTGGTAACTAAAAGTTCTGTGATGCCCTAAAAGCATCAGTTTAGATTCCATGAAGTATCTGGAATCACCTGGGTGCCTATATCCCAAAGTTAGATGAATAGATTAAATCACCAAGTGAGTCTCTTTCCAGCTATGTGACTAGTTTAGAAGAGTATAGGTTTGGGTCAGTCTGTCAGCCACTTTCTAGTTTTGTGGTGGGAGGGTGGGATGTGTTTATGTTTGGGGTGGAGGGGGACAGGTAACCTAAGCTGCTTTAGTCTCCTGATCATTAATAGCTGTGGCAGGTAGGCAGTGCACAGCCTGGTGCTGGGACTGCATAAAGAAATTGGCAAATGAGTCTCATGGTTTTGGTGGACAAAGGCACTAAGCCACTGACTGCTGTGTCATGTGTTAAGAACAGGTTGTAGAGGAAGACAGCCACATGAGACAGCACAGTTGGGCCTTGAAGGATAAGCAGGGAATAGTTGTTCCCTGCAAAGAAGGACAAAGCATGTGGGGTTGGCGCGCACTGTCGGTATGGTGGTATACAGGCATTCCCTCCAGCACTGCCAGTATTGCACCAGGAACTTCCTGCACTGAGGCACTGGTGGCACTCATTCTTATCCCTCAAGACCCATGGGACTTCTCAAGGTTGGTCTGGACCACCCTTGTTCCCAAGGGCAGGAACTGAAATGAGAGCAGCAAAAGCAACATAACCTAGGAAGGTGGTTTTTCTGCATGCTAGAATCGGCCTTTTCATTGGAGTGGGGATGACCTGGTGTCAACCTCCATCTTCCAGATGAACAGATGGGTTTAGTATAAAATTGTTTAGGCATATTAATAGGAAGTACCTGTGACTCATTACTTTATTACTTATTACTTTGGGAAATGCACTGAGGGATACTGAGGTGTCCCAAGTCAGCTACCAAGAGTTTACCTGAATCACATTGAGCCACTGAAAATTCAGGTAAGAATGATATCTAGTATCCCTTTTTAAGCTTGGTACTGTCTTGATAAAGGTTGATGTGTGGAGCATTCCTATATGACAGACAGGCCCTCTGTGTGATGCCATGTTGGAGTAGAGAGGACATGCTCCAGTGTTTAGGGAAGGGTTCTGGGCAGGTGGGCGGGGATGAGTATATAAGTATATATATTCCCACTTTCTTTGCTCAGCATTTTGTGCTCCCTCAGTCAACAAAATGTGACCACTAAAACAAACAGCACAGTTATATCTGCCAATGGAAATATACTTAAAAGCTAATGAATAGTAACTGATTTTTTTGACCTAGTTCCTTTTTCTTAAGAAAAAAACAGTTTTCACCTGGGTATTCGGCCTAACTATATAAGTGACAAAACCTTTGGAACTTACTCTAAATATTGAAGAAAGAAACCATTACAATTATAAAGGACCCCTGCTATGTGCCCAGATAGATCCCTTTATTTGGCTGGGAGGGTTACTGAGGATTGGGTGCCACTGAGCCACATCCCCAGCCCTATTTTGTATTTTATTTAAATGAGTCGGGGTCTCACTGAGTTGCTTAGTGCCTCGCCATTGCTGAGGGTGGCTTTGAAACTCTGAACCTCCTGCCTCAGCCTCCTGAGCTGCAGGGATTACAGGCGTGCACTACTGTGCTGGTTCCATTTTGGTGTTTACCTTTCCAATGCCTGTTTTCATGCCCTCTCTGTGCAACATGTTAATTGAGCTTTCTTAAGACACCTTTAACTCTAGGAGACCAAAAAGCACAGTAAGCAAAGCTTTATGGATGCAGTGACTGGAAGGATCCCATCCCAGTTTCACCTGGGGGCTGAGGTTACAGTGGAGCACTTGTCTGGCATGTGCAAAGCTTGGGGTTTGACACTCAGCATGGCAAGATGATAAAGTTCCCCTGGGCATGCCGAGAAGATGAACTAACTACACAAAGCTGAAGCCAGGTGGTACAGGACTCCAGGGTCAGAAGAAGAGACTGGATGGAAGTGGAGAGTGCATATGTGCTGAGAGCTGGCTTCAGAAAAAGGAGCTGGTTTTGAGAGAGGAGTTCTGGATTCAAACTCCACCCCCAACACACTTACCAAAGTGAGTCAGCTACCAAGAGCTTACCTTTCAAGAAGGAACAATGACTCTGCTCCGGTGGGTCTCCATTGTTATTGCCCCATGTGGAAAGTCAAGCAAGACTAAAAGCCTTTGTGTTATAGTTTGTGTTCAGTTTATGAACACAAAAAGTAAATGCTACTATGTTTGTTCACTTTGGAAGCTGGCTTTCTTAAAGCCCTTTTAGGCCCTTGTAACACTGCACCAGGTTCTGAGTATTTCTGGTCTTGAGAGCAGAATCATAGAAGATGTGGCTTGAACCAAGGGGCACTACTCAGGGGCAAAGTGAGTTAATGGCACATTACTGACCTGTTTTTAAGGCTTGCAGAGACTGATATGTAGTCAAATATAATCAGGTGCTGCACCAGTTCACAGAGGCCAACTCCACCCGCATGGGGACAAACAGGAACTAGAAGAAATTTTTATTTAATGCCAAAGGTAGCACAGAGAAAGGAAGGAATGAAAGAGAACCCTGTGGTTTTTATTAATACCCAAAGGTGATTAAACCATTCATTAATACTGAATGAAATTCCAGGATGAAAATCATCAAAGATTCCTTGATTAGGGCTAAATGAAGAGTTAGAAAGAAACCAACAAGGCAAACTACAGGTTTTGTGAATTGCAAAGACCCCCAAGGGAACCATGGGGTCTGATGGCAGGAGAAACAGGTCTGGCCTGCAGCCTCTGCAAGGCCCTTACTTCCAAACTTCTTGGCCATCAGTAATACTGAGAGGTTTTCATTGACACTTCCCAGTCTGCAGCTATCAATCTGGAGAAACTGCAGGGCATTCGCTTGTAGGAGTTGCTTAAATATCACTCTATTGTGGCACTGGAAATAGAATTAAAAATAACACAAAGAGTCAGCCTTAGCCCTCAGGATCCCTAGGCCTGGCAACGTGGTGATTCCATGCCAGCTGTGACTCATCAGAGGTCTTCAGCAAGCTTGGGCTGTATTATTCTCACTTGGCATGTGGTGGCCCTGACAGTGCAGGCAGGGACTTTGGGCTCACTTTACAAATCTGCGAATGTGACAGTGTGAGTCAGGTACAGATCGCATCAGCCCGCCATTTATTAAGGAATAACTGCTGTGTCGATTAGCAAGTGGGAGTGAAGTGGAGCATCAGGATGAAGTACAGTAATAGCGATGAGCAGGTGGCACAATGACAAAATGGAACCATGGCAGAGCAGTATTGCTCCTTTGCTGGGAAAACTGAGAATCTGTTCCTCACACTGCTTGGCTCGTGGGCTGGCTGCAGCAGGTGTTGGCAGGCACTTGAGCTTAGTTTATAAGCACAGAAAGCAAATACCATCATGTTTCTTCAATTTGGAAGCTGGCTTTCTTGAAACCATTGTATGCCCTTGTGATCATAACTTTAAATTGCTGCCTTGTCCATTCTGATGTGAAAAAAAAATCAATGACCTGAGTCCCATGAATTATAGAAAAAGCTGCAACCTTTTGACTACATCTGACTGCAGACACTAAGGAACTGCTGATTTCTAAGATAACAAAAATTCCCAGCTCACAATGCAACAGGTATGGGAGCCTAATGTACAATGGGGTCCTCAGTCTATGGTCAAGGACATGTCACTCACCTGCTCTCCAGTGGCGACGCCAATTCCTAATGGAATCAGTGCCTACAAGAGAAGCCAGTCTTGTGTCATTTTCATAAGATTTGAAACAACTCCTTGTGTTTAAAATATTTATAGCTGAAGGAGGAGACATCCTTGGGGTTGGACCATGGGAAGTTTAAAGACTGGCAGGAAGATATCCAGGGGAATGTGTATGTGGAGGGACCAACGCATGTCCAGAGAGCAAAGGCAAGCGCTGCTCACAGTTGCTATCGGTTCCCTTCCTGGCCCTCCTGCTCCAAGGCCTGTGCTGTGGTGTGGAACTGGGAGAAGACCTGGTCACTCAGCAGTGGCTCTTCATGGACACACAGGGTCCAACCTCTGCTTCCTGCAGGTTACCTCTCCCTTTCTTCTTTTTTCTCAGTGGTTATTCTAGAACCCTCATGTGCCGCTGTCAATTCCAAAATCCTCTCCCTTCCAGGTATGTGGATGACTGAAATCCTACTTCACAGATAAGGCTGAGACCATTGCTCACCTGCAAACTCTTCACTTGGTGAGTTGCTGGAATCTTCCAAGACATGATGCTGCTACTCTATCCTCTTGCCTGGCCCTGGAAAGCTACCTCACTCACCAGCCACCGGGCCCTAAGCTGCTCCTCTGCAGCCTTCACTGAACTAAGATTCTACAGTTGCCCACCTCAGACATCTTTGGCTCCTGTCCGGTTCCATCTCTTGATCACTGAGACCCAGAGCCCACACTTTCTGAGCTCTTACTGCCTGTCAGGCACCATGTAAAATACTGACGTCAATCACTCCTAGTCACAACCCAGCGGGAGAGGAGCCATCTGTAGCCCCATTTTACAGGTGAAGAAAAAGAGGTGCAAGGTAAGAACTGTGCCCCCATCACAAAACTAGGATACAGCTGGTTTGAACTTTAGGCCAATTCCAGAGCCAGAGGAGGCTCTTTCTACTGCATTTGGCCTGAGATCTCACCCAACTTTACTTTATGTGTGAATCACTAGATTAAGCCAACTTCTCAGAAGAAATAACCCTTATTTTAGAAGGCAGTGTCCCTTACTCTAGCACTTGTCCTGCCTTAAGCAGGATGTGTGAACTTGGCCAAGTTATGCACAAGTCACCTGAAGCCTTGGCTTCCTAATTGCAGCAAGTCTCAGTTTCAACAGATGGGTTCTCAAGCGCCTTTTCACACAATATTTTATGCTTCCTGAAGTTTCTAATTTAAGATTGCTTGGTTCTTTTATCTTAGAAGAGAGGGAGAAAAGGAAAGGTAAGGAGAGAAAACCATTTGAGTTACTCATTCTACCACTCTAATAAGGCCGTCTATGTGTGGCACTGACTATGTACTAAGTTTTTGTACCTCCTTGTCACTAATTCCTGAGTCTGCTCTCTTCAACCTGCCCTACCCTTCATCTTCCCTGGATGAAGCAAGAGCCTCCCAGTTCCCATCCTATTTCCTTCTGCCCATCCTTCGCCTTCCACAAACCCACCCCCAATTCACTTCTGTTGCCATACCAGTCCACTTGCCCTTTCCTCCAGCCATCACTGTGCCATCACTGAGATCCTCCAGTGGCTCCCTCTGGCTGCATTCTCTGAGCAATGGACCCCATTGTCTGGCCCCAGCTACTGCCTTCCCAGCACCTCCCCAGCATGCATCCTGCATTCCCTTAGGTATCTCCATACCACCCACCCCTCCCTTGTAGCTGGCTCATTTGCCCCCTTCCTCTGATGCCTACTGAGGAAATGACATCCCCACACCTGTGAAGGCAAAACCTGGGAGGATCAAATTCCAGAAGAGCTTCTAAGGAGACCCTCCAGGTGGGCAGAGGTCAGGTGGGTGCTGGGGTGTACAGCATACATTAGGGTGCAGCAACCCTTAAAGAACTCTAAGAAGCAAAGGCAAGTGGGACTCAGGTGAAAAGTCTTGCTGTCCCATGACCTCTCATCCAGAGCTGCCCATTTCAGAACTATTCCTTGGAAAGTTCGGGTTTTCTTTAAATAAAGAGGCCCCGGCTGCTCCATGACTCTTGCTCTCATTCCCTCCCCTGTAGTGTGGTGTTCCCTACATTATCACTTCTGCTATCCACCCCAGCTGGTGAGTTGATTTTCTTTTTCCCTCTTTCACATAAGACCACACTCATCATCCTTCTCCCCTTCTTTCTACTGCACTCGGCCCAGGATCCCATCCAATTTTACTTCATGTCTCAGGTTTTTCTCTTTCATGAGGCTGTAAGTAGGGAAAGGAGAGAATTCCTGAAACAGGTTTCTAATGAGTGTCCCACCTAAAGTAGAACATATGCTGATTTAGTGAGAAAACTGGAAGAACAGGTCTCTGAGCCTCTGACTTCATACCCTTGTAAGACCTGTGAGTTTAGGAAGGATGCATTGAGGTGTTCCTCCCAGAACCTGGAACTAAAACTACTCCATCAGTTAACTTTTTTGCAGGGGGCAGAGGTTACTGGGGATTGAACACAGGGGGGCACTCGACTACTGAGCCACACCCCCAGCCCTATTTTTGTATTTTATTTAGAGAGAGGGTCTCACTAAGTTGCTTAGCACCTCGCTTTTGCTGAGGCTGGCTTTGAATTTGTGATCCTCCTGCCTCAGCCTCCCGAACCACTGAGATTACATGTGTGCGCCACTGCACCCGGCTCAGAATTAACTTTTAATGATCAAATCCTAATAGGGAAGAGCAGAGTTATGTAAAGTCACCTCAGGGAGAAAATGATTCCTAAGCGGGCAAGACTTGGCTGGAAACCAAATGAATGTAATAACTCAATAGCACAGGGTGCAGGGGAAAAGGGTTATCCGATGAAAACACAAGTCAGAGGCAAATGTTCCCAGGGGGAGAGACAAGGCTTGAGTCTCAATGTCTCTGCTGCCAGAAGCAAGTATATCAGCTTGGTGATAGCCATGCTGGGCCATTGTGGTCTGAAGCCAGAACATCTACAAATTCCACAGCCAGTCCTAGCCAGTATTCCATACTCATCCTGCAGCTCCGGCTTAATACAGCTTCTGACAGAGTTTGTGCTGGTTTGAGGATGAAAAACCTAGAAGTTCTAGTTCTCTTTATGAATTAACCAACTGGCATTCTCACTTTGTAGGTCAATGCTATAAATCTGAGCAAGCCCTCCAAAACAGACAAAACTTCTCGGATATCCTGATGTATGAGTTGTTGTTTCTTTCTTTTCTTTTAATATATGAGGTTCTTTCAGAACCTGAAAGGGAGTGGGGCTGGCTCCCAATTAGAGTGGATTTCTCTCAGGGGCTCTTGGAAAACACAGGAAACCTTCTCAGGGAGGCTTGACATTGACATTAACAAAGCACACCTTTCCTTCTGAGACATCCAGAGAAGTCTATACTTTTTGTTTCATTCTGGGTGAATAAATGAGGATGCTCCTCACTTACAATAAGGATAATGATAAACCCATTGTAAGTGGATAGGATAAGTAGAAAACTCATCAAACACACCACCCATGGAACATACTAGCTTGGCAGCTCGGCACACTGCAGAGCACTGGTTATTTCCCCTAGTGATCGTGTGGATGAGTGGGAGCTGCTACTTGATTCTGCTTGCTCCTGCTCAGCATCGCAAGAGTATTGTACTGCATATTGCTAGCCTGGGAAAGGATGCAAATTCGAAACTTGAAGTCTAGTTTCTGCTAAATGCCTATCACTTTTGCACCATCATAAAGTGGGGAAATCATATGTTGAGCCATTTTAAATCAGTGACCATCTATATCTAAGTATCAGTCATATTTCTATATTTATAAAGTATGAGAACCATATCTATTAATCTTCAGATGGCTGGTAGCCTTTCAACTTCCAGCAACTTTCTTTCTCAAACAAATGGAAGTAGTCTGCAGCTCCCATACTTGTCACATGTTACAATTATTTCAAATATTCCATGAGGAAATGTAAAAGGGAAAATGCAAAGAAATTTTGGCATTTTCCATGACCCTTCTGGAAAACTAAATAAAAAAATAAATGGCCAATGCAGCAGAAGCATCAGTTTACCCACCTTGGAAATGGCTGCATGCCCCAGGATGTCATCAGGGGATGTTGGCTCTTCAATCCACAATGGCTTGAACTCAGCCAGCTTCGACATCCACTCCACTGCCTCAGGCACATCCCAGCGCTGGTTGGCATCCATCATCTGTAAGGAAAGGGCCTTCACTCTGCTGCAGGGGTGACTCCCAACAAGGAGACATTGTCACTCAGTACCACCAACTGCTGAGGAAGATTCACCTGACATTTCCTTTTTTGAGGACAAGCACATGCAGCCCAAACAAAAAGAACCAAAGAGTAGCCACTGAAATTAGAACTCTGGCTCTAGATACTGTCTTTTTTGAGGAGATGCAAATTGTTCATGAAGACTCTGGAATGTCTGAAAGTGCCCTGGGCTGGGTCACAAGAAGTACTTGCTAGACCCTGAAGCTCAGGCCCAGTTTACATTGAGATGCCCCCACACCCCCACAAATAGGTGTGTTTTGCAGTGTTGGTTAGATTGTTGGAACCATTTTATCATTCTGAATCATATGCACAGTCAATATTGAGTTTGCTCAAGAGTTATTTATTGACTACTACTGACCATGTGTCTGGCACATTAATAAATAACTACTTAATGAAATACTTGCTTCCCTGGGCACTTCATGGATTTTGTTTCATTTAATCCTTATAAAAACCCTACAAGGCAGTTGATATTAACCTATTATAAATAGAGAACTGAAATGCAGAGAAGTAACTTACTCAAGAACAGTAAGGTAAGTCAAGGGTGAATTCAGATCCAGGCCTCACTTTCCCAGCCCTGGATCTCTGTAGTGTGTGCTGCCACCCTGCCTGGAAGCCAGGGGCTGGGTGTGCAGCACTTGAGCAAGACCCTTCCACCCCGACTACCACCAGCCTTCCCATGCTTGGAGAAGACAGAAAAGGAAATCTATCTATAGAACGTGCTAAGTGTGTGAACTCCCTCACAAGACGGTGAGAAGCAGAAGACAGTACACTCAGGATCAATTTTCATCATAAATTATTTGGACGAGGATGACCTCATGAAACAAAAGCAGCTAAATTAACTCATGTATAAATAATGGGACTTCTGATTCTGCTGCCACTTCAAGGAATCCAAACTTCAATTTTAATGTATGAAACAAGCCTTTTAACTTTATTAAAAAAAAAAGATTTGAGGTGGCTGGGGAGTGGCTCAGCGGAAGAGCGCTTGCCTCCCATGTGTGAGGCACTGGGTTTGATCCTCAGCACCATATAAAGTAAATAAACAAAATAAAGATACTGTGTCCATGTATAACTAAAAAAAATTTTAAAAAGAGATTCAATGGTGACCTCCTTTCATGAAAATATTTTACACATGATAACTGTTTCATAACAATACACAGTCAGGAATGACCAATCCTCACATTTATTTCTGCCAGAGTTTCAATACTTCTTCACACTAGTTCCCTGAGAGCCGCCTAGCTGATGAGCTATGTAGGGAATTAATGACTGACACATCAGGGCGCCAATGGGAGACCCATTTGCTTGAGTTTATTCATATTAGCAAGATGACCAATCTATCACCCTGGTATTATTTAGCTTGTTCTGCAGAATTCAAAAACTAAAAAGTATCAGCCTCCATTTTTTTTTTAAAAGAGTTCACCTACTACAAGGCCACAGAATCATAATTCCTCTGACAGTAAGTTTTAAAATTCCCACTGTTTTTAATTCTTGCTTGAAATGAGTTTTGGCCCTGAACAAAGTGGCAAGGTGGCCACTTCTTAGTGGTGTAAGAGGATATTTACCAAAGTCTTCTCTGGTCCAATCATGTCTCTGATGAGGCGGCATCGACGCATGTCATCCTGGAGATCAGCCCCAACCTTTACTTTAAACCTATAAATACATTTGGTTGGGTAGTTTGGATCTGTCTTCTGACTTGGCAAAAGCTCCTGGATTTTCTACAGAAGTGACTCTCTATGTCAATAATCCACAGACCACATTTTCCAGTAACCTCTTGGTATTTTCTAGTCAATCTTTAGACAAGCGGCTTGAAAATAAACCTGCAAACTGCATCTTTCAGTACCCAGGATCAGGGCAATGATTTTCAGTTACCTGCAGTTAAGGAACTGGAGAGAGAAGTTAAATCTCTAATATAATTGACTGAGTTTTTACTGTGTCATGAAAAGAAATTAAGAGCAAAAAGGAACAAAACTGGGTGTGTGTATGTGCTAAAGGCCGGGCCCCAGCCCCAGCCCCACTCTCTCATTCCACTCCCTAACTTTACCACCACTACTACCTCCCTCCTCCCCCGCTACCTTGTTGATCCAACACCACACCTCCTGACTTACCCAGCCTCACTTTGACTCTCAACCCTTTCCCTAGAACTACAAAATGTCACAGTTGGAATTGAAGAGGACAGTGGGGCTGATACGATTTCCTAAGACAACCACCCTGAGAAATCACAAATCAAGAGTCTGATTTATAAAGCACCTACATTTGCTTAGCCCTTCCCACAGAGGGTCTTATCTTAAGAGAGGAAGGCCTTGGGGCTAGTCTGTTTCCTCTGGTGCAGGGGCGTAAGCCCAAGAGGGGAAAAAGGACTAGGCCACAGCACTGAGGAGCAGCAGAGTGTGGCCTCAGGCTCCCTGCAGAGATCTCCTTCACACCACATCTGACATTTGCAGGGAGCTCCCTAATCTGTCTTGATGTTTAATTATGCTCTTGAAATAAAAGCCTCTACATTTGTTCCCTATGACTTTGCTGTCAGGAGAGTGTCATTGACAGGAATGTGGGCACTGTCATGTGGAGGAGGGGACACATTGCCAGGCCACTGGCAAGCTCTCTCGCTTATCAGCCTCTGCTTCCTGTGCAATCCTGGCATCAAGGCTGCACTTAGGGCCAGCAATGGCTGCTGGATGTTGCTCCAGACGGAGCCTGGACTGCCCAAGCTCCTTCCTCTGCTTCCCTAAGTGCCTACAAAAATCCCCAGGTCACACGCACCCAGGCACTTATTGCCCTTTTCTTTCTGAGCGCAGTACTATACTCTCTAAAGACATTTCTACACACATTGGAACTTGACTACATGATCTGGCCACAGCCTCTGCATGTCAGGCTTCTTGTGTTGGGAGGCCCATGAAATTTTCCTGGAGCCTGGCCGACTCACCAGATTCACTGCTCTGGACTCCTGAGTCTGGAGGAGGGCAGGAAGCCTGCATTGAGCATCTGCTCTGAATCTACCTTATGCTGGTCCTTGTCACATATGGCAACTTTGAGAACCATCAATTAATATTATTTCCATTTTATACAGAGAGAAAATGCAGTGGAGCAAGAGTAAGCAATTTGCTCAGAATCACACAGGTTTTTAGGGAATGAGGGGGAAAGGCAAGATTTGATTCCAGTTCTATCATATGCCAAAGTCTCTTTCTATTGCTTTATGCTGACTCCTTTATATCTTTAGCTGAGAAGTTAAAAAGAATCCACATTAGTGTGCACATCAATCACTTAGGGATCTTGTTATAATGCATTTTCAATGTAGCAGGACTGGGGAGAGGCCGGGACTCTGCATTTCTGACAAGCTTCCAAGCTCCCAGGTGCTGATGCTCCATGAACCACACTTTGAGAATCTGCAGAGTTGGTAACCAGATCAATCACAAGCCAGGTAAAAGGTGCCACCTTGATCTACACTCATGGGCTTATAGTGGCTGGATCAAGAGGGAAGACAGTCTCTGCTTCCTACTCTATGTAAGGATTTGGGGTTATTGACAACCACAATTCATTCAGAGGAAGATCGTAGGCGTCTCAGGGGTCCATAGTCATATATGAAGGAGGGAGAAGTGCAGGTGTTCCATCTGATCAGGAGGCAGTCTGGGGAAGGGAGGGTTGTCACTCCAGTGGAAGAGGAGAAGCCTGGCTCCTGAAACTCCATGAAGAACCAGGACCAGTGGCAGAAAGTTAGTTGGAAGTGAAGGGTTGCCAATATTCAAGACCTTTCTAGTACTTAATGGCCACAAGCAATGGAAAAGTGCTTTGTAAAGTTAAGCTGACTGCCTTGGGAGCTGTCCAGAAATGCTGAATCAAGTCTTGTGATTCATCTAATAGAATGGATTTCTATTCTCAATAGCTGCTTGAAGTGGACAGTCTCCAAGTTCTATTTTATTCATGTGATGTTCTAACATTCTAACTGGGACATATCTTTGGAGAATGAGCCTTGTCTACATTGGAGCTTTGGTGTGCCTATGTGCCATACTGCTTTTGGCCTTGTTGGTGCTGTTTAGTCCCTGGCTCCTCTCCAATGAGTCTCTTCCTGCTGCTGAGAAGGTCAAGTCCACTACCACACAAATAACTTACCTGGTCCAGCCGTCCTTCAGCGCTGCTGCACAGAGCTATGGGGAAAGAGGAGTACCTGTTGGTACTGGCTCCTGGAAATGCCATGAAGAACCAGGACCTGGGCTGGGTTGTAGCTCAGCAGTAAAGCGCTCACCTGGCACGTGCGAGACCCTGGGTTCGATCCCCAGCACCACATACAAAAATAAACAAGTGAAATAAAGGTGTTGTGTCCAACTACAACTAAAAAAAATAAATATTAAAAAAAAAGAACCAGGACCAGTGGCAGAAAGTTAGATGGGATGGAATAAGGTACTGAGCTCCCCTTGCCTGACATTAGGCACCTCAGTCATTTCTGATCTGAGTTTCATAAACATAACTGTCATAGCATAAATCAGAAAAACAATTATGTATTGTTAAAATTAAAAGGAGATGCAGTTTGGCCAACAGAGCATCATTCTTTCTAGTGGTAGTGATCCTTGTCTCTACGGGAACTATTTCTCAAACTGTCACAGCAATCCTGGAAGGGAAATATAGTATGAATGACCCTCTTTTTAGCCAGGATTTTCTGTGACGGCCATCGAACTAATGGATAAAAAGAGCAACAAACAAAAGCCAGGTCTGTCTCTTCCTCTCTCTCTCTCGACTCTAGGTGAGTACAATGTAATAAGAAAGAGTAGGGGCTGGGTTGTAGCTCAGCAGTGGAGCGTTTGACTCCTACTTGTGAGGTACTGGTTCCATACTCAGCACTACGTAATAAATAAATAAATAAAATATATTGTGTCCATCTTTTAAAAAACAAAAGAGTAATAAATGAATAATGTGCTATCTGTATACCACACGTCAGCCATCTGATGCTAACCTACAGCTTTCCTCAAAACTGCCCCACTGAGACACAGGCTGTTATTTCCCTGTTTCACAGTGAGAAAACTGAGGCTCAGCAATGGGTAAGTCACCTGCACAATGGTACATGGTTCTATTAGTCTCTATTATCAATATTAGTCTCTCACCTTCTAGAATTTGAGCTGGGATGATTATGTCAGAGTCCCAGGGTCCGCAAGGTGAATGGTTTGACTTTCATTCATATATAAGTACTTTCTGAAGGAAGCCTTGGATTGAGGATTTGGAAAACCTAATAATAAAATTGTAAATCTCTCCCAGGGAAGCCTGTGTGATTTGGTATCTGCCTCTTCCATTTCCCTGCCCCATTTTTCTAGCATATAGCTTCCCCAAACCCTGGGGATCTCTTGAGTGGTTTCTTTTGTATGCTAATGACATGAACATCAGAGCTGATCACCAGAAAGACCAGGCCCTAATAAGGTGTTAGAACTTTCAACCCCCACCCTAGACCTCTAGAGAGGGAAAGGGATGAAGGTTGAGTTTACTGCCAATAGCCAATGATGTAATCAACATGCCTACTAAGTGAAGCCTCTAGAAGAACCCAAAAGGAAAGGGTCCAGAGAGCTTCAGGGTTGGTCTGGGTGCCCCTGACACATATTCTGCTCTGTATATCTCCTCTGCCTGGCTGTTCCTGCATTATATCTTTTATAATAAACCAGTAAATGTATGCAAATGTTTCCTTAAGTTCTGTGAGCCATTCTAGCAAATAATAAAATTCAAAGGCAGTGGGGGTAGGAGGTGGGTTGGTTGGGTTGTATAGAAACCTCCATTTTCTAGATGGTTGGTCAAAAGCTCAAGTGACAACCTAGACTTGCATGACTGGCATCTGAAGTGGGGAAGTCCTGTGAGCCTGAGCCAATAACCTGTGGAGTCTGATGCTAACTCCAGAGTTAGAATTAAGTTGTAGGCCACCCATGGTGCCCACGAGATTAGAGAATTGCTTGGTATAGGAGAAAACTGTACACATCTGGTGTCAGAGGTGATGTATGACTGCAGAGGTGCGAGTGCAGACGGAAAGCCAGTTTACTTTTCCCCCTTCAGCTTGCCTGCAAAACCAGGTTAAAAAGCCCACCTGCTTTAGTGTGTCATCTGAGTACCCCAGCCAGGCGCATGATGTGGTGTAGGCAGGGTAGCCATGCATCAGCATTTGCTCTTCTGGAAAACACAACACTTGTCAACATCTTGCACCTTGCAGGGAACTTTGGGTTCAAATTGTCTGCAGCTAAACTGTTGCTCAGAGAATCCAGCTCTTCTGAGTGCCCTTCACATGCACCCTGCCACAAGTCTAGCCAATTGGGGTGTGAATTCCAGGTGATCAATATACCCTCTCCGAATGCCCTACTCCCCAAGGGTCCCCCTAACCTACAGTAGAACCCTAAAGTCAAACTTTCTGTGAGCAGTGGATGAAGTGAACCCTGCAGCCAGAGGTCATACCTATGTGGCTTCTTTACCTAGACCCACAATTCTTATTGGGGCCTTAGTTGCTAGGCACAGTGCATCTGGCTGGCCTAGAGTTTGTGATCCTCATGCCTTAATCCCCCGAGTCACCCAGGTTGGCACAGTGCATCTGAGGATAATGTGTACCCATAGAAGACAGGGACACTCAAAAGTGAACAATGATAGAACAAGCAAGGAAGGAAATTCCCTTATAACCTACCTCTTTCTTTTTTACCAATTTGACCTTTCTTCAGTATTTCTGCAAAAAATAAAATCATCACTCACTCCTTCATCCATCCAACAGGGCCTATGGCTGCTGCGTACACATTTCAGTAAACCAGGAAGCTTCCAGGCCCACTCCTCGCTCATGACTCACCATAGGCATCCTCCTCAGTCAGGACATCAGTGATATACCTAAAATCAATGCAGGATAACAACGCCCTGGGATCCTGGCAGCGGGACAGGAAGAGGAAGGCCTCAATCAATTCACAGGCAGATTATGTTTCTAAGATGCAGCTTATTCTGATCTATCGGGCTCATCCTTTCCAGGAAGGGACCTTTGGGATTTTCGTAAAGTTGGTCCTGTCACTCCTTATGTGGAGTCCTTCAGAGGCTCACTGCTGGCCCTGGCAAGCCCTCAATCCCTCATGCCCTGATCCTTCCTTCCCTGCTTCTGCCTTGTTCTTTCCAAAAAACATAGCTTCCCAGCAAGAGGCCCTGGCACAAAACAAACACTTGGCACAACATAAAAAAAACAGACGGTACCTGGCATCCCTCTATATACCTGTCCAACCCCTAGGCTGACTTTGCTGAGGGGATGAAGGTGGTCCTGGAGCAGGTTGGTATGGAGGAAAGAAAGCTGCTCTGAGAGCTGGGTCACCCAAGGTCATCCGAGGCCCACTGCTCCTGCAGCCTTGGCAATCTCCTCTCCTGCCAAGTGGAGATAATTTCCTTCCCTGACAGCAAGAGAGTGTGGAATGGGAATGCGTTGACCTTCCTGGACAATGGCCAACTGTGCTCCAGATCAGCTTTTCGTCCTCTGCCCGCTCAGCGCTCTGGCTGCAGGTCAACTTAGGCCTCACACTGGGTCTTCTCCCAACCCCACCGAACAGTCAGGGGAAAAGGAACTAGCAGCTCTGGTCCCACTAATGTCATACAGTGATCATAATAATCCTCCAGAGCTGCTAAAAATCTAAAGCTCTTTCAACCCTGAGATTCTGTTTTGAACAGAGAAGTAGCATTGAAAAGGAGAACAGGTTCCAAAAAATGGAAAGTCCTCAGGTGGGATCTCAGGCACCTTTCTGGTACTCCTCAGATCCTTCTGTTGTGGTGGTCACTAAATACACCCTGGATGAAAGGCTGACCCTTTCATATCTTTTCCCTTGAGAGGGCCCACATGCCACCCTTGGCCATATCAGACCGATGTGTCAGCCGCCTCTTTTCACCTGCCTCCAGAGGGGAACAAAGTCTCCTGGCCCAAATGTCTTCAAGGCCATTGTGTTCTTTGCTTTTCATTAATTTTCCTGCTAAATAATAATTTGTGGACCACCAGACATCACACTAAGGCAGCTGCAGCTCACAGTGGCTAATTAATACACTCAGGGTCACTCAGCTAGTTAGTAGTGAAAAACACACTCAGAGCTAGGTCTGCCTGGGTCAGAGGTTCACTCCCCTTTAACCTGCATGGAGTTTTCCTTCTCAGCAGCCAGGTGTTCACCCTGCTATAAATAGGTCAAGGAGAAAGAAAACACCAAGTGTGTAACTTCAGAATCAGTGTGAAGGTCCTTCCCTGCTGGAAACGCACAGCACAGGTTGCCATGATCTTGCTTTTGGGGTCAAAGTGACCAGATGATGTCTTAACAGTAGTACCTGGCTTTCAGGAGTTTAGGAGGTGCTCTTCTCATTTGGTCTTTAACTCGGGGACATTTGCAGAGGCTCTATGATCTTCTTTTCATAGTCCTCCCAGGCAGTGGAGGTGGAGAGGATTTGCATCCCGTGTTATATGTCCCCAGCAGGGGAATACCTTAACTCCCTGCCTCCTGACGTACCACCCCACCTACATAAGCAGAACTGCTACTTCACATATCAGAAAGGGAATATTATATTTTACTGGTTTTTGCTTTATCATCAGTAATCTATAGACTATAGATCTATAGTTTTGAATATACTTACTGATTATCAAAAGGCAAATAATCCACAAAATCTATTTCATTTAGAAATGATTACAACATTAAAGAAACTACTTACCATATCCACAAGTAACTTCCACAGAGGCTTGAAGAAAAAAAAGAAAAGATATGTAAAGCACATTCATAAAGTACCCATTTTTGTCCCATGTGCTTGTGGCAAACTCCTACTATCAGAGCTTCAGTTTCCCAGCCACCCACGCACCTCTAATGCTACCCTTATCTCCTGCTGCCTTTTAATCTGTTCCCTTTGCTGTCCCTTTCCATCTTTCTTGGCCCTTTGTAATCTAATCCTATAATTTCCTAACTATTGCCAATATCCCTCAGGGAAGAAAATAATCAATTATCTCAGTATTTCCTTTTGGAGACCTGTGTTGCACTTGACTTTGGTCTTCTGAGATTGCTTATAGAGAAAGTCACATGTCCTCCTGTTCCACAGAGCTACATATGGTGCTTCGGAGATGATTTACCTTTCCTTCCTGCTTCGCCCACAGGTCCCACACCGCGTTCAGAATGGCTGCTGTTGCCAGGTGCACCACCCCTTTCTCTGGACCAATCTGGGAAGGAAAACATAGCAGCATTTCCTAGACATGAAAAAGACACTTAGGTCCTTTGGCCAGGGACACATTTCAAGAATGAAAAGACAGCAATGGAAATTCATTTAAAGATTATGCTTTATAGAAAACAATTTTTTTAATATTGATTTTTTAGTTGTAGTTGGACACAATACCTTTATTATTTATTTTTATGTGGTGCTGAGGATCGAACCCAGGGCCTCACATGCGCAAGGCGAGTGCTCTACTGCTGAACCAAAACCCCAGCCCCAGAAAACAATTTTTAACCAACAGAAAATTTGTGAAAGTATAAAAACTTGTCTTTTCATCTCTCTCTTTACTAAACCATTTGAGAGTAAAGTTTCAGATAGCATGTTCTTTTAATCCTAAATACTTTGGTGTATAGTTCCAAAAAAACAAGGACATTCTTCTTCATAACCACAGCATAAGGGTCATATTCAGGAAATAAAATATTGATGGGCTATTGGTATTTAAAAGATAGTCAATAATCATAATTCATAATCCATAATCAAATATCATCAATTTTCCCAATAGTACCTTATTTTACCTTGATCCATATCCAATCCTGGACCATGTGTTATATTCAGTTGTCATGGCTCTTTAATGTCTTTTTGTCTGGAACAATTTTTTTTTCTTTTGATGATATTGATATTTTAGAGTAGAGGCCATTTGATATTATCAAGTACCCCGCTATATGTGTCAGTCTGTAGTAACTTCATGATTAGATTCAATTTATTCTTTTTTTTTGTCGTAAATGCTGCATAAGTAATTATGTCATTTTGTTTTATTTTTAGAGTTATTAACTTTCACCACTTGAGTAAGATAGTGTTCATTTGGTTTCTCTACTCTGAAGATACCAGTTTCCTTTTCTAAATAAGAAGATTACTATTGACCCCAAATTTAAGCATACACTTGTGACTCTTGCTTCAATTAACTGTGGCTATGATGGTTGAAATATGGTGATTTTCTAATGTTATCATTCATCTCACACTCGTTAGTTTATACTCTAATGATAAGTTTTCCTTTGCTTATTATCTGAATAGATTCATAGATTCTTATTTCACTCAGTGAGTTTAAATGACATTGCTATCGTATTTATTCTAATGTTACAGTTGTCCCACATTTGGCCAGTGGGAGCTTCTTCAAGATGACACCTTTCAAGGCAAGATACATTTGCTTTGCAGAAAGTAAAACATAAAACCCAAGGCAATATGGAAAGTGCATTCTCTTGTGCCCTTCTCGGTGCATGGATGGGAGACTAGCAGAGTTTGGACAAGACAAACCAGTCATCAGGAGACAAGGGCAAAGTCTAGATTACTGGCTTTATCTTACTGTGTTAAAAATCCTTACTCTAAAGCCAGACTCAGAAGGCAAAGAGTTGTATGTTTTCTCTTCTATGTGGAAGTTAGAGAGGAAAAAGGAAGAGAAAGGTGTGGGGGAGAGGTGGGATCTCATAAAAATCGAAGGGAGAAGAGTAGAGGAAAGGGACCAGGGAGTGGGAGAAAGGTAAAGAGGTGGGAATTGCTGGGGAATGATTATTGGCCAAATTATAGTTATATCGTATGCCTGAATGAATATGAAACAACAAATTCCATCACAACTATAATGTACCAATAAGAAGTGTCGAAAGAGAAAAAAAAAAAAAACCCTTCCTCTAGAAACTTAGTTTTTCATGCTTCAACAGTATGCTAGATACTGCCTATAAGCAGGCTAGGTACTATGGTCTTCTTTATTTCTCTCTCTCTCTCTCCTCTCTTTTTTTTTTTTTTTTGGTACTGGGGATTGAACTCAGAAGCACTCAGCCACTGAGCCACATCCCTGGCCCTATTTTGTATTTTATTTACAGACAGGGTCTGTAAATTAAAAATGGGCTGAGGCCCAGCCCATTTTTATTTTTTATTTTGAGATAGGGTTTCATTAAATTGCTTAGTGCCTTGCTAAATTGCTGAGGCTTAGATTACAGGCATGCACCACCACACCCTATTTTTTTTTTTAACTTTGCTCTTATTTTACTTCTTAATAACCTCTGCCACAATACCAGAACTGTTCACATTCTCTCTTCCAAAGAAAGGTTGCCCATTCAGCTCTTTATCCTCTAGACCACTGTTTCCAATCTAGGGAGTAGAAAATGAGGTAGATAAGAGCCAAAAAGCTTTGAGCCTTACAGAAAGGAACTGACTGCTTCAAAATACTGATTATCTAAATGACTGAAGCCCTAATTTATTTGAATGAAATGCTTTACTTAGAAATTGTACAGCCATTACTATTTTCACATTTGCTGCAATCAAAGGACATCTTAGACCGTAGTAACTTATTTATAAAAGCTTTTTACAAAATAGGTCTCTTACCCATCTGAGCTGCCCGTCACTGGTGAGCTGCCTGTAGAAGCCTCTGAAGTCACTGACAATGTCCTTGAGGTCCTTGTGAAGCACATGGTGGGCAAGGGCATTCACAGCACAGACAACTATTTTGAAAGAATTCCATTTTTATTGATGTTTATTAAAACATATTAGTGTATCCAATAAATTGAGAGGAAAATACCACAAACTAATGTAGACATTTTATGAAAAAAATTTAAAGTACCAAAGGTAAATGTTTTGTAAAATTGCTCCAAAAATGTGGATGTCTTATTCTGTGCTTGTCATAACTAATATTCCCCCAAAGCAAAATAGCTGAATCTACATATTGAGTTAAATTTCCTGAATACAGTAAATATGTTTGATTGATTGACATGGGCAAAACAAAACCACAGATCTGTAATATTAAATGATGTTCTAAAAATTATTTTCCTATTCACTTTGTAAGGTGTTCAATCAGATTCAAAGCCAAACCCTAGTACTTTATTGTTCCTAAGGAATAAGAACACCCTAATTTACAGAAATAAAAGAGAAAAAAAAAAAGAAAATGCCTCTTCATTATTGACAAGTTTTGAAAATATCTTCAATTTATAAAATCATAATACACTACTAAAAATTAAATGAGGGCTGGGGTTGTGGCTCAATGGTAGAGTACTTGCCTGGCATGTGTGAGGCACTGGGTTCGATCCCCAGCACCACATAAAAAAACTAAATAAACAAAATAAAAGTATTGTGTCCATCTACAACTAAAAATATTTTTTAAAAATTAAATGAATTTTCAACTAGTATAATATTTATACATACATAAACACTGAACTTCTTATATTGGCTTATTTAGGATATACTATATTTTTCATACACAGTTTGAAGGTTAAACTTAATTTGGGTCAATAGTATCATCAATTATTTACTCTTGGTGCTTTAAAAAGCTTTGTTGTGGGGCTGGGGTTGTGGCTCGATGGTATAGTGTTCGCCTAGCACGCGAGGCACTGGGTTTGATCCTCAGCACCACATAAAAATAAAAATAGAGGGCTGGGGATGTGGCTCAAGCGGTAGCACGCTTGCCTGGCATGCGTGCAGCCTGGGTTTGATCCTCAGCACCACATACAAACAAAGATGTTGTGTCTGCTGAAAACTAAAAAAGAAATATTAAAATTCTCTCTCTCTCTCTTTAAAAAAAAAAAATAAAAATAGAGATATTGTGTCTACTTTTAAAAAACTAAAAAATAAATATTGAAAAAAGCTTTGTTATGTTTTTTAAGCTGAGGAGGGGTTGCATACAAAGTAGATCAGTGGTATAGGGCCTGCCTAGCATGTGTGAGGCCCTGTATTTGATTACTAGCATCACCAAAAAAAGAAAAGATGAATAAATAACAAATTGTATCAGAAAGGCCTTTCTTATCCTCTACTCATTCTATAAAACATAGTTTATATGTATATCACCAAGATAATCAACTCAAGTCATCAACTTAGCCCCAAAGCTATTAATTTATTACAGAACATTTTGACCAGTTAGTTTGGTATTGCTCTGCTTCCAATGGAAAAAAAATTAGGTCATTTAATAGGATAGTTGAAGGGATGTGGGTTTACTATCAATCAGACCTTATGAGGAAGTGTTAGACCAGGACGCAAGAAAAGACCACTGACTCCAATTAAAATCAAATTAAAGCAAGCTTATTATTTCGACCGGCCGGACTGCCTTTTCCTCCCAAAACGGCAGGAACAAGACAGCAGCCCCAGCTTTCCTACAGCCCAGCTTTATAGCCCAGAAAGTTACACAAAAGGGGGGTTACAGATAACAGAACTCTGACAAGCATCACACTAATGGTAGTTTACAATTTTTGCTGGCTCCAACATCAGAATTTATGAAGACCATTAGAGCCTCAGAGAGGGTCGTTGTCTGGCCAGGGAAGGCCAATATTTATGAGGTGTCACTAAAGTTTCAGAGAGGGCTGCTATCTGGTCAGAGAGCCAGGCATGGGTGAGTTCAAGGCACGGGCAGGCATTCCAAGCAGGTTCAGAATTTGCAGTAATTTATAGTAAAGCCGAAATTAGCTTTTCATGGCTTTGTGGTGAGAGGGCTCCCAATTTAATAAAAGATCAGGTTGGGTTTATCAGAAGACATTCTGAAAGTAGTACCACATGCTCTTAGGATGTGCCTGGCCTGTGTGAGACAGCTCTCAGATGACTGCACATTGCTAATGGATGTAGCATTTAGGGCTGAACTAGCCGTTCTGGGTTCTCTAGGGCTTTTGTTAATGGGATCCACAATCATTCCAGTTCAGATATTCCTTCCCTAGAATTGTAAGAAGACAGAATCTTCCTCATTCCTTGATGGATGAGGTTCTCGGATTTTAAAAAAATCTGAAGAGTAAGACAGTGACTCATAGTGAGGTATATTATTATCTACCTCAAACCTTGGCCTCATGTTTTTTATTGTTGCTATAATTCACTGACTAAAGGAGCCTGTGGTTTGCATCAAAACAGAAGATGCATATAACAAAAGCTAAGGATGAGCTCATCCTTTATGGTTCTAAAAGATGAGGCCACAATGAAATATTCAGCTATCTATGTGGATTTTTCTTGTTTGACATAAAGGCACTGTAAGAAGTTAACTTAAACTTGCTGCATTCAGTAGAAATTTGGGTTGTGATGTTGCTGCTGGCTCCCTGACAGTGCAATATCGCAGGAGATGGCAAACTTTGGAGAGGAGTGCTGCTAGAAGCAGCCTGCAAGAGCCAACAGCAGCCTAGTTGCCACCTGCCCTCTCTACACACCTCAAGAAAGGGCCTAAACACCAGGAGAGGGATTCCTTCTGGCCAAAGCAACTAGCTCAAAGTGAATCAAGTCTATACTAGTTCAAGGGAAGAATCTCTGTCTACACTAGGTCAAGAGGAGCCAGTCCCCATCTACACTGGCTTGAGGCAAGTATCTCAACTAAACAGGAGAGGGGAGGCACAGTGGTATGCCTCCTTGCAGAGGACAGCTGCTGGGCTCCTGCCTTTGCCCTGAAGCTTCTCTCCTTTTTTTCCTCTCTTTAATCTGCCTTAAAAAAAATCTCTGAAATGTCAATTTTACTATACAATTTGTAAGAAACATAAATTTATCAAGAAGCATCTTTGCTGTTCTAGAAGTATGGGAGAAAGGACAGAGAAGAGCAGGGCAGGGGGAAGTGTCCTAGGGAAAGTCTCTGATGGGGCTAGGGCTGTAGCTCAGTGGTAGAGCACTGAGCTACATGTGAGAGGCACTAGGTTCAATCTTCAGCACCACATATAAATAAATAAAGATACTGTGTCCATCTACAACTAAAAAAAAGTCTCTGATGCCTCTCCCAGGTGGGGGCAGAGGAGACTTCTAGTGGATCCAGATGTGCTCCTGTCTAGAACCTGTGCAGAGAAGCCTGAGCCAGTTTGCACATCACACTCCTGCAGCTGTTTAGTCCACACAGATGCCCATGCCATGATGTCAGGATCACAGAGCACAGGGTCTTCTGGCTGTCTGTTGGCTTTGGTCTATCTCAGCTCTCCATTTTCATTGGAGCCCACTCTGTTCCTGAATCTAGCCCATTTCTGCCCTTCTTACATTGGAACCACTTTTTTTCTGAATGCTGGCCCACAAGGCAGTTGCTGAGTGCAGGTGCAGTTCTTGTTGTTATAAGACTGCCCTGTGACCCACCTACTGAGCATCGTCCAGGGGTTAGGCATGTGGCGCACGGGGTCCTCCCGGGAGGCTGTGCTGGGAGTGGAGGTCTTTGCATATAGGAAGCAGGCATGCTGGCTTTCCCATTGCCCTTCTGCCCTGCCTTCTTGGCCTCCGTAGGCAGCTGCTGCTCACAGGTAAGGTGAAGGTAGAAGGGCAGGCTGACTGACATTCTTCTTTGGGAAGACACTGGAAGGAAAGTTCCCTGGGGCCCAGGCAAGGCCCAATCCTGTTGATGCACAGGCTTCACCAGGAACATGCAGCCTGCGCCCTGGGTTATCTGGTGCTGGAGTATCAGGTAGGAAGCTATCACCTCATCGTATTTTCAATTTGCCAGGGACACTCAGGTATTTTATGGGTCATAATCCATGTCAAAACTGATGATTACAATTGCAGAGTCTGGGTGTTAGGGGATTGGCTCACTAGAACAACTGGGTGAATATTCTTCACCCTGGCTCAGTCATGGGTGCCCCATTATTTGCTCTACGGTGAGCCTCTGCATAGAGTCCACTGTCAGTATTTGTTGACAAGGCTCCATGCTCCTGTAGAAATATGCTGGGGAATGGTGCACCTTACATGCATGATTACCTCCTTCAGCTGCTTAGCAGTAGCTCCATACATAAATGGGCACATTGCTGGCACCATCAAGTACAAAAGACACCCAGGCTCCAGATGTCCACCAGGGGGCCCTCATATTTTTTTCCTCTAGATGACTTCAGTGGCAAGGTATTAGAGAGTGACCCAGAACTTGTTCAGCTTCTGCCCGGTCATGAATCTGGTGCTCAGGCTGAAGTTCAAGAGTTTGCTGTTGCCTCTGGCACCCACCAGCATGTTCTCTGCATTCAGATCTAGGTGCTCAATGCCCTTCTCAATCTCACTCACAATCTGCCTGAATGGTCTCTTGGCCTCCTCCTGCATGCCATCAACATCCAGGATGAGGTGTATGCCATAGCTGTATGCCATAGCTGGATATTTTCAATGGTCTCAATGATCTGAAAGAGGTGGATCACACTTCGGCGTTCCATGGCCATCAGCATATATAGTTTGGATGGGATGTTTTGCTCTAACTTTGGCAGAACGTTCACCGTCACCTCTGTCCTGGTGAGGAGGTGGTGGACTAGTTTCATTTGGGCAAAGCCATCCTGCCCGATGTCCATCAGGACCTGATAATAGTCCATGAAGGTGGTCTTATAGCAGGAGCTGGACCCCGGTAGTACTACACTACTCTGACTGCTCTCACTACACATCCCAAACAGGAACATCAACTAATGATACTAGCTGAAACTCTCTCTCTCTCTCTCTCTCTCTCTCTCTCTCTCTCTCTATATATATATATATATATATATATATATATATATATATATCAAAAGACCACAACCACCCATCACAAACCATCAAAGGTACTATCTGGGAGTCCAACAAATTACCACCAAAAACTTTCTGTACTTGTGGACAAAAACCCACCACAGTCAGCCTCTTATATAACTGATGCTTGAAATTCACTTAAAATGGCTCCTTGGGTAGTCAGGACAAGAAATGGTGCAGTCACAATTGAACATAACTGCCAGTGGGCATCTCACTTTTTGACCTCCAGGACATTTTTGAATTTCATAAGAAGTATAAGAAAAGAGTCTGGAAGCTTTTTGTGTCAGTGGGTTATGAAGATGGATATTTACTTGCTTAGAAATTAAAATCTGTGGGCTGGGGTTGTAGCTCAGTGGTAGAGCACTTGCCTAGTACGTGTGAGGCCCTGGGTTTGATCCTCAGCACCACATAAAAATAAATAAATAAAATAAAGGTGTTATGTTCAACTACAACTAAAAAATAAATATTAAAAAATAAATAAATAAAATAGAGGTCCATCAACAACTAATTTTTTAAAAAAGTGTATGTATCTAAAAACAGAAAAAAGAAAATGAACAAAAAAGAAATTAAAATTTGTAGGATTAAAAAAAACTATAGTTTTATGAAGTATCAGTAGTGACTGATACTGATGTACTCAGGCAAAAACACTATTAAAAGGCAACAGGAGGAAAAAAAGAAACTTGGATTGTAGTGGTCTGACTTCAGCATGGAGAAATTCAAGTTTGTGTGTCTAATGGGATGGGTGGAAATTCATCTGGAAAAATTGGCCTTTGAAAGGCAGCTTCTTGCTGACTAAACCCAAGGGTTTTCTCCTAGACCTTGATTCTGTGGCAACCTCCAGCACTGGAAGTTCACTCAGCAAAGCTTGTGGATGACCATGGATGTCTGGTGGTAGCATGTGGTAGCATGTCTGTATTTTTGTTTATTTACACTTTCCTGCTTTGGGCTGGGGCTGAGGCTCGGTGGTAGAGCGCTCGCCTGGCACGCGTGAGGTACTGGTTCAATCCTCAGCACCACATAAAAATAAAATAAAGGTATTGTGTCCACATACAACTAAAAAATACATATTAAAAAAATTTCCTCCTTTTTAACCTCTCTTTCCTTTCCTATTTTTTTAATAGCTTGGTATTACATTATACACATCATTACACACTTATCTAAACCCACAGAATGTGCAATACCAAGTGTGAACCCCAATGTAAACTATATTCTTTTGGGGATCATGATGTGTCAATGTGGGTTCACTAATCATAACAAAGGTACCAATCACTCCAGCAGCACACAATGATAAGAGGGAGGCTGTGGGTGTGTGGGGCGGGTACACACAGCTTAATTTTGCTGTGAACCTAAGACCACTCTAAAAAAATTGTCATTTAAAAAATATATATATATATATAAAGAAAGCAGGAGACATTAATAATAATTAAGTAAATTTGATAAAAATATGAGTTAAAAACTACCCAAGAAAAATAACACTGATCTATTCTATACATTATAATACAACCTTTCCTCCCTACCTCTCACACACATGAACACTCTTTATGGGAACAAGAAAAATACTTTTTTTTTTTTCCTTTTTGCTCTATTCTAAAAGAATGATTAGGCTGACTGACAGAGGCTGTGGAGAACGGAGATGAGCTAATGGAATTTTTCATCTTTAGTGCAAGGGCCATGTAGCTTTTCGAATGAGACTGCAGGCAGTCATGTGAAATATATAGCAAGGTCAAAGTTAAAATGGGTTCTGTCCGGCTGTGGTCTGAAAAAGGGGGAAGCCAACAACATCAGCACATAAGAGCCATGCCATAAAGACAGGAGAGTTGACTCGCCGCTGCCCAAGATGTCCCTCAGGACAGCGGGTGGGGCTGAGAGTATGGGGGGATGTCAGGGAACAAACACTGAGCTCAGCAACACCCGAAAAGAGCTTCTTATTATCCCTGTGCTCACGGTCCTTCCATTGTGCACCTACCCACAGTAGCAAAACTCAAAGTCTTAGCTGTTAACAGAGAATGGGTCCAGGGGCCTGTCCCTATTTTGTAAGTTTACTGTGCATTTTACAAAACCTTCAGGGGCCATGCTGTGTAGTTTGTAGTATGAAGAATGACAGTAGCTTCATAAAGCGCTCAATGTACAGATAGCGATGATTAAAGTTTCAGAGGAGTTAAAATACAGCTTATAAATCTACCCTGGAACTGGGTTTGGTGGCACACACCTGTAATTCTAACAACTCAGGAGGCTGAGGCAGGAGGATTGTGAGTTCCGAACCAGCCTCAGCAACTTAGTGAGGCCCTAAGCAACTTAGTGAGACCTGTCTCAAAATAAAATATAAAAAGGGCTGGGGATGTGGCTCAGTTAAGCACTCTTGGGTTCAATCCCTGTTACGAAAAACAAACCAACCAATCAAAAACCACCCTGGTCAGTGGTCACTGTCTTGGGGAAAACTTTTACACTAAATTGTTAATGGTGTGTGTGGAGGGAGGCAGATCATTGCCTGGTCTCTTCCATCTGCCTAGTAAGTGCCTATTTATTCTCAGAGCCTTTCCTCAAAGCATCACCTCTGCTCTGAAACTTGCCCAAAGCCACCTGAGCAGAGCAAAGTAACCCCTTCACTTTGCAACAATCCTTACTCTGTACTATGATCCTATTTTTTTTTTTTTTTTTTGTAGTACTGGGGAATAAAACCGGAGCACTCTTACCAGTAAGCTACATCCCCAGCTCTTTTTATTTTGAGACAGGGTCTCACTAAGTTGCCTGAGCTGCCCTTGAATTTATGATCTTTTGTCTCAGTCTCCTGAGTAGCTGGGATCACAGGTCTGTACCACTGCACCCAGCTGGATTTTGTCTTTTGTGACTGTTTCCTCAATAAATCTGTACACTTCTTGTCATTCACACACATGCACACACACTTCCTTCATCTGCTTGACAATATTAAAATCTTTCCGAAGGGCAAGACTTTTATCCTACAGCTACCTAGAATGCTGATGGTGCAAATAATCATGAGGGAAGTGTCATATTGCCACAAAAGTTAGATAACCTGTTTTACCTCTTTCCCTGATAGTTACTCTTCACCCTATCATGATTTGGCTTCAGCCTCTAATGATCCACTGAAAATGATCTGGCAAAGGTCACCTTTTTGTACTTCTTGAATTTTATAGCATGTGCATGTATGCATACAAAAAAGTTGCATTTAAATGTTCTAGAGAACAAGTGCTTTAGGAAGCAGCTGAGTAGCTCTCTGGGCCTCGGTTTCCTCATCTCTAAAAAAATGAGGGGGCTCAACATTGTCTCTAAGATCTTGGCCAGCTGAGAAAAGTTACATTATGTTCAGTGCCTTCAGTTTAGGAAAATGGGGGAGGGGAGAAGAATCACTTAAACATGGCTCAGTATGCCCCACAAAGAACTGGCCCCTCAAAGCAACTTTGTGTAAAATATTTTGAAAACTAGGTAAACTCACAGTGCACACCACAATAAACCTAGTTGTGTGAACTTACATCTGCTCCCTCCACCACCCTTGGTCACTTTCCTAGTATAGGTCCTCAAAGATCTACAGAAGCCAAGAATTAAGAGCAGATGAATAGCATTCTGGTAGTCACCATTCAATATAGAGAAACAGATCCAGAGTCAAGGGTTTTCCCAGTCTATAGATGGCTGTAAGAGGAGAGGCCAAATGTTGCACCTTTTAATTTCTCCCAGCAAAATAAGTATTGTTTTCAATCCCTTTGAGAAGTGTAAATACAGAAAAAAAAAATAGGTCAGAACTGGAGTCTAAGTGAAAAATGAAGCATTCTAGAATCTCAAGAGAATCATCAACTCACCAACTTCAGTGCCTTTTCCCAGAGTGAAGGTAATTCCATATCCCTTGAGTCCATCTCCCGCATCAGTCTCCAGGACAACATAGGCAGCCGAGTAGTCAGGGTCTGTATGCTACAGGAAAGGTGACCCATACCCCCCAAATGCAAATGTAAGAAACCCAGAAATAACCATGACAATGACACCAGAAACAGAAAATGCAATAAGGGACATGTCAAGAAGAGATACAATCTGATGGAAGAGTTGACGAACCCCAAAGAAAATGCAGGAGATCTGAATGGACCAAAGGAAAGTCCTGAATGGTTCGTATCTGTTCAACAAATACAATGTATATTTTTTTCCTTTGGTGCTGGGGATAGAATACAGGTCCTGGAGCATGCTAAAGCATACCCTGTACCACTGAGCTACACCTCTAGCCCCAGATGTACACATTTTTTAATGCCAATTTGCAATATAAAAAAATTGGTGTTCAGCTGGGTGTGGTGATGCATGCCTGTAATCCCAGTGGCTCGGGAGGCTGAGGCAGAAAGATCGTAGGTCAGCCTCAGCAACTTGGTAAGGCTCTGAGTAACTTAATGAGAACCTGTCTCAAAATTGAAAAAAAAAAAAGGTTAAATAAAGGGCTGGAGACATGGCTCAGTGGTTGTGTGCCCTTGGGTTCAATGCCGGGTACAAGAAAAAAAAAAAAAGGTCATCTGCTCAATTTCATATTATTATCATTGGCATTACAGTTATTGTCATTTGTGGTGCTGGTGATCAAACCCAGGGCTTCATACATGCTACCAAAGTGCTCTACCACTGTGCAATGTCTCCAGGTCTCAGTTCAATTTTAAACCCAAGAATTTCCAATCACAGCTCACTGAACAGTTATGTTGGCAAGTAGCTTAAAATTGAACAAGCCAAGGTTTCAGAAAGCTCTTACATAAAATTGAACTGATCTTCACTGCAATAGTTTATAGCAGGGATGATAAATATAACAGTGCAAGTTCAGAGACCACTAGCAGAAAAAGAAGTAAAGCTTCAAGACAAATTAACCCATTTTGTTGTTGTTGTTTTCTATTGTTTTTATTTTTTTTATGGTACTGGGGATTGAACCAGGGGTATTTTATCTCTGAACTACATACACAGCCCTTTTATTCTTTTATTTTGAGACAAAGTCTCACTAAGTCAACAAAGCTGGTCTTGAATTTGCAATTGATCCTCCTGCCTTGGCCTCCCAAGTCACTAGGATTACAAGTGGGTGCCATCAAGCCTGGCTAGAGAAGAGTCTTAATGGGAGTGTGCAGTGAGATGGAAAAGCCTTGGAGAGGGAAGAAGGGGGCCAGTGCAGGAAGAAGGAGTAGTCAGAAAGGCTGAGGCTGGGAGCTAGACAGATTCACAAGGAAGAGACAGCAGATGGTATGAAATGCATGGAGCATAAAGGTCACTGGAAGGAGATAAAAACTGAAGGCAATTCCAAGAGAAGGAAGGAAAGAGTAGTCAATTTCAGATTAAGAAGGAAGGAGATGTAAAGGATAAGGCAACAGACCTAGAGCAGGAAGTTTGGGGATGAGAGGAAGAAACCAAAGGGAGCTAGAAAGGTGTGAGGATCAAATTCAGACTCTTCTAAAGGGAAAGCTCTGTCCATGTGGGATGGAAGAGAACCAAAAGAAATAAGGAAGTACTGAAGGACAAAGGGATATAAGTGGGAGCCTTGAGAATAAATAAGGGAAGGAGAATGGATTAGCTTTGGAGCAGGAAAATGATAAAGAATAAAGGGAAAGAGGAGAAGAGGTTGGTTTGGAGACAGGTGTGCACAGATGGGGCCAAGCGTATGACTGTCTTCAGTCTTCTCAGTGATGCAGTATGCAACATCTTCTAACTGCTGGGAGGACAGGACTAGGGATTAAGGGAGCTCACAGACAAGGAGCAAATAAGAGGGAAAATACTGCAAGGAAGTGGCCAGTGGGCAGCTGAGCTGAGATGCAAGCTCACAGCTGTGGGGCTCTCTGGGTGCTTGATGAGTGTTGGGAAGCAAGAAATTAGTAAATACATGCAGGCTGAGTGCTCCATGTTTCCAATAAGGGCAGAAAGAAATGATCAGGAACTTCTGCTTTAACAGATTTTGAAGAGAGTTTCAGGACTTCTTTATAAAAATATCAGACTTCTCATCAGGAAGTTTTGCTCTGCTAAATGCTGAAAAGAAGCTGAAGTGCTGAGTTCAGCATGGCCAGAGGGCAAATGAAGCAATCACGGTGGAGAACTGCAAAGCAGCGTGTTCTGCTAAACACTTGAGAGTCAGCACATAACATACACTCTATCTCCTGAGGAGAAATGCTTATGTGTTTATGAAATTGCAATACAGGTATCAGATAATTTTTCCTCACCTAGGGGTCATACACCACTCAGTCCCAGAAACAAATGCTATTTCTTAAACCCTCCTATAATAAAATAGTTTATCATAACACTCCACAAATTCAAAGCTCAGGGCTAGGTCAGAGTTCTTTCTGCTTTCAGTTTCCTCTTATGTAAATAGTAATTATAGCCAATTCTTATTGAGGACCTTCTCTCTGTCAGCTCTTTTCAGGTATCTCATTTTACATGCATGAAGTAGACACCACTGTACTCATTTTATAGTTGAGAAAGCCTAGGCTTAGAATGTGTGGTTTACCCATAGCTGTCAAGCTTCAGAGGAGCAAATGCAGTAGCACTCAATTAAGTGTTTGCACTTTTACAAATCAGTAAAATTTCAAATATTTATTTGGAGGTCCACAAAGGATCATCAAGTGGATTTACAAAAAGTCATTTATCATAATATCATTTGTGAAAGGACTTGTAGGAATTTTGAAAAGCAGTAAGATGCTAATGCCAGAATAAGGGATACTTTTTTTTTGCATTGAATAACATTATTTAGCATGTTTTGAGAGGACTATTAGAAAATTCTTTTACAAAGAATTTCAGGTTCATAAAGAGCCATCTACCCAGCTTGGAAAGTAAAACATCACAGTGTGATGTCCTTGGGTACCGTTCCTCACCCCATTTCCTCTTCATCCCTACAAGGAATCGTTTTCCTAATTTTGGTTATTTCTTACTTTGGGGCAAGTTTCTTTACATTCCCTACATATGGAGTCAACTTTTTCTAGTATGGCCATCTCACTAGAGGAGCAAAGTGGATCCAGTGGGGGCACAGTCCCCGTGAAGACCTTTCTCAGAGGCTGAGGATGTACTCAGAGGTAGAGTGCTTGCCTAGTATGCCACAAGTCCCAGAGATGGATTCCCAACACTGAAGAAAGAGGAAAAATCCCCCAAACAAAATCCTGCTCAGAACCTTTATATTTAGGAACACCACTAGAGACAGCTGGGAGGTGGGGGCGCTGGGATAGGGAGAGGGATCCCTCTGACATTCTCATTAAGGGGAAAAAGCCCTTCAATATTTTGCATAACTCCTTACAGTGACAGATCCTTCCTAACCAAGTTTCTAAGTACAGTAATTTCACGAGTGTTCTCCTACGTGACTCGAGTTTTTTTCGGTGCTTAGTTTCACAGTCCCAAAAGGCACAGAGAAGTTTGGGTCTTCTCCAAGGCACACAGCAAAGTTGTGGCAGGGGCAGGATCACCACTCCAGACTCCCAGCACCAGACTTCCTGGTCTCTGTCATTTCAAATCCTACCAAGTTCTCCGCGGGGAAGCTGTCAGCACTTTTTTTCTCGGGTTTCCTTGGTGGGGACCCTACAAATCTCTTTTGCACTTATTGCTTAATAAGCACTCTCTCCTTTCCAGGAAAATGTGAATCAAAAAAAAAGTAAAACCAAGACATTTCAAACGCGGGCAAATAAAATACGATAAATAAGGGGAAAAAATAAACCGGAAAGGTGGAGAGTTTCTGGCTGCCTGCTCAGCGATATGAAAAGCGTCCACCTTCCCCGCGCTTCCAGTTCCCACTGTACTGAAGCCAGGTAAAGCCCGCGACTCGCGGGCCTGGGTGTTGTCCCGGCAGCGCCTGGGGCGGTCGGTCACGCTTACCATGGCGTCTGAGCCTTGGCCCCCGAGCGACGTGGGGAAGCGCACGTCCCGGACCGAGAGGCGGGAGATCCTGCCGCGCGCCATGTTGCCGGCGCCAGGGAGCCTTCAGCTGCGGTCCCGACGCCGAGAGCCGCTGAGGAGCGGCGGGGCGGGGCAGCCGAGCGGAGGGGCGGGGCAGCCGAGCGGAGGGGCGAGCGCTGATTGGTCGCCCGTGGGGGGGACGCGGCCGCGCACGTGGACTTGGCCTCGCGGGCGCTGCGAGTTCAGCTCCCCCGGATTCGCCCGCTTTTCTCGGAGTTTGCGGTTCCGGCTGGCCCGCGCGGCCTACTCGAGGGTTCCCTCCCAGTCTAGATGGCCCCTGGGGGAGAAGGAGGTGCGTGTCCCACGGGCAGCCCGGCGCAAACCTGCCCCTCCTGGACTGGAAGGGAAGGGACTTGCCAGGAGCCGCGCCCGAGAGGGAGAAACCAAGTTGGACCAGGAAGCAGGTGTGGGCCAGTGGCTCGGCCCCGCTCCAGACGGCACGTCCCCAGGAGGGTAGTGGACTAGAAAATTCTATTTATTTATATGTGGTGCTGAGGCTCGAACCCAGGGCCTTGAATGGGTGCTCTACCGCTGAGCCTTATAACCCCAGTCCCCCTAGATCTCGTTAAACGCCCTCAGTCTTTTTGCCACCGGACAAATTAGAAGTTAGTAGGGATTACCTACTCCATTTACAGCTCGTGAAAGAAAGGCACCTGGTATTGGTTGTAAATATATATTGCCAACTCCAGGGCAGCTACTTAAAAAAGTGGGAAAGAAAAGTATAACTGGTATGTTAAGAGAGAGAATACAGTCATGTAAAATCCTCAGTTCACAAAGGGCGGGAAAAGAATGGAAAGCAAAAATAGGAACAAAGAAACGAATAAAAATAGTGACACATGTAGTAGATATTAATAAAAACTGAATATAAGTGGTCTACATGCACCAATTAAAAGACAGAAATGGCTATGTTAAAACAAATATAGATTACAGTAAATTGTCTGTGTCCCCCCACCATGTTGAAATTTACTGATATGATAGTATTAAGACATGGGATTAGGAGGTTGTTAAAATCATGAGGGCTCTGCCTTCATGAGTAGAATTAGTAACCTTGTAAAAGGATGGGAGGGAATAGCATTCACCGCTTCTTCCTTGTGAGGGCACAGTGTTCAAGAAGCTATCGTGGAAATAGAAACCATCGTCCTCTCCAGATACCAAACTGACTAGTGCTTTTGTCTTGGATTTCCTAGCTCCCAGAACTGTGAGGAGATAAATTGTGTTCTTTGTAAATTATCCAATGTATGATATTTTGTAATAGCAACATAAACAGACTGAGACAGGTAGACAAAAAAAAAAACCATATTGGGCTATGGCTGTGGCTCAGTGGTAGCACCACTTGCCTGGCCTGTGTGAGGCACTGGGTTCAATTCTCAGCACCACATATAAATAAATAAATAAAGGTCTATCAAAAAGTTAAAAAAAATTAAAAAATTTAAAAAGTTACACCATATTAACTCTAATCAAAAGAAAGCAAGTAAGGCTATATTAATTTCAGTTGGAGTAGACTTCAAAGCAAAGAAAGATAGTCAAGGATAAAGCTTGAGGCCAGCCTCTGCAATTTAGGGACACCCTGTCTCAAAATAATAAAAAGGGATGGGGATATAGCACAGTGGTAAAATGGTCCTGGATTTAATCCCTAATCCCTAAAAATAAAATTAAACACTCCAACAATGAATAAAAAGAATTACAGACCCCAACCAAGTAGGGTTTATTCCAGGTGTGCAAGGCTAGTTCAATACTGGAAATCAATCCATCATTCAACAGGCTAAAGAAAAAAAATCATGTGATAATAAGTGTAGAATAAGCATTTGACAAATCTAATTTGACACTCATTCATAACAAAAACTCAGTAAACTAGGATTAGAGGTGAACTTCCATAAATTGATACGGAATATCTACAAAAGCTCCTATAGCTAAAATCATATTTAGTGTTGATAAGTTTTACCACCAAGATCAGGAAGGAGCAAGGCAAAAATGTCCCCTCTCATCGCTGCTTTCCAGCATAGTACTGGAAGACCTAGATAATCTAATAAGACATAAAAAGGAAATAGCAGGTATATGTGTTGGGAAGGAAGAAATAGAACTGTCTTTGTTCCACTGATGATGATTGTCTATAGAAAATTTTGAGTCAAAAAACTACTGGAACTAATAAATGATTATAACAGTTTGCTCATATAAAGTTCACATATAAAAGTCACTTTCTTATACACTTGTCCCAATGAACAAATGGAATGTGAAATTAAATACAACACAATTTACATTAGCACCTGAAAATTGAAATATGAAATGTTTTTATTTCCCTTAAAATCCTCTGTATTCTGCCTATTTATCCCTCCCTCTCTGCTAACCCCTGGCAACCACTGAACTTTGTCTTTTGTTATGTCTTTTCCAGGTCATATGGTCGAACATCCAGTACCTATCTATCTCTTTCAGATTGGCTTCTTTCCTTAGTAATGCACATCTGCATTCACTCTGTATTTGTTCCTGGCTTAATATTTCTCTTCTTTGATTTTTAATTTTTTTGGTGGTTGGGATTCAACAAAGGCCCTTAGGCAGGCTAAATGTGCATTCTGCCACTGAGCTATATTCCTGGTCCACTCATTTTTTTAACACTGATTAATAATTATCTGGATGTACAATGGTTTATCCATTCACCTACTGAAGGACATTGTGGTTGCTTCCAAGATTTGGTAATTATGAATAATGATACTACTTTAATCTGAACATGTACCTTCCAAAATTCAGATGTTGAAACTTAATGGCCAATGTGATGACCCCCAGGAGGTGGAGCCTCTAAGAGGTGATGAAGGTAATGAGGGCTCCTCTCATGAATGCAATTAAGGCTCTTAACAAAGAGGTTTCATGCAGTATTTGGCTGTCATACCTTTCTGCCTTTCACCATGTGGGGGCACAGCCCTCCTACCCTCTGGAGCATGCAGCAACAAAGCACCATCAGGGAAGCAGCGAGCAGACCTCATCAATGCTTTGGTCTTGGACTCTCAGCTTTTAAAACTGTGAGGAAGTACATTTTTGTTCTTTATAAATTACCCAGTCTGTGGTATTTTGTTATAGCCCCACAAAAGAACTAGTACAACTTCTGTAAACATTCATGTGTCTGTGTTTGTGTGGATGAATATACATTTTCAACTCATTTGGGCTTCTCAGTATTCACCAAGAAGCAGGATTTTTAGAGTACATGGAAAAAGTATGTTTCATTTGCAAGAAACCACCAAACTGTCAACTTGATTCTACCATTTTATATCCCATAAGCAATGAATGAAAATTCCTGTTGCTTTACATCTTCACCATCATTTGGTTGTATCAGTGTTTGGGGTTTTGGTCATTCCAATAGATATGTAGTGGTAACTTGTTTTATATTTTTCTGATCAGATATGTAGTGAAGCATTTTTTGCTATGCTTACCTATCATCTGTATATCTTCTTTAGTGAGCTATCTATTAAGGTCTTTTGCCATTTCTTAATATGGTTGGTTGTTTTCTTATTGTTGAATTTTAAGAGTTCTTTGTATATTTTGAATAACAAGCCTTTTATTAGATGTGTCTTTTGCAAATATTTTCTCCAAGTCAATGGCTTGTCTTTTTGTTCTCTTGGCAGTGTTTTTTGCAGAACAGAGATTTTACATTTTAATGTCATATATGGTTACAAATCCATAGAAAGTACAACACTAAAACTGAATCCTAATGTAAACTGTGGAAAATACAAGAGGAGGGACATCTCCTCATTTTAAAAAAGAGGTTAGAAGACAATACTTTCAGGGATCATTTCTACAGTTTGTTTCTAGAGAAATTTGAATGTGTAGAGTATGGGAAATGACAAGAAAGAGATGAAGTGTCCTTTCCTGAGTGTGAAGCTGGCCCTTGCTTTATTCCAGCTGCTATTTGCCACTGCTGACCATTGTTCTCCCTTTGGGGGAATAACAGGAAGAGGACACCATCTGAGTGGTTTCTGTTATGATTTTGGTAAAAAGAAAAAAAACAAAGTAAAAAGAAGTTAGTATATTACCCTGATACTAAAACAAAGGTTACAAAAAAAGCTACTAGAACTAATATTACATTTAACAAGTTCACAAGATACAGGGTCTATTTATTTAGGGTTAGGGATTGAACTTAGGGCTTTTCCAATTTATATTTGATACACTAGTTATCAAGAATTGGAAATTAAAATAAGAACTTAATACATCAAGTCAGGTGTGGTGGGGTGTGTCTGCTGTTCCAGCTACTTGAGGGTCGGAGATAGAAGGATCACTTGAGTTCAAGGAGTTCAAGGCTAGCCTGGGCAACGTATTGAGACCCTGTCTTAAAAACAAAATCAAAACAGACAAAAACCAATACCTCTTACAAGTGCATAAAAAGTATGAAATACTTGGGACAAATTTAACAAAAAAATATGCAAGATCTGTATACTGAAAACTTAAAAAATTGCTGAGCAAAAAAGAAGACCTAAACATGTGGAGAAATTTCATATTATTGGAAAATTCAGTATAGATTTGATGATATGATGCAATGTAATTGAATCTCCAGAAGGATTTTTGTTTGTTTTGGTGGTACTGGGGATTGAACTCTGGGGCTCAGGCATGCTGGGCAGGCCCTCTACCACTGTTCTATAGCCTCATCCCCTACCAAGGAGGGGTTTTAAACAAAGGTTGACATTTTAGTTAATTCTAAAAATGTATATGGACAAAAATATGTGTGGAAATTTAAATAGCCAGTTTTCAAGAGGAACAAAGCTGAAGAACTTAAGCTATTTGATTTCAAGACTTACATGAAAAAATTTCTAAAAATGGAATACAAACTAAATCTAAGAGTTAAAATGATAAGACTTGTAGAGAAAGCATAAGAGAAAATCTGTGGATTTTTGTAATCCACATTTTTTTTTTTTTTTTTTTGGTACCGGGGATTGATCCCAGGTGCACTCAACCACTGAGCCACATCCCCAGCCCTATTTTGTATTTTATTTAGAGACAGGGTCTCACTGAGTTGCTTAGCACCTCACTTTTGCTGAGACTGGCTTTGAACTCTTGATCCTCCTGCATCAGCCTCCTGAGTGGCTGGGATTACAGGATGCACCACAGCGCCCCATTAAGCCACATTTTGTTTTCTTTCTTTTTTTTCTTTTTAATATTTTTTTGTAGTGCAAGGTGAGCACTCTACTGCTGAGCCATAACCCCAGCCCCAAGCCAAATTTTCTTATGATACAGGAAAAATATGATAAATTAGACTTCATCAAAATTGTTTTCTTGTGTAAAATTCAGGGTAAAATCAAGCTGCAGATTGGGATAAAAAGATTTGTAAAACATAATGTGACGAAGGACTTTTATCCAGAATGCTGAAATGACAACTCACTACCAAAAAATGGGTAAAATGTTTTAGACACCCCATCAAAAAAGATACATGAATTTGGGCTGGGGTTGTGGCTCAGTGGTAGAGCACTTGCCTAGCACCTGTGAGGCACTGGGTTTAGTCCTCAGCACTGGATGTAAATGAATAAATAAAGGTCCATCCAACAACTAATAGAAATATTTTTTAAAAAGATACATGAATTCAAAATATGTTTAAGACTCTTAATATGTTAATCATTAGGGAAATTCACACTAAAACCACCATAACAATACTATATCTACCAGAATGGTAACAATTAAAATGGCTAGCAAAAGCAGGTATTGACAAGCATGGGCTCTCATACATTGCTGATAGGAGTACAAAATGGCAGACTCTTCAGAAAACAGGTTGGCAGTTTCTTAGAAAAGTTAAAGTTAATTGCACCATACAACTTGGTAATCTTACTCCAAAGTATTCAAGAGAATTTAAAGCCTACATTTACAGTAAAAACTTACACTTGAATATCCATAGCAGCTTTATTCACAATAGCCTTAAACTGGTGAAACATTCACCGAGCATATGGATGAACCTCAAAAGTATTATGCTAAGTGAAAGACATCAGACATAGTGATTACATATTATTCCACTTGTATCCATAGCGACAAAGTACTCAGTGGTTGCCAGGGTTCAGAGGTGAATGGAGAAGACTCTAAGATGACATGATGGAATTTTCTGGTATGACAGAAATGTTTTATATCACAATTGAATGGTAGTGGTTTTGTGACTGAAATATTTGTCAACTTATCTAAATGTGCACTTAAAATGATAAATTTGGGGATGGGGTTACGGCTCAGCAGTAGTGCGCTCGCCTCCCACATGCAAGGTCCTGGGTTCAATCCTCAGCATCATATAAAAACAAATAAATAAAAGTTATAAAAATGGTAAATTTTATCATATATAAATTATAAAAAAAAATTTAAAGTTCTCTTAAGGATCCCTCAACCTCTTTGAATTTGCTGATTCTAAGTTTGAAATCTCTGGAATTGTACTTGAAGAATTTCCTCTTGTATTTTCTTAATACCTTTTTTTTTTTTTTTAAGGTTCTGGGGATTGAACCCAGGGTTACTTTACCACTGAAGCACATCCTCAGCCCTTTTTGAGACAGTGTGTAACTAAGTTGCTGAGGCTGGCTTTTTGATCTTTCTGCCTCAGCCTCCTGGCAAGCCATTCCAGGCAAGCATCACTGCACCTGGCTTGTATTTTCTCTGGACTAGGTTTCTTTAGGCTCTGAGTTTCTCAAAATTTCTATCAGGCTGGTTCTACCCTTTTCTAATTTCTGCAAGTTAAGGACTACAGAAATAACCAATTATTACAGTTCAGATATAAAATGTCTTCCAAAGGCTCATGTGTTGAAAGTTTGGTTCCCACTCTACTACAGTGGTGGGACTTTTCAGAAGTGATTGGATCACAAGAGCTCTAATCTCATCAATAGATTAATCCATAGCTGAATGGACTACTGGGAGGTGGTGGAACCTGTAGGAGTGGGACATAGTTGAACAGAATGGATCCTTGGGAGTGTGCCCTTGTGTTCTACATCTTTGTCCCAGTCCCTTCCTCCCTCTGCTTCCTGTCTGTCATTGAGGTGAGCAGCTTTGCTCCAGCATACTCTCTTTACCATGATGTTCTGCTTCACCGTAAACCCACAGAGATGGGGCCAACAACTGTGGACTGAATCTCTGAAACCATGTGCAAAAATACATCTTTCCTTAAAATTGTTTTTCTTAGGTATTTTGTCACAGCAATGGAAAGCTAATATATTAACCAAATCTACAAACTAGAATTTTGGTCATTTCCAGGAACTTAGGAGACATAAAGGCATATATTCACTTGCCATCTAGTTCCATAGTATATTCCCTAGTTTTAGGAGACTAAAGCTTCCTTGAAAATAGTACAATTATTAGTAAATGGAATTCGATAATCTTTAAGGAACACATCACTTTAAATATTAATTTTTATTAGGATCACTGTCAATCATTTTGGCTGCCAACTTTTACCTCTTATTTCTGCCATCCCCATTATCAAAAATTGTCTAGAGGCACTTTTTTCCTTTGCATTTTCTAAGTCCTCCAGCTTCCTCAAATTAACTTGACCTTTAAGGTTTAAGTGAAGCTCTTCCATGTATGAGTGTTATCCAGTGTCCCATCAAGGATCTCTGAAAAGTACTTAATACATTTCTTTTTCTCATACTCAATCAGCTTTTCTCTTTGCTGAATTGTTTATTTCTTCACTGCTTTTAAACTACGGCATGAAATCTACCCTTTTCGTACTTAGTAATTCCGTTCCTGACCCATAGCTTGTGTACCCAATTTGAAGGAAGGAGTAAGGAAGACCCAGCATGCACCTTAAAACTGAATATTCAGCATCTCTTTCTTAGAGATCTGGGGCCCATTTTTTGACCAATTTTAAGGGGCCTATTCTTGCAAATAATTTTTACACACCAAGATATATTTTTTCTTTTTATACCATTTCCTTTTCTTATCACCTCTACTTCGTATTCCTATTGTTTTCATCCATGAATTGAATAATTCATTCATTCTTTAATTGGAGTGGTACAGCTAATCAAATACTCTAATGGAGTTTTACCAGATTAAAAAATACATAAACGTAATTGAAAAATACTTTTTTGCTATTGTACTGAAAAATTTGCTGTTTTGTTTAAATTGCCACTTTTATAAAAATTGAGTTTTCTATTTTCTGATACCTGTGACAAATACCAGTCACGGATTGACTGGAATAGATGGCACACTCAAACTAAGGTAAATCAAAGATATTTATAAAGAAGTGGGCAGAATAGGGGAACAAGGACTCATGCAGTAAGTGTAGTTAGTAGCAAAAACACTGTCAGATACAGAACTGTAGCTACCAGTCTCCAAAAGGAGACTGTATGGGGGAGGATGTATTGAGAGGAATCTTCAGCATTCCAAAAGGAGACTGTATGGGGGAGGATGTATTGAGAGGAATCTTCGGCATCAGCCCAAATTTACAGGAAGGGAACCAGAGGAATAAATACCTTGACCTTTCTTTCTAGCTTCCTCTTACCTTCCTCTTGTTGACTTGGCACAACAGGAATCCAGAGAGCAAGGAAATAGCCTAATAAGTACTGATCAGCCTTCCAGAAGTAGGGCAGTCCAAATGGTGAGGGAAAATGGATGAACTTGACACACGTTGCAAATTTTTTTCCCTTGCTTTTGGTACAGGGGATTGAACCCTGGGGCACTTTTTACCACTGAGCTACATCCCATCTTTTCTTATTTTGAGATAAAGTTGTTGAAAGTCTCACTAAACTGCTGAGGTTGGCTTTGAACTTGTTATCCTTCTACCTGAGCCTCTGGTTGCTTATTTTAATCATGAGTATACCTTTCTCTACTAATAATTTGAATCAGGACTATGGTTGCCAGTGACAAAAACTCAACTTGATGTAAACAAAACAAAACACAAAAAAAGAGGAGAGTATATACTCTAGAGGAAAAGCAGAGAGGAGCTGATTTAGAGGAAATAAATACTATTGGGCCTTATGCACCGTCTCTGCATGTTGGTTTCTTTTGTAACAAGATAGGGATCTGGCTTTAGAGCAATGTGGTCAGACACTGAATGAGATTCTTCTTCTAATTCCTGAAAGAAAACTTGTAGGACTTAACTATAAGTGAAGATTCACATAAATGGGTTGGAAAGACTGAGCTGGAAGTGGCCAATTCTTATTAAACTAGTTTATAAACAATGCAATCCCAACCAATATCTCACCTGAATTTTTTTGGAATGTGAATAAATGAAGTCTATGCTTTATCAAGAATTTATCAAGATACCAAGATTAGAAAAAAAAAGAAAAATGAATACAAAAGGGAAGCTGCCTTACTGATTATTCAAATGTACTACCCAGTGAAAGTAATTAGAGGTTATGTGAATGGCAGAAATATTAAGTTAATTTGATAAAACAGATGTTGTAAATATGTATATATTCAAGGAAGGAACTCAAATGAGATGTGAATAGATGAACCAATAGATTGGTGCTGGAAAAATTAATTATATGGGAAAAAGTTGTTAGATCATAAAGACACATTTTAAACTTACATAACTTCCACAAGAATTGAAATTTAAAAAACAAAATCATAAATTATAAATGACATGAACATTTAATTTGGGGTGGATTAAGTGTTTTCTAGCATAATAAATAGCTTTGACAACATACAAATGTACAACTTAAATGTCAGAAAGTACATGTAAAATTAAAAGGCAAACAGCAAACTAGAAAACATCCTTAAGCTGAGGAACTATTACATATTACAAAAATAATGAATGTTTAATGAAGGAAGCATGTGTGCTGATTTAATGTTATTTTTTGAAAATCAGGAAAAAGGCCAATAACAATTTTAGATGACGATAGTAATGGTAATTAACACAATTACAATACTGAAAAAACATAAATGCATTTGATTGGCCATTTACAATTATATAATTTTATTTTTGTTAAACCTGTAATAAAATAATTGCAAAACACACATGAATATACAGATTTTACATTTTTAGAAAATTAAGACCTTTACTGGTCAAAAGTGGTCATTCTGTATCCTTCACATAGGTTGTGAATAGCTTCACTCAAATTACTTAACATTTTTCTATGTAAT